>NC_141151.1:138372206-139045753 GCF_053477565.2 Lygodium microphyllum | reverse complement strand
GATGAAAGTCTAAAGCATGTAGAGAGAGAGAGAGAGAGAGAGAGACAAACAGACAAAGAGAAAGCAAACAAGATTGAGAGAGAGAAGAAGAACTCACATTCTTTGCTTGTTCCGATGGGTGGCGGCTAGGTTGCAAGCTCCTTGTCCTCCTTCTCCCTTTCCTTGGTAGGTTGCTTGATTCTCTTCTCTTCCTTACTATTTTGCTCTTGTTCTTTACTCTTTGGCTCTTCCTTCCTCCTGTCCTCTTTTTACTCTTATTTCCTTCCCTCATTGTCTTCATGAAGTGATAGATAGACATGATTAGTGATGTCGAGCTCGAATTGCAGAAAAACGCACAAAAAATGCAAGAAAGCACTGGTTTGAAAAAAAAGCCACAATTTTTTAAAAATTTTTTAAATATTTGTGTGGCGCGTCTGTAAGCGTGTGTATATGCGCACATAAGACATATTACACATTCTGATAGACGCGCAATTACAATTAAACTGATTAAATGCTAGCTTATGGTTGTTTTTGAATCAACACGAATTTCTTAGTATTTCAATATCAAAATGTTTGCCTCCATGTTGTAAGTATCAAAATATTTAGGGAATATGACATATATACCAAATGAAATCATATATGTCCTTATGATTCAGGTGTAATTATGTCATCATCTTCTACTAGTATGGGACATGCTGAGTCAACAAACAGTACATCCTCCAGTGAGGATGAGACATTGCGTCTTCAAAATTGAGATGCTTGGCTACGATGGAAAATCAAATGTATGTGTGATCGTTGTCGAGGATTTTTTTCGAGCACGTCGAATCACAATGTCACACCTGAGCATGTATGGAGAGTAGGACCAAGAAAAAGACCCAGTAATTTTTACTACTTTATTTGCACAAATATTATTGGTCTATGTTGCGTCTTCACCATTTAAAAAAACCTCCTTTTCTTTATTGAGCAGGATGCGGTACCACATCTTCAAATGGTCCCTCCAGGGTGTCGAGAGGCTGTGAAGCATCAATGCAAGGAGGCAGAGTCTTCAAGAAGAGTAGAGACTAATGAGACTAGCAACCCTCTTCAAATGCCCCATCAAGTTTTGGAGGAAGAGATTTTGGACAACATGGTGCACGATTCATTTTCCCATGAGATTCGGGGGAGGGCGCCACTAGAGAGAGAGATGACCCACTACACATAGCGTCGAAAACTCCATTGTACAAAGGTTGCACATACTCCATTCTACGTGCATCTCTCGAGATACTGAACTTACAAACAATTTATGGATGGAGTGATGCTAGCTTGAATGCATTATTGAAGTATGTATCATTTGATATTAATTCATAAATTCTTCTAGACAATATTTGTGGTTTGTTAATTGTATTTGCACAATATATGCAGGTTATTGTCACAAATGCTTCTAAATGGAAATAAATTACCAACTAGAAGGGAGAAAGCAAGGCGTTTCTTGATATCTCTTGGATATCTCGATTACGTTAAAATCCATGCATGTATCAATGATTGCATCTTGTTTCGTGGGGATCATGCATCAGTACAACAGTGTTCTATTTGTGGTGAACCAAGATACAACCAGGAGATGAAATCAATGGATGTGCCTCGTAAGGTTTTGCGACTTTTTCTATTATTCCACATATTCAACTTATGTTTAAGTGTGAATCTATTGCGAGACTCATGTCATAGCATGCTAGTCACCATTCAAGTGATGGAAAGTGGAGAATTCCTTCAGACACACCAGCTTGGCAACACGTAGACAATTTGTGGCCTACTTTCAAAGAAGAGCCCAGAAATTTGAGATTTGTCTAGGATTAGATGGAATAAATCCATTTGGCATCAAAAGCACCTCATATAGTGTATGGCCAGTGGTGTTGGTGAACTATAATATCCATCCGTCCATGTCAATAAAAAAAGGACATGTAATGTTATCCCTTTTGATTTCTGGAAAACACAAAGTAAAAAACATGGATGTTTACTTAGAGCCTTTGATCGAGGAGCTAGAAATGCTATGGAGAGGTATTGAGGTGCAAGATGTGAGTGCATCATTGTCCTCTAGAGATTTCACTTTAAAGGGCATGTTGTTGTGGACCATGCATGACTTTCCAAGCTATGGAGAGTGTTCAACTAGTTGCGTACATTCATTCTTACCCTTAATCAAATACATGTCATCATTAATCCACTTATTTTTATAGGTTGAACTACATTAGGATATAATGCATGTCCAATTTGTGGTCCCTCTCTGGTTTCTTCTAGACCGACACGCTTGAAGAAGGTTATCTATGACAATCATCATCGTTTTCTTCCTATTGACCACCCCAAATATGCAGCCCCCACTAATGGAAGAACTCCACAATCTCTGACCATTCAAGATTGGAAGGACACTTGGAAATATGCCAATGATCATCCTCCACTCGGCATGAGTCGGTAACTAGTTTACTTCTTTTGTTTGTCTTTAAAGTACACTCCATTATGAGAACAAGAAATAATATATTGTTTGTGCCTTAGATTCTCTATAGTTTTTCGTCTCCCATATTGGACTGAACTTAAGATCAAAATCACTTGTTGGACCCCAATATGCATATATTCAAGAATGTTGCCTCTACATTATGGGATCACTTAATCGGAGATCGTGATTCTGTCAATGTAAGGGAGGATTTACGTGGCATTGGACGTATGAGACGAGCTTGGCCATGCATCGGACCCAGAGGAAAGATCGAGTTACCGCATGCACCTTGGATGTTGTCGAAGACCGAAGAAAAGATGGTGAAGCAACAGATATGTAGCTTTCGAACTCCCACAGGATATATGAGATGCCTCAAGGGAGCCTTCATAAAGAAAAAGAAAAGAAGTGTGGAGCAACTATCCAGTTTGAAGTCTTACGATTGGCACAAAATGATTCAAGTATGGATTTTCATAGCCATAAATATATTAATTAGTGGAGTAACTATGTAGACTAATTAACAATGCATGAATATTTACATACAGTTCATCCTTCCTACTAGCATATCCCATTGTGTTTCGAAAGATGTGCGTGATATCATTTACAAGATGGGTGAGCTCGCAAGGTATGTATACATTATACTTATTTTTTAGTTTACATATTACGTACACCACGTAGTAAACCTGCTTGAATTTATGGAAAAAACTAATCATCGTTCTCAATTGCATGTTGGTAGATTTGTGAGTTTAAAGGAAATAGATCCAAATACGTTGCAAGAGGCTCGAGTATTGTCCATTGAGGTGGTTTGTATGGTGGAGGAAACTTTTCCTCGCTTCATTTTGACTACTCAAGTACACTTACTCGTACATTTGATTGATGAGATCGCAATTTATGGGGTAGTTCATGCAAGGTGGATGTTTTTCCTAGAGCGCTTTATGAAAATCCTTAAAGATTTTGTAAGGAAAAATGCACAGCCCGAGGGAAGCATGGCTGAGGGTTGGTTAGTGCAATCATCCCTTGTACAAATCTCTGAATATCTTACTAAAGTGGACCCCTCTTTACCACGACTATGAAAAGATGATGAAGATTTGAGGATGACCTCTATAATACCTCAAGAAAAAGCAAGGAGCAAAGTGCTAATGAAAGAGGAACTTCCTAAGTTAAATGTATTTTGTGTGCTTAATAGCGAAGTAATGAGCAAAGGGGTGACACTATATAAAGAAGCAAGGGCAAAAAGAGTAAGCGAAATGCAAGCATTTCGTGCTAGGCATGGACGTAATGTCCCATATCTAGAACATTTAAGTGCGCTTCCATGTCATATTGATATAGATTGGCTACATGAAGAAATGGAGAAGATGGAAAAAGAGGAGGCGATGGATATATCGCAAGAGGAGTGGGAATACGCACGAGGTTGCTTATCAAAGGTGAGATACTTATAATTAAATTATCTTTAGTTATATATGATATAATAATTTCACATGTTTCATCTTTAACTAAATCATTAATACGATCTCAACAATGTACCACTAGTGCACATTCTTCAATGCTATTTGGTGTGAAGGCAAACATTTTCGAACTCAACGTATAGATGATAAGAGAAATACCCAGGATTGTGGTATCCTTACAAACTTCCAGGATACCAATGGCACCATGGAAGGTTATTGTGGCTTGATCCAAGATATTTTGAAGCTTGACTTTAGGCGATTTTTTACATATGTACTAGATGTAAAGTGGTTTAAAGAAGTAGTAACAATGGGTGATCATTGCATAATTAGACGTCATCCAAGTGGTTTTGTAGTGATTGACTCTACAAAATTTCACCAAGGCAAGAATGACACATTCGTACTACCTCAACAATGCGAGCAGGTATAGTAGATGCTATTTATTTTCATATATATTACTTCTTGATACATTCTCAAAATACAATAAATATCTAAGTTGCTTACTTTTTGTTTTTTAAATGCAGGTTGTGTATCACCCAATGGTAAACAATAATCGATGGTGGCACATCATCTCCATATCTAATCGTTCAAAACCAATATATGGCAATGCTACCAACATAGAGATAGTTGATGACAATCCAACAATCAATGATGATGCACATGATGATGCCATTATCGATGATATACATGATGCAGTGCAAGATGATCCTCATGAGGATGTTCAAGGAAGCGCAAAAGAGGATAACAATATGGTTGCAGATGATGATCAAGAAATTGAGCATAGCAATACATCTAACAGTGGGATAGACTTACTTGTTTCATTGCCTATTGGTAACATAGACCTAGAGGTAGATAGTCTAGCACAAGGGCCGATCTCATTGAAGATGAGATTGATCATTCATTGCACCATATATAATTAGCTTTGAATAATTGGATGTATATTTGTAATACTCAGAAAGAAGTAAAGTTGGTAATGTATTCAAAAAAATACTAGCTGTTAAGATGTTTGGTCATATTTAGAGACTTTATGAGAAATGAAAAATATGTGCGTTTATTTTTGCATCTATAAGCGCGTCTAAAAATGCGGGTATATAGATGCGTTCTATATACTAGCACCAATAGATGCACTGATAAATGTGCCCGCTATTTCACGTGTATAGTGCGTGTCTATAGGGCCTTTCTCTTGTTGTGTATGATTTGTAGTTAGATTAGTCGAGATTATAACTCGTAGAATCATGATGGAAATAGTTACAGGAGGTTATTGCACTAAATGAGTAAAGGACTTTATGTGCACTTGAGATTAGTAAAATAACTCAATATATTTATTGTCCAACACGACAATGGTTAAGAGTTTATTACCACTTAAAAAGTAAAAGTCTATTTAAAAGTCTTGTAGATCATCTTGTTAAGGTATTGTTGTAATATTTTTCTAAGTACCAAGTAAAGAAATTCACTTATGTTGTGTAAGTTAGTCCTAAAATGGGAAATTTATGTCTTGCTTAACAAAGTTGAAATAATTGTACTCATCACTTCTTTATGGGGAAGACGATACTCATAAGATGGTAAGGTTACTTTACGCTAAGATGTACCTTGGCTATGTGAAGTTGTCAGCTGCATGATGGTGTGATTGTCATTGCATCATTATATGTTTGAAAGGATTGTTTATGTCTACTAGAATCTAGATCTCTGAGTTAAAAACATTGATGAACAAGATAAAAGAAAAGATCGCACTAAGCTATCCCCAAGCTAGCAATGAGACCCTACTCCAAGGGGGTAATGGTTATTGCTTTGAGAGGCTTAGATTGCCTTCATAGTGGAAAGCTTTGTCCATAGGGATAATCTCAAGTAATAGGAAATGTGAATGCCAAGGGGGGACTCTGGCCGTAAATTTTGCATTACTCCTAGAATGTGATGAGCCTCTTTATGACCGAGGAAGGGATCCTAGAACCCTAATACTAGTTACAAAGGAGGAATCTTGGTAGGCAGAATACCCTCGTGGAATTTTGTATATTTTTCATAGGATCGAAAATATGAAAATTGTAATACATTTCCAACATAATAATGGAATTTATTTTTACTCAAGGTCTCTTTGATTTGTATGTGTGTTTGTGAGATAAATTACATGAAGAAACTTATGATTTAACAGATTAATTAAGGAAGCTGGTTGTATATGCTTATTAAACGTGATGTAGGTAATTTAAAAAACTAAAGATAATATCGTCATCAATGGAAAGTGAGTGGGCCCGATCTTTGATAGGTTCGTCGAATGGTAAGGTGGTCCTGATTAGCTGGGAGCTTTTCTAAATTGGCAATAGAAATATAAAGATGATAAACTGACCAACTATTCACTATAGGTAGAACCGATTTGCATTGATTTAGGGGGCCGAAATGGGATTTTTCCTTATGGAAAGGAGAGTTGATGTACCACACTCCCCTTCGTCTCCCATTCTTTTTGAACCAAGTGCAATGGCAAGTCCGCTTCAATTCGAGTAATCTTGTACGAACTGGGAACTTGAAATTACTGACACTAGTTGGCTGTTAGGAGACTCGTCTAATCTTAGAATCCAAAAATTCAGGTTGATCCTAGTGGCTTTGACCAGAACTCTGCTATCGTGATGTAGACTCAGTAGGGCCTAAGTGACAAACCCTGTGATACTCCAAGGGAGCACTAGGCGACGTCATTTGGAAAACCCATTAATGGACTACAAAAGGGTGTGCCTTGGATTGAGCCTTGTGCGGAGTACCTCACATTGCATGATAATGAGTCTCGATTACATCGCAAAAATGTGATATTTTTCTACTTTGGTCTTATATGCACATTTTCCTCATGGAATATGATATCACATATGCAAATAACCTTCTGAGCCCATGGATCCCAAAGGTGATAGCCCGCCTCACCTACATCACCATATCCAAGAAAAATACAATTGATGGACTTATAATCTACCTTATTGCGTTTGTCTTTGGGAATATAGTTCAAAGCCTCACATCCAAACAAACGCGTGTGCATACAAGGGATATTTACCACACCATACCTCTTATGCAACTCTACCACTAAGGGCAATGCATGGAAATCTTTTCATCAAATGAACAATAGTAATAATTTCCTTAACCCAAAAGTATTGTGATAAGATTTTTTAACTAAGAATATTGTAGACTCTTCTTGACTAGCGCTATTTATATGCTTTGTAACACCATTCTACGGTAGGATGTACAAGCTGGTTAACTGATGCTTAATATCTCTCTCATTAAAAAAAACGTATGATTGATAGGGCATGGGACCACAAACATTTGAATGCGCAAGAGCTAATGACACCCATATGCAAAGAACGAAACTTTTTATGTGAGTTACAAGTGTGCCTACCATATAAATCATGATCATAAGAGTCAAAACATGAGTAGTCAAGAGATGGAAAATACTACAAATGCATGAGTACTTACACTCATTTAAGGGACATATGTCCAAGACATCAATGCTAATGAGATACATGAGAAAATTTGGTCACACCTAGAATATGAACAACAGATCTAGATATAAATACAAAATAGAGGCTACCAACCTTGGCACCTCTAGCAAAAATATATGGGCCACATGTAATCTTCCATGCACAATCACCAAAAGAGACATGGTACTTTTCATCATTCAATTATCTAGCAAAGATAAGGATTTTAGTCAAAGCAATTATATGACATACATCGTTAAGTGCAAATGGAGCATTGATACTAAATTGTAATCTCACATCACTTATGCAAATAATGTCGCATGCAGGATCATCATCTAGTCTAACTAAATGTGTAACAATATAGTAGGTGTAAAACCACTGATGATGTGGGGTAATATTGAAGAAGTCCATCAATTCAAGAAGCCAACAGAATAAGTAGACTAACATCAAGCAACTGTGTAGTATCAAGTGATGAAGTAGCAAGTATGTTATTATCTTAGATGTACTACAAGGCATTTATCTCTTCTAACTTAATATTGGAATTAGAAATTATGTGACCCTATATCCACAATAATGACAAGTAAGAGAGGACTTAGGACCATGGGACTTATTGTGTGATTGCCCATAGGACTTCGATTTGCTCTTGTTGGGTTGTGAGTCTTTACCAAGATTATTATCCCATGACCACCATGCCTACCTCTCACTATAAGTGCATGAGACATATGGGTTGCATCAACATTCTTCATGTTAACTTATTCTATAAGAAAATCACCCTCTATATCCTTGAGTTAAAAGCTTGTGCAGTTAACAAGAAAGAAAAGGGACATAACATCCTCCTTAAATATAAGGCCTTGCAAAGTAAGTTTACTGAAAATGGAATGAAACTCATTTAAGTGAGAATATATAAATGTCCCTTTCTTCATAAAAAGATCCATGAGGTTCTTAAGCCAATATAGCTATGTTGTAGGACTCTCACTATTATAGAGATCATTTTCATAATGCATAAGCAACCCTCAAGCTCAATGACATTCAAGTATACATCCTTTGACAATGACAAAACAATGGTAGACTTACATAGCTCTTCAAGCTCTTCCCAATAATCTGCATCATGAAGTTTTGGTTTTATGCCCTCTAATTTTAATGGCTTGACTTGATTATTTACACCAATACTTGCCAATTTTGAGTCTTTCAATATTGAAAGTTCTTATTATCCAACTTCTCTATGTTGAAGACAGTATTGTCATTGGAATCATTTGAAGCACCTACCATTATCTCTACCAAACAAAGAGTGTAAGGAACATTATAATAATAGCAAATTAGCCTCAAAATCAAGCCAAAAATCATGTATTAGGAGGAAGACAAAGTTATTACACTGCTCTTCACAAGCAAGAAGCACTCACTACAACATATAGACCCAATAGCGACGTTTAAAACGACGGAATTATTCATGGAAGAAATTATCCCCATCATCGCTATTTGCATCGCTATTAGGGACGCGATCAACTCGTCGCTATTTGCATCGCTATTAGCGTCGCTAACCCAAATAGCGACGCTAATAGCGACACATATAGCGACACAAATAGTGACGCTAATAGCGACGGTTGCAGAGTAAATTAGTGACACAAATAGCGACGGTTACAGAGGGGGAAAAAAATAGGTGGCAAGGCATACAGCCCTGCCACCCTTCTAGCTATATGCACTAAATATTCTTGCATAATTCATTTGCCAATGTCAGCTACATCTAATGTCTAAAAATTGTGTATCAGATTATTAAAAAAAAAACTGAATCCTTTGATTGCAAAAGCAAGATATAATTAATTGGAAAATGTATTTCGCAAGGAGCTTTTTCATCACTTACTTAGGCCTGAGAAAAAAAAGAGATTGTGATTACAAAAGCTAGATATAATCAATTGAAAAAAGTATTAATCAAGGAGCTTTTTTAGCACTTGTTAGGCCCAAGAAGAAGAGCTTCACTTCAAGCTTTCATTATAGTTAGAACCCTAAGGTATGAATAAGTCCCATTGATCTTCTACTTACTCTAGCTTATTCCAACATTGTTCAAGTCTTTTTGGGGGAGAATTTGAACATCTGTAAGAGTTATACCATGGTGTTGGAGCCAGAAACCCTTATATAGGGAGTGGTAGGGTTTCTAAGCTCTACTTCTTCCTTTTTGTTTTTATCTACGTCTAAGTCATCTTCTATCTCTTCTTTCTTGTCTTCACTCTCAATCTCAATGGATGGAGGTGTTTTAAGATCAAAAGAATCAAGCTCATCCTCCCCCTTCTCAAACTCCATTTCTTGAGCTCAGATTAGTTACTGTACTCCAAGCAGATCCATGAAACAAACAAATTTCTCTTTACCAAGTGATTTGGTAAAGATATCGGCTACCTAGTCTTGTGTCTTGACATGAAGTAGATCAATCTGTCCTACAAGTACCATTTCTCTAATAAAATCGTAATGAATCTCTATGTGTTTGGATCTAGCATGATAGACGGGGTTGGTAGCTAGTATCCATATACACCTCAGGTTGTATACATAACCCTCATGCTACTCCATATATACCTCTTCAAGCAAGTCACCATTCATGAATGCATTTTTGACATCCACTTTTCATAAATTTCAGCCCTTAGAAGCCACTAATGCAATGACTATTCTCACCATTTCCATCTTAGCAACCGAGCTGAAAGTCTCCTCATAATCTAGGTTGTATTGATGTGCATATCCCTTTGTAACGAGCCCGGCTTTATACCTTTCCAACGAACCATCTGACTTGCATTTCTCTTTATAAACCCATTTGCTTAAAGACATTGAGTACCT
This sequence comes from Lygodium microphyllum, assembly GCF_053477565.2. Classification (NCBI taxonomy): domain Eukaryota; kingdom Viridiplantae; phylum Streptophyta; class Polypodiopsida; order Schizaeales; family Lygodiaceae; genus Lygodium; species Lygodium microphyllum. The sequence goes on along the minus strand of NC_141151.1, from coordinate 139,035,617 downwards.
CATCCTTGTACTTCCGAATGTACAGCCATGTGTATCAGTTGAAATCATCTATCCAACCGACACTAGATTCTTGCAAATTTCGTTCTCCCATCTGTCCAATCGACAATAGATTCTTGGTAATAGAAGGTACAAGAAGTACATCATGTAGGCTCTTCTTTCTATCGTCATAACTGTAGCAGTCTACCTTCCTACTGGTGGGCTGTCTCACACTCGTGCCTGGTTTCCATCTCCTCTTCTTCTCTAGTGGTCGTTGTGCTCTATGGGGAGTACCTGTTGTTGTACTAGAGGAGGCTCCACCTGGTACTCTAGGTGGCGGGCTTTGGCATGAGGCCTCTCCATGGCCGAGAAACGGGGACATGCTTGCTTGGTGCCTACCATGCAAGCTTGAGGAGGGCAAGATGGAGAAGAGACAAAGGTTGGCTTCTCCTTTGTAGTTGTCCCCTCTCTTTTAGTGGATATGGTGGCAATGGTAGTGGCAATGCCAGCTTCTCTCTCTTTCTCTCTCCCTCTCTCTCAATCTCCCTATCTGTCTCCCTTCTTCTCTCTATACATCTCTTCATCAACAAAAATAAAAAGAGAAGTAAATAAAAGAGAAAAACAAAGAGAGAAGATATAATACATTTACCTCAAAGCTTGAAGAAGAATCCTTTCGCGCTTCTCTCCTTCTTCTTCTTCTCCTTCACGGGTTCCCATATTCTTCTTTGCATTTGTCCCCTCTATTTTTGTGGTGGATTGGCGGTGGCAGTGACCTCTCTCTCTCTCTCTCTCTCTCTCTCTCTCTCAATATCCCTTGCGCGCGTTGATCTCTCTCACTTTTTCTCTCTATACACTCTTCATCAACAAAAAGAAAGAGAGAAGTAAAGAAAAGAGAAAAACAAAGAGAGAATAGATAATGTACTTACCTCAAAGCTTGAAGAAGAATCCCTTCGCGCTACTCTCCTTCGTCTTCTTCTCCTTCACGGGTTCCCTCCTTCTTCTTCGCGGTTGTCCCCTCTCTTTTTGTGGTGGATTGGTGGTGGCAGCACCCTCTCTCTCTCTCTCTCAATCTCCCTTGCGCTCGTTGATCTCTCTCACTTCTTCTCTCTATACACTCTTCATCAACATAAAGAAAAAGAGAATTAAAGAAAAGAAAAAAAAAAGGAGAGAATAGATAATGTACTTACCTCAAAGCTTGAAGAAGAATCCCTTCGGGATACTCTCATTCTTCTTCTTCTCCTTCACGGGTTCCCTCCTTCTTCTTTGTAATTGTCCCCTCTCTTTTTGTGGTGGATTGGCGGAGGCAGTGACCTCTCTCTCTCTCTCTCTCTCTCTCTCTCAATCTCCCTTGTGCACGTTGATCTCTCTCACTTATTCTCTCTATACACTCTTCATCAACAAAATGAAAAAGAGAAGTAAAGAAAATAGAAAAACAAAGAGAGAAGAGATAATGCACTTACCTCAAAGCTTGAAGAACAAAGAGAAAAACAAAGAGAGAATAGATAATGCACTTACCTCAAAGAGAAAAATAAAGAGAGAATAGATAGTGCACTCACCTCAAAGCTTGAAGAAGAATCCCTTCGCGCTTCTCTCCTTCTTCTTCTTCTCCTTCACGGGCTCCCTCCTTCTTCTTTGCAGTTGTCCCCTCTCTTTTTGTGGTGGATTGGCGGTGGCAACAACCTCTCTCTCTCTCTCTCTCTCTCTCTCTCTCTCTCTCTCTCAATCTCCCTTGTACATGTTGATATCTCTCACTTCTTCTCTCAATACACTCTTCATCAACAAAAAGAAAGAGAGAAGTAAAGAAAAGAGAAAAACAAAGAGAGAATAGATAATGCACTTACCTCAAAGCTTGAAGAAGAATCCCTTCGTACTTCTCTCATTTTTTTCTCATTCGAGAGTTCCTTCCTTCTCCTTTACACTTGTCTCCTCCCTCTTCATGGATGGTGGCAGTGGCAACGGCCTCTCTCTCTCTCTCTCTCTCTCTCTCTCTCTCTCTCTCTCTCTCTCTCTTGCTTGTTTACAAACCTGTAAAATGCCATACTCGGGTTTTGACAAATTTTTATGAAGCCCCTCTCTCTCCTGTTTTTTATTTCTCTCAATCTCTCTCTTCCTTCCCCCTTCTTCTCTCTATTTCTCTCCCTCCTTCCCTCCCCACTCTCACTCAACTCATCTCATTGCAAAGACAATAAAAGATAGAAAATAAAAAGCTTAAGAAACAAAGCTATTGAAAGAAATGTCACCCTACCTCTCTTTATCTCTCTCTCCCCCCTCTCCCTTTACTTTTCTTTATTAACCTTCTCTCTCATTCTCTCATTGTTTTCCTATTTCTCTCTCCCTCTCTCACGCTCTCTATTTTTTCTCTCTATCTCTCTTTCTCCCTCTCTCTCTCTCTTCTTTTCACTCTCCTCCTCTTTACCTCACCCTTCTTTTCTATGTCCTCCTCCTCTCTTCCTTCCCTCTCCCTCTCTCTATTTCTCTCCCCCTCCCCTCTCCCTCTCTCTATTTCTCTCCCCCTCTCTTTATCTCTCTATTTCCCTTTCTTTGTTTCCTCTCTCTTTGTTTTTTCCTCCTCTCTCTCTCATTGTTTTTCTCACTCATCCTCTCCCCCTTCCTTCATCTCTCATTTCTCTCTTCCTCTTTCTCTTTATTTCCTTTCTCTACCTTTTTCTCTCTTTCTCTCCCTTCATTCTTCTCCCTTATTTGCTCCCCCCTCTCTTTCCATGTATCTCTTTGCAAAGAAAAACAAAAAAAGAAAACAAGATAACACAAAAATAAAGCAAGAAGAAGCAATGCACCTACCTGAAAGGCCTGAAGATGAAACCCTTTGTACCTTCTCTTTGCACCTTCCCTCCCTTCTCTGTTGCACACTTCTCTTTCTTCTTCATATATAGCGACGGTGGCATGGTGATGAGCTCCCTCTCTCTCTCTCTCTCTCTCTGCATCCTTTTTTCGACGACTGCTACTACATCTTAGGATAGTATATCTCCCTGCATCTGTTACATATACACATCGCACCACTTTATCACAGCCGACAGTTGTTCCCCTATCACAGCCGACATTTGTTCCCCTTCTGTAGCCATTATCTGGAGTACAAGAGCTACATACGCACATACACATATACGACACTTATCACACTCACAGCACCGTATTTTCAGTTTCCAGTTTTTAGCTTTTCATTCAGCACTTTTATTTTGAATAGCTAGACCTCATCAGTTGTATCACAGTTTGTCTCATAGGCCAGTTTTGGTCTTTAGAAGACGTTAATATAACTTTCTTTCTTTCTTTCTCTCTCTCTCTCTCTCTCTCTCTCTCTCTCTCTCTCTCTCTCTCTCTCTCTCTCTCTCTCTCTCTCGCAAAGCTTTAAGCTCTCTCGCTCTCTCTTTCATTCTTTCTCGCAAATGTTTTCTTTGCAAATGTTACGCTCGGGTTTTCGAAACTTTTTCCCCAAACCGGCGTCGCTATTTGTATCTCTATGTGCGTTAATATTAGCGATGCAAATAGCGACGCTAATAGCGACGCAAATAGAGACACAAATAGCAACGCACATAGAGACGCTTTTAGCGACGCCGCTTTTTTCCGTCGCAAATGGTCGTCGCTATTGCCCCATTCCCTTGTAGTGACTAGTGCGCTGAATACAAGCCTATTCTCTTAAGAAAACAACTCAAAACCATCGTTCAGCATGGCTGTCCATAAATATGCAGTACATTAACACATAATTGTAGGTAAAAATATAACGACAATAGATCAACATATAATTGTAGGTAAAAATAAAAAAGAGTAATCTCCCACTACTAGGAAAATTAGAGTAGTAACACATATGTACAATGCAACTAGCAGTGTAAAGATAAAGCATAAAACTACCGAGTAGCAAATAGTATCAAAACATCCAAGGTGTCAAATGTAAATTAATCCACAATCATAAACCTCTGCAATGAGAGTATATACATAAAGTAAGAAATCATAAGAGAGTCTCCCACTGACTCAAATGAGCCATGATTTGCAAATAAAATGCAAATTACTCCTAATTCGAGTAGATCCAGAGTATCCAAAGTAGCAAAGGAAGCTCAAGGCATAGAGTTCATAGCATCTAGGTGGCCAAACTATATCATCATGTATACATTTGAGAGCATATACTTTCAATATGTCTTCAAGCCCACAAGTGGAAAACACCGAAGCAAATAGACACTACCCAAATGCAACCACCTGCGCTCAAATAGAATATGTAGACCTCAACATAAGGATATTGAAGCATATACATCAATGTCAATCATCAACATGACCATGTACGATACTCAAATAGCATGTACGAGTTTCATACATAAACATTCTCTGTAAATGCTTGCTATCCAAACTTTGCTACAGCAAGAAACCCTTCAAATGATGACCTATTCGAGCTGTAATCAGTCCAAGAAGGCTTTCCAAGCAATCAAACCAATATCCACATTTTATAAACTTGCCCCATAAGCATTACATAAGCCATCAACATTCAAATATATACTATGAAAGTAGTATATATCAAACATACCCTATATTTACAATGAATGCCTAACCTCAAGGGATCCAAATAGCACTCAAGACTACCTTGCAAATGTTAGAACAATTCCTAAATGGTTACTAGAGATTTGCATAACCACCAGATAAGGAGTGATCAACACCAAGTGATATAGAAGAGGCAAGACATGGGATGGAATCGACATGCGTAAACAGCATGAGTTATTCCTGTTGGGCTAAGAGCTATTGCTATTATGTTGGCCACTTAAAGATGCTCCATGGATCCTCTAGATTGAGCCTGGATTAAGTTGAAGTAAATGAAAGACCACTCAAAACCTTGGGTGTATAGGGTTGGGGCAACCATGAAAGCTTCAAGCAAGGCCTTCTTCTAGGGTTGAATGTAATGTTAAAGAAGCTCTTGGAATGCCCCATTTGATACCACTTGAAAGAAAAAGTAGGACTAGAAGCATGAGAAAAAGCAAGAGAGATTAAGATGGTATGTGGGAACTTCAATAGTCACAATGTGTGACATGCCTTCCCTTAATTCTATTGGCATGTAAAGAATACAAAACAAAGTAACTTGAATATGTAGCTACCACTTGCAATGTACAAATTTTTGGGTGGTAGGTACAAGTCATGTGGCCTTTAACCCGCAGCACAATCTATCATTGAGGAGGGTAGAGTACATGTGAGATGGATCTAGTGCTATGTCATAGACTTGTGCAAAGATTAGAGGATCTTGGGGTCCTTGTTAAGGTGTAGTAGTGGATTCTAGAACAACATGAGTTGGTAATTGAATAACACTACAACAAAAAAGCCTCATAGACGCACTTTTAGACGTGATTTTAGAATATAGAGAAAATCTTACGGGCGCGTCTATCCGCTCGTCTATTTGCGCGTCTACAGTGTCGCATCTATAATCGCATGTATGAACAAATTTACACGCAAAAATAGACGCGCGATAGACGCACATATACACGCGTGAATACAAGCGCATAATAAACCAAAATTGCTATTTATTTAATTTAGTTTGTGTGTCTATTAGTGTGTCTATTTGACAGTTAGATGGGCATACAGACACGCTTATAGATGCACTTTTACAAGCACCCATAGACGCGAATGGAAAACAAAAAATCTCATTTTTTTAACAAAGATATTTAATTTCTTTTTTAAATTTGAATTATCTAGCGAGTGTACTCTGCATTATAGATGCGCTTATAAACGCGCATTTTCTGCAATTCAGACGCGTGGATAGACGTGCAAATCAGAACTGGAAAAAAACAATCCAGAGCTCTGGTTTTTTTTTTCCCCCTCCCATACATCAGATTTTGCATTTGGGAAAAAGACAATGGATCTAAAAGCACGAGAATTGAAAATAAAAGTCCATGTATTCATTATAGATCAAAAGCATTTACATGGGAAGTTTAAGTGCTTGCGACCTAAAGCGTAGCCGCAAGCAGTAGGCTCAAAGATGGATCATACATATACAAGAAAACAAGGCCATAGAGGGGGTATGGTGCTCCTCTATGAATCTGAAGAAGAAACATCTTCGCTAGTACCACCATGGCTACTAGTGTTGCTATCCCCCTCCTTGTTATGCTCCACATCCGGGTTCGCCTACACACACAAAAGATCAAGGTTGCTTACATAGACATGGTGGAGAAAAAGTTATAATTAGCTATACTTTTAATAGGAAAGTAAGAAAAACATACCTCCTCTGGCTGTCGAATCCTCATAGCCCAGTTGCATTGGTCCTCAGTGATGAGACCCTCCTCATAGAAGTGAAGCCATGTGGCTGCGCGGTTATGGCCTCGATAGTAATCTACCTCTCTAGGAGTAGGTATCCTACCAATGATAGTAGTCTGCAAAACAATTATGATATATACAAACAATTATGAGGCACAATGTATTAGAACAAATTATATAAAGAATTGAAAGAAATATAAATTTTAAAAAATTAAAAATTAAAATATACTTATAAACTCTGCATCCCACGACTCTCTGCCACTCGATCCATAATGCGACGATCCCATGGTTTCCATTTGGATCCGTCGCGCCTCAGCCTCGATGGTAACCTACCTCTCTAGGAGTAGGTATCTTACCAATGATAGTAGTCTGCAAAACAATTATGATATATACAAACAATTATGAGACACAATGTATTAGAACAAATTATATAAAGAATTGAAAGAAATATAAATTTTAAAAAATTAAAAATTAAAATATACTTACAAACTCTGCATCCCACGACTCTCTGCCGCCCGATCCATAATGCGACGATCCCATGGTTTCCATTTGGATCTGTCGCGCCTCGGCCTCGATAGTAACCTACCTCTTTAGGAGTAGGTATCCTACCGATGATAGTAGTCTGCAAAACAATTATGATATATACAAACAATTATGAGACACAATGTACTAGAACAAATTATATAAAGAATTGAAAGAAATATAAATTTTAAAAAAGTAAAAATTAAAATATACTTACAAACTCTGCATCCCACGACTCTCTGCTGCCCGATCCATAATGCGACGATCCCATGGTTTCCATTTGGATCCGTCGCGCCTCTACATGCTGGCGACTCTTCACTTTCTCTGTTGCTTTCTTCTTGGCTTTCTTCCACTCTATGCAGTGGCACATAGGTGGTTGGCTATAGGCTCCACGCCCCTCCTCCTGCCTCCATAATGAGTCGCTGGCGTGTGTCATGAGGTGGGATCTTTTGTTGTGAAGCAAATCCCTCACTTTTGTACGTCCCCAATCATCTGAGAATCGCTGACCCTCACAATTTGGGTACCTCCTATAGACTACCCTCAACACCTCTTGCCACAAGCCGCTTTTGTGATTTTTGAAGTAGATGAAATAATCTTTATACGTCCCGTGCATGGCGCTCCTCATGTACGCCATTACATCCCTTTCTTCATCATCATGGAAGATGTCACCAGTATCTGTAACTCTACAGTACTGGCGTAGATGCTCCTCTATGTGATCTACTGGTGAGGGTGATCGCTCGCCACCTCCTAGGCAACCCCCACACAAGCCTCGTCCTCCCCCTCGACTCTTCCTCCTCCCTTTCTGTCGACTACCCTCTGCATCACTAGATGCACTTGCTTCTGCAGATGCACGTGCGTCGGTTGACGCTTGTGCTTCACTCGATGCACGTACAGGTGCTGCACGTGGAGTACCTGCATATGGAGTACCTGCATGTGGAGTACCTGCAATTGGAGTTTGGGAAGTACTGTCAGGCAAAGATGTTAGAGGCATTTCAGACATGACGTGAGCACCTCATCTGCTGTGGGAGAGAAGCCAAGGTATCTGGTCATCTCTCCCATGAAATCTTCCCTACTAGGAAAACCTCCAAAAAATGCATTGACCCCCCTGCCAAACGAGGCCAATGTATCATTCATGCGATCCAAATCTGGGTCATTGCTAGATGAACCAGGATACGACATCTGCAAAAAAAACATAAGAAAAATACAAATTTCTACAAAAAATCATATATTACCTACATTTTCAAAGAGCTTTCTTTAGACATTGAGCATAAACCTTAAGTGCTAATGCTTCTCATAAACAAGAAAACTGATAAACACAAACATGGGATTGGTCACATTCATCATTGCAAAAATATATTGTTTTTTATCAGAGCTGGGAGAGCTGGCGCATGTATAACCGCGTCTAAATTGCAAGTTAGACGCACTCTCAAATGCGTTCCTAAAGTCAACCCTCTGTTCAGCGCGTCTATGTTCGCATCTAAGATGCAATATAGACGTGCTGTCAGACGCATATTCCAGGTCAATGCTTTGTGCATGCATGTATCATCGCGTGTAGATTGCAGAGCACACGCGCTCTAAGACGCGTCCTCAGATGCAATGAGAGTAAACATTTTTTCACATCTATACCTGTGTCTACACTGAAATGTAGATGTGCTAGCAAACGCACTCAGTCGGCTGATTTTAGTCGACGACCGCCATTGATGATTTACAAAATGCAATACATAATGGAATCAGAAATCCTAATACACAAACAGAGTAGAGAGAGAAAGAGAGAGAAAAGAGAGAGAGAGAGAGAGAGAGAGAGAGAGAGAGAGAGAGAGAGAGAGAGAGAGAGAGAGAGAGACTCACCTTGGGTATTTGGTGTGGCGGGTGGTGGCGCTTCTTCCTTCTCCTTCTTCCTGTCCTTGGTAAGTTACCCTCCCTTGATGCTTGCTTGATGCTTCTTCTTGTTCTCCTTTCTCTTGTTCTCTCTCTCTTTCTTCCTCTCCTTGGCTTTCCTTTTTCCCTTCTTGTGTGTTTGAAATGAAAGAAGAGGTGAGTCATGAGGAGGTGAGGCATGAAGAGACTAGGTGAGGCATGAAGAGACTGCATGTTGGCTAAACTTAAGCTTCAGAACCACAAAAAATGCAGAAAAGGAAAGCACAGTTTGAAAAGAAATGATTTAAGTATGGTTTGAATTTCGATGTGTGCGACTATTTTTGTGTGTATATGTGCGTCTATTGTTCATGTAAATGCGAGTATAGACGCGAACATAGACGCGCAAATAGACGCTAATATAGACGCGTATGTAAACGCGGATATAGATGCGCATTTAGGCTTTATCGTAATTTTTTGTTTTTAAGATAAGTTTTGATAGTGAATTCTTATCATAAGTTTTAATGTATTTATGATGATTTTTGTGTATTTAAAATTGAGATCTTAGAATAATTAATACGCTAGCTTGAAGTTTTTATGTAAATATATGAATGACAAATATTTTGATGTTGTCATGAATTAGGTTTAATCATGTCGTCGTCATCACCTAGTGCGGTGCATGCTGATGAGTCAATGAGCACATCCTCAAGTGAGGATGAAACATTGCGTCTTCATAATCGAGATGCATGGCTACAACGAAAAATTAAATACATGTGTGATCGTTGTCGAGGGTGTATTTTTTGAGCATGTCGAATTGCAATGTCACACCTCAGCTTGTATGGAGAATGGAATCAAGAAAAATCACTAGTATTCATTGTTTTTTTTTTGGATGCGTTATTGAAGTATGTATCTATTCAGTTTGGCTTATGAATCATAATATTAATTGTTCTATTTTGAAATCAAACAGAAATATATGTTGGTGGTTTTTTAACTCACTTTTAAAAATATATGTAGGTTATTATCACAAATGCTTCAAAAAGGAAACAAATTGCCAACTAAGAGAGAGCAAGCAAGACATTACTTAACATCTCTCGGAGGCCTCGATTATGTCAAGATCCATGTATCTGTCAGTGATTGTGTCTTATTTCGTGGGATTCATGAGTTCTCACGAGAGTGTCCTGTTTGTGGCGAATCAAGATACGAAGTGGAGATGAAGTCAATAGATGTGCATCGTAAGGTTTTGCGACATTTTCGGATTGTTATTGGAAAACTCATGTCATGGCATGCTAGTCATTGTTCAAGTGATGGAAAATGGAGGATCCCTGCAGACACACCGGCATGGCAACATATAGATAATTTGTGGCCCGTTTTCAAAGAAGAGCCAAGAAATTTCAGATTTGGTTTAGGTATGGATGGAATCAATCCATTTAGCATCAAAAGCACATCATACAGTGTATGGCCAGTGGTATTGGTAAACTATAATATTCCTCCATCCATGGCAATTAAAAAGGGACATGTAATGTTGTCCCTTCTGATTCCTGGAAAGAACAAGGTAAAAAACATGGACATTTACTTAGAGCCTTTGATTGAAGAGTTAGAAATGTTATGGGAAGGTATTGAGATGCAAGATACAAGTGCATCTGCATCCTCTAGAGATTTCACATTGAAGGCCATGTTGTTGTGGACCATGCATGACTTTCCAAGATACGGAGAGTGTTCAGGTACATGTATATATCTCTATATTTGAAATTCAAGACTTGAATCAATTGCATTTTATTAATCCACTTGTTTTTTCAGGTATAACCACATCAGGATATCATGCATATCCTATTTGCGGTCCCTCACTAGTTTCCTCTAGACCGACATATTTAAAGAATGTTATCTATGACAATCATCATAGATTTCTTCCTATTGACCATCCCAAATATGTTCTCCCTACTAATGGAATGACTCCACAATCTCTAACCATTCGAGATTGGAAGGAGAGATGGATTAATGCCGACAACCACCCTCCACTCCGCATGAGTTGGTAATAAGTGCATTTCTCCCGATTGACTTTAAAGTATTTAGCATGATGAATTGTTTACATAATATATTGTTTGTTTGTTAGGTTCTCTATATTTTTTCGTCTTCTGTACTAGACTGAACTCAAGATCAATCACCTGTTGGACCCCATGCACATATTCAAAAATGTTGTATCTACATTATGGGATCACTTGATAGGGGCTCGTGATTCAGTCAATGTAAGGGAGGATTTACGTAACATTGGTCGCATGAGACTAGCCTGGCCACGCATTGGACCCAGAGGAAAGATTGAGCTACCCCATGCACCTTGGATGTTGTCAAAGAATGAGGAAAAAATAATGAAGGAACAAATATATAGCTTTCAAACACCCACAGGATGTATGAGATGTCTCAAGGGAGCCTTCATAAAGAAAAAGAAAAGAGGTATGGAGCAACTATCTGGTTTGAAGTCCCACGATTGGCACAAAATGATTCAAGGGTATCTCTAACCATGAATATAGTAATTAGTGGAGTAACTATGTGTAAACTTTGGGGTATGATTACTTTTTTCTCAACTAATCATTTGATCTATGAATATTGTTTACATTCAGTTCGTACTTCCTACTAGCATATCCCATTGTGTATCCAAAGATGTACGTGATATCATTTACAAGATGGGAGAGCTTGTGAGGTGTGTATACATTGTATTTTTTCATTATATATCTTTGAATTTCTACACAAAAATAAACAATTCTCAAATACATCCTGACAGATACGTGAGCTCGAAGGAAATTGATCCAAACACATTGCAAGATGCTCGAGTATTATCTGTTGAGGTGGTTTGTTTGGTGGAGGAAATTTTTCCTCGATCCATTTTGACTACTCAATTACATTTACTCGTACATTTGATTGATGAGATCGCACTTTGTGGGGCAGTTCATGCAAGGTGGATGTTTTTTCTTAAGTGCTTCATGAAAATCTAGAAAGATTTTGTGAGGCAAAAAGCACGGCCTGAGGGCCGGGAAGCATGGCTGAGGGTTGGTTAATGCAATCATCCCTTGTTTATATCTCTGAATATCTTGCTGAAGTGGATCCCTCTCAACCACGGCTATGGAAAGATGATGAAGACTTGAGGATGACCTCTATAATACCTCAAGGAAAAGGAATGAGTAAAGTGCTAACAAAAGAAGAACTTCGTAAGTTAAATAGTTTTTGTGTGCTCAATAGTGATGTAATGAGCAAATGGGTGACACTATAAAATGAAGCAAGGGCAAGAAGAAAAAGAGAAAGACAAGAATTTCGCACTAGATATGGACGTAATGTCTCATTTCCAGATCATCTAAATGCGCTCCCACGTCATATTTATATAGATTGGTTACATGAGGAAATGGAGAGAATGGAAAACGAGGAGGAAATTAATATATCTCAAGAAGAGTGGGAATACGCACAAGGTTGCTTATTAAAGGTGAGACATACTATCAATTAAATTGTTTCTATAAGTTTTATTTTATATAAATAATTGACATGTTTGATCTTTTATCTTTTACTACTAGTGCACATTATTCAATGCACTTTGGTGTGAGGGTAAACATCTTCGAACTCAACGTATAGATGAAAATAGAAATACCCAAGATTGTGGTATCCTTGCTCACTTCGAGGATACCAATGGTACCATGGAAGGTTATTGTGGTTTGATCCAAGATATTCTGAAGCTTGACTTCAGACGATTCTTTATATATGTACTAGATATGAAGTGGCTTAAAGAAGTGGTAACAAATGGTGAGCATTGCACAATCAGATGTCATCCAAGTGGTTTTATAATCATTGACTCTACAAAATTTCACCAAAATAAGAATGACACATTAGTACTACCTCAACAATGCGAGCAGGTATATATGCAAAAGCTAATTTCTTAATATGTATACATGTGATGCATATACACAATATAATAAGTATTTAAGTTTCTTTCTTTTGTTTTTCAAATATAGGTTGTGTATCATCCAATGGTAAACAATAACGGATGGTGGTATGTCATCCCTATATCTAATCGTTCAAAACCAATATATGGTAATATTATCGACATGGAGATAGCAGATGACAATCCAACAATTAATGATGATGTGCATGATGACACCATAATGGATTATATGCGTAATATAATACAAGATGAACCTCGCGAGGATGTTCAAGGCAACGCAGAAGAAGACAATAATGTCATTGTCGATGATATTGATGAAGCTATTGAGCAATATAGCAACACATCTGATAATGGGATAGACTTATTTGTTTCGTTACCTCTTGATAACATAGACCTAGAAGTAGATAGTTTAGCAAGGGCTGATCTCATTGAAGATGAGATGGATCATTCACTGTAACATACTTAATTTGCTTAATGATTCAATGTGTATTCTTAATTCTATGGTTTTTATCATGCGCACACGTGCATACTCAAGAATCAATATTCAAGTTTAAAGCTAAATTGAATTTTCCATAATAAAAAGGAAGTATTTTTTATCATCTTCAAGTAGAGAAATTATGAGATACATATTGCAATGCTTGCTACTAATTGTATAATAAGGTTTATGTCGCTTGCTGCTAATTACTTATATCAAGCTTGTCAACTGGAGGAACTGCCATTCATTAGAGAGCAATGAAAAAATAATTATTAACTCTGTTTTTTGAATTCAATGATCCAATGTGTATTCTTAATTCTATGGTTTTTATCATGCGCACACGTGCATGCTCAAGAATCAATTTCAGGTGGTTAAATAATTATTAACTTTGGTTTTTTAATTATATTAATTTCAATTTTAGGTGGTTAAATAATTGCGCATCTGGTAGGGCGTCTATATTGGCATCTATTTACGTGGATATATAGACGCAAAATTTGCATCTATTTACACGCACATATAGACACAATGATAGACGCGCCCGACTTTGCGCGTCTAACATACGCGTCTATGCCTTGTTTCTGTTGTAGTGTATAAGTCAGAGATGAAGAAGTGATTTCAAAGAGAATAAGCATTATTTGATTGAATATTGTTGCTCACTTAGATCTACTTTCCTTTAGCTATATGTTAATGAGATGTCCAAGTAAATAGATTAGGGAAAGATGGATATGGCCTTGGGGGAGTATTGGTATCTTCACTATTGTATGCATAATATTTTACTTATCTCACATACCTAGAGAGGTTGTAACACCACTTGGATTCATTGCATATCTTTTATTAGGATAGAAACATCATTATGAGCCTTGGAAATACTCTAATTTGTATGGTTTTTAAGACCACCCAATGGATTAAATGAACATTGTCAAGACGCTACGCGTACACTACTACAAATCTAAGGGGTGAGTTTTTTGCCAAGAAATTGATCACATTAGTCATCGTCATTAGGAATTTCTTTTCTCTTATGTGTGTCTCTTTATTTACATTTGCATGACACACGAGCACATGTAGTTAAACTAGGCACAATTTCTTCAATGAATTCATAATTTTTTGTGTGGAATGGATTCTAATTTGCAAACTGCATGAGTGATTGGGCATGAAGTTCTTTTCCAAGGCATGTTCTTCATATGGCACAATGCATGGAAAAATTGTTCACATGAAGGTTTCTGTTTTGAAGACTCGAGGACTTGAGGAAGAGGTTGTAATTCGGATGTTGCAAATGCAGATGATATGACTCTTCATAAGAAAAGTTGAATCAATATTTAGTAGTCCATGAAAGCTAAAAGTTATCCACTTATATCATGGATATTTAAGTGGATTATTGCTACATCTGAGATGATGGAGACTAGCTAAGATGCGATCATTGTCCCTCTACCTATTACTCATCCTGCCTACAGATACAAGACATCTTGAAAGAAGACTGGTTTTGGCCAAAGGGATAATGTGAGCATCGATATAATATAATCAACTTGCCACATTGTAAAAAGATATATTTAGTTTTGACAGAACTTATTGGTATTATACATACCTTGGACAATGGCCTCTCTTGGTATCAAATGAGATATGAAGAGATCAGAGACTGGTCTTTCTGAGGTTATGGATTACCAGTGCAATCTTGTTGTTCTACTTCATGAAATGGAAGAGTTTCTTATACCCATAGATGAACCTTCGACGAACATGGACATGATTACACAAACTTTGCCGTTGAAACCACTTCACCACCTTGACAAATAGAGGAGGTGCTAGCAACATTGTATCAGTCACATATGTTGTGAAAAATGATCCTCATCACTCAAACAAGAATAGACAAACCTTTCTTGGATAAAGAAGAAGAAGAAAAGTAACAGCCTGTTCAAGGAAGGAATGTGTCAATAACATTAACATTGACATTATCATTGACGTCAATGAACAATGCTTTTGTGTTAAGAGAAAGAAAAGTGTCACCATTGACAATGATATCTAAAGCTTTCTAAGGTTTTTTTTATCAGAAGCCACGAGCTTTCGGGATGGCACTGATTATAAAAGGATGAGAGGGAGAAAGAAGGAAACGAGGAGGGGAACAAAGTGAAGCAACAATGTCTTCGTCATCATCGGCTTGATGAAGGTGTAGGAGTCTGAAGATGAGTGAAGAAGTGGAGCACAGTGAGAAGAAGATTAGCAAGCTGCTGCAATGACAAAGTGTTAGTGATGAAGTTGCGACAACACAAATTGGTGAGGTTGGAGAAAACGACAACGAAGCTTCAAAATTGAGATGTCGATGAAGGTGACGTAGAGCCACAGAGAGCCAAAGGGAGCATCAACTTGTAGTCCAAGGGGGGGGGCATTGACAATATGCCCCAGAGAGCCAAAGAAAATGCCGATGAGAGAATCGAAGGTGATGAAAAAGCACGCAAAAAGTGACCGCAACCAAAGAAGACGAGGTGGAAGGTACCAAAGTAGTCGATGCATGACACAAAGAAGAGCCATAGAAAGCCAAAGGGAGAATCAACTTGTAATCCAAAGAGGGGGGGGGGGGGGGGGGGCATCGACAATATGCCCCAGAGAACCAAAGAAAACGTCGACGAGAGAATCGACGCAGAAAGTGACCGCAACCAAAGAAGACGATGTGGAAGGTGCCAAAGTAGTCGATGCACGGCACAAAGAAGAAAACTGTGAAAGCGACGAAGGCCGAGTGTGCAACATCGACATGCAAAGGAGAAGGTCAAGATGATGTAGCTGAAGGGAGAAGTTTGAATTCCTGCATGTTTTCTTCCTTTGCAATATACAATGTCTTGAGTACGAAAATTTACGCAGGGCTAACTCATATTGTAGAAAGCTTTACTCTAGAACAGAGGCATTAGCATCGCATGAAGATGAAGAAGATCGCAAGATTATTGAAGTTCATGCAGAACAAGGAAACAAATGGGCTTGAATTACTAGACTTCTTTCTTGCTCAAGCTATAAACGCAATTAAAAACCATTGGAATTAAACACTCTGTTGGAAGCTTCTTAATGCTGAGAAAGCAAGGAGAGAACTATCATGAGTTCACTCAGTTAAAGCAAAGGAAGAAATCAGTGACTCTTATCTGACTCGGCCAATTACTAATGAAACTCATTCTGATTGTGGGACAAAAAAACATCAGAGTTGACACCTAAATTTTGAAATACTGGGATTACGGAAGGACAAACTTCTATCTGCACTGTTTCCCTCTACTATTAGACAACCACCTCATTCAAGTGCCTTCACTAGTTATAGTGCTTTAATTGTAAACAAAGTGAAAGTTACTATCCCCAGAGTCAAAAATACTGCCCATAGCTCAAACGTGCAATTGTATACTGTCATTGATCTCTTTCGTAAGGCCTCACATCTCACGGAGTATCTCCATGTTTCAAACTCTTCACGTATCAAATCTTGCCCAAGTGTGTACCTAATGTGGTCATGGGTTATGCATCATGTAAGGAAGGGAAAGTTGTTTCTCTCCTAAAACACCTATGCCCAATGCATATTCTTGTATTTCTTCACGGAGTTCGAGTAAGGCGGCTGAAGCTACATCAAGATCCCACTGTGCTTAGGCAAGAATCTTTGAATTTTAAAAAGCAGCTCGAAAGAAGGATAGGTGATCTCCCTACCTTTACTATGCTCCCAGTCAAAAACCATTGAACATCTTCTTCAACATATATCCATGAATTTATCTTGAGTTCTCTTTATCTAGCTTAGCGTCCTGGTGATGAGTGACATTCACAAACCCCCATGTGTATTATTTGGATCTCGACATCTGGTGAACCTGACGTGAAAGTGTCTCTTCTAATTGTCAAGATGGGAGACTCTTCAAATACTCCAACCACTTCATCATTGAGTGCTTCTTCCTTTTCGACCGATAAGATAAAGAATTTCTTGCAAACTCTTTCTTCAGTCATTATGATTCAAAATCAGCAAATGTAGTTATCAATGCAGCAGCAACAATAGTTACATTAGAAACAATTGGATCCACAATGAATGTTGTATCAAGAACAAGAGATTACGCATAGTGCAATCAAAGCAATCGAGGCTACAATAACTGGGTGAAAATTATTTGATGGCTGGGATGTTTCCAGCCTATCTTAAAGTCTTTGAAGACCAGATGTACTTCTTTGGAGTTCCTACCAACTGGAGCACCTATTTCCTACACCTTGTCAAGTCTACTTTGCGGGTTAGAGTAACTGATTTGTTTGTGCAAGAATCAAATTGGAATGTTTGCAAGAAAGTGCTGAAAGACGAATATTTTTTGGAAGATTATGGTATTGCTATGCGAAAAACATTTAAAGAGTGGGTCTATTAGCTTGTTGCTTCTAAGTTGTTGCAGGAGTTTGAATAGCGATACAACCTGTTGGATGCACTTGAGCAAAGAGCCCTGAACTCGGATAAAGTGGATTTATTCTTGTAGAGGCAACTGATCCTGCACTTCAAGAGGAGTTGGGAGAGCTTCTTGAAGACCGTACGCAACCTATGGGATTGAAGACTCATTGGCAAGATGTTGATATGGTTTCTGAATTGACAATGGCACAAGAGAGTGAAGCATGCTTCATTGAGTCCTTTGGTAAATATATATGTAGTCATCTTATCACTTGGACAATGTTCAATCATGATCGTGCCTTTCTTTACTTCATATCAAACATAATGATAATCCACTACAACATGTTTAGACTTGTTATGTTGAACATAGTCTTTAGCAAGACTAATAGCACTTTGGTTATCACATCAAAGTGGTGTGCTAGGGAGAGGAGAATGCCCAATATCTAATTGAGCTTGTTGAAGCCATACTAACTCTCGAGCCGCTAAAGGTAGAACTGCATATTCAGCCTCTGTAAGTGAAAACAACAACACATCATTGTTTCTTGCTAGTCCAAGAAACAAGACATCCATCAGTAAAGAAACAAATTTCACTTCTAGAACGCATAGATAAGTGAGAGCTTTCCCAATTTGCATATGTATAAACCATTTATATAACACAAAAAGTGAAGTGAATGTAGAGAATCGGTGTTTTGTTGGTGCTGATAAACCAACCCAAAATCATTATTGCCTTTCAAATACTTTCAAACTTGTTTAGTTGCAATCCAATGTTTAAGGCATCGAGAACCAAGATGTTTCCCAAGAAAATTTGCAACAAAAAGAATGCCAGGGCAAGAATGTAAGGCAACAAATTGAAGACATCCAATGAGATTTTAGCATAAGGTTGATGTAATGTTAATTGTCCATCATTTTGCAGAAAGTGAGAGTTTTTGTTAGATCTTATAAGACAAGGAGTACTAGTAGGATGTGCGAAACCCAGACCAAACTTCTAAATAATATCTTCAATGAAAAATGTTTGACACTGTGATAAAACACCATTTTCTTGATAGTGTTGAATTTGAATACCAAGACATGAATGAATGTCTCCAAGATCCACCATGTCAAATGCAGAAGATAAAACATTCTTTACTTGTTGAAGGAAGTTTAGATTATTAGAAACAAGTATGGTATCATCCACATATAGAACAAGAATAACAAAACTATAATTGTAACACTTAACATATAAGTAAGGAGCTAAGGAAAAAAAAAGATAAAACCTTCTTTTGTAAGGAAGAGATCAGTCTTTTGATACAAGCTCATGAAGATTTTTTGAGACCATAGAGTGCCCAATGAAGTCTGCAAGGAATATTTTCCTTATATTTGACTACAAATCCCTCTAGTTGCTCCATGTAGATCTCTTTCTTTAAATCACAATTCAGAAAAGTATTTCTCACATCTATTTGGGGAACCTTCAAATTAAACTCAAGTGCAAAAACTAACAAGACCCGAATACTGGCAATACAAACAATACGTGAGAAAGTTTCTTGATAATCAACTCCTGTAATTTGTGAGAAACGTTTGGCATCTAGCCTTGCTTTGAATTTTTCAAGTGTTCCATCTGCTTTTGTTTTAGTCTTATAAACCCACATGCATTTAATAGCCATTTTTCGAGGTGATAACTAAGTTAGAACCCATGTACCTTTAGAGAGAATAGATTCATACTCAGCTTCCATGGCCTTCTTCCATTACTCCTTTTGTGGGGATGACATGGTATCACTATAAGAGATAGGGTCTTTACAAATATTGAGAGGATTCTCAAGAATATTAGCATCATAAACATGGCAAGTACCATGCTCATTATCAATTAGAAGATTAACATAAAGATCAACGCTAGATCATCATCAGCAATAATAGGTAGAGGTTGTGAATCCTGATTTGAAGATTCAATATTATCCTATGAAAGAGGTTCATCATTGTATAGAAAAGGAAAAGCAATGAGTAATGACTTTGTATCATCAACGTCCTCTAGTGACCAGGTTCTCCCAACATCCTCTTGAGACCAAGTGCTATCCATAAGTTGTTCATTGAAAATAGCATCCCGATTTATGATTACCTTCTTGGAGGATGGATCATAAAACGTGTATCACTTTAGAAAATTTTTAATATCCAATGAAAATAACTTTCAAATCACGAAGATCAAGTTTTTTGTGAGTCTCTTTGGGTACATAAATATAAGCAATACATCCAAAAGTTAAAAAATAAGGTCACGCCAATAAATATCGACAAGCTCAAAAAAATCAAAGTGAACAAAGTGATGATGCCATATTATGTAGCAACATATGCTCTATTACAATTTGAATAAAAATGCCCCTTGAAACATAGATGGGTTGGATGATCACTCTTTTTGCAGTAGTCCACAGGAGAACAATCTCTAAATAACCATGGTTGTTTATTTGTAATACCATGTTCTTCATCACATTATTTTTCCCAGCAATCACCTATAGTATGATCATTTCTATTACAAAAAGAATTGTAACGTGTCCACCAGCATCATCCAGCACACGTCTTAGCAGTTCATCGGGAAGGATTTCTACAAAGCTCCGCCCGGCACTCCCATGGAATGTTACGTGATTTGCGATCTAGGGCTTCCCGCGTCTGCCATGTAGCGAAAGTATTCTGGCCGTTCCCACTTAGGATCAACCGGAATTAGGGTTTTCCTTATTGGTCATTACCTAACAGCAACTAGCGTCGGACCCAAGCGAACTACTTTACGCAGAAACGCCGGGTTCGAAGCGGATTCACGCTGCACTTGGTTCAAAGAGAATGGGAAACGAGAGGGATGCAAAGCTCAACCTCTCTGCCATAAGGCATACTCCCATTCCGTTCTCCTAAAACAGCGTAAATCGGGTAAGACATAACTCTAGGTCATCGCTTTCTTGTTCGTGTCATTTGACGATCATCCTGCTGTTCTTCGAGATTTGAGAGAAGTTCCCAGCTAACCGGGACCACCCAATCGTAGGATGGACCCATGGTCCATCCTCCGCACTTTCTTCGGTTTGTTTTAGTTAGGTAATTATCTAACACGTTAGTTGAACATGTAACAATCAGCTTCTTTAATTAAACCATTAAGCACTTGTTCCTTCACGTAATCTTATCACGTGACATAGAAAAATAATATCAAACAAGTTCTTTATTAACATATCATCATATTTATCTTTGAAATACAAGGAGTTCCGCCTGTAGGCTTGTCCATAATCTGCCCGAAGGCTATCCGACAATCCACAGGGATCACTTTTCCAAGTTTCCGCCCGTAGACTAGTATGCGGGCCTCGAGATCCAATCCTGAGTCACGTTAGCCTCTTGTGCAGGACCCAGAAGGCGAGGGATTTACGGCCAGAGCCCCCCTGGCACCCAAGCGTCCTCCTGCTCCAAGTAGAGCTCAATGGAGAGACCTCTCGCGGTGGGTTCGGTCCACATTCGCGGCGCGGTCAACAACCCCCTTGGTTAGGGTCAGGCAGAAAGTCGGGCACAACTGAAGCTGCCTCTCCCTTTAGGCCTTCAACTTGAAGTATAGATATTTATTTAATTTGCAATTCATAAATTAAACAGTTCTCTAAAATCTCTAGCAAGCACAAACATTTCCATTAACCGATCTTGTTATTGGCAAATTGCTAAGGAATGATCCTTTCCTTTTGAATGCATCAGTGCTCGTTCTAGGATGTCTTGCAACTTGGCAAGATCCCTTACATTCTGGGTTAGGGCGTGCCCTATTAACCCAACTTGGTCAACCCTAAAGTTCATTCGATACTTTAACTTTTTTAACCTTCCTTATTTAGAGGGATATCGAAGAATACATCCTTTTGCAAGATAACTTGCGTAAGGACCCGCCATCCTTGTTGAGGGTATTTAACCTTTCTTCTTGTGAATCAATCACAAGACCATATGACTTTGTACTTGCCGCGCAAGTCCTGTATCGTAATATATGATGAAACAATCTGTTTTAGTTTCTTTAAGCTGACGTTTGTCAGACCTAGGGTCTCTTTTTAAGAACCTCAGGGACAAACCCTAGTTCTTTTACATTTATGATTTAACCTCTTCAGGAATGCCATTTTCCAATGTAAGATTGGGAGAGTGATTGCATACATGAACTGTAGTTTTAAGAGCCTCTTCCCAAAGCTGCTGCGGGAGATTAGTTGTGGACAACATGCATCTGACTCTCTTACAAAGTGTGCGATTAAATCTTTCAGCCACACCATTTGATGCAGGATTATAAGGGGTTGTCAACTCTCTCTTAATGCCATGCATCTCACAAAATTTGTTAAATTTATTTGAGACATACTCACCCCTATTATCTGTTCTTATGGCTTTCAACTTAAGCCCTTTCTGTGTGTTCTATGATGATTCGTTGCAAAAAAGAATAGGGGTTAATGGTGTAAGATGTAGTTTTTATTCCTTCAAAATTTAACTACTTTAGTGGGTAAATAATCTTGCTCATAATTCGTTTCAGTGCATAAGGCTATTTGAAGGAAAACTATGTTTTATACTTTATCCATTTTGCATGTTCAACTAAACTAAATTCCTTCATCGTAAATAACTAGGAAAAAATATATCTTATCCCTAACAATTCATCTTGCATGATTAAATTAAAACCGATATAAAACCAAGAAGGAAAAACCTGGTTTTGGGGTGAGATATCCACATGGATACCGGGAGATGACCCTCCCTCAGCTACTCCTTGGACTTTCTTAGGCGGCATCGCAGTTGTAATCCTTCGAACGTGAAGGCAACTTTACACTCCTTATCAGAATTCCACCACCGCTTCAATACTCTTCTTCTTTCTTTCGAAGCAAGGAGCGGTTACGGGATTAACCACGAGGAAGGGGTAACAAGACCTTTAAGGTCTTAACTTCTTGGGAGAGGGAAAGGTTTATAAAGCCTAAAAGAAAAGGCCATGGAACTTGCGAGGGAATGGGTGCTTAAATCTCGAGTGGGGGTATAAATCCACTTGGAGAGGGCTTGTGGAAGCCCACAAGGAAGGATTAAGAGCCTTGCAATATGAAAGGGCTTATAGGACCCTAAGGCATTTCATGCGGAAAGACCACAGGGAGGATTTTTAGAGAGGTTTTAGGACACGGAGTAGTAAAGGCTTTAGGGATTTAAACCGGGGTGAAAGGGAAAGGTGAAGGGTGAAGGCTTATAGCACGGGAGAGGGAAAAGGGTATGTAGGGAAAAGGGGACACGCAGGTAAGGGGCTTAGGGGGTGTGTTTAAAAAAAGGAATATGAGGGGGGTGAAACACGGGTTTCAAAGAAAACACAAGAAGGGACTTTACAAATTTAGGCACAGGGGAGGGAAAAGGGTTTATGAGGCCAAGGGAAGTGGGGTTTAATGGCCCCATGAGAAGGGTTAAGGGTTTAAGACAGGGGGGGAGGGGTGAAAGGATTCTAAGGGGATAAAACTGGGAGGGGGTGAAAGGATTCTACGGGAAGGGTATAGGAAGGGGGACTTAAAGAGCCCCCCCTTAGAAGCTTCTTGAAGCTTCTGTGTGGGTCGGTCAGGAGCCATGTGGGGGGGGGGGGGGAAATCTTCCGACGGTGTCCACAGGGGGGTGAAAGGTTGCAGGCAGCGATGAAGTGGCTATCCCTCCCTCCTTCTACAGATTTGCAGGGCGGCAGCACAACGTTCGGCAATGGTCCTTTCTCCTCTCTTGGCAGCAACACGAACAGGGTGATGGCTTCATCCTCCTCTCTCACGGCCTACTCCCTCATTTATATAGGGGAGGCAAGGGAATCCTCCCCCTCCTATGTGTCAATCAGCATGCCAGTGGAGCCGAGCAAGCTCCAGTGAGGACCTTGCTAGCTCTTGTATCGCCTTTCCTCCTTCTAGCACAACCCACTGCTGGAGAAAAACAAATATAATATCTGAAATATTACATTCTCTCCCCCTTAGAGGGATCGAGATGTCCTCATCTCGAGATAAAGTGGGGATAATCTTTCCACTGGACAAGGCATTCTCTCAAGGTTCTGGATCTTAATTGTCTCTCCCTAACATCTAAGATCCTATCAGGCCTTAGTTCAAGGACTCCTTAACTAGGCATTACAATTTGTTGGTCATCAAGTACATGGTTAGGGTTGGGTATATATTTTTTCAATAGGCTGATATGGAATACATTGTGAACCTTTAGGTTCTCAGGGAGTTGCAATATATAAGCATTGGGTCCTAGGCATTTGAGGATTTTGTACAGCCCACAATACCTTGGACTTAGCTTCTTGCATCTCCTAGGGATAGAGAACTCTTCTTGGAGCGTACGGGAATGAAGACCATGTTTCCTTCTTTAAAGACTTTTTCTTGATGCTTCAAATTTGCATATGCCTTCTGTCTATCCTTGGTCGCTTGGATGTCCTGTCTTATTGACTTTATTTGATCATCCATGTCTTCCAACATTTGTCTTGAAGCTTCAACTCTTAAGGTTGGATCGGAAAAATTTAGGGGACTTCGACAGTCATGACCATACAATGCTTGGAAAGCGGTCATCTGAATGCTTTGCTGGTAAGAAGCATTGTAGGCAAATTCGACCAATGGCAAGTATTGAATCCACCTCTTCCGCTCTCGACAGCAGTATGCCCTAAGCATATCCTCGATGACTTGATTTACTCGCTCTGTTTGGCCATCCGTTTGGGGATGGTAGGCAGTGCCAAAATAGAGTTGAGTCCCAATAGCTTCAAAGATAGCTCTCTAGAAGTGTGATGTGAAGAGAAAATCACAGTCACTAATGATTCTTCTGGGTAAACCATGTAGCTTGAATATCTCTTTGATAAACAATCTTGCAATGTCGGAGGCTTTATAGTTTGTTTACTGGAATAAGGTGTGCAACCTTGGTAAGCATGTCAACCACAACCATGATGGAGTTATATCCTCCTTGGATTTGGGGTAAGCCTACAACAAAATCCATACTGATGAATTCCCATTTCATTTGGGGGATGTCAAGCGGTTTCAGTTTCCCGGGCATCATGACATATTCGGCTTTGATACGTTGGCAAGACAAACACTCAGTGACATATTTGAGAACGTCACCTTTGAGCCTCTCCCAATGGTAGCTCTTTCTAACTGCAGTAAGAGTCTTAGCATAGCCAGGATGTCCTGTGAAAGGGGAATCATGAGCTTCCCACATTATCTTCTGCTTAAGTGACTGGTTTGCTGGTATACACAACCTTGTTCTGTAGTAGACAAGTCCATTATCAATGGAAAATTCTTGATACTTAGATTGCAACTTTTGATTCTACTCCTTGGTAGAGATCTCCTTTAGCACTGTTTGGTAGGCCAAATCATGGCATGCTTCCTCTCTAGCTAACTCAAGTATAGGGTTGTTTGGCATACATACTTTTGTAGCGAGAGATCTGGCCGTTGATGGATTTTGCAAGATTAGGGAATCTAGGAATGCCTTGCGACTAAGTGCATTGGCAACTACATTCTCTTTCCTTGGTCGGTACTTGATTTCAACGTCATATTCCTCCAACACTTCAATCCACCGACATTGCCTCATGTTGAGCTCGTTCTAGGTAAAGATCCATTTGAGGCTCTTATGGTTGGTTACTAGAGTAAACTTGTTACCCAACAGGTAGTGTCTCCAGAGCTTTAGAGCATGGATGACAGCTAGTAAATCCAGATCATGCGTAGCATAATTCTTTTCATGGTTCTTCAGTTTCCTTGAAGAGTATGCTACTGGATGACCTTCCTGTATAAGTACACACCCCAAGGCAAGAATGCTAGCATCACTTACTACCTCGAACTCGTTATTGAGGTCTGGAAGTTTTAAAATAGGTGCTGATACCAAACTTTACTTCAATCTATCGAATCTATCTTGTTCGGGAGTTGAGCATGTAAGGGAAGTTTGCTTCTTCAGTAAATCCGTCAGAGGTGCTGCAATCAAAGCATAGTTTTTGATGAAGACCCTATACCATCCTGTCAATCCAAGAAAGCTACATATTTCTTTGACAGATACTGTTGTTGTCCACTCAAGCACATCTTTGACCTTGGCTGGGTCTACTGATATTCCTTCTGATGATACTATGAATCCCAAATATTCAATTTGACACTTGAAGAATACACACTTCTTCATTTTTGCATATAGCTTATGTGACCTCATTGTCTCGAGGACAATCCGAAGTTGAGGTTCATGATCTTCTTCCTGTTTAGGATAGACTAAGGTGTCATCGAAGAAGACAAGCACGAAATCATCAAGATATGGCCTAATGATGTCCTTGATTAATCTATTTAAGGTGGCAGGTGCATTCGTAAGCCTGAATGACATAACCAGGAACTCAAAGTGCCCATATCTTGTATTGAAGACCGTCTTTGGGATATCTTCTTTCTTGATCCTTATCTGATAGTAACCTGACCTAAGATCAATCTTGGAGAAGATCTTCGCACCCTGAAGACGATCAAGAAGCTCATCTATTTTAGGAATAGGATACTTGTTCTTGACTGTTGATTGATTCAACCCTTGGTAATCAATACATAGTCGAAGTGTCCCATCTTTCTTTTTTTGGAATAGTACTAGAGCTCCCCATGGTGAACTGCTAGGCCGGATGTAGCCCTGATCTAGTAGTTGCTTGAGTTGTCCGTTCAACTCAATTGCTTCTGGTATTGACATTCTATAAGGTCTCTTTGCAATTGGCGCAGCTCCAGGTACTAACCTAATCTCATGATCTACTTCTCTTTGAGGCCGAAGTTCAGTCAACTCTTCAAGGAATACGTCTGCGCATTCCTTTAGCCAAGAAGGTCCTTCATGAGACTCTTGCTTTTGATCTAATTTCTTGAGTTTGATCAAGTAAATAGGTAATCCTTTTCTGACTCCTTTTATGATCCGAGATACTTTGGCCAATTGGATTCTTGGCACTCCTGCCTCACCTTGAGTTGTGACTAATTTCCTTTCAGAGTTTCGAAAGGAAACTTGACTCTTTCCACAGTGAATGTGGGCGTCGTTGGGCTTAAGCCAATCCATTCCGAGTAGACACTCATGGATACCTAAATTCATGACTCTGAATTTAATCGAAATCTTCTTTCCTCCCAGAAACAATTCCACCTTAGCAATTTGCCTGGTACAAGTTACTTCACGACCATTTGTCAATTCCATAAGCAGGGTAGGTGCTTCTACTGTGGCTATTCCTAATCTTTTTGCACATGTTGGTGAGATCAAGGAATGTGTACAACCACAATCAATCAAGGTTTTGGACCCTTTACCTTGATAGTCCGAATCATCGAGAACTGGCGATTTGGCCTTGTCTTGTGTAAAGCGGAGTGGACTGTCACTCTTTTGAACTCTGCTTCCATGGTCGGATCTTCTTCTTCCCCTCCTTCGCACATTTGCCTATTGGCAATGCAGGCAGTTCTTCCTCTTCCTCGGGTAGTTGCTCCTTGACCACAGCCTGTTCCTTGGAAAGGCGCTTGGCGATGTCCTCCGCCGAGCTTGGGACATTGCCTCTTGAAGTGACCGGGATCATTGCAGTGGAAACAACGGAGGTTTCGACCATTACTTTGAGTAGGAGCAAAGTTGTTGACGTTATTCGTCCTTGCTTTTTTTTTTGTCCCTGATTATGACCTTGAACTCTCTTCATTTGAGGTGTGAATGTTCCTTTGTTTGGGTCATTGTAAGACCAAGTTTTGTTACCCCTTGGTCTAGCTTGTACCTCCTAAATTATAGGCACCGCTCGAATGAGTGCATCCTGAAAATCTGATGGACGCATAGATTCGAGACGGGTATTTACTAGTGGATTTAAACCCGCACAAAACTTGGACACCTGCTGTGTCATGTCCATCTGTGGCGCATACTTTAAAAGTGGGACAAATTTAGAGTAGTATGCGTCAAGAGTGAGTCCTAGTCGTTTTAGCTCGTAGAACTCGTTCATTTTCTGCGTGCGATATGCAGGTGGTAAG
The DNA here is from genome assembly GCF_053477565.2 of Lygodium microphyllum. Classification (NCBI taxonomy): domain Eukaryota; kingdom Viridiplantae; phylum Streptophyta; class Polypodiopsida; order Schizaeales; family Lygodiaceae; genus Lygodium; species Lygodium microphyllum. The sequence goes on along the minus strand of NC_141151.1, from coordinate 139,008,354 downwards.
TATTTTCCCTGCAAGGCTATCTTCAACTTCTCCCAGGCAACAGATCCCTCTGCGATCCCTTGATCCCTGCACCATTGCTTCCACCAAAGTTTGGCTTCGCCGGTGAGTTTTAATTTGGCGAGCATAGCCTGATTGGCGGGTGCAGTACCGGCTGCTTCGAAGTAATCCTCCATGGATTCAATCCAAATTTCAGCATCAGCCTGAATGAATCTGCCTCTCCCGTCAAACTCGGGTGGCTTAATCTACTTGAGAAGGAACTTCTTCTCCTGGATCACAGCAGTACTTGATGTAGGAGGCGAATTAGGAACCTGTACCTGGGGTTGTGCCTGAATAAAGGTTTTCTTAACGTTATTATACGATAATCAACGTTAGCTTATCTTTAATTCAGCTATCTCGTAAACAATGTAGCTACTTAACTTTTTATCAACTCTTATGCACAACCACACATTGATAAAAAAAAGTCTTTATTTGTATTTACATGGGCATAGCCCTTTCGAATACAACGTTCCATGTGATGATAAGTCAAATGTTACATTTAGTTTGGGGAGAACAACGTTGTATTGTATTTATCTACAGGAAGTGTGTAATAGTAGGGTTTTGGGTCATGGATCTTCAGGAATCGATAAGTCATTAGAAGTTCGGGATATCCTTTCCGTTGGAATCCATACTTCTCATGGCGGCCCAACACTTTAATCCTGTCGGAGGGGATCACACGAGTTACTTCCTCATATACATATGAGTTCATCTCAACCCTCCGACCTCGAATATGTAAAGTCAAATTTTCGTGAGCTTCCACAAAAAGAACAGCTTCACGACTTTCAAGTCTTCCAACCACTTGATCCTTTTTAGGTTGGTCTGTAGATAAGCAAACCGGTGGGTGGCTATATAGTAGATTCCTGAAGCACCAGTCCATCTTTGTTCTATGTACAAAGGTGATGGATTATAGATCTGCTCCAGGATATTCATCATCACAATTCTTTGTCTATAAAGCGGAGAATGCATTGCAGTCATAAACATGACTCGAAATACCAGAAACTTGTTCCACGCTTTGTAATTCTGCAAGACAGCATTGAAGGTAAGGAAATATTTGGACATCAACAATTTCTTTACTTCATTTTATTGAGATCTCGTAAAAAAAATTCCGTTATTGGTCCGCTCTGATACCAACTGTAGCGTGTCCACTAGCATCATCCAGGACACGTCTTAGCAGTCCATCAGGAAGGATTTCTACAAAGCTCCGTCCGGCACTCCCATAGAATGTTACGGGATTTGTGATCTAGGGCTTCCCGCGTCTGCTACGTAGCGGAAGTATTAGGGTTTTCTAGCCATTCCCACTTAGGATCGACCGGAATTAGGGTTTTCTTGATTGGTCATTACCTAATAGCAACTAGCATCGGACCTAAGAGAACTACTTTACGCAGAAATGCCAGGTTCGAAGTGGAGTCACGTTGCACTTGGTTCAAAGAGAATGGGAAACGAGAGGGATGGAAAGCTCAACCTCTCTGCCATAAGGCATAGTCCCATTCTGTTTCCCTAAAACAACGTAAATCGGGTAAGACATAACTCTAGGTCATCGCTTTGTTGTTCGTGTCATTTGACGATCATCCCACTGTTCTTCGAGATTTGAGAAAAGTTCCCGGCTAACCGGGACCACCCAACCGTAGGACGGACCCATGGTCCATCCTCTGCACTTTCCTTGGTTTGTTTTAGTTGAGTAATTATCTAACACATTAGTTAGACATGTAACAACCAGCTTCTTTAATTAATCCGTTAAGGGCTGGTTCCTTCATGTAATCTTATCACTTGACATAGAAAACAATAGCAGACAAGTTCTTTATTAACATATCATCATATTTATCTTTGAGATACAAGGAGATCCGCCTGTAGGCTTGTCCATAATCCACTCGAAGGCTATCCAGCAATCCACGGGGATCACTATTCCAAGCTTCCGCCAGTAGACTAGTATGCGGGCCTCGAGATCCAATCCCGAGTCACGTTAGCCTCTTGTGCAGGACCCGAAAGGCGAGGGATTTATAGCGAGAGCCCCCCGTGGCACCCAAGCGTCCTCCTGCTCCAAGTAGTGATCAACGGAGAGGCCTCTCGTGGCGGGTTCGGTCCACGTTCCTGGCGCGGTCAACAACCCCCTTAGTTAGGGTCAGGCAGGCAGTTGGGGGTAACTGAAGCTGCCTCTCCCTTCAGACCTTTAACTTGAAGTATAGAATTTTATTTAATTTGTAATTCCTAAATCAAACAGTGCTCTAAAATCTCTAGCAAGCACAAACATTTCCATTAATCGATCTTGTTGTTGGCAAACTGCTAAGGAAGGAATCTTTCCTTTTGAATGCATCTAGTACTCGATCCGGGGTACCTTGCAACTTGGCAAGATCCTTTATATTCTGGGTTAGGGCGTACCCTATTAACCCAACTTGGTCAACCCTAAAGTTCATTGGATACTTTCGTTTCCGGTTTTTAACCTTCCTTACTTAGAAGGATATCAAAGAATACATCCTTTTGCAACATAACTTGTGTAAGGATCTGCCATCCTTGTTGAGGGTATTTAACCTTTCTTCTTGTGAATCAATCACAAGACCATATGACTTCGTACTTACTACGCAAGTCCTGCATCGTAACATGCGATGAAACAATCCGTTTCTGTTTCTTTAAGCTGACGTTTGTCAGACCAAGGGTCTCCTTTTATTATTTTCTTTAAGAACCTCAGGGACAAACCAGAGTTCTTTTACGTTTACAATTTATTGACCCTACAATCAGGGAAGGTGGGCAAGTATTTAAGGTATAAATGTTTCTTGGATTTTTAAATCATTCCCAATGCATATTTCGCAGCATAGGTATTTCTAAGTTTATATTAATTGGGTTTACTTTTAGCAGGTAATATCGAGATCACCTCGGCACGATTTGTTATCTATGTGACAATTGATTTTTCAGTCCTAAACTTATTGCTTTGAGATTAGGTAAATTCAATTAATCTTCCTTTTTCCTTGCGAACAAAGCTCATGCCAAATAAACAATCTTTTCGTTGCTAAGATATGCAGTTAGCAATGATAACTTTCTAGAGTTTAAGCAACGTAAGAAACCTTTCATGAATTTCACCTTCTATGATGATTAGTTGTAAAAAGAATAGGGGTTAATGGTGCAAGATGCATAATTATACCTTCTAAACTTAACCGAAGTATACTACTTTAGTGGGTTAATAATCTTGCTCATAATTCGTTTCAATGCATAATACTTTTTGAAGGAAAACTATGTTTATACTTTATTTATTTTGCATGTTTTAATTAAACTAAATTTCTTTATTGTAAATAACTAGGACAAAATACATATCTTATCCCTAACAATTCATCTTGCATGATTGAATTAAAACCAATATGAAATTAAGAAGGAAAAACCTGGTTTTGGGGTGAGATATCCACATGGATACTGGGAGATGACCCTCCCGCAGCTACTGCTTGGACTTTCTTAGGCGGCATCGTGGCTGTAGTCCTTCGACGTGGAAGCAGCTTTACACTTCTTTTCGGAATTCCACTGTCGCTTAAATACTCTTCTTCTTTTATCGAGGCAAGGAATCGTTAAGGGATTAACCACGAGAAGGGGGTAGTAAGACGTTTAAGGCTTTAATTCATTTGAGAGGGAAAGGCTTACAAGGCCTAAAGAAAAGGGTCTATAGGGTATATTCACGGTGAAAAGGGTGTGTGTGAGTGTGGTTTCACAAACATATATGAAGGGATCTTGGGAGATCTTTGGGCATGGGAGTGAAAGGGGTATGGGAAGGGGGCTCTTGAAGGGATTTCTGGACACGGGGGTAAGTTCCAAACCAAGGGGAAAGGAGAAGGGTGAAAGGGCTTATGGCACACGTGAAAAAGGTGATAATGGTTCCAAGGGAATGGGAATGGGATTTAAGCACGGGTATAAAAGGGGCTTTTTAAAGGTCAAACACGGGGGTGAGAGGGGGGTATTTTTTACACCAGGGGGTAAAAGGTGTGTAAAAAGAAAAGGGCACGAGGGGGGGTGAAACATGGGGTTTCAAAAAAACAGAAGAAGAGGCTTATAAATTTAAGCACCGCGGGGGGGGGGGGAGGTAATAAGGCTTTTCAAGCCTTAGTTCTTTTTAGGGGGGGATCCATCCATGGGAAGGGGGCTTAAGGGTTTAAAACAGGGGGGGTTTAGTGGTTTTTGAGGCCACGAGGAGTGGGGGCTAAGGTGGCTTAAGCATGGGGTGGGGGGGTTTAGTGGCTCCATAGGAAGGGGGGCTTAGACGAGCCCCCCCTTAGAAGCTTCTTGAAGCTTCTGTGGCTCAAAGGGCCACGTGGGGAGAGAGGATGGAGGCGGCAGATGATGGCGGGAGTGGCAGCAACAGCGTTGCAAGTGGTGGCGCACTCAACCTAGCGGTGACTCCATGACGGCTCCCTCTCCTCCTCTTCGTCAGTCGGTGGCAGTATGGCGGCTTCCACGGTCACCTTCCCTTCAGCCTTCCCCCTCACGGCAGCTTGGCGACGTTGCCTCACGGCAACCCTTCCACGGACGTTCTCACCTTCCTCCCAGTAGCTTGCGGCCGTTCCTAATTATATAGGGGAGGGGAGGAAATCCTCCCCCTCAAACGTGTCCATTCGCATGGCCGTGAAGCCAAGCAAGCTCCAGCGAGGAGCTTGCTGGCTCTTCTATTCCCTTCCCCCCTTCAAGCTCGACCGTTGCGGATAGGAGGATAGGAGAAAAAAAATTCCCCTTTAACCTTAATAGGAGCGAATTTGATATATTACATTCTCTCCCCCTTAGAGGAATGGAGATGTCCTCATCTCGAGATAAACTAGGGATATTGATAGTTGAGAGTGCCTTCATCTACCCAAGTGGCATCCTCTTTGGGATAATCTTTCCACTAGACAAGACATTCTCTCAAGGTTCTGGATCTTAACTGTCTCTTCCTAACATCTAAGATCCTGTCAGGCCTTAGTTCAAGGACTCCCTGACTAGGCATTACAACAACTTGTTGGTCATTAAGTACATGGTTAGGATTAGGTACATACTTTTTCAATAGGCTGATATGGAATACATTGTGAACTTTTAGGTTCTCAGGGAATTGCACTTTATAAGCATTAAGTCCTAGGCACTTGAGGATTTGGTATGGCCCACAATACCTTGGACTTAGCTTCTTGCAATCTCTTAAGGATAGAGACCTCTTTTTAGGGCGTACGCGAATGAAGACCATGTCTCCTTCTTCGAAGACTCTTTCTTGACGCTTCAAATCCGCGTATGCCTTGTGTCTATCCTTGGCCACTTGTATGTCTTGTCTTATTGTATTTATTTGATCATCCATCTCTTCCAACATCTGCCTTGACGCTTCAACCTTTAGGGTTGGATCAAAAAAGTTTAGGGGACTTAGACAGTCATGACCATACAATGCTTGGAAAGGGGTCATCTGAATGCTTTGCTGGTAAGAAGCAATGTAGGCGAATTCAACCAATGGCAACTATTGAATCCACCTCTTTGGCTCTCGACAGCAGTATGCCCTAAGCATATCCTCGATGACTTGATTTACTCGCTCTATTTGGCCATCCGTTTGGGGATGGTAGGCGGTGCTAAAATAGAGTTGAGTCCCAATAGCTTCAAAGATAGCTCTCCAGAAGTGTGATGTGAAGAGAGAATCACGGTCACCAATGATTCCTCTGGGTAAACCATGTAGCTTGAATATCTCCTTGATAAACAATCTTGCAATGTCGGAGGCTTTATAGTTTGTCTTTATTGGAATAAGATGTGCAAATTTAGTAAGCACGTCAACTACAACCATGATGGAGTTGTATCCTCCTTGGATTTGGGGTAAGCCTACAACAAAATCCATGCTAATGAATTCCCATTTCATTTGGGGGATGTCAAGCGGTGTCAGTTTCCCGGGCATCATGACATGTTGGGCTTTGATACGTTGGCAAGAAAAACACTCAGTGACATATTTGAGAATGTCACATTTGAGCTTCTCCCAATGGTAGCTCTTTCTAACTGCATTAAGAGTCTTAGCATAGCCAGGATGTCCTGTGAAAGGGGAATCATGAGCTTCCCACATTATCTTCTGCTTAAGTGACTGGCTTGCTGGTATACACAACCTTGTTCTGTAGTAGACAAGTCCATTATCAATGGAAAATTCCTGATACTTAGCTTGCAACTTTTGATTCTGCTCCTTGGTAGAGATCTCCTTTAGAATTGTTTGGTAGGCCAAATCATGGCATGCTTCCTCTCTAGCTAACTCAAGTATAGGGTTGTTTGGCATAGATACTTTTGTAGCTAGAGATCTGGCCATTGATGGATTCTGCAAGATTAGGGAATTTAGGAATGCCTTGCGACTAAGTGCATCAGCAACTACATTCTCTTTCCCTGGTCAGTACTTGATTTCAAAGTCATATTCCTCCAACACTTCAATCCACTGGCGTTGCCTCCTATTGAGCTCGTTCTGGGTAAAGATCCATTTGAGGCTCTTATGGTCGGTTACTAGAGTAAACTTGTTACCCAACAGGTAGTGTCTCCAAAGCTTTAGAGCATGGATGACAGCTAGTAATTCCAGATCATGCGTAGCATAATGCTTTTCATCGTTCTTCAGTTTCCCTTAAGAGTATGCTACTAGATGACCTTCCTGTATAAGTACACACCCCAAGGCAAGAATGCTAGCATCAGTTACTACCTCAAACTCCTTATTGAGGTCTAGAAGTTTTAGAATAGGCGTTGATACCAAACTTTGCTTCAATCTATCGAAGCTATTTTGTTCAGGAGTTGACCATGTAATGGAACTCTGCTTCTTTAGTAAATCCGTCAGAGGTGCTGCAATTAAAGCATAGTTTTTGATGAAGACCCTATACCATCCTGTCAATCCAAGAAAGCTGTGTATTTCTTTGATAGATACTGGTGTTGGCCACTCAAGCACATCTCTGGCTGGGTCTACTGATATTCCTTCTGATGATACTATGAATCCCAAATATTCAATCTGACGCTTGAAGAATGCACACTTCTTCATTTTTGCATATAGCTTACGTGTAAAGCGGCATGGACTGTCGCTCTTTCGAATTCTGCTTCCATGGTCGGATCTTCTTCTTCCCCTCCTTCGCACATTTGCCTATTGGCAATGCACGCAGTTCTTCCTCTTCCTCGGGTAGCGGCTCCTTGACCATGGCCTGTTCCTTGGAAAGGCGCTTGGCGATGTCCTCCACCAAGCTTGGGACATTGCCTCTTGAAGTGACCGGGTTCGTTGCAGTGGAAACAACGGAGGTTTCGGCCATTACTTTGAGTAGGAACAAAGTTGTTGACGTTATTCGTCCTTGCTTTATTTCTTTATCCCTGATTATGACCTTGAACTCTCTTCATTTGAGGTCTGAATGCTTCTCTATTCGGGTCATTATAAGACCAAGTTTTTTTACCCCTTGGTCTAGCTTGTACCTCCTGAACTATAGGTGCTACTCGAATGAGTGTACCATTGCTTCCACCAAAGTCTGGCTTTGCCGATGAGTTTTAACTTAGCGAGCATAGCCTGATTGGCAGGTGCAGTACCAGCTGCTTCGAAGTAATCCTCCATGGATTCAATCCAAATTTTAGCATCAGCCACCTGAACGAATCTGCCTCTCCCGTCAAACTCGGGTGGCTTAATCTGCTTGAGAAGGAACTTCTTCTCCTGGATAACAGCAGTACTTGATGTAGGAGGTGAATTAGGAACCTGTACCTGGGGTTGTGCCTGAAAAAAGGTTTTCTTAATGTTATTATGCGATAATCGACATTAGCTTATCTTTAATTGAGCTATCTTGTAAACAATGTAGCTACTTAACTTTTTATCAACTCTTATGCATAGCCAGACATTGATAAAAAGAAGTCTTTATTTGTATTTACATGGGCATAGCCCTTTCGAATACAACGTTTCATGTGATGATAAGCCAATTGTTACATTTAGTTTGGGGAGAACAACATTGTATTGCATTTATCTACAGGAACTGTGTAATAATAAGGTTTTGGGTCATGGATCTTCAGGAATCGGTAAGTCATTGGAAGTTCAGGATATCCTTTCCGTTGGAATCCATACTTCTCATGGTGGCCCAACACTTTAATCCTGTCGGCGGGGATTACACGAGTTACTTCCTCATATACATATGAGTTCATCTCAACCCTCCGACCTCGAATATGTAATGTCGAATTTACGTGAGCTTTCACAAAAACAAAGAGCTTCACGACTTTCAGGTCTTCCAACCACTTGATCCTCTTTAGGTTGGTCTGTAGATAAGCAAACTAGTGGGCGGCAAAGGTGATGGATTATAAATCTTCTCTAGGATATTCATCATCTCAACCCTTTGTCGATAAAGCAGAGAATGCATTGCAGTCATAAGCATGACTCGAAATACCAGAAACTTGTTCCACGCTTCATAATTTTGCAAGACAGCATTGAAGGTAAGGAAATGTTTGGACATCAGCAATTGCTTTACTTCATTTCTTTGAGATTTCATAAAAACAATTCCGTTATTGGTCGGCTTTGATACCAACTGTAACGTGTCCAATAGTATCATCCAGGACACGCCTTAGCAGTCCATCAGAAAGGATGTCTAGAAAGCTCCGCCCGGCACTCCCATGGAATGTTATCGGGTTTGCGATCTAGGGCTTTTCGCATTTGCCATGTAGCGGAAGTATTCTAGCCATTCCCACTTAGGATCGACTGGAATTAGGGTTTTCTTGATTGGTCTTTTCCTAATAGCAACTAGCATCGGACCCAAGCGAACTACTTTACACAGAAACGCCAGGTCCGAAGCGGATTCATGCTGCACTTGGTTCAAGGAGAATGAGAAGCGAGAGGGATGCAAAGCTCAACCTCTCTGCCATAAGGCATAGTCCCATTCCGTTCCCCTAAAACAACGTAAATCGAGTAAGCTACAACTCTAGGTCAACGCTTTGTTCGTATCCTTTGACAATCATCCTGCTGTTCTTCGAGATTTGAGAAAAGTTCTCGGCCAATCGGGACCACCCAACCTTAGGACGGACCCATTGCCCATCCTCTGCACTTTCCTTGGTTTGTTTTAGTTGAGTAATTATCTAACACATTAGTTAGACATGAAACAACCAGCTTCTTTAATTAATCCGTTAAGCACTGGTTCCTTCACGTAAACTTATCACGTGACATAGAAAACAATAGCAGACAAGTTCTTTATTAACATATCATCATATTTATCTTTGAAATACAAGGAGATCTTCCGGTAGGCTTGTCCATAATCCGCCCGAAGGCTATCCAACAATCCACAGGGATCGCTATTCCAAGCTTCCGCCCGTAGACTAGTATGCGGGCCTCGAGATCCAATCCCAAGTCACGTTAGCCTCTTGTGCAGGACCCGAAAGGAGAGGGATTTACGGCCAGATCCTCCCTGGCACGCAAGCGTCCTCTTGCTCCAAGTAGTACTCAACGGAGAGACCTCTCGCGGCGGGTTCGGTCCACGTTTCCGGCATGATCAACAACGGCCTTGGTTAGGGTCAGGGAGGCAGTCGGGGGTAACTGAAGCTGCCTCTCCCTTCAGGCCTTTAACTTGAAGTATAGAATTTCATTTAATTTGTAATTCCTAAATCAAACAGTGCTCTAAAATCTCTAGCAAGCACAAACATTTCCATTAATCGATCTTGTTGTTGGCAAACTGCTAAGGAAGGAATCTTTCCTTTTGAATGCATCTAGTACTTGATCCGGGGTACCTTGCAACTTGGCAAGATCCTTTATATTCTGGGTTAGGGCGTACCCTATTAACCCAACTTGGTCAACCCTAAAGTTCATTGGATACTTTCGTTTCCGGTTTTAACCTTCCTTACTTAGAAGGATATCAAAGAATACATCCTTTTGCAAGATAACTTGCATAAGGATCCACCATCCTTGTTGAGAGTATTTAACCTTTCTTCTTGTGAATCAATCACAAGACCATATGACTTTGTACTTGCTGCGCAAGTCCTGCATCGTAACATGCGATGAAACTTCTTTAAGCTGACGTTTGTTAGACCTAGGGTCTTCTTTTATTATTTTCTTTAAGAACCTCAGGGACAAACCCTAGTTCTTTTACGTTTACGATTCATTGACCCTACAATCAGGGAAGGTGGGCAAGTATTTAAGGTATAAACGTTTCTTGGATTTTTAAATCATTCCCAATGCATATTTCGCAGCATAGGTATTTCTAAGTTTATATTAATTTGGTTAACTTTTAGAAGGTAATATCGAGATCACCTCAGCATGATTTGTTATCTATGTGACAATTGATTTTTCAGTCCTAAACTTTATTGCTTTGAGGTTAGGTAAATGCAATTAATCTTCCTTTTTCCTTGCGAACAAAACTCATGCCAAATAAACAATCTTTTCCTTGCTAAGATATGCAGTTAGCAATGATAACTTCCTAGAGTTTAAGCAACGTAAGAAACCTTTCATGAATTTCACCTTCTATGATGATTCGTTGTAAAAAGAAAAGGGGTTAATGGTGCAAGATGCAGAACTATACCTTCTAAACTTAACCGAAGTATACTAATTTAGTGGGTAAATAATCTTGCTCATAATTCGTTTCAATGCATAATACTTTTTGAAGGAAAACTATGTTTATACTTTATTTATTTTACATGTTTTAATTAAACTAAATTCCTTTATCATAAATAACTAGGAAAAAATATATATCTTATCCCTAACAATTCATCTTGCATGATTGAATTAAAACTGATATAAAATTAAGAAGGAAAAACCTGGTTTTGGGGTGAGATATCCACATGGATACCCGGAGATGACCCTCCCGCAGCTACTCCTTGGACTTTCTTATGCGGCATTGCAGCTGTAGTCCTTCGACGTGGAAGGAGCTTTACACTTCTTTTCGGAATTCCACCGTCGCTTCAATACTCTTCTTCTCTTTATCAAGGCATGGAATCATTAACGGATTAACCACGAGAAGGGGTTAGTAAGACGTTTAAGGCCTTAATTCATTTGAGAGGGAAAGGATTACAAGGCCTAAAGAAAAGGGTCTATAGGGTATATTCATGGTGAAAAGGGTGTATGTGAGTGTGGTTTCACAAACATATATGAAGGGACCTTGGGAGATCTTTGGGCACGGGAGTGAAAGGGGTATGGGAAGGGGGATCTTGAAGGGATTTTTGGACACGGGGGTAAGTTCCAAACCGAGGGAAAAGGTGAAGGGTGAAAGGGCTTATGGCACGGGGGAAAAAGGTGATAATGGTTCCAAGGGAATGGGAACGGGATTTAAGCACGGGTATAAAAGGGGATTTTTAAAGGTCAAACACGGGGGTGAGAGGGGGAAATTTTTAACACCAGGGGGTAAAAGGTGTGTAAAAAGAAAAGGGCACAAGGGGGGGTGAAACACGGGGTTTCAAAAAAACACAAGAAGGGGCTTATAAATTTAAGCACCGGGGGGGGGGGGGGAGGTAACAAATCTTATCAAGCCTTAGTTCTTTTAACGGTGGTCCATCCATGGGAAGGGGGCTTAAGCGTTTAAAACCGAGGGGGGGGTAAACCGAGGGGGGGGTAGTGGTTTTTTAAAGCCACGGGGAGTGGGGGCTAAGGTGGCTTAAGCACGGGGTGGGGGGGTTTAGTGGCTCCATAGGAAGGGGGGCTTAGAGGAGCCCCCCTTTAGAAGCTTCAAGAAGCTTCTTGAAGCTTTTGTGGCTTGAAGGGCCACGTGGGGAGAGAGGATGGAGGCGGCAGATGATAGCGGCAGCGGCAGTAGCGACCTTGCAAGTGGTGACGCACTCAGCCCAGCGGCGACTCCACGACGGCTCCCTCTCCTCCTCTTCGTCAGTCGCCGGCAATATGGGGGCTTCCACGGTCACCTTCCCTTCAGCCTTGCCCCTCACGGCAGCTTGGCGATGTTGCCTCACGGCAACCCTTCCACGGACATTCTCACCTTCCTCCCAGTAGCCTGCGGCCCTCCCTAATTAGATAGGGGAGGGGAGGGAATCCTCCCCCTCAAACGTGTCCATTCACATGGCCGTGAAGCCGAGCAAGCTCCACCAAGGAGCTTTCTGGCTCTTCTATTCCCTTCCCCCCTTCGAGCTCGACCGTCGCGGATAGGAGGGTAGGAGAAAAAAAAAATCCTTTAACCTTAATAGGAGTGAATTTGATATATTACATTTATTAAGATGAGCGCTTATCGATTTGCATGCTGATCTCTGTTTTCGAGAGACAAAATAGACATATAGAGGCATGATGGATGTCGATTAGATTGTAGCTAATTTGTCACGATTTCAATTGACGTTCGATCGAAAGTATTTTAGCTTAGTTTAATCTCTACACGAAGGGTAGAGGTGGGATTGTCACATCACCATGTCCTGCTAACAAAATTGAAAGGAAATCAGGAGCAATCAACACCTTAGCGGATTTTTCTAGAGGTGTTAGTATTTTTTTTGGAGGTTTTTCGAACAAGGAACAATTCATGGGGGAGATGACCAGTTATCTTGGTCGCCCTCCCACTGTAGAGGAGGTTTTTAGTGTCATGTCTGGGATACCTATCACATCTTTGCCTAGCATTGCGACAGAAACACCAAACCTTGGTACACCTCTACTAATAGGTACTCCATGCACTATGCATACACACAAATCAGTTGATGCACAGGGATTAGCTAAAGTACATGGATCGGCCGAAGCATGTGCATCTATAGAAGCACGTGCATCGAGTGAGGTAGAGGGTAGTGCCCATCAAGGGAGGGGAAATGAGAGAGGTGAGCCTCCACAAATGCACTACTCTGTCTCACAGATGTTGGTGGTATCTTGCATAACCCTCAGGGGAGGGAAGTGATAGTCTACTTGAGGAGTGTAGTGCATGCCACATACAAAGATTATGTGATTTCCTTCAAGCACCAAAAAAGTGGTTTGTGGCAAGAGGTGCTAGAAGGGCAGTACATATAAGGTTTCCTAATCCCGAGAATTCATGATTCTTAGATGATTGGGGACGGTCAAATGTGAGAGACGTGCTTTATAACAAGAGGTCTCACCTTATGACGCGCACCAAGGAGTCACTGTAGAGACAAGAGCAGGGGCACCCTGGATATGGCCAACCACCCAATTGCCACCGCATGGAGTGGAAAGAGGCCAAGAAGAGATCAGTAGAGAAAAGGACAAGTCGCCAACATGCAGAGACACGATGTATCCAGATGGCAACCATGCATCGCATTATGGATCGGGTGGTAGGGAGTCATGGGAGGCTGAGTTTGTAAGTATTATTTGATTTTTTTCAAAAAATTAAATTTTGTAATTTTTTTCAATTCATTATGTAGTGTGTTCTAATACATTGTATGTTAAAATTTTGTAATCATAGAGGAGCAATAGAATCATGCAATGAGGATTCCATAGCCAGAAGAGGTATGTTTTATTTTTTACATGAAAAGTATAGGTAACTCTAATTTATTATTTGTAATGGTATTTATATACCTTAATCCTTTGTGTAGGCAAATCCTGATGCAGTCAAGGATAGTGAAGGGGGGACAAGCAGTAGCAGTGGCGGCACCAGCACCGGCACCGGCAGCAGTGGTGGTAGCAATGATGATGCCTCTTCTGAGTAGATGTAGATGAGCCTCGTGCATGCATGCCTCCCCTTGGCCTTGTAGTTTTCATTTTTGATATGTATTACTTTCAGCTAGTGCTTGCGACCATGACCATGCTTGATGTCACAAGTACTAGAACTCCTCATGTAAAAATGTTTCATCTTTATATATGAAATTTTATGTTCTACATTGTTTTGTTTTCAGTACAAAAATCTTCAAAATATGTACAAATGTTTCAGCACAGTACGCTCATCATGTGTTATTATCAATATATGGACTTTGGCTCTCCACATTCTTTTGTTTTCAGTATAATAATCTTTCTTTGTTTTCCCTAAGCATACAATTTGATGGGGGGAACTCTGTTTTGCGCGTCTATCCATGCATCGAAATTGTAGGAAAAAAGTGTGTCTATAATCGTCAAAAAATTGGAGAGTACACGCATTTTTAGACGTGCAATTACATGCCTCTATAGATGCAGAATATGAATATATCTACTTTTTTATCAATATGATTATATATTTACAGAGCGTGTCAAAAGGCGAGTCTATATTTGGGTCTATTTTTGCCTGCTTGTAGTTTTCACTATAAGCGCGGTTGTAGACGCGAAATTTTAGACGTGCTAGTAGACATGGTAATAAACGCGCCCAACATTTTTAAACACAATTCAAATATTGCGTCTACAAGCGCATCTATGGAGCCTCTTTGTTGTAGTGAGTGTCAAAACATCCAAGGTGTCAAAGGCAAATTAATCCACAATCATAAACCTCTACAATGAGAGTATATACATAAAGCAATTTCAACAAATCGTAAGAGAGTCTCCCACTTACTCAAATGAACCACCATTTGCAAATAAAATGCAAATTACTCCTAATTTGAGTAGATCCAGAGTATCCAAAGTAGCAAAGGAAGCTCAAGGCATAGAGTTCATAGCATATAGGTGGCCAAAATATATCATCATGTATACATTTGGGAGCATATACTTTCAATATGTCTTCAAGCCGACAAGTGGAAAACACCGAAGCAAATAGCCACTATCCAAATGCAACCACCTAAGCTCAAATAGAATATGTAGATCTCAACATAAGGATGTTGAAGCATATACATCAATGTCAATCATCAACATGACCATGTATGATACTCAAATAGCATGTACGAGTTTCATACATAAACATTCTCTGTAAATGCTTGCTATCCAAACTTAGCTACAGCAAGAAACCCTTCAAATGATGACCTATTTAAGCTCTAATCAGTCTAAGAAGGCTTCCCAAGCATCAAACCAATATCCACATTGTATAAACTTGCCCCATAAGCATTACATAAGCCATAAGCATTCAAATACATACTATGCAAGTAGTATATATCGAACATACCCTATATTTACAGTGAATGTCTAATCTCAAGGGAACCAAATAGCACTCAAGACTACCTTGCAAATGTTAGAACAATTCTTAAATGGTTACTAAAGATTTGCATAACCACTAGATAAGGAGTGATCAGCACCAAGTGATATAGAAGAGGCAAGACATGGGATGGAATCGCCATGCGTAAATAGCATGAGTTATTCTTGTTGGACTAGGAGTTATTGCTACTATGTTGGCCACTTAAAGATGCTCCATGGATCCTCTAGATTGAACCTAGATTAAGTTGAAGTATAAGAAATACCACTCAAAAGCTTGGGCATATAGGGTTGGGGCAACCATGAAAGTTTCAAGCAAGCTCTTCTTCTCGGGTTGAATGTAATGTTAAAGAAGCTCTTGGAATGCCCCATTTGATACCACTTGAAAGAAAAAGTAGGACTAGAAGCATGAGCAAAAGCAAGAGAGACTAAGATGGTGTGTGGGAACTTCAATAGTCACAATGTATGACATGCCTTCCCTTAATTCTATTGGCATGTAAAGAAATTCAAAACAAAGTAACTTGAATATGTAGCTACCACTTGCAATGTACAAATGTTTGGGTGGTAAGTACAAGTCAATGTAGATGGCTAGGGACATGTGGCCTTTAACGCCCAACACAATCTATCATTGAGGAGGATAGAGTACATGTGAGATGGATCTAGTGCTATGTCATAGACTTGTGCAAAGATTAGAGGATCTTGGGGTCCTTTTAAAGGTGTAGTAGTGGATTTTGGAACAGCATGAGTTGGTAACTGAATAAGTCTGAGTTACAGAAGGGATTTCAAAGAGAATAAGCATTATTTGATTGAATATTGTTGCTCACTTTGATCTACTTTCCTTTAGCTTTATGTTAATGAGATGTCTAAGTAAATAGATTAGGGAAAGATGGATATGGCCTTGGGGGAGTATTGGTATCTTCACTATTGTATGCATAATATTTTTCTTATCTCACATAGCTAGAGAGGTTGCAACACCACTTGGATACATTGCATATCTTTTATTAGGAAAGAAACATCATTATGAGCTTTGGAAATACTATAATTTTTATGGTATTTAAGGCCACCCAGTGGATTAAATGAACATTGTCGTGACGCTACGCGTACACCAGTACTACAAATCTGAGGGCCGCGTTTTTTCCCAAGAAATTGATCACATTAGTCATCGTCATTAGGAATTTATTTTCTTTTGTGTGTGTCTCTTTATGTAGTTAGGCTAGGCACAATTTCTTCAATATATTCATAATTTTTTGTGTGGAATGGATTCTAATTTGCAAACTGCATAAGTGATTGGGAATGAAGTTCTTTTCCAAGGCATGTTTTTCATAGGGCACAATGCATGGGAAAATGGTTCATATGAAGGTTTCCGTTTTGAAGACTCGAGGACTTGAGGAAAAGGTTGTAATTTGGATGTTTCCAGTGTAGATGATATGACTCTTCATAAGAAAAGTTGAATCAATATTTAGCAGTCCATGAAAGCTAAAAGTTATCCACGTGGATTATTGCTAAATCCGAGATGGTGGAGACTAACTAAGATGTGATCATTGTCCCTCTACCTAGTACTCATCCTACTTATAGATACAAGACATCTTGAAAGAAGACTGGTTTTGACCAAAGGGATAATGTGAGCATCGATATAATATAATCAACTTGCCACATTATAAAAAGATATATTTAGTTTTGACAAAACTTATTGGTATTATACATACCTTGGACAATGGCCTCTCTTGGTATCAAATGAGATATGAAGAGAGAGACTGGTCTTTCTGAGGTTATGAATTACCAGTGCAATCTTGTTGTTCTACTTCATGAAATGGAAGAGTGTCTTATACCCATAGATGACATGGACATAATTACACACACTTTGCCATTGAAACCACTTCACCACCTTGACTAAGAGAGGAGGTGCTAGCAACATTGTATCAGTTACATATGTTGTGAAAAATGATCCTTATCACTCAAACAAGAACAGACAAACCTTTCTCGGATAAACAAGAAGAAGAAAAGAAACAACCTGTTCAGAGCAGGAATGTCTCAATAACGTTATCATTGACATTATCATTGACGTCAATGAACAATGCTTTCATGCTAAGAGAAAGAAAAGTGTCATCATTGACAATGATATCTAAAGCTTTCTGAAGTTTTTTTTTCTGAAGCCACGAGCTTTTAGGATGGCACTGATTATAAAAGGACAAGAGGGAGAAAGAAGGAAACGAGGAGGGGAACAAAGTGAAGCAACAATGTCTTCGTCGTGATGGCCTTGATGAAAGTGTAGGAGTCTGAAGATGAACAGAGAAGTGGAGGACAACGAGAAGAAGATTAGCGAGCTGCTGCGACGACAAAGTGTCAGTGATGAAGTTGCGACAACACAAATTGGTGAGGTTGGAGAAAATGACAACGAAGCTTCAAAATTGAGATGTAGATGAAGGTGGCGTAGAGCCATGGAGAGGTAAAGGGAGCGTCAACTTGTAGTGCAAGGGGGGGGCATTGACAACATGCCCCAAAGAGACGAAAAAAACGCCGATAAGAAAATCGAAGGTGATCGATAAGCACGTAGAAAGTGACCGCGACCAAAGAAGACGACGTGGAAGGTGCCAAAGTAGTCGATGCATGACACAAAGAAGAAAACTGTGAAAGCGACAAAGGCCGAGTGTGCGACATCGACATGCGAACGAGAAGGTGAATATGATGTAGCTGAAGGGAGAAGTTTGAATTCTTGCATGCTTTATTCCTACGCAATATACAATGTCTTGAGTACGAAAATTTACGCAGGGCTAACTCATATTGTAGAAAGCTTTAATCTACAACAGGTGCATTAGGATTGCATGAAGAGGAAGAAGATTGCAAGATTATTGAAGTTCATGCAGAAAAAGGAAACAAATGGGCTTGAATTGCTAGACTTCTTTCTTGCTCAAACTGTCAACGCAATTAAAAACCATTGGAATTAAACACTCCGCTCGAAGCTTCTTAATGATGAGAAAGCAAGGAGAGAACTACCATGAGTTCACTCACTTAAAGCAAAGGAAGAAATTAGTGACTCTTATATGACTCGACCAATTGCTGATAAAACTCATTCTGATTGTGGGACAAAACGACATCAGAGTTGACACCTAAGTTTTGAAATACTGGGATCATGGAAGGAAAAACTTCTATCTCCACTGTTTCCCTCTGCTATTAGACAACCACCTCGTTCAAGTGCCTTCACTAATTATAGTCCTTTAATTGTAAAAAAAGTGAAAGTTACTATCCCCAGAGTCAAAAATACTGCCCATAGCTCAAATGTACAATTGTATACTGTCATTGATGAGAAAGCAAGGGGAGAACTATCATGAGTTCACTTAGTTAAAGCAAAGGAAGAAATCAGTGACTCTTATATGACTCGGTCAACCGCTGATGAAAATCATTCTGATTGTGGGACAAAATGACATCAGAGTTGGAATCCTTTGGTTTATTCAGCATTTCTATCTTTAGTTTCACCACACAATGCGATCTAATAGATAGAACCACATTGGCTTTATCATGGTGATATATATCTGTCATTGATGCATTTGAACTAAAAATATTGAGGGTGTGTCTATTATCATGCTAATATCCACATCTCAAGAGCACTATAAGACATTGAGCCTAGCTAAGCAGCATCATGTATACTGTCATAGAGTATTTACATAATTTAAGATTTTGCAATGGCTAACAAACAATGGATTTGGAGGGACAAGAAGTATGTTCATTACAAAGAACTGAAAAATGTGGCCTAAGGATCATGTATGGTTAGATAAGTTACCAGGTCATGGTTCATCACGCTATGTATATTGTACAAAGATTGGGTTTTTTCTTGTTGGCAAGCCTATTTAGAACCAATGTTTCTTGCAAGTAATGTTTGGAGTATGGGTAATGTAGGTTGCACATGACAAGTTTGTAAGCTGTAGTTTGATGTCCTGAAGTAGTTACGATGTATAATGACAATGAGGTAGGTTGCCACATCTTTCATTAAATGTGTGTCACTTCATCATACTCAAATAAAGAAAGCATGGTTTGTTGGAAATTGTGGCACAAAGCATTTTGGGGATTTAATGATGCAGTCTATACTAATGCATACATCATGTTCAAAGAGAGGGGAAGAGACATGCAAATATTGCCACCATAAATAGAGAGCATTGTACTCTCTCTTCCATTATTGATTCATTGCAATGCTCAAAGGTTCTAAATCTAAGTCACACATATAGAGTATGAAAGTAGGTCACTAACTCACTAGACACCTCTAGCCTGAGTTAAGTTTTATTGACATATCATTATGCCACACATGACTAGTAACAACTAGCTACAACTATACTAAGTAGAGTCAGTGTCAATAGCATTGAGCTTTACTCTCAACACTCCCCCTCAAGCTCAACTCAAGTATTGTACTCCAAGTAGCTCCCTGAAGTAAAAAAACTTATCTCTAGGAAGTGATTTGGTAAAGATGCTAGCTACATAGTCTTCATCCTTCACATAAAGTAGATATATCCTTCCAGCAAGTACCATTTCCTTGGTGAAGTGACAATGGAATTCTATGTGCTTTGATTTTTCATGGTAAATTAGGTTGCTCTCAACACACTACTCATGTTGTCACAATGCAATGTGACATTCTTGTCCATCTGTATATCCAAGTCATGGAATAGTTTCAATAGCCAAACTGCTTTACATGTAGCTAAGGTTGCACCTCTACACTCTCTCTCTATGCTACAGATACCAAGTGTAGGCTTATTTTTACTACTCTAATTGACCATACTACTTCCAAGATTGAAATCATAAGCCCACTGGTTGATCGTTTGTCATATGCATAGACAACCCAACAGCATTTGTATAGTGTAGGGATCGAGATGTCCTCATCGCAAGATAAAGTGGGGATATTGATGGTTGAGAGTGTCTTCTTCTATCCAAGCGGCATCCTCAACGGGATAATCTTTCCACTGGACGAGGCATTCTCTCAAGGTTCTGGATCTTAATTGTCTCTCCCTAACATCTAAGATCCTATCAGGCCTTAGTTCAAGGACTCCTTGACTAGGCATTACAATTTGTTGGTCATCAAGTACATGGTTAGGGTTGGGTATATATTTT
The DNA here is from genome assembly GCF_053477565.2 of Lygodium microphyllum. Lineage (NCBI taxonomy): Eukaryota > Viridiplantae > Streptophyta > Polypodiopsida > Schizaeales > Lygodiaceae > Lygodium > Lygodium microphyllum. The sequence goes on along the minus strand of NC_141151.1, from coordinate 138,988,331 downwards.
TTCAATAGGCTGATATGGAATACATTGTGAACCTTTAGGTTCTCAGGGAGTTGCAATCTATCAGCATTGGGTCCTAGGCATTTGAGGATTTTTTACAGCCCACAATACCTTGGACTTAGCTTCTTGCAATCTCCTAGGGATAGAGAACTCTTCTTAGGGCGTACGCGAATGAAGACCATGTTTCCTTCTTCAAAGACTCTTTCTTGACGCTTCAAATCTGCATATGCCTTCTGTCTATCCTTGGTCGCTTGGATGTCCTGTCTTATTGACTTTATTTGATCATCCATGTCTACCAACATCTGTCTTGAAGCTTCAACTCTTAAGGTTGGATCGAAAAAATTTAGGGGACTTCCACAGTCATGACCATACAATGCTTGGAAAGCGGTCATCTGAATGCTTTGCTGGTAAGAAGCATTGTAGGCAAATTCGACCAATCGCAAGTATTGAATCCACCTCTTCGGCTCTCGACAACAGTATTCCCTAAGCATATCCTCAATGACTTGATTTACTCGCTCTGTTTGGCCATCTGTTTGGGAATGGTAGGCAGTCCTAAAACAGAGTTGAGTCCCAACAGCTTCAAAGATAGCTCTCCAGAAGTGTGATGTGAAGAGAGAATCACGGTCACTAATGATTCTTCTGGGTAAACCATGTAGCTTGAATATCTCTTTGATAAACAATCTTGCAATGTCGGAGGCTTTATAGTTTGTCTTTACTGGAATAAGGTGTGCAACCTTGGTAAGCATGTCAACCACAACCATGATGGAGTTGTATCCTCCCTAGACTTGGGGTAAGCCTACAACAAAATCCACACTGATGAATTTCCATTTCATTTGGGGGATATCAAGTGGTTGCAGTTTCCCTAGCATCATGACATGTTCGACTCTGATACGTTGGCAAGACAAACACTCAGTGACATATTTGAGAACGTCACCTTTGAGCCTCTCCCAATGGTAGCTCTTCCTAATTGCATTAAGAGTCTTAGCATAGCCAGGATGTCCTGCGAAAGGGGAATCATGAGCTTCCCACATTATCTTCTGCTTAAGTGACTCGCTTGCTGGTATACACAGCCTTGTTCTGTAGTAGACAAGTCCATTATCAATGGAAAATTCCTGATACTTAGATTGCAACTTTTGATTCTAATCCTTGGTAGAGATCTCCTTTAGCATTGTTTGGTAGGCCAAATCATGGCATGCTTCCTCTCTAGCTAACTCAAGTATAGGGTTGTTTGGCATACATACTTTTGTAGCTAGAGATCTGGCCGTTGATGGATTCTACAAGATTAGGGAATTTAGGAATGCCTTGCGACTAAGTGCATCGGCAACTACATTCTCTTTCCTTGGTCGGTACTTGATTTCAAAGTCATATTCCTCCAACACTTCAATCCACCGACGTTGCCTCATGTTGAGCTCGTTCTGGGTAAAGATCCATTTGAGGCTCTTATGGTTGGTTACTAGAGTAAACTTGTTACCCAACAGGTAGTGTCTCTAGAGCTTTAGAGCATGGATGAGAGCTAGTAATTCCAGATCATGTGTGGCATAATTCTTTTCATTGTTCTTCAGTTTCCTTGAAGAGTATGCTACTGGATGACCTTCCTGTACAAGTACACACCCCAAGGCAAGAATGCTAGCATCACTTACTACCTGAACTCCTTATTGAGGTCTGGAAGTTTTAAAATAGGTGGTGATACCAAACTTTTCTTCAATCTATCGAAGCTATCTTGTTTGGGAGTTGACCATGTAAGGGAAGTTTGCTTCTTCAGTAAATATGTCAGAGGTGCTGCAATCAAAGCATAGTTTTTGATGAAGACCCTATACCATCCTGTCAATCCAAGAAAGCTACGTATTTCTTTGACAGATACTGGTGTTGGCCACTCAAGCACATCTCTGACCTTGGCTGGGTCTACTGATATTCCTTCTGATGATACTATGAATCCCAAATATTCAATCTGACACTTGAAGAATGCACATTTCTTCATTTTTGCATATAGCCTATGTGACCTCATTGTCTCGAGGACAATCCGAAGTTGAGGTCTCGAAGATGCGTTCTATATACTAGCACCAATAGATGCACTGATAAATATGCCCGCTATTTTGCATGTATAGTGCGTGTCTATAGGGCCTTTCTCTTGTAGTGTATGATTTGTAGTTAGATTAGTCGAGATTATAATTCGTAGAATCATGATGGAGATAGTTAGAGGAGGTTATTGCACAAAATGAGTAAAGGACTTTATGTGCACTTGAGATTAGTAAAATAACTCAATATATTTATTGTCCAACACGATAATGGTTAAGAGTTTATTAACACTTAAAAAGTAAAAGTCTATTTAAAAGTCTTGTAGATCATCTTGTCAAGGTATTGTTGTAATATTTTTCTAAGTACCAAGTAAAGAAATTCACTTATGTTGTGTAAGTTAGTCCTAAAATTGGAAATTTATGTTTTGCTTAACAAAGTTGAAATAATTGTACTCATCACTTCTTTATGGGGAAGACGATACTCATAAGATTGTAAGATTACTTTACGCTAAGATGTACCTTGGCTATGTGAAGTTGTCAGCTGCATGATGGTGTGATTGTCATTGCATCATTATATGTTTGAAAGGATTGTTTATGTCTACTAGAATCTAGATCTCTGAGTTGAAAACATTGATGAACAAGATAAAAGGAAAGATCGCACTAAGCTATCCCCAAGCTAGCAGTGAGACCCTACTCCAAGGGGGTAATGGTTATTGCTTCGAGATGCTTAGATCGCCTTCATAGTGGAAAGCTTTGTCCATAGGGATAATCTCAAGTAATAGGAAATGTGAATGCCAAGGGGGGACTCTGGCCATAAATTTTGCATTACTCCTAGAATGTGATGAGCCTCTTTATGACCGAGGATGGGATCCTAGAACCCTAATACTAGTTACAAAGGAGGAATCTTGGTAGGCAGAATACCCTCGTGGAATTATGTATATTTTTCATAGGATCGGAAATATGAAAATTGTACTACATTTCCAACATAATAATGGAATTTGTTTTTACTCAAGGTCTGTTTGATTTGTTGTGTGTTTGTGAGATAAATTACATGAAGAAACTTATGATTTAACAGATTAATTAAGGAAGCTGGTTGTATATGCTTATTAAATGTGATGTAGGTAATTTAAAAAACTAAAGATAATATCGTCATCAATGGAAAGTGGGTGGGCCTGATCTTTGATAGGTTCATTGAATGGTAAGGTGGTCCTGATTAGCTGGGAGCTTTTCTAAATTGGCAATAGAAATAGGAAGATGATAAACTGACCAACTATTCACTATAGGTAGAACCAATTTGCATTGATTTAGGGGGCTGAAATGGGATTTTTCCTTATGGCAAGGAGAGTTGACGTACCACACTCCCCTTCATCTCCCATTCTTTTTGAACCAAGTGCAATGGCAAGTCCGCTTCAATTCGAGTAATCTTGTACGAACTGGGAACTTGAAATTAGTGATGCTAGTTGGCTGTTAGCAGACTTGTCTAATCTTAGAATCCAAAAATTCAGGTTGATCCTAGTGCCTTTGACTAGAACTCTGCTATCATGATGTAGACTCAGTAGGGCCTAAGTGACAAACCTTGTGATACTCCAAGGGAGCACTGGGCGACGCCATTTGGAAAACCCATTAATGGACTACAAAAGGGTGTGCCTTGGATTGAGCCTCGTGCGGGGTACCTCACATTGCATAATAATGAGTCTCGATTACATCGCAGAAATGTGATATTTTTCTACTTTGGTCTTATATGCACATTTTCCTCATGGAATATGATATCACATATGCAAATAACCTTCTGAGCCCATGGATCCCAAAGGTGATAGCCCGCCTCACCTACATCACCATATCCAAGAAAAATACAATTGATGGACTTATAATCTAGCTTATTGTGTTTGTCTTTGGGAATATAGTTCAAAGTCTCACATCCAAACAAACGCAAGTGTGCATACAAGGGATATTTACCAGACCATACCTCTTATGCAACTCTACCACTAAGGGTAATGCATGGAAAAATTTTCATCAAATGAACGATAGTAATAATTTCCTTAACCCAAAAGTATTGTGGTAAGATTTTTTAACTAAGAATATTGTAGACTCTTCTTGACTAGCGCTATTTATGTGCTTTGTAACACCATTCTACGGTAAGATGTACAAGCTGGTTAACTCATGCTTAATATCTCTCTCATTAAAAAAAACGTATGATTAATAGGGCATGGGACCACAAACATTTGAATGCGCAAGAGCTAATGACACCCATATGCAAAGAATGAAACTTTTTATGTGAGTTACAAGTGTGCCTACCATATAAATCATGATCATAAGAGTCAAAACATGAGTAGTCAAGAGATGGAAAATACTACAAATGCATGAGTACTTACACTCATTTAAGGGACATATGTCCAAGACATCAATGCTAATGAGATACATGAGAAAATTTGGTCATACCTAAAATATGAACAACATATCTAGATATAAATACAAAATAGAGGCTACCAACCTTGGCACCTCTAGCAAAAATATATGGGCCACATGTAATCTTCCGTGTACAATCACCAAAAGAGACATGGTACTTTTCATCATTCAACTATCTAGCAAAGATAAGGATTTTAGTCAAAGAAATTATATGACATACATCGTTAAGTGCAAATGGAGCATTGATACTAAATTGTAATCTCACATCACTTATGCAAATAATGTCGCATGCAGGATCATCATCTAGTCTAACTAAATGTGTAACAATATAGTAGGTGTAAAAGCACTGATGATGTGGGGTAATATTGAAGAAGTCCATCAATTCAAGAAGCCAACAGAATAAGTAGACTAACATGAAGCAACTGTGTAGTATCAAGTGATGAAGTAGCAAGTATGTTATTATCTTAGATGTACTACAAGGCATTTATCTCTTCTAACTTAATATTGGAATTAGAAATTATGTGACCCTATATCCACAATAATGACAAGTAAGAGAGGACTTAGGACCATGGGACTTATTGTGTGATTTCCCATAGGACTTCGATTTGCTCTTGTTGGGTTGTGAGTCTTTACCAGGATTATTATCCCATGACCACCATGCCTACCTCTCACTATAAGTGCATGAGACATATGGGTTGCATCAACATTCTTCATGTTAACTTATTCTACAAGAAAATCACCCTCTATATCCTTGATTTAAAAGCTTGTGCACTTAACAAGCAAGAAAAGGGACATAACATCCTCCTCAAACATAAGGCCTTGCAAAGTAAGTTGACTGAAAATGGAATGAAACTCATTTAAGTGAGAAGATATAAATGTCCCTTTCTTCATAAAAAGATCCATGAGGTTCTTAAGCCAATATAGCTATGTTGTAGGACTCTCACTATTATAGAGATCATTTTCATAATGCATAAGCAACCCTCAAGCTCAATGACATTCAAGTATACATCCTTTGACAATGACAAAACAATGGTAGACTTACATAGCTCTTCAAGCTCTTCCCAATAATCTGCATCATGAAGTTCTGGTTTTATGCCCTCTAATTTTAATGGCTTGACTTGATTATTTACACCAATACTTGCCAATTTTGAGGCTTTCAATATTGAAAGTTCTTATTATCCAACTTCTCTATGTTGAAGATAGTATTGTCATTGGAATCATTTGAAGCACCTACCATTATCTCTACCAAACAAAGAGTGTAAGGAACATTATAATAATAGCAAATTAGCCTCAAAATCAAGCCAACAATCATGTATTAGGAGGAAGACAAAGTTATTACACTGCTCTTCACAAGCAAGAAGCACTCACTGCAACATATAGACCCAATAGCGACGTTTAAAGCGATGGAATTATTCATGGAAAAAATTATCCCCGTCATCGCTATTCGCGTCGCTATTAGCGATGCAATCGACTCGTCGCTATTTGCATCGCTATTAGCATCACTATTTGCGTCGCTATATGCGTCGCTATTAGCATCGCTAATCCAATTAGCGATGCATATAGCGACGCTAATAGCGACACATATAGCGACACAAATAGTGACGCTAATAGCGACGATTGCAGAGTAAATTTGCGATGTAAATAGCGACGGTTACAGAGGGGGAACAAAATACATGGCAAGGCATACAGTCTTGCCACCCTTCTAGCTATATGCACTAAATATTCTTGCATAATTCATTTGCCAATGTCAGCTACATCTAATGTCTAAAAATTGTGTATTAGATTATTAAAAAAAAACTGAATCCTTTGATTGCAAAAGCAAGATATAATTAATTTGAAAAGGTATTTCGCAACGAGCTTTTTCATCACTTACTTAGGGCCTGAGAAAAAAAAGAGATTGTGATTACAAAAGCTAGATATAATCAATTCAAAAAAGTATTAATCAAGGAGCTTTTTTATCACTTGTTAGGCCCAAGAAGAAGAGCTTCAATTCAGGCTTTCATTATAGTTTGAACCCCGAGGTATGAATAAGTCCCATTGATCTTCTGCTTACTCCAGCTTATTCCAACATTGTTCAAGTCTTTTTGGGGGAGCATTTGGACATCTGTAAGAGTTATACCATGGTGTTGGAGCCAGAAACCCTTATATAGGGAGTGGTAGTGTCTCTAAGCTCTACTTCTTCCTTTTTGTTTTTACCTATATCTAAGTCATCTTCTATATCTTCTTTCTTGTCTTCACCCTCAATCTCAATAGATGGAGGTGTTTTAAGATCAAAAGAATCAAGCTCATCCTCCCCCTTCTCAAACTCCATTTCTTGAGCTCAGATTAGTTACTGTACTCCAAGTAGATCCATGAAACAAACAAATTTCTCTTTACCAAGTGATTTGGTAAAGATATCGGCTACCTGGTCTTGTGTCTTCACATGAAGTAGATAAATCTGTCCTACAAGTACCATTTCTCTAATGAAATCATAATGAATCTCTATGTGTTTGGATCTAGCATGATAGACGGGGTTGCTAGCTAGTATCCATATACACCTCAGGTTGTATACATAACCCTCATGCTACTCCATATATACCTCTTCAAGCAAGTCACCATTCATGAATGCATTTTTGACATCCAGTTTTCATAATTTTCAGCCCTTAGAAGCCACTAATGCAATGACTATTCTCACCATTTCCATCTTAGCAACTGAGCTGAAAGTCTCCTCATAATCTAGGCTGTGTTGATGTGCATATCCCTTTGTAACGAGCCGGGCTTTATACCTTTCCAACAAACCATCTGACTTGCTTAAAGACATTGAGTACCTCATCCTTGTACTTCCGAATGTACAGCCATGTGTATCAGTTGAAATCATCTATCCAACCGACACTAGATTCTTGCAAATTTTGTTCTGCCATCTGTCCAATCAACAATAGATTCTTGGTAATAGAAGGTACATGTAGTACATCATGTAGGCTCTTCTTTCTATTGTCATAACTGTAGCAGTCTACCTTCCTACTAGTGGGCTGTCTCACACTCGTGCCTGGTTTCCATCTCCTCTTCTTCTCTAGTGGTCGTTGTGCTGTATGGGGAGTACCTGTTGTTGTACTAGAGGAGGCTCCACCTTGTAGTCCAGGTGGCGGGCTTTGGCATGAGGCCTCTCCATGGCCGAGAAACGGGGACATGCTTGCTTGGTGCCTCTATGCAAGCTTGAGGAGGGCAAGATGGAGAAGAGACAAAGGTTGGCTTCTCCTTTGTAGTTGTCCCCTCTCTTTTAGTGGATGTGGTGGCAATGGTAGTGGCAATGGCAGCTTCTCTCTCTCTCTCGCTCCCTCTCTCTCAATCTCCCTATCTGTCTCCCTTGTTCTCTCTATACATCTCTTCATCAAAAAAAATAAAAAGAGAAGTAAATAAAATAGAAAAACAAAGAGAGAAGATATAATACATTTACCTCAAAGCTTGAAGAAGAATCCTTTCGCACTTCTCTCCTTCTTCTTCTTCTCCTTCATGGGTTCCCATATTCTTCTTTGCATTTGTCCCCTCTATTTTTGTGGTGGATTGGCGGTGGCAATGACCTCTCTCTCTCTCTCTCAATCTCCCTTGTGCACGTTGATCTCTCTCACTTTTTCTCTCTATACACTCTTCATCAACAAAAAGAAATAGAGAAGTAAAGAAAAGAGAAAAACAAAGAGAGAATAGATAATGCACTTACCTCAAAGCTTGAAGAAGAATCCCTTCGCGCTACTCTCCTTCTTCTTCTTCTCCTTCATGGGCTCCCTCCTTCTTCTTTGCAGTTGTCGCCTCTCTTTTTGTGGTGGATTGGTGGTGGCAGCGCCCTCTCTCTCTCTCTCTCTCTCTCTCAATCTCCCTTGCGCTCGTTGATCTCTCTCACTTCTTCTCTCTATACACTCTTCATCAACATAAAGAAAGAGAGAATTAAAGAAAAGAGAAAAAAAAAGAGAGAATAGATAATATACTTACCTCAAAGCTTGAAGAAGAATCCCTTCACGCTACTCTCATTCTTCTTCTTTTCCTTCATGGGTTCCCTCCTTCTTCTTTGTAATTGTCCCCTCTCTTTTTGTGGTGGATTGGTGGAGGCAGCGACCTCTCTCTCTCTCTCTCTCTCTCTCTCTCTCTCTCTCTCTCTCTCTCTCTCAATCTCCCTTGTGCACATTGATCTCTCTCACTTATTCTCTCTATACACTCTTCATCAACAAAATGAAAGAGAGAAGTAAAGAAAATAGAAAAACAAAGAGAGAAGAGACAATGCACTTACCTCAAATCTTGAAGAACAAAGAGAAAAACAAAGAGAGAATAGATAATGCACTTACCTCAAAGAGAAAAACAAAGAGAGAATAGATAGTGCACTCACCTCAAAGCTTGAAGAAGAATCCCTTCGTGCTTCTCTCCTTCTTCTTCTTCTCCTTCACGGGCTCCCTCCTTCTTCTTTGCAGTTGTCCCCTCTCTTTTTGTGGTGGATTGGCGGTGCCAGCGACCTCTCTCTCTCTCTCTCTCTCTCTCAATCTCCCTTGTACATGTTGATATCTCTCACTTCTTCTCTCAATACACTCTTCATCAACAAAAAGAAAGAGAGAAGTAAAGAAAAGAGAAAAACAAAGAGAGAATAGATAATGCACTTACCTCAAAGCTTGAAGAGGAATCCCTTCGTACTTCTCTCATTTTTTTCTCATTCGGGAGTTCCTTCCTTCTCCTTTACACTTGTCTCCTCCCTCTTCATGGATGGTGGCAGTGGTGGCAACGGCCTCTCTCTCTCTCTCTCTCTTGCTTGTTTACAAACCTGTAAAATGCCATGCTCGGGTTTTGACAAATTTTTATGAAGCCTCTCTCTCTCCTGTTTTTTATATCTCTCCATCTCTCTCTTCCTTCCCCCTTCTTCTCTCTATTTCTCTCCCTCCTTCCCTCCCCACTCTCACTCAACTCATCTCATTGCAAAGACAATCAGAGATAGAAAATAAAAAGCTTAAGAAACAAAGATATTGAAAGAAATGTCACCCCACCTCTCTTTATCTCTCTCTCCCCCCTCTCCCTTTACTTTTCTTTATTAACCTTCTCTCTCATTCTCTCATTGTTTTCCTATTTCTCTCTCCCTCTCTCACACTCTCTATTTTTCTCTCTATCTCTCTTTATCCCTCTCTCTCTCTCTTCTTTTCACTCTCATTCTCCTCTTTACCTCACCCTTCTTTTCTACGTCCTCCTCCTCTCTTCCTTCCCTCTCCCTCTCTCTATTTCTCTCCCCCTCCCCTATCCCTCTCTCTATTTCTCTCCCCCTCTCTTTATCTCTCTATTTCCCTTTCTTTGTTTCCTCTCTCTTTGTTTTTTCCTCCTCTCTCTCTCGTTGTTTTTCTCACTCATCCTCTCCCCCTCCCTTCATCTCTCATTTCTCTCTTCCTCTTTCTCTTTATTTCCTTTCTCTACCTTTTTCTCTCTTTCTCTCCCTTCATTCTTCTCCCTTATTTCCTCCCTCCCTCTCTTTCCATGTATCTCTTTGCAAAGAAAAACAAAAAAAGAAAACAAGATAACACAAAAATAAAGCAAGAAGAGGCGATGCACCTACCTCAAAGGCCTGAAGATGAAACCCTTTGTACCTTCTCTTTGCACCTTCCCTCCCTTCTCTGTTACACACTTCTCTTTCTTCTTCATATATAGCAACGGCGGCATGGTGATGAGCTCCCTCTCTCTCTCTCTCTCTCTCTCTCTCTCTCTCTCTCTCTCTCTCTCTTTCTCTCTCTTCCTCTCTCTCTCTCCCTCGCAAAGCTTTAAGCTCTCTCGCTCTCTCTTTCACTCTTTCTCGCAAATGTTTTCTTGGCGAATGTTACGCTCGGGTTTTCGAAACTTTTTCCCTAGACCAGTGTCGCTATTTCCATCTCTATGTGCGTCGCTATTAGCGTCGCTATTTGCGTCTCTATTTGCATCGCTATTTGTTCGCTAATATTAGCGATGCAAATAGCGACGCTTTTAGCGGCACCACTTTTTTGCATCGCAAATGGCCATCGCTATTGCCCCATTCCCTTGTAGTGACTAGTGTGCTGAATAGAAGCCTATTCTCTTAAGAAAATAACTCAAAACCATCCTTCAGCATGGCTGTCCATAAATATGCAGTACATTAACATATAATTGTAGGTAAAAATAAAAAAGAGTAATCTCCCACTACTAGGAAAATTAGAGTAGTAACACATATGTGCAATGCAACTAGCAGTGTAAAGACAAAGCATAAAACTACCGAGTAGCAAAGAGTATCAAAACATCCAAGGTGTCAAAGGTAAATTAATCCACAATCATAAACCTCTGCAATGAGAGTATATACATAAAGTAAGAAATCATAAGAGAGTCTCCCACTAACTCAAATGAGCCATGATTTGCAAATAAAATGCAAATTACTCCTAATTCGAGTAGATCCAGAGTATCCAAAGTAGCAAAGGAAGGTCAAGGCATAGAGTTCATAGAATCTAGGTGGCCAAACTATATCATCATGTATACATTTTGAGAGCATATACTTTCAATATGTCTTCAACCCCACAAGTGGAAAACACCGAAGCAAATAGACACTACCCAAATGCAACCACCTGCACTCAAATAGAATATGTAGACCTCAACATAAGGATATTGAAGCATATACATCAATGTCAATCATCAACATGACCATGTACGATACTCAAATAGCATGTACGAGTTTCATACATAAACATTCTCTGTAAATGCTTGCTATCCAAACTTTGCTACAGCAAGAAACCCTTCAAATGATGACCTATTCGAGCTCTAATAAGTCTAAGAAGGCTTCCCAAGCAATCAAACCAATATCGACATTTTATAAACTTGCCCCATAAGCATTACATAAGCCATCAGCATTCAAATATATACTATGAAAGTAGTATATATCAAACATATCCTATATTTACAATGAATGTCTAACCTCAAGGGATCCAAATAGCACTCAAGACTACCTTGCAAATGTTAGAACAATTCCTCCTTTGTGTATCTACTCACCTGTTTTAATTTTTTATAGGTTCAAAGTTTGCTATCATTTCCCTAAGTTAATAAACACGTGCAATTCTTCAAGATTTCTTGTACTTTCATACCTTACATATGACCATGGATTCTATTTATTTCTTTTTGGGATTTCAAATATTATGAGATCTTATTTTATGGGTATTGTCAACAAACCATGTCTTATTGTAGTATCAATGTTAGAATCAAGAATCTTTACATCAAAATGACAAGCTTTCCACAACATTTTAGTGCAAGATATATTTTTTCAACTCTAGTGATGTATGAGAAACTTGCTAAATGAGTTTCCTAGCTAGATTGATACTATCTAACTAGTAATGTCACAATCAAAAGTAGGAAAAATAGCCACAAAAGTGGCTCGATAATTTTAAAAAAATCCATCACTTTTGAGAACCTTAGTATTTCTTTTTTTTTTTTTGTATCAAGGTACTGATTGGAGGTTTGGTCACATATAAAATATTTTATTAAGTGTGAAAATTATTGTGCTTAAAAATTTTATGGATATGGAGAAATTCAAAATGTAGTAGAAAATAGAAAATATGTCTCAATAAGTATGAGTGATTTACATATCATTATATATCAAACCATCTAACCTATTTTTTTTCAACTACTTATGGATGTCTATATTATCATACTAAGAGGTCTCTTCATGCAAAATTCTAGTTTTGGTCATGCAGTCTCTATGCATTTACTATGTACCCATTAGATATTTAGAGAAGAGGCTTTAGGATTTATGATTTATGATTTGGTTTTTAGGGTTTAGGACTTGGTTTAGGATTTTGATTTTGGGGTATATATTTTGGTGCTTAGGGTTTAATATTTAGTGTTCTCATGTCCTTTGATGGACTGTCCATCACAAAGTGTATACATTGCTTATCAATGTAACATGTGAGTGTCTTTAGGGTTTAGTGTATCGAGAAGAGGGTTTAGGTTCTTACAATATTCATGATTTAGGATTTATGGTTTAGGATCAAGGGTTAAGGGTTTAGGGTGTAAGGTGTATGGCCATGTTGGATTAGGCTAGGAATACCAACACATTTTAAAGCTCATGTAAATAATTGTTTAACTCATTTACATACCATTCTATTTGTTCTAGAAATGTTTTTTGTTCAATGGATTACATATGCATATATTTGTGACCAGTTTTTAAAAACCCACAAGCATGCTATTATTGTCTTTTTATTCCTAGTCACTAGAGGTTAAATAAATAAAGAGAAGTAAAGAAACTCATATACACACATGTAGGAGGGGAGAGAGAGAGAGAGAGAGAGAGAGAGAGGCAAAGGCCTTCAAGTTGTTGATTCGTGGAGCACCCAAAGAACAAGAAATAGTCATTTTCTTCCATCTCAAAGGTATGGAATCTTCTTACTTTAGTGCTATGAATCTTTGTTTCTTTATTGATGGTCTAAGAAACGAGCTTATTTTCACTAGGATTTGTATGGAAATGTTTGTCTTTTGCATAGTGAACGAAGCATTTCACACAATTTTGAAAGCTCTAGGGTTCCTTCTTAACACATTTCAGAGATGAGAGTCAATGCAACTACTTTGTAGACATGCATATGCTATTTTTAAAGTGTAATCTCTCTTCTCAAGAGTGTGTACCATAGGCTCTATAATGGAGAAGAGGGTAGGAGAAAGAAGTAGCAAAGTTAGGAAAAAAATAAAAGGTATGTGTGCCTATATTTTTTTATGCTTGGTTAGATTTTTGGTATCCATTATTTCTAATTTGTTATTGCATTGATCCAGTGGGTAAGGCTGTCCATCTAAGCCATTGCTTGGCATCATTAGGATATTTTAGGGACTCTTTTGAGAATGTGGTTAGGGTATGCATTGCTTATGTGTAAGGCTATGCATGGGAAAATGCATAGCCTATACATGGGATATAATATATGCATTGCCCATGTGTATAACCTATATGTATTTGGGACATATGGATATACATTATGTCTATAACATATGTCTATGTGCATTTTTGGGGCATCTCCCTTTCGTAGCTTAGTTATATGACTTTATGACCACTCCTTTGCCTTCTCAGTAGTAGGGCAAACGGCTTCACAATTGCTAGCAAGATTTGCATCATGTGTTCATCATGTGAGTAATCCCGGTAGAGTAGAATTAGCCATCGATGCAAGTGTAAAGCGAATGATCATGGTAGGAGATGTCTAGCAATCTATTTTGGTGGGAGTGATCAAAGCACCTCTCCACCATCACAAGCCCAGCCACATGAAAGAAGGCCAATTGAAGCCAAGTAGGAAGATCTTAAATCACACATGTACTACACATTGACTAGGACAAGTGAAGTCTTCCAAGACCATAAGGGAAAGGAACTCATGAGCTTCATGCAAAGCATAGTATAAGCTTGCCATAGAGATAGCTTTAAGAACTTCTTTGACCCGGACCCTACTAAGCTCCAAGTTGTGATTTCTCTACTCTTGTATGAAAATTTTCCTATTCCCATGCATTTAAGGTTTATAGACCACTATAGGCACAAGAAAAGGTCACGGAAATCATTCCTAATAACAAGGCCTCGTTAAATCTAGAGCAGTACAAAAAAAGAAGAGGGCTATAAAAAGGCTTTTGTGCTATACCTATGCCAATTTTTGCACATGGCCAATATGGGTTGAAGTATGAAGCAAGGTGGAGTGTGGAATTTCAACTTCGAATAGAGGTAGGAGTGATGAATCCAAGTGGAGCAATGTCGATCATCACATTTTGGGGACTATGAGGTGCGGATATCTCAAAGGCGGATGCAAAGTTTTTAAGTATTTACATTTCATCTTATGTTTGCCAGTGCAGATGATATGACACTTCATAAGAAAAGTTGAATCAATATTTAGCAGTCCATGAAAGCTAAAAGTTATCCATGTGGATTATTGCTAAATCCGAGATGGTGGAGACTAGCTAAGATGTGATCATTGTCCCTCTACCTAGTACTCAACCTGCTTATAGATACAAGACATCTTGAAAGAAGACTGGTTTTGACCAAAGGGATAATGTGAGCATCGATATAATATAATCAACTTGCCACATTGTAAAAAGATATATTTAGTTTTGACAAAACTTATTGGTATTATACATACCTTGGACAATGGCCTCTCTTGGTATCAAATGAGATATGAAGAGAGAGACTGGTCTTTCTGAGGTTATGGATTACCAGTGCAATCTTGTTGTTCTACTTCATGAAATGGAAGAGTGTCTTATACCCATAGATGAACCTTGGATGAACATGGACATGATTACACATACTTTGCCGTTGAAACCACTTCACCACCTTGACTAAGAGAGGAGGTGCTAGCAACATTGTATCAGTTACATATGTTGTGAAAAATGATCCTCATCACTCAAACAAGAATAGGCAAACCTTTCTCGGATAAAAAAGAAGAAGAAAAGAAACAACCTGTTCAGAGCAAGAATTTCTCAATAACGTTAACATTGACATTATCATTGACATCAATGAACAATGCTTTCGTGCTAAGAGAAAGAAAAGTGTCATCATTGACAATGATATCTAAAGCTTTCTGAAGTTTTTTTTTTTGAAGCCACGAGCTTTCTGGATGGCACTGATTATGAAAGGATGAGAGGGAGAAAGAAGCAAACGAGGAGGGGAACAAAGTGAAGCAACAATTTCTTCGTCGTGATCGGCTTGATGAAGGTGTAGGAGTCTGAAGATGAACAAAGAAGTGGAGGACAACGAGAAGAAGATTAGCAAGCTACTACGAAGACAAAGTGTCAGTGATGAAGTTGCGACAAAACAAACTGGCGAGGTTGCAGAAAATGACAACCAAGCTTCAAAATTGAGATGTAGATGAAGGTGGCCTAGATCCATAGAGAGCTAAAGGGAGCGTCAACTTGTAGTGCAAGGGGGGGGGGGGGGGGGTAGGGGCATTGACAACATGCCCCAAAGAGACGAAAAAAATGCCGACAAGAAAATCGAAGGTGATCGAGAAGCACGCAGAAAGTGACCGCGACCAAAGAAGACGTCGTGGAAGGTGCCAAAGTAGTCGATGCATGACACAAAGAAGAAAACTATCAAAGTGACAAATGCTGAGTGTGCGAGATCGACATGCAAATGAGAAGGTGAAGATGATGTAGCTGAAGGGAGAAGTTTGAATTCTTGCATGCTTTCTTCCTATGCAATATACAATGTCTTGAGTATAAAAATTTATGCAAGGCTAACTCATATTGTAGAAAGCTTTACTCTACAACAGGGGCATTAGGATCGCATGAAGAGGAAGAAGATCGCAAGATTATTGAAGTTCATGCAGAACAAGGAAACAAATGGGCTTGAATTGCTAGACTTCTTTCTTGCTCAAACTGTCAACGCAATTAAAAACCATTGGAATTAAACACTCCGCTGGAAGCTTCTTAATGATGAGAAAGCAAGGAGAGGACTACCATGAGTTCACTCACTTAAAGCAAAGGAAGAAATTAGTGACTCTTATATGACTTGACCAATTGCTGATAAAACTCATTCTGATTGTGGGACAAAACGACATCAGAGTTGACACCTAAATTTTGAAATACTGGGATCGTGGAAGGACAAGCTTCTATCTCCACTATTTCCCTCTGCTATTAGACAACCACCTCGTTCAAGTGCCTTCACTAATTATAGTCCTTTAATTGTAAACAAACTGAAAGTTACTATCCCCAGAGTCAAAAATACTGCCCATAGCTCAAATGTACAATTGTATACTGTCATTGATGAGAAAGCAAGGGGAGAACTATCATGAGTTCACTCAGTTAAAGCAAAGGAAGAAATCAGTGACTCTTATATGACTCAGCCAATTGATGAAACTCATTCTGATTGTGGGACAAAACAACATCAGAGTTGGAATCCTTTGGTTTATTCAGCATTTCTTGCTTTAGTTTCACCAGACAGTGCAATCTAATAGATAGAACCACATTTGCTTTATCATGGTGATATATATCTTTCATTGATGCATTTGAACTAAAAATATTGAGGGTGTGTCTATTATCATGCTAATACCCACATCTCAAGAGAACTGTAAGACATTGAGCCGAGCTAAGCAGCATCATGTATACTGTCATAGAGTATTTACATAATTTAAGATTTTGCAATGGCTAACAAAAAATGGATTTGTTGGGAAGAAGTATGTTCGTTACAAAGAACTCAAAAATGTGTCCTAAGGATCATGTATGGTTAGATAAATTAGCAGCCCATGGTTCATCACGCTTTGTATATTGTACAAAGATTGGGTTTTTTCTTGTTGGAAAGTCTTTGTAAAACCAATGTTTCTTGCAAGTAATGTTTGGAGTATAGGTAATGTAGGTTGCACATGACAAGTTTGTAAGCTATAGTTTGATGTCCTGAAGTAGTTACGATGTTTAATGAGAATGAGGTCGGTTGCCACATCTTTCATCAAATGTGTATCGCTTCATCATACTCAAATAAAGAAAGCATGGTTTGTTGAAAATTGTGGCACAAAGTATTTCGGGGATTTAATGATGCAGTCTATACTAATGCGTACATCATGTTCAAAGAGAGGGGAAGAGACAGGGAAAGATTGCCACCATAAATAGAGAGCATTGTACTCTCTCTTCCATTATTGATTCATTGCAATGCTCAAAGGTTCTAAATCTAAGTCACACATATAGAGTATGAAAGTAGGTCACTAACTCACTAGACACCTCTAGCCTGAGTTAAGTTTGATTGACTCATCATTATGCCACACATGACTAGTAATAACTAGCTACAACTATACTAAGTAGAGTCAGTGTCAATAGCATTGAGCTTTACTCTCAACACTCCCCCTAAATCTCAACTCAAGTATTGTACTCCAAGTAGCTCTGTGAAGTAAAAAAACTTATCTCTAGGAAGTGACCCTTCACTCTCCTCTCTCAAAAAATATAGTTGTAATCAAGGGGGAAGGCTCTTAACTCTTCATTCTCCTCTTCTTATATAGTTTTCTATCCACAGTCACACACATTAGGCTTTTTTCTTTCAGCTTTTGGCTTTTGCTTTTCTACTGCTTTTCACTATTTTCGTTTTTCTGCTCTATGCCTGTTTGCAACTTGTTTGGATCATAACTTCTTCATTTGAACTCTGAATATAGTTTTTTGGGTATTCAAAACGATTGGAACACATCTGGTTGATGAGCTTACACAGGCAGAAATACGAAAATCCGTCAAAATCAGGCAAAAATACTGATTTTCATAAATCACATCATTTTTTCTCCATCTTTTATCTTGGACGACTTATTCCCTTCCTTGGCCTATTGTTCTTGTAATTGCATATACTTTCAGCACATATGTCCTCTTTTTCTTTAAGAAATACTCACTGACGATGTAAAACGTACAATCTTTTCCTTTGATCCTTGAGTCTTCAAAATAAATATTCTCTGGATATGAACCTGTTTTTTTATGCAGTGTGGCCTAGCAAGAATATAGTTTTTGAAAATGAACTCCGTGCCCAATCATTTATGATTTGAAAAATTATGCAATGTTGGATCCATGATATGCAATCAATCAATCCATGCTACACACAAAAATAATGTATGCATTGAAGAAATTGTGCCTAGTTTATCTATATGTGATCATGCATCATGCAAAATGCAAACAAAATTTCTTGATTAATTTTAAATTCTTTATCGTCACCTCTCAACTCTCATAAAAAAGATATGATATACTCCGCTCCACCCATCCAAAATCTCACAATCACTCTAGAAAATGATGGTTCTCAAGATGTTGACCGGATAAGAACAACACTTCTCACAATTGGTGGCGTCCTTCACGACCCTCGAACTCACCCAACCACCTTACACTCTCAACCAGAGGTTCCTAACTTTGTGATGAGCATCCCAAATATCGTGCGTGCAAGAAATGTGAGTGTTCAATGATAGGTGCTCTCTCATGTGCGCATGCATCTAAAATTTACTGCATATAGTTGCAGCGGACCTCATTCCGTGCAAGTGCTCAATGATGGTGCAAAACGTGCATAATCCCAATCCATGGCATGGAAGTATTTGATAAGAACAGGAGACAACCCCCGAGTGTAGTGCATCAACAAGTACAACATCAAGTGCTCGTGAACCCATTATCCCCATGATGTGCAAAAATCTCAACTAGAAAACATACCTAGCTCCTCAATGTTCAGTAGCTATTGACAAACACAAGCTTCATCCTGTTCAAAAAAATACCAAGCTCGACCAAGGCTATCAAGTTTCACACAAATCAAACAAAATGACAGAAACAAATCCTAAGCTAGACAAACACAAGAAATCTAATTACAAAATAACAAAACAAACTGTCATGCAAACAACTAAGCTAGCAAAGATCAAACCTAACTATAGTTTGACTAAGGCTTTTCAGTTTTCAGAAAAACACTTGACAATGTGATTCCTTGAGATCAACCTTGTGATTATTCATTGAAAGCTATGAGATGAAGGAGCTTCGAGAAAAGCTTGGTGCTCAAAGTCTCTTGATATGGATGGCTTTTACATTACAAAGTGTGGATTCTTATGTGTTATGACATGTGTGGTTATTCTTGGTATAAGTTGTTCATATTAGCCCCATTGAGATGGTAGTAGATTGATCCTCAATTGATCAAGATGATGACCCCCAAATATGACACTAAACAAGATTGGTGATCTTGAGATGCTCAATGACTCTAACCCTTAATATCATGCTTGTTCTTCTATATGATTCTTACTTGTTGAGCCTTATCTAGGACTGCAAAGAAGGGGTTCCATGCAAAGTTTCATTTATTATTTCCATATCAATCAATAGATCCACTTTTAGTGCAACATGTAATTAGATAAATTCTTTAATTAAAAATTTTTGGGAAGCCTAAAGGCTACTTTTGATATTTGTTTTCCATGCAATATAGTGGCTTTTTAAATGATAGATGATTGCAACAAGGATGCTGTGAGATTAAGCACAGCTTAGCAACATTTGAATAAGAAAGTTTACATTGCAGTTATTAGAATTTCAAAGTAGCTTTTGATTTTGAATAAATTTAATAGCTCCACTTAGATTCACTCACTAACCAAATGTAACGTGTCCCCTAGTATCATCCAGGACACATCTTAGCAGTCCATCGGAAAGGATGTCTAGAAAACTCCGCCTGACACTCCCATGGAATGTTGCAGGTTTTGCGATCTAGGTCTTTCCGCGTCTGCCACGTAGCCGAAGTATCCTAGCCGTTCCCACTTAGGATCGACCGGAATTAGGGTTTTCCTAATTGGTCATTAGCTAACAGCAACTAGCGTCATACCCGAGCGAACTACTTTACGCAGAAACGCCAGGTCCGAAGCGGATTCACGCTGCACTTGGTTCAAGGAGAATGGGAAACGAGAGGGATGCAAAGCTCAACCTCTCTGCCATAAGGCATAGTTCCATTCCGTTCCCCTAAAACATCGTAAATCAGGTAAGATGTAACTCTAGGTCATCACTCTCGTTATTCGTTTTGATGATGATGATCATCCCGCTGTTCTTCGAGATTTTTGAGAAAAGTTCCCGGCTAACCGGGACCACCCAACCGTAGGAGGGCCCATGGCCCATCCTCCGCACTTTCCTCGGTTTGTTTTAGTTATGTAATTATCTAACACATTATTTTGACATATAACAATCAGCTTCTTTAATTAATCCTGTTAAGCACTGGTTCCTTCACGTAATCTTATCACGTGACATAGAAAAACAATATCAAGCAAGTTCTTTTTTTAACATTTCATCATTTTATCATTGAAATACAAGGATTTCTGCCCGTAGGCTTGTCCATAATCCGCCCGAAGGCTATCCAGTAATCCCCAGGGATCACTATTCCAAGCTTCCGCCCCTAAACTAGTATGCGGGCCTCAAAATCCAATCCTGAGTCACGTTAGCCTCTTGTGCAGGACCCGGAAGGCGAGGGATTTACGGCCAGAGCCCCCCCTGGCACCCAAGCGTCCTCCTACTCCAAGTAGAGCTCAACGGAGAGACCTCTCGCGGCGGGTTCGGTCCATGTTTCCGGCGCGGTGAACAACCCCCTCGGTTAGGGTTAGGTAGGTAGTCGGGGGTAACTGAAACTACCTCTTCCTTCAGGCCTTTAACCTGAAGTATAGATACTCATTTAATTTGTAATTCATAATTCAAACAGAGACCTAAAATCTCTAGCAAGCAAAAACATTTCCATTAATCAACCGTGTTGTTTGGCAAACTGCTAAGGAAGTGTTATTTCCTTTTGAGTGTATCAGCACTCGTTCCCAAGGTGTCTTGTAAATTGGCAAGATCCTTTACATTCCGGTGTAGAGCGTACCTTATTTATCCAACTTGGTCAACCCTAAAGTTCCTTAGATATGCTAGTCTCCAGTTTACAACTTTTCTTATTTAAAAGGATATCCAAAAATACGTCCTTTTGCAAGATAACTTGCGTAGGGATCTGCCATCCTTGTTGAGGGTTTTTACCCTTTCTCCTTGTTAATCAATCACAAGACTAAATGATTTCGTACTTGCTGCGCAAGTCTTTCGATGGAATAATCCGTTTTAGATCCTTTAAGCTCACGTATGTCGGGCCTAGGGTTTCTTTTTTTAAGAACCTTAGGGACAAACCCTAGTTCTTTATCTTTACGAATTTATTGACCTTACAATAAGGAAAGTAGTCAAGTGCTTAGGGTATGAATATTTCTATGTTTAGATTGGTTTAGTTAACTCTTGGAAGGTAATATGAATCATCTTGTCACGGTTTTGCTATCCTTGTGACAATTTACTTTTCAGTCAATACAGTTCAATTTAAACTTCCTTTTTCCTTGCAGATGAACTCATGCCAAATAACAAATATTTCCCTTGCTACGATGTGCAATTAGCAAAGATAACTTCCTAGTAATTCGAGCAACGAAAGAAACCTTTCATGAATTTAATCATTTACAATGATTCGTTGCGAAAGGAATAAGACTAATGGTGCAAGCTATAATTTCTATACCTTTAGGATTTAACTAAAATATACTACTAAAGTAAATGGATAATCTTGCTCGTAATTTATAATGCTTGATGCAATTTGAAGGAAACTAAGTTTTATACATTATCATTCATAAGCTAAACTCCTTCATTACAAATAACTCGAACAAATATATCCTATCCTTAACAATTTCTCTTTGCATGATCGACTTAAAACCGAATTAAAGCCAAGAAGAAAAACCTGGTTTTGGGGTGAGATATCCACATGGATACCGGGAGATGATCCTCCCGCGGCTATGCCTTGGACTTTCTTAGGAGGCATTGCAAGTGTGGTCCGTCGATCGTGGAAGCAGCTTTACCACTCCTCCTTAGAATTCCACCGTCGCTCCCTTGCACCGTTCCTCAAAAGTAGTTTTTGGAAGGCTCTCTCCTTGAATTCGAGAATTCGAAAGGGTGTTTTAGAAACTTTTACAACTAAGACCTATTGAAGCCATGGGGAAGGGGGGCTTATGAAGCCCCCTTAGAAGCTTCTAGATGCTTCAGGGAGCTTCTACACATGGGGGGAATGACTTCCCCAAGAGGCAGCGTGGCATATAGCTTCAGTGGCGGCACAAAGATCACCTCCTCACCCTCTTGGTAGTCGAACGACGGCTCCCTCTGGCTACACGACAGCCAATGCTTGCTTCAGCGGCGGCAACGAAGGTCACCTCCTCACCCTCTTGGCAGTCGAACGGCGGCTCCCTTTGGCTACATGACAGCCAAGGCTTGCTTCAGCAGCGACGTCTTCAACCTCTTTCTTCATAGTAATAGCCGGTGGCCACCTCCATTAGCCTCCACACCCCCTTGGTTAAATAGGGGAGGGGATTAGATCCTCCCTCCCCCATGCGTCAAGCCGCATTGATCAATAGTCTAGGCAAGCTCCAGTAAGGAGCTTGCCTACACATGCTATTCTTCTCTTCCTCTAGCTCGACAGTTGGCTGGAGGAAGGGGAATTTATTAAAAAAATTTGTCTTTTATCTAAAGAATTATCCTTACAAAAAGAGGGTTCACGCGCTGTTGGAAGTTTGATATGTCACATTCTCTCCCCTTTGGAGGAATCGAGATGTCCTCATCTCGAGATAAACTAGGGATATTGATGGTTGAGAGTGCTTTTATCTATCCAAGTGGCATCCTCTTCGGGATAATCTTTCCACTCGACGAGGCATTCTCTCAAGGTTCTGGATCTCAGTTTTCTTTCTCTAACATCTAAGATCATGTTAGGCCTTAGTCGAGGCCTTAGTCCAAGGACTCCTTGACTAGGCATTACAACTTGTTGATCATCGAGTACATGGTTAGGATTGGGTACATATTTTTTTAATAGGATGATATGGAATACATTGTGAACCTTTAGGTTCTCAGGGAGTTGCAATTTATAAGCATTGGGTCCTAGGCATTTGAGGATTTTGTATGGCCCACAATATCTTGGACTTAGCTTCTTGCATTCTCCGAGGGATAGAGAACTCTTTTTAGGGCGTACACGAATGAAGACCATGTCTCCTTCTACGAAGACTCTTTCTTGACGTTTCAAATCTGCGTATGCCTTTTGTCTATCCTTGGCCGCTTGTATGTCTTGTCTTATTGACTTTATTTGATCATCCATGTCTTCCAACATCTGTCTTGACGCTTCAACTCTTAGGGTTGGATCAGAAAAGTTTAGGGGACTTCGACAATCATGACCATACACTGCCTGGAAAGGAGTCATCAGAATGCTCTGCTGGTAAGAAGCATTGTAGGCAAATTCAACTAATGGCAAGTATTGAATCCACCTCTTCGGCTCTCGACAGCAGTATGCCCTAAGCATATCTTCGATGATTTGATTTACTCGCTCTGTTTGGCCATCCGTTTGGGGATGGTAAGCGGTGCTAAAACAGAGTTGAGTCCCAATAGCTTCAAAGATAGCTCTCCAGAAGTGTGATGTGAAGAGAGAATCTCGATCACTAATGATTCTTCTAGGTAACGCATGTAGCTTGAATATCTCCTTGATAAACAATCTTGCAATGTCAGAGGCTTTATAGTTTGTCTTTGCTGGTGTCAGGTATGCAACCTTGGTAAGCATGTCAACCACAACCATAATGGAATTGTATCCTCCTTGGACTTGGGGTAAGCCCACAACAAAATCCATATTGATGAATTCCCATTTCATTTGGGGAATGTCAAGCGGTTGCAGTTTCCTTGGCATCATGACATGTTCGGCTTTGATACATTGGCAAGACAAACACTCAGTGACATACTTGAGAACGTCTCCTTTAAGCCTCTCCCAATGATAGCTCTTCCTAACTGCATTAAGAGTCTTAGCATAGCCAGGATGTCCTGAAAAAGGAGAATCATGAGCTTCCCATAATATTTTCTGCTTAAGTGACTGGCTTGCTGTTATACACAGCCTTGTTCTGTAGTAGACAAGTCCATTATCAATGGAAAACTCCTGATACTTAGCTTGCAACTTCTGATTCTGCTCCTTGGTAGATATTTCCTTTATCATTGTTTGGTAGGCCAAATCATGGCATGGTTCCTCTCTAGCTAGTTCAATTATAGGGTTGTTTGGCATAGATACTTTTGTAGCCAGAGATCTGGCCGTTGATGGATTCTGCAAGATTAGGGAATTTAGGAATGCCTTGCGACTGAGTGCATCGGCAACTACATTCTCCTTCCCCGGTCGGTACTTGATTTCAAAATCATATTTCTCCAATACTTCAATCCACCAAAGTTGTCTCATGTTGAGCTCGTTCTGGGTAAAAATCCATTTGAGACTCTTATGATCTGTTACTAGAGTAAACTTGTTACCCAACAAGTAGTGTCTCCAAAGCTTTAGAGCATGGATATATTGCATTAATCTATTGAAGGTGGCAGGTGCATTTGTAAAGATATATTGTCTAAAGATATATTGTCTAAAGGACAATCCAAAGTTGAGGTTCATGATCTTCTTCTTGTTTAGAATAGACTAAAGTGTCATCAAAAAAGACAAGCACGAAATCATCAAGATATGGTCTAAAGATATATTGCATTAATCTATTGAAGGTGGCAGGTGCATTTGTAAGCCCGAATGACATAACCAGGAACTCAAAGTGCCCATATCTTGTATTGAAGGCCGTCTTTGGAATATCTTCTTCCTTGATCCTTATCTGATAGTAACCTGACCTGAGATCAATCTTGGAGAAGATCTTTGCACCTTGAAGACGATCAAGAAGCTCATCTATTCTAGGAATAGGATACTTGTTCTTGACTGTTGATTGATTCAACCCTCGGTAATCAATACATAGTCGAAGTGTCCCATCTTTCTTTTTCTGGAATAGTACTGGAGCTCCCCACGATGAGTTGCTAGGCCGGATGTAACCCTGATCTAACAGTTGCTTGAGTTGTTCCTTCAACTCAATTGCTTCCGGTATGGACATTCTATAAGGTCTTTTTGCAATTGGTGCAGCTCCAGGCACTAGCCTAATCTCATGATCTACTTCACTTTGAGGTGGAAGTTCAGTTAATTCCTCAGGGAATATGTCAGCGTATTCCTTTAGCCAAGAAGGTCCTTCATGAGACTCTTGCTTTCGATCTAACTTGTTGAGTTTGATCAGGTAAACGGGTAATCCTTTTCTGACTCTTTTTATGATCCGAGATACTTTGGCTAATTGGATTCTTGGCACTCCTGCCTCACCTTGAGTTGTGAAAAATTCCCTTTCAGAGTTTCGAAAGGAAACTTGATCCTTTCCACAGTGGATGTGGGCGTCATTGGGCTTAAGCCAATCCATCCCGAGTAGACACTCATGGATACCTAAATTCATGACTCTGAATTTGACTGAAGTCTTCTTTCCTCCCAGAAATAGTTCCACCTTAGCAGTTTGCCTGGTACAAGTTACCTCACGACCGTTTGCCAACTCCACAAGCAGGGTAGGTGCTTCTAATGTGGTTATTCCTAAACTTTTTGCACATGCTGGTGAGATAAAGGAATGTGTACTGCCACAATCAATCAAGGTTTTGAAATCTTTACCTTGATAGTCTGACGGCGTCTGAATCACCGAAAAATGGCGATTCGGCCCTTTCTTGTGTAAAGCGGCATGGACTGTCGCTTTTTCGAATTCAGCTTTCATAGTCGGATCTTCCTCTTCTTCTTCTTCGCATCTTTGCCTATTGGCAATGCAAGTGGTTCTTCCTCTTCCACGGGTAACGGCTCCTTGTCCGCAGCCTGCACCTTGGAAAGGCGTTTGACGGTGTCCTTCGCTGAGCTTGGGACATTGCCTCTTGAAGTGACCGGGTTCGTTGTAGTGGAAACATCGGAGGTTTCGGCCATTACTTTGAGTAGGAACAAAGTTGTTGACGCTATTTGTCCTTGCTTTCTTCCTTTGTCCCTGATTATGACCTTGAACTCTCTTCATTTGAGGTCTAAATGCTGCTCTGTTCGGGTCACTATAGGACCAAGTTTTACTACCCCTTGGTGTACCTCCTGAATTATAGGCGCCGCTCGAATGAGTGGATCCTGAAGATCTGATGGATGCATTGATTCGAGGCGGGTATTTAGGGGTGGATTTAAGCCCGCACAAAATTTGGACACCTTCTGCGTCATGTCCATCTGTGGCGCATACTTTAAAAGTGAGACGAATTTAGAGTAGTATGCGTCAAGAGTGAGTCCTAGCTGTTTTAGCTCGTAGAACTCATTCATTTTTTGCGTACGATATGCAGATGGTAAATATCTTCCCTGCACGGCTTTCTTCAACTTCTCCCAGGTAACGGACCCCTCTGAAATCCCTTGATCCCTGCACCATTGCTTCCACCAAAATCTGGCTTCGCCGGTGAGTTTTAACTTGGCGAGCATGGCCTGATTGGTAGGTGCAGTACCAGCTGCTTCAAAGTAATCCTCCATGGATTCAATCCAAATTTCAGCATCAGCCTGGACGAATCTGCCTCTCCCATCAAACTCAGGTGGCTTTATCTGCTTGAGGAGGAACTTCTTCTCCTAGGTCACAGCAGTACTTGATGTAGGAGGTGAATTTGGAACCTGTACCTGGGGTTGTGCCTGGATAAAAGTTTTCTTACGTTATTATATGATAATCGACGTTAGCTTATCTTTCATTTTTAGTTCAGCTATCTCGTAAACAATGTAGCTTACTTAACTTTTTAACAACTCTTATGCACAGCCAAATATTGATAAAAAGAAGTCTTTATTTGTATTTACAGGGGTATAGCCTTATACAACGTTTCGTGTGATGATAATCCAATCATTACATTCAGTTTGGGGATAACAATGTTGTATTGCATTTGTCTAGGAATTGTATAATAGTAGGGTTTTGGGTCATCGATCTTTAGGAATCGATAATTCATTGGAAGTTCAGGATACCCTTTCCGTTGGAATCCATACTTCTCATGGCGGCCCAACACTTTAATCCTGTTGGCTGGGATTACACGAGTTACTTCCTCATATACATATGAGTTCATTTCAACCCTCCGACCTTGAATATGTAAAGTCTAATTTACGTGAGCTTCCACAAAAATGAACAACTTCACGACTTTCAAGTCTTCCAACCACTTGATCCTCTTTAGGTTGGTCTGTAGATAAGCAAACCAGTGAGTGGCTATATAGTAGATTCCTGAAGTCCCTGTCCATCTTCGTTCTATGTATAAAGGTGATGGATTATAAATCTGCTCCAGGATGTTCATCATCCCAATTCTTTGTCTATAAAGCGGAGAATGCATTGCAGTCATAAACATGACCCAAAATACCAAAAACTTATTCCACGCTTCATAATTCTGCAAGACAGCATTGAAGATGAGAAAATGTTTGGATAGCAACAATTTCTTTACTTCCTTTTATTGAGATCTCATAAAAACAATTCCGTTGTTGGTCGGCTCTGATACAAACTGTAACGTGTCCCCTAGTATCATCCAGGACACGTCTTAGCAGTCCATCGAAAAGGATGTCTAGAAAACTCCGCCTGACACTCCCATGGAATGTTACGGGTTTTACGATCTAGGTCTTTTCGCGTCTGCCACGTAGCGGAAGTATCCTGGCCATTCCCACTTAGGATCGACCGGAATTAGGGTTTTCCTAATTGGTCATTAGCTAACAGCAACTAGCGTTATACCCGAGCGAACTACTTTACGCAGAAACGCCAGGTCCGAAACAGATTCACGCTGCACTTGGTTCAAGGAGAATGGGAAACAAGAGGGATGCAAAGCTCAACCTCTCTGCATAAGTCATAGTCCCATTCCGTTCCCCTAA
Source organism: Lygodium microphyllum (assembly GCF_053477565.2). Taxonomy (NCBI): domain Eukaryota; kingdom Viridiplantae; phylum Streptophyta; class Polypodiopsida; order Schizaeales; family Lygodiaceae; genus Lygodium; species Lygodium microphyllum. The sequence continues at coordinate 138,960,770 of NC_141151.1, read as the reverse complement.
AACAGCATAAATCGGGTAAGACGTAACTCTAGGTCATCGTTCTCGTTATTCGTTTTGATGATGATGATCATCCCGCTATTCTTCGAGATTTTTGAGAAAAGTTCCCGGCTAACCGGGACCACCCAACCGTAGGATGCGCCCATGGCCCATCCTCCGCACTTTCCTCGGTTTGTTTTAGTTATGTAATTATCTAACACATTATTTTGACATATAACAATCAGCTTCTTTAATTAATCCTGTTAAGCACTGGTTCCTTCATGTAATCTTATCACGTGACATAGAAAAACAATATCAAGCAAGTTCTTTTTTTAACATTTCATCATTTTATCATTGAAATACAAGGAGTTCCGCCTGTAGGCTTGTCCATAATCCGCCCGAAGGCTATCCAGTAATCCCCAGGGATCACTATTCCAAGCTTCCGCCCGTAAACTAGTATGCGGGCCTCGAGATCCAATCCCGAGTCACGTTAGCCTCTTGTGCAGGACCCGGAAGGTGAGGGATTTACGGCCAGAGCCCCGCCTGGAACCCAAGCATCCTCCTACTCCAAGTAGAGCTCAACGGAGAGACCTCTCGCGGCGGGTTCGGTCCACGTTCCCGGCGCGGTGAACAACCCCCTTGGTTAGGGTTAGGCAGGTAGTCAATAAATTCTTTTATCTTTACGAATTTATTGACCCTACAATAAGGAAAGTAGTCAAGTGCTTAAGGTATGAATATTTCTATGTTTAGATTGGTTTAGTTAACTCTTGGAAGGTAATATTAATCGTCTTGTCACGGTTTTGCTATCCTTGTGACAATTTACTTTTCAGTCAATACAGTTCAATTTAAACTTCCTTTTTCCTTGCAGATGAACTCATGCCAAATAACAAATATTTCCCTTGCTACGATGTGCAACTAGCAATGATAACTTCCTAGTAATTTGAGCAACGAAAGAAACCTTTCATGAATTTAATCATTTACAATGATTCGTTGCGAAAGGAATAAGACTAATGGTGCAAGATATAATTTCTATACCTTTAGAATTTAACTAAAATATACTATTAAAGTAAATGGATAATCTTGCTCGTAATTTATAATGCTTGATGAAATTTGAAGGAAACTAAGTTCTATACATTATCATTTATAAGCTAAACTCCTTCGTTACAAATAACTCGAACAAATATATCCTATCCTTAACAATTTCTCTTTGCATGATCAACTTAAAACCGAATTAAAGCCAAGAAGAAAAACCTGGTTTTGGGGTGAGATATCCACATGGATACCGGGAGATGATCCTCCCGCGGCTACGCCTTGGACTTTCTTAGGAGGCATCGCAAGTGTGGTCTGTCGAACGTGGAAGCAGCTTTACCACTCCTCCTTAGAATTCCACCGTTGCTCCCTTGCACCGTTCGTCAAAAGTAGTTTTTGGAAGGCTCCCTCCTTGAATTCGGGATTTCGAAAGGGTGTTTTAGAAACTTTAACAACTAAGACCCATTGAAGCCATGGGGAAGGCTTAATGGCCTTTGTAGCTCGCACGAACGGGAATAACAAGGTGTGGAAAAGACACAATGTGTAGGAGAGCTTTAAGGGAAAATAATAGCCGTAAAGGTTGTAAGTAAGGGTCTAAGGACCCTTAGGCAATTTAGGAGAAAAGGGGCTTATGAGGGTTTACACACGTAGGGGGGAAATGATTCCGAGGCCAATGAGGAAGGCTAAAGGAAAATTTAAAAAAACACGGGGGTTGGGTTCCAACTATGGGAAGGGATATATAATGCTTAAAACACGGGGGGGTAATAAAAAGGGTTTTGTAAGGCACATGAAGGGGGTGAAAGGGTTTTTGAAGCTCGTAAGAAAGGGCTTAAAGGTTAAATCACAGGGGGGGGAATAGTAGGGAGAATTTGGGGGGAAAAAGGCTTATAGAGCCCTAAGGGGGAAATTCCAGGGGGGTAATCTTAAAGGCTTATAAGAAAGGTAGCCTAAGGGTTAAACCTTTTATGAGGGGGGAAAGGGGGCTTATGAAGCCCCCTTAGAAGCTTCTAGATGCTTCAGGGAGCTTCTACACGTGGGGGGAATGACTTCCCCAGGAGGCAGCGTGGCATATAGCTTCAGTAGCAGCACGAAGATCACCTCCTCACCCTCTTGGCAGTCGGACGGCGGCTCCCTCTGGCTACACGATAGCCAACGCTTGCTTCAGCGGCGGCACGAAGATCACCTCCTCACCCTCTTGGCAGTCGGACGGCGGCTCCCTCTGGCTACACGACAACCAACGCTTGCTTCAGCAGCGATGTCTTCAACCTCTTTCTTCACAGCAACAGCAGGTGGCCACCTCCATTAGCCTCCACACCCCGTTGGTTAAATAGGGGAGGGGATAAGATCCTCCCTCCCCCACGCGTCGAGCCACATTGATCAATAGTCTAGGCAAGCTCCAGCAAGGAGCTTGCCTACACATGCTATTCTTCTCTTCCTCCAGCTCGACAGTCGGCTGGAGGAAGGGGAATTTATTAAAAAAATTTGTCTTTTATCTAAAGAATTATCCTTACAAAAAGAGGGTTCATGCACTGTTGGAAGTTTGATATGTCACACCAAAGCTGTTGTGAAGTTATAGATTATGCTACATTGAGAGTGAAAAAAATTTCACCTAGAGTGAGTAAATGTCACCTTGATTTTCCATTCTTTCATATAGAAGTGCACAAGTTTAACCTTGAGGTTCCCTATTTCATCCTGAGGTCATGAATTTGCATAGTATGGCTCCATAATTTCTTTCAAATATCCTCAATTCTCATCCAAAATCCTTGACATTTTGCTTGAGATCTTGCTCTATATGTGGATGATAGTTTTGTTAATCTTGCTCTATATGTGGATGATACCATACTTGTTTCTAACAATCTCAACTTCCCTCAACAAGTAAATAAGGTTTTATCTTTTGCATTTGACATGGTGGATCTTGGAGACATACACTCATGTCTCAGTATTTAGATTCAAGGATATCGAGAGAAGGATGTTTAATTAGTGTGTCAAACAAAGTTCATTGAAGATATCATTCAGAAGTTTGGTTTGGGTTTTTCACATCCTGCTAGTACTCCTTGTCATGTAAGCGCTACCAAAAACTCTCACTTTCTGTAGAATGATGGGAAATTAGCATTATATCAACCTTTTGCTAATATTGTTAGATGTCTTCAATTTGTTGGCTTAAATTCTCGCCCAAACATTCTTTTTGCAATAAATTTTATTGGACAACATCTTCATTCTCCATGTCTTAAACATTGGACTGCAGCTAAACAAGTTTTGAAATATTTGAAAGGCAATAGGCCTTTCATATGAAACCCACACTAACAAAGGGTTAAGGAGGGAATAAACTATGGAAATGTGTGTGTGTGTGTGTGTGTGTGCACATGTGTGCACTTGCACATGTGTGTGTATGTGTATATATGTATGTATATATTTCATAAGAATTATAAGATAATAAAGAAAAAGATGATGGACAGGGAGACAATAGGTTGCGCTACCATCATCAAGAGAAACAATGTAAGAGAGGGAGATCAACTACAACTCATCTACACGAGAGAGAGAGAGAGAGAGAGAGGGAGAGAGAGAGAGAGAGAGAGAGAGAGAGAGAGAGAGAGAGAACCGATTGTCGACGATCCCGAACAACTATGGAAACAAAAAATCCCATAATACCCACCTCTTGCTAGAGGATTCAGAAAGCTAAGGTTTTTGATGATTCTTTATTTGATTCTTGTTTGAGCTATATGGATTGGATATTGATGAAGGTGATGATGCAATACACATCTCAATTGCTGAAGATTATAAGAAAACATGTGGAGTCTTTCCCCCTTACTACTTGTGAGCAGATCAACCTTGTAATTATTCATTGAAAGCTATGAGATGAAGGAGCTTTGAGAAAAGCTTGGTGCTCAAAGTCTCTTGATATAGATGGCTTTTACATTACAAAGTGTGGATACCTATGTCTTATGACATGTGTGCTTATTCATGGTACAAGTTGTTCATATTAGCCCCATTGAGATGGTAGTAGATTGATCCTCAATTGATCAAGATGATGACCCCCAAATATGACACTCAACAAGATTGGTGATCTTGAGATGCTCAATGACTCTGACCCTTAATATCATGCTTGTTCTTCTATATGATCCTTACTTGTTGAGCCTTATCTAGGACTGCAAAGAAGGGGTTCCATGCAAAGTTTCATTTATTATTTCCATATCAATCAATAGATCCACTTTTAGTGCAACATGTAATTATATAAATTCTTTGATTAAATTTTTTTGGGAAGCCTAAAGGCTACTTTTGATATTTATTTTCCATGCAATATAGTGGCTTTTTAAATGATAGATGATTGCAACAAGGATGCACTGAGAATAAGCATAGCTTAGTAACATTTGAATAAGAAAGTTTACATTGCAGTTATTAGGATTTCAAAGTAGCTTTTGATTTTGAATAAATTTAATAGCTTCACTTAGATTCACTCACTAACCAAAGCTCTCGTGAAGTTATAGATTATGCTGCATTGAGAGTGAAGAAATTTTCACCTAGAGTGAGTAAATGTCACCTTGATTTTTGATTCTTTCATATAGAAGTGCACAAGTTTAACCTTGAGGTGCCATACTTCATCCTTAGGTCATGAATTTGCATAGTATGGCTCCATAATTTCTTTCAAAGATCCTCAATTCTCATCCAAAATCCTTGACATTTTGCTTGACATCTTGCTCTATATGTGGATGATAGTTTTGTTAATCTTGCTCTATATGCGGATGATACCATACTTGTTTCTAACAATCTCAACTTCCTTCAACAAGTAAATAAGGTTTTATCTTTTCCATTTGACATGGTGGATCTTGGAGACATACACTCATGTCTTGGTATTTAGATTCAACGATATCGAGAGAAGGGTGTTTTATTACTATGTCAAACAAAGTTCATTGAAGATATTATTCAGAAGTTTGGTTTGGGTTTTGCACATTCCGCTAGTACTCCTTGTCATGTAAGCTCTACCAAAAACTCTCACTTTCTGTAGAATGATGGAAAATTAGCATTATATCAACCTTTTGCTAATCTCGTTGGATGTCCTCAATTTGTTGGCTTAAATTCTGGACCTAACATTCCTTTTTCCATAAATTTTATTGGACAACATCTTAGTTCTCCATGTCTTAAACATTGGACTGCAGCTAAACAAGTTTTGAAATATTTAAAAGGCAATAGGCCTTTGATATGAAACCCGCACTAACGAAGGGTTAAGGAGGGAATAAAGGATGGAAATGTGTGTGTGTGTGTACGCACATGTGTGCACTTGCACATGTCTGTGTATGTGTATATATGTATGTATATATTTCATAAGAATTATAAGATAATAAAGAAAAAGATGATGGACAAGGAGACAATAGGTTGCACTACCATCATCAAGAGAAACAATATAAGAGAGGGAGATCAACTACAACTCATCTACATGAGAGAGAGAGAGAGAGAGAGAGAGAGAGAGAGAGAGAGAGAGAGAGAGGGAGTAGTAGAGAGAAGGAGGGAGAGGAGGCCAAGACCTTTGGTCTAGCACAAGTAGAAGGAAAAGAGGATACTAATTTCTCCCTCACCATCACTAATATTCCACAAGCTTCAACCTCCATGATTTCCTCCTTCTTTAACCCATTCTCATTAACAAAAACTAAAAATGATTCTACATTTCCCTTCTTTATATATAGCCATTATCTTTTGCCCACTTTCAATGTCCTTTTGAGGCCATCCTAGTGCACATGTTTTTCCTACTCCCGTTGTCTTTTTCTCCATATCCATCGCTCATAATTTCTATCTATTCGCCTAATAATTGGACCCCCATTAAGCTTTATAATACCTTTTGCTATTCTCTTAAAATTTGTATATTTTTAGACCTCAATATTCATCATGGAATAGAACATTTGATATTAGAATGGGCTTCATTCTCTTACACAAAGTCATCAACACCATTTACTAGATCTCATTATGTTGGGATGAGATTTGAGAAGTGTTTGCAGATTCACAAATACTGGGAAATATCTGTAAAATCTTAGCATTGTCAAAAAAGAAAAGGAGTTTAGTTTGGCCTCTTTTTGCACTATTTTTAGTATTCCTTGAGCTACTTTGTCCTTTTGTAAAAAGAATTGGACATCAATCTATTGTGAAAATAATAGTTGTTAGTCCTTCTATGTGAAATTTTTGAGATTAATCTATTCTATAGATAAGAGTCCTCACAATCTCCTTTGTCCTATGCTATATAGTAAATGCTAGTTTTGTGCATAGTTTTATATATAGAGATAACTTTTGCATCAAGTACAATCAATGGTTATGGCTGGCAAGAATGATATATTCTACATGTTGGCTATTGAGGACAAGTTGGATGGACTATCCAATATAGGCTTATATGATACATCTTGTATTGATTAGAAATGGTATTTGGAAGATCCTACATGCAATTGAAAGATGTCCTAGTGGTGTTTTTAAAGCTATAAGTGCATATAATAGAGACATATGCTATTGAGGATGCTACACATTCTAGTTTTGCTCCATTTAATACTAGAGCACTACCACACCTATACCTGAGCAGATTTGTAAGAATGGCGGATATATAGAGGGTCATACTTTAATGATTTCATTATTGTTATTCATACCATGATCCCACATATTTAGTCACGTAAGATAGCTAATAATGCTTGGGATACACTTGCATGTTTGTATCAAGGAAAAAATGAGGCCCATATTGTTACCTATATAAGTAGTTAGATAGCAAGCATATGGATGAAGGTAACTCCATGGATAGTTTTGTAACAAAAAACAAAGATCTCAGGGAGCAATTTATTGTGCCAAATGAGATTTTGCCAGATAGTTCACTTGTGCAAACCATTCTCAATGGAGTTCTTGGTTCTTAAATTTTTTTCATCTAGTCATCATTTGATAATAAAAGGTCATAAGAATGCTTTTTCATTTGATGACTTGGTTTCTAGTTTTCTTTGAAAATAATAGTCTTGGTAAAACAAGTCCATTATATGTGTTGTAGACCAAGCTTTTCTAGCTAGTTAGAAAGGTGAAGGAAAAACTTTATTTTCTACTAGTAAGTGGAAATCAACAAATGTTTTTCAATAAAAGAAGGCTAATAAGGATGAGAAGAAAAAAGAGAGTCTAATGTTTTGCAGGTACTACAAGGCAAAATATCATTTCATTAAGGATTTTCCTAAATGGGCTATAAAATAGGCCAAGAAGAAAGATCCTACTATAGCTACTATAGATACCTCTCCTTCCAAGTTAGGACTTGCAAATATTGTGCAAATATAGATTTTATATTTAGCGTTCAATATACATGTCGTGCTTCTATGGGACAGGGTAAGAAAAACCCTAGAGTGCATAATCATCTGGCTTTCGTATTAACTTAGAGAGTCAATGTCATATTAGTCATTAGTGTTAGTGTCCATAGTATGGATGGCTCAAAAATATGAAATTCTTGGATAATTTTAGCCCTTTTTTATATTTGGGATATTGTTTCTTGTAAATATCCTAAAAAGGTGTAGAAAACTTCTAGAATAGGGTGACAAGTAAAAAGCAAGTTTCTTTTCAGCAAGTTTTGGAATATTTCATTAAAAAAAAGAAGAGCTCCCAAATTTGCATTGCACGCGATCGCAATTTTCTGGTAGCAAACAACACTTTGAACGGGAAGAGGGGAGAAAGAGAGATCGACGAGATAATTGATCAGGTGTCCTAGGGTTTTATCCCCTTTTGGACCCAACAAAGCATTAGTCTTGTCGTGCGAGCAACATAGTAGCATCTAAGTGTTTGGTGTGAGTTTTTTGGGTATAATAGGGTGGTCCAAGAGATCTAATGCTTGGAGATTGAAGAGTCAATATTATCCCATGAAGGAGGTTCATCATTGTATAGAAAAGGAAAAGCAATGAGTAATGACTTTGTATCATCAACGTCCTCTAGTGACCAACATGAGTCTCACATGTCCAAGTAGTGATTGGTATTTTACCAAAAGCAATCGTATGAAGATGATTTTGCACAAATATTGTTGTTAAGACTGCTTCAGTCTAGAAACATCGAGATAAGTGAGAATGAATGAGCATACATCGCATGGCATTTAGGATAGTCATGCTTTTATGTTTGGCAATACCATTTTGTTGAGGAGAGTAGGAAACCATATCTTCATAATGAATATAGTGATTATTACAATAATCATCAAAATCATTTGAAATGTATTCTCCATCATTATCACTGTGGAGTTTTCTTATGCCAGGACCAGTATGAAGTTCTACAGCTTTTTGATATTTCTTAAAAGATAATAAAGCTTCTTATTTGTATTACAAGAGAAAAAAATGGTGTATCTTAAGAAGTCATCAATAAAAGTCATGAAATACTGATATTGAGATTTTGATGGAGGAAAAGATCCACAAACATCAATGTGAATAAGATCAAGAAAATCTCTAGAATGAGTTGTGGTAGAAATGGAAAAGGGTTTGTGAAAATTCTTTTGAAGTGTAGAATATTTACAAATACCCATGTGAGGATGAGCTTTGAATTCCATACCTTGAACAAGGTCATGCCAATAAAGATCGACAAGCTTAGAAATATCAGAGTGAACAAAGCAATGATGCCATATTCTCTAGCAATATATGCTCTATAACGATCTAAATCGAAATGACTCTTGAAACATAGATGGGTTGGATGATCACTCTTTTTGTAGTAGTCACAAGGACAATAATCTCTAAATAAAAATGGTTGTTTATTTGTAATAATATGTTCTTCATCACATTGTTTTGCCTAGCAATCATCTATAGTATGACTATTTCTATTACAATAAGAATAATATCTATTATGAAACTTGAGACAAGAGAAGTTACGACCACTACAACTCCTACATGTAAATCATGGAAAGGGATTCCTTCGAGCAAGTAAATCTTGGTCTCTTGGTTCTGACTGTGTATCCTCTTGTGAAATCATAACTGTTTCTTGATTTGTGTGTCGTTGTTCATGTCGTTGTGAATATTCAAACATAGATATACGAGATTGATCAAAATTGATCCCATATTTGTTAGATAATATGGTAAAAATATTATTATAGTATAGTATCAAGAAGCTATGTTACCAATTTCTTTCGTGGAATGGCATCACTAGCACCAGCAAGCAAGCTGATTGATAATGTTCTTGAATGGTTCGATATGTGTTGTCATAGAAGTTCTGATATTGTATTGTAACTCAGTGAGCTGACTACAAAGATAAAGTATTTTTGTAATATATTTATTCTTAAAATTTTCTATCAAATACTCCCATATAGCTTGTAAGGTTGAAAGATTACATACAACAAGCATAAGAGATTTTTAAAGACTAGAAAGAATATATGAACAAGTTGCATTGTCACATCTTACCCACTCATCATAAACAATTTGCCATTCCTTAAAGAAGATAGGTCCTTTAGTTACAAGGGTATTATCATGAGCGTGATCACTTGGTTGAGGTGTATATTCATAAGTACCAAGAATAATATCATGTAAGTCATCGCCTTCAACAATTAGGAGCATCTTTACTTTCATAAAGTATCTCTAAGTGTAAATTAAGTTTTATTAATGATAATCAATGATAAATTTATAACTCCTTTAATATGATAAAAGAAGTTATCGGCACATGCCATAGTATGCGCCTTACCGTAGGCTCAAGGAAAGTCAGCATACTATGGAGAGAAGTAATATGCTTCATTGTACTACTATCAAAGTACCATACATCCAAATCCACAATAGACATGCAAGAATCATGAAATGAAAAAGTACACATTGTCGAATGGGTTTTAGACGAAAGGTCATATCCATTGGAAATCACAGAGAGAAGGAAGTAGAGAATAGGAGATAAAAGAAAAGAAAAAGAATAGGCACCAGATTCAAATGCATCTAAAGAATGTTAGAAATGAAGTTCTCTTCAAGACATGTACATACATCAGGAATCAATTATAAAACCTTTAGTCAAGTCTACCAAAGCCTTTACATAAGATAAAGAAAAAGCTCAATGATTCAAAATCTACATGTCTTACATATAAATTATATTGTACATCCAAGAGAAAGAGTCCAAACAATCCAAATGTCAATAGGTTTAGATGATTTCTTGTTAGGAGAAGCCCAAGAACTTCTCCAGGGAGCACTATGTATTGATGAAATCTCAGAAGGTCAACAAAATCCTTATATGGGACTCCAAATACACTTTATCCTTGTGTATTGATGGTTATTACAACAATCATAAGATGATCGTTTGATGGCTAAACTCCAAGAATAATGATTCTTGGATTGTCTAAACAATATATACTACTACTTGGAAGTAATCTCCAAGCATTAGATTTCTTGCTGCACCCTATTATATCCAAAAACTTGCAACAAATAATAGCTTCAACTCTATTGCTCAGACATCAAATCTGATGATTCAGTTGGCTCCATGAGGGTGGTAAAACCTTAGGACACCTTCTTAGAATTCTCATGGATCGCTCCTTCTCCCCTCTTCTCATCCGAAGTGTTGTTTGCTGCTTGAAAATTGCAATCGCACGTGGTGCGAACTCAGGAACCCTTTTGTTTTGATGAGATAGAACCAATGTCACAAGGGTTTTGGTCAAAAGGTTGTATCCATCGAGGATCAAAGAAAGAAGAAAGTATAGAATAGGAGATAGAAGAGAAGAAAAAGAATAGGTATGAGATTCAAATGAATCCAAAGAATGCTAGAAATCAAATTCTCTTCAAGACATGTGCATATATCATAAATCAATTATAAAACCTTCTGCCAAGTCTGCCAAAGCCTTAACACAAGATAAAGACAAAGGTCAATGATTGAGACTTTGCATGTATTACATGTAAATTCTATATACATCCAAGAAAAAGAGTCCAAACAAACCAAATGTCTTTATGTTTAGATGATTTCTTGGTACGAGAAGCCCAAGTACTTCTCTTAGGAGCACTATGTATTGATAGAACTTGAGAATGTAAACAAAATACTTGTATGTGATTCCAAATACACTTAAACCCTGTGTATTCTTCATTATTACAACAACCCCATAAGCTGATTGTTTGATGGTTGAACTCCAAGAAAAATGGTTCTTAGATTATCTAAACAATGTCTACCACTACTTGGAAGAAATCTCCAAGCATTAGGTCTCTTGGACCACCCTGTTATACCAAAAAAATTGCACCAAATACTAACTTCTATTGTGTTGCTCAGACGACAAGTCAGATGCTTCTGTTGGCACCAAAAGGGGATAAAACCCTAGGACACCTAATCAAAATTTTGGTGGATCGTTGTAACATCCCCTGTGCCCCCATGCCTTCCCCATAGGAACCCCCCCTTCAAATTTTTAAAATTTTAAAAAAAATTTAACTCTCCCTCTCTCTCCACCATCTGCATGGTAGGGGGAGTGAGAGAGAGGGTGAGTAAGGAGAGAAGGGGGCATGCAACCCCCAGGTGGGAGGAGTGGTGGCCGTTAACGGCCATCTCCCCCCACCCCCCCTACCCCCTCCCTCCCCCATTATAAAGGGGACAACGCCTCTCTCCTCCCTCGTGTGGACAGCCCCCCTGCTCGTGGTCTGCACAGCAAGCCCTCCCCCCTCCGTCTAGACATAGCACCCCCCCTCTGATTGCAATGCCCCCCCTCGCCTTGGCAGCAGGCAACCCCCCCTCCTTCTCCTCCTCCTTGACATCAGTCCGCAGCCCCTCCTCCCTCGTCATCATCACGTTTTTCCCCTTCGTGGTCGTCAGCCTATCGCAGTGGCCCCTGTGATCAGTGCTGAGAGAGAGAGAGAGAGAGAGAGAGAGAGAGAGAGAGAGAGAGAGAGAGAAGAGGGAGAGGAAGAGAAGGAGAAGAAGGAGAGAGAAGAAGAAGAAGAAAAGAAGAAGAAGAGGGAGGGGAAGAAGGAAAAGAAGGAGAGAGAAGAAGAAGACGAAACAAAGAAGAAGAGGGAGAGAGAGAAAGAGAAGAAGAAGGAGAAGAAGGAGAGGGAGAGAGAGAAGAAGAAGAGGAGAAGAAGAAGAAGAAGAAGAGGAAGGGAGAGAAAGAAGGAGAAGAAGCGGGAGAGAGAGGAGAAAGGAGGAGAGAAAGAGAGATGAAGATCTGAAGGATGGAGTGAAGAAGAATGTCCATAATCTCTTGATCACCTTCCCAAATCCGCGAAAGATCTCGTCATGAAGAGAAGAAGCTTGAAAGTCATGAGAGATGCAGAAGCTATGAGAGCTGACAGAAGCTCAAGCGGGAATTACATCGCATATATTGAAAAGCAAGAAAAGATAGGGTCACGTTGGAGGTTGCATTGTAATGCATCCTATTGTTGAGAGAGAGAGAGAGTACGAGAGAGATACACAAGACATGCTCCCAAAGAATGATTCATATTGATGTAGAGTTAGTATATATAGGTGAGACCCAAGTCAAGTGAGAGATGATATATATAGTTGTAACATCCCCACTCAAACAAAGGTCTCTGGCTGCGAGTGAAAAAACCCTTGGGGAGAACAAGGGAAAAACCCGAGCCCCTACACATACCTACGATACAAAAATAATTTACTATAAAGTTTTCTTGAATACAATGATACATGCCTCAACCAGTGAGACAAGAACTTGGAACAATACCAAGTGCATGTCTTAATGAGCTAAAGCGAGCTTCACTAAGAGCTTTTGTGAAGATGTCTGCAACCATTTGATCACTAGGACAATGCTCCACCATAATGGAACCTTTCTTGACTTCATGTCGAACATAATGATAATGAATAGCAATATGCTTTGATTTACTATGTTGTATATAGTATTTGGTAAGACTAATAGCACTTTGGTTATCGCATCGAAGAGGTGTACTAGATGATGAAGGATGTCCCAAATCTGCAAGTAGTTGTCGAAGCCAAACTAGCTCGCGAGCTGCTAATGATGCAGCAACATATTCAGCTTCAGTTGTAGAAACCGCAACACATCGTTGTTTCTTGCTGGACCAAGAAACCAAACATCCATTTACAAAGAAACAATTCCCACTTGTAGATCGCATGGATAAGTGTGAACTTGCCCAATCAGCATCTGTATATCCAATAAGGTCAAGAGAAGTTGAAGAAGATAAAGAAGAATCCTCTCGACGACGATAAATAAGACAGAATTCCTTAGTACCCTTGAGGTACTTAAGAATACGTTTTGCAGCACTCCAATGAATAGTGGAAGGGGAAGAAAGATACTGTCCCAAAAAGTTAGCTGCAAATAAAATATCTGGTCTTGTGTTTAAACCAATAAATTGAAGACAACCAACAAGATTAGCAAAAGGTTGATGAATGGCTGATTCTTCATTGTGTGTTGTAGATGTACCCTTGGTAGAGCTTGAAAGAATGGGAGTGTTGGCAGAGTGCGCATTTGTCAACCCAAACTTCTTAACAATATCATTAATAAACTTTGTCTGGCGAAGAAGAAGAATGCCTTGTTTTCGGTGTCGTTGAACTTGAATACCCAAACAAGAATGTATCTCACCAAGATCCACCATTTCAAATGCAGTCGATAAAAGCTTCTTCATAGCATCCAAGAAAGCAATATTATTTGACACAAGAATAGTATCATCAACATATAGAGCAAGAATAATAAAATATTTGTCCTCCCTTTTGATGTAAATATTTGGATCAGCAAAACATGCAACAAAACCTTTAGATGTGAGGAACTGATCAATCTTAATATACCAAGCACGAGAGGCTTGCTTCAATCCATATAATGCACGATGAAGCTGGCATACAAGATGCTCCTTTCCTGCAATCATAAAACCTTCAGGTTGCTCCATATAGATTTCTTCTTCAAGATCTCCATTGAGAAAAGCCGTTTTAACATCCATTTGGTGAATTTCTAGATCAAATAGTGTTGCAAAAGCCAAAATCATATGAACAGTTGTGGAGCGCACAACGGGAGAAAATGTTTCTTGATAATCTACTCCTGCAATCTGTGAGTAATCTTTTGCAACAAGTCGTGCTTTGAACCTATCAAAAGAGCCATCAGCTTTGGTCTTGGTTTTATAAACCCATTTACATTTGATAGGAACACGATTTGGGGGGAGTTCAGTAAGAATCCATGTACCTTTGGAGATTAAAGAATCGTACTTAGCTTGCATAGCTTCTTGCCATTGATCCCTTTGAGACGAATTGATAGCTTCCATATATGATATTGGATCCTCTTGGATAGACATAGCATCATCAAAGACATCATATTCAATAGAATAGAATCCATGCTCTATCTCAATAGGAAGATCAACATAGATCTCCAAATTTTCATCAATCTTCTTTGGAGGTGAAGGAGGTTTATGATCATCAGAATTAGTAGAATCACAAAGCAAGTAAGGAAATGCACTAAGCAAAGACTGTGTATCATCTGAAACATCTGACGACCATGTGCCACCCATAGTCTTCTCATCAAATATAGCATCACGACTAATGATAACCTTTTGAGAAGAAGGATCATAAAATTTGTAACCTTTGGAATGATCTGAATAACCAAGAAAAATAACCTTCAAACCTGGAGGATCCAACTTATGTCGAGTGTCCTTGGGCACATGAATATAAGCAATGCAGCCAAATGTGCGAAAGTGAGAGACTGAAGGTGTCTTCCCTGTCCAAATTGTTATAGGAATTTTACCAGCAGGCGCAGTAGTTGGAAGATGATTTTGAATAAAAATAGCTGTTAGAAGTGCTTCAGTCCAAAACTTTTGAGACAAACCAGAGTGTATAAGCATGCAACGTATAGCATTAAGAATCGTGCGGTTTTTGCGCTCAGCAACACCATTTTGCTGAGGAGAATAAGGAACTATAAACTCATTATAAATACCTTGATCCTTACAGAAGTCATCAAATAGATTGGATACATATTCACCGCCATTGTCACTGCGAAGCGTCTTTATAGAGAATCCAGTTTGAAGCTCCACACTTATCTTGTATTGTTTAAATATAGGTAAAGCCTCAGACTTATGTTGAAGAAGATAGACATGTGTGTATCGTGAGAAATCATCAATGAAAGTTATAAAATATCGATATTGAGACTTTGAGGCAGGAAAAGGACCGCAAATATCGGTATGAACCAAATCCTTTAGCATCATCTTTGCTTTCCACCCAGGAAAGCCTTGTCCTTGGAAGAAGGGAACCGAACGTTGGCCAGACGGATATCCGTTAACAATTACGCAATTGGCCATGCCTGTATGTCGAGAGAAAACAAATAAGATGAGATCACAGAATCTGCAAACCATGATCAAGACGAGCATAGTTGAGACGCATGACAATCAAAATAAGGATATGCACGTAAGAACGGCGAAAAGTATTGAGTGACTAAAAACAAAGCCCGAAATAGAGAGGCGTAACGTGCAAGACGAGATGACGCATATAAGAAAAGTGTTATTTCGGTCGAGCAAAGAACGTGAACGATAATAAAACATCGCTAAAAATAGCAAGATGTTTGCTTGTCGTAATCAACATCATTAACGAAGATGACCGATTAATAAACTGTAATTGGGGATTAACGAATTGTAATTAGAAATACAGTTTTAAATAAAGAATCGCAGATTCCAGCAGAATTGTTGTCTTGAATCCTGAACTGTCATAACTTTTGATCCAGAACTCCGATTGACAAGCGGTTTCGACAGGATTCGAGAGCACGACGAGAGCTTCGCATCCATAGCTTCTAATTTGAACAAGTTCATGTATCAAATCATCACTTGTGCAAAGAATTCAATCAAGTATAAACAATGAAACAACTTCTCTTCCTTGTTGTTGCTACACATCCATAGCTCTGATACCATGTTGAGAGAGAGAGAGAGTACGAGAGAGATACACAAGACATGCTCCCAAAGAATGATTCATATTGATGTAGAGTTAGTATATATAGGTGAGACCCAAGTCAAGTGAGAGATGATATATATAGTTGTAACACCTATTACATAGAGGTTCTCTAAAGGCTTAATTTTTGCCATCAAACTTGGATCTTGTTTGCAATATCATAAAAAAACATAGGAATGATATAGGTAAAATTGGTTATATAGATTTATGTCGGGAATTTAAACAAAATATGGCTTTTAGAATTCATACATAGAATAGGGGTCATGATACCCTTAGGACCTACATGATATGAAAAGGGGGGAATGCATATCTCAAGGAATGTGTTAATGCTTTAAGTGCTCCATGTGGAAGAGTGTTGAATCTAACAAGAAAATTCTTCTTAGTACGGCACTAAGAGAGATGGAAGGCACGCATACATCCAGACTATATCCTAAAGGCCTAGGTGAAAAGTCTTGCGTTGCCAAGTGTGTTAACTTTACTTGGTTAAAGAGAGATGAGTAAAGAAATGGAAGAATAAAAGGCTCTTGGATGGGTTGCGAATAAGGCTTGTCCGTTGCCTTGGTTGACAGTCAATGCTTTGAGTTAGGACTAAGTTACCACAAGGAACGCCTAAGGGGAAGAGAGCTTCAAAAGAAGTTAAGGGGTCAAGTATAATTGCCTGCAAATTGTTTTATCGATCTTGTTGTAGACTATCCCAAATGGATACATTCTTAGCTTAATAGAAGCTAGTGACCTAACTCTAAATGCATTGTTGACCCAAGTTATGCTTGGTTGTTTGAAAAGGGTATCTCCAACAAAATATCGACTGGTTGTGTTGGTAAGAGGAGAGAATCTTAGTAAGGATAGGTGGATCATAAGCAAGGTGATTGCTTGATGTGGTTTTTGATGCTAATCCAAGTTGTTTGTGATTGATAATTTCATGGCGGGGTCTGTCATGATGACAAATTGCCATGGGAAAAAAGGATGTTTTCTTAAGAGATGACATTTAGGCTAGTTTCCTTGATTGTGCTTGATTCTTAAAAGGATTAATTAAGGAAGGACTAGCAGTGATGCCCTATACCAAGGGGGCAACATTATTCTCCACAGGGTATATGTTAGGAGACACAGCGCTAAGGGTGCCCCAGGGGACATAGGCTGTAAATCCCTTTCACTACCTAACCCCCTGTATGACTCAGGATGGGATCTTGAGGCTCTAGATACTAGTTACAGGGAAGAATCTTGGTAGGATAAACCTTCGGGTTTTTATTTTTCGGATACAGAAAGATTATTTCTACGAAGGCAGAAATTGACACTTAATTCTCCTGTATGGGCAAGAGACAAACATTAATCTGAAGATAAGTTAAGGAAGTGTTTGATCTTGTTTTATCTTATCTTAGTATCTGTGCCCTAAATTACGTAAATGAACTTGTGATTAACAGGTTAATTAAGGAGGCTGATTTTATGTGTCAAACATAAATGTGGTAGGTAATTAGATAACTAAAACAACCCCTGAGGGAAGCGTGTTGGATGTAACCATCGGGTCCATCCTACGGCAGGGTGGTCTCGCTTAGCCGAGAGCTTTCCTCAAAGGAAATGTTAACGAGAAATGTTAGGAAAGTCAGAGGATGACTTTAGACAATGTTGGTTAGACGAGCGATGCATCCCTCTCGTTTCCCATTCTCTTTGAACCATGTGTGATATGAGTCTGCTTTGGTCCAATTGTATCTGCGTAAAGTGGATCAGTTGTAGACCGGACGCTAGAAGGCTGTTAGAAAATCTCGACTACTAGGAACCCGAACTTCAAGTCGATCCTAGTGGGAATGGCCGGATAAGTTCCGTTGCGAGGCACTCTCGAGAGACCCTAGTTAGCAAAACCCGTGTCATTCCTTGGGAGTGCTGGGCGACGTCTTCTAGATTGATCTCTTGATGGATTGCTAAGACGTGTCTCGCAATTGGAGGGGTGGGCACATTACAGTTGGTATCACAGCGAACCAACGAGATCCAAGGATTATAAGGAAACTTAATGGAGAAAAATAAAGGGAATAAGGGGATAGTTAGGGGAAGGTAAGTGGAATAGAGCAGTGTTTTCTGTTGAAAACATTTCTTTACTCACTGATGGATGCTGGGTTGCAGAGTCACGAAGCATGGAGCAAGTTCTTGGTGTTCAAGGTCATGTTCATGACTGCAATGCATGCTTCCAATTATCGTCAAAGGCTTGGCATGATGGATATTCTGGACCGTATTTATATTCTTTTGCCTTTGTATGCGGAGTGGAGATGGACAGGAGACTCAGGAATATACTACATAGCAGCCCACTGACTCGCGTACCTTCAAACCAACTTGAAGAGAATCAAGTGAATGGAGGATTTAAAGATCGCGAAGTTGTTCATATTTGTCGAAGCTCACGTAAATACAACTTTGCATGTTAGTAGTCGGCAAGTCAAGCAGAACAAGTATGTCTATGAAGAGGTGACCCGGGTGATTTCTACCGACATGATCAAAGTGTTAGGGCACTATGAGAAGAACGGGTATCAAAGGAAGGGATACCCCAAGCTTCCTATGACTTACCGTTTTGTGAAAAGCCATGACCCCACTCCATATTATTATTCCATCCTTGTAGCCGATTGTAATACAATCCTATTTTCCCCAAACTGATGTATCAATCAACTTGTCCTACTTATCCAAAATAAATGTACTCAAAAGGTTATGCCCTCATGAATAAATAAGACTTTTTACAATTGTCTATCTTGATTGTAAATGTTAGCTAAGGTGTTAAGTGATTAAAATCACTTGATTAAAAGCTATGCTAGTCGTATTAACGTAATATGGGAAACACGTGATAAGATGTTAACATAAAGAATCGTATTGCCCAGATGCAACCCCAAGCGCACGTTCCAAGTCTGACTCCTGCACTAAGTCCAGCTATGGTTCAGGGGAAGAAGTTCCTTCTCAAACAAATTAAGCCACCCGAGTTTGATGGCAAGGGAAGGACTATTCAAGCTGACGCCAAGATTTGGATTGAGTCCATGGAGGACTATTTTTAGGCAGCAGGAACTGCACCTGCTAACCAAGCCATGCTTGCCAAACTTAAGCTTATAGGCGAAGCAAGACTTTGGTGGAAACAATGGTGCAGAGACCAAGCGATCTCGGAGGGGACAGTCACTTGGGATAAGCTTAAGGAAGTTGTGTGAGGGAGGTATCTGCCACCTACATACCGCACACAAAAGATGAATGAATTCTATGAGTTGAAGCGGCTAGGATTATCCCTTGAAGCATATTATTCGAAGTTGATTTCACTCCTAAAGTATGCACCCCCAATGGATATGACACAACAGGTGTCAAAATTCTGTGTTGGGTTGAATCCACCCATAAACACTCGATTGGAATCAATGCACCCAACGGACTTGCAAGACGCATTACTCCGAGCGAATCCAATCGTCCAAGAACATAAATCGGGCAATTGTAGCAAAGATGACTATGGAGATCAGGATAAGAGATGCCATACGTGCGGAGAGATAGGGCACATCTGTAGGAGATGTCCCTACTCTCAATGCTTCCATTGTAATGAGCTAGGACATGTCCAAGCAGACTTCCCTGATCTAAGTCCATAAGACATTGAGCCTCCAAGAAAACGAAGCTACATAGGTGTAGTCTATGGATATATAGACGAATTAGATGAAGACAAAGATCTAGAGCCCACTAAACCTTAGTAGGAGGACTCAATTTCCTAGAAGCCTAATCGACATGTAGCACAATTGAGAATAGGGGATCCAATTTTGCTTATGAAGAGACATATCATCTGCACTAGCATCATCTCAATTTCATCAAGTCTTGGAGTCTTCTTCATGTGATCTGTTTTTCCATGAATTGTGCCCTATCAAGAACATGATTTAAAAAAAAAAACATCGTGCCTAATCATTCATTCAATTTGCAATTTTAAGTGCATGCTTTGCAATCAATTGAGCAATGCTTCATGAAAAAAGTTATGAATGCATTGAGAAATTTGTGCCTAGCCTAACTACATGTGCTCATGCATATCATGCAAATGCAAACACAAAAGAAACACACAACAGAAAATAAACTCATAATGATGCTAACTTAAGAGTCCAAAATCTTAGTAGAAAACTCTGCCTTTAGGTTTGGAATGGTAGATGCGCAGCGTCACGACAGCCAGATGTGCAAAACCTAGACGAAACTTCTGAATAATATCTTCAGTGGACTTTGTTTGACATAGTAATAAAACACCCTTCTCTTGATATTGTTAAATCTAAATACCAAGACATGAGTGTATGTCTTCAAGATCCACCATGTCAAATGCAGAAGAAAAAACCTTCTTTACTTGTTGAAGGAAGTTGAGATTGTTAGAAATATGTATGGTATCATCCACATATAGAGCAAGATCAATAAAACTATCATTGTAGTGCTTGACATATAAGTATGGATCTAAAGAACAAGAGATAAAACCTTGTTTTGTTAGGAATAGATCAAAATCTTTTGATACCAAGCTCATGAAGATTTTTTGAGACCATAAAGTGCCCAATGAAGTCTGCAAGTAAGATACTCCTTATGTTTGACTACAAATCCCTCTAGTTCCTCCATGTATATCTCTTTCTTTAAATCCCAATTAAGAAAAGTAGTTCCCACATCCATTTGGTGAACCTCCAAATCAAACTCAACAACAACAACTAACGAGACCCAAATATTGGTAATACGAACAATAAGTGAGAAAAATTCTTGATAATCAACTCCTACAATTTGTGAGAAATCTTTGCCTTTCTTTGAATTTGTCAAGTCTTCCATTTGCTTTTGTTTTAGTCTTATAAACCCATTTGCATTTAATAGCAATATGTCTAAGTGGTAATTGAGTTAGAACCCATGTACCTTTAGAGAGAAGACATTCACAGCTTCCATGGCTTCCTCCCAAGTAGGAAGCAATGCAAAGCATAGTAAGGAGCACAATGAAGATGATTTATGCACATAGGTTGCTCCGTACTAATAGTTAGGAAACGTGGCTTATGCTGCTTTATATACTTATAGCAATATAGCCAAAATTTTTCCTTCTCTTTCTATTTTCACATTCTCATTGAGCATTTTACTATCTCAAATTCTATTATTTTTTGTTTTTTAAAATGAAATATGGCTTTAGCTTTTGTATAAGATGCCCAATTAGTAAGAAAGTGCCAAAAAGAAAAAACCTTGGGCGTATTGTAGCCATAAGTTTCTAACTTGTTTCCTTTTTCGCACTAGGTGCACTTATTTTTCCATGAAAATACATGTAAAAATTGTAAAGGTATTGCAATAAAGGAACCATTTAAATTTTTGTGACAATTACATACGTAGTGCATGTATATATGTGTTATCACTTGCACGTATTTTTCAACAAATACATGCAAATTAGGACATGGCTCTCGAGATGTGGATATTAGCACAATAATAGATGCACCCTCGATCTTTTGTTCAAAAATGCATCAATGCACCTATCTGCATGCCTAATCCCTTATAGTATTAGAAGAAGATTACGATATGTGATCTTTGAATTTTAATAAAGGGGATGTGAAAGATATAATTCACCATGATAAAGCCAGTGTGGTTCTATCTATTAGAACTCCATGTGTGGTGAAACTAAAGATCGAAGGATTCCAAACTTAGTGTCAAGGGAAGAGGATGTGAAGGTGGGGCATCCTCTAGATCATGCTTAACATAGTCATATCAAGGGCATGCACAATTCATGTCAACACTGAGTACATCCTTTAACCCCTAGTAAACCATATAATTTGCTTGTCTTAGTGAGTGACATAATGATTCTTAGCAAATTAAACATACATTTGAAGTTCCATAATTTGATCATTGGGATCATAAGCCATAGTTATGTTACGTCAATGGTGAGTGGAAAGTCCATCGTGGAATCTATTGGATATGCTTGTTTTCTCATTTTTCTAGATTGACACTCAACAATGTGAATCAACAATTTATTTCAAAGAAATACAGAGTAAACGATGCATTTCCCTTGCTAGATGGTGGAGTGTAGAGTAAATATGTTCCTCCATAGACCCAACTCATTATTAGTTTGTTTTCGGAATCTAGCTTGGCCTCTTTCATTATATTTTGATGCCATTGATTCAAAATTAAACATAGTGTGTCTGGATGATTGTCTTTTATTTGTTTTGGAGCAACAAGGATGTAGCTATTACATAAACTTACAAAATGAAAAACCACTTCCCTTGAAGAGTACTCTTTGAAATTGCTATCATGCAACATGATGACTCTTTGTAGGTTTGTTTACATAGATTGTGGACTGTGATGGCAATTAAGAGTAGTCCCTCCACTTTAGATACATGTAGGTGTGTACAAAAACATGAGTGCCAAGGTGGTGATGCATCCTCTAAGGCTTCATGCAAAAAAAAAAATCGTTGAAAAAACCAATTTCAAGTATTAAGGCAGAGTTGATGAGGATCCATGAAATCTTTGAGAAGTAGTCATCGTCTATTCAACTATGTTCCTTAAAGAAGTGGATTTCCATGTTGTTTTATTTGGAAATATATTGAATGGAGTCGTAGATCATAGTATGTAAGGTTGTATGACAATGGAAATAAAGAATCCCATGATGCTCGTCTCTTGCTAGAGGATTTAGAAAGCTGAGGTTGATGATGACTCTTAATTTGATTCTTGTTTGAGTTTTATGGATTGGATATTGATGAAGGTGATGATGCAATACACATGTCAATTACTGAAGAATGCAAGAAAACGTGTGGAGTCTTTCCCCCTTACTAGTTGTGAGCATGATTTAACGTGATTCCTTGAAATCAACCTCGTGATTATTCATTGAAAGCTATGAGATGAAGGCACTTTGAGAAAAGCTTGGTGCTCAAAGACTCTTGAGATGGATGGCTACATTGAGATAGATTATGCTACATTGAGAGTGAAGAAATTTTCACCTAGAGTGAGTAAATGTCACCTTGATTTTCGATTTGTTCATATAGAAGTGCACGAGTTTAACCTTGAGGTCCCCTACTTCATCCTGAGGTCATGAATTCGCATAGTATGGCTCCATAATTTCTTTCAAAGATCCTCAATGCTCATCCAATATCCTTCACATTTTGCTTGAGATCCAATTTTTTGCCCAAATATGCAATTTGAGTTCTTTACACAGCTTTGTAGCCCAACCATTGATCTAATGTCTTGATACTTTTCATTACTCGACCTGTTATTAATGGTATTATTTTGTTATATTTTCCATGTCATGGGTATATATTTCAAAAAAATTAGAGAACGATGTATTGTTTAAGCACATACGCATCAGTAGTTGTTTTATTGGTGTTATATTTTGAGCTTTGATCAATGTGCATTACGTTCTCAATCCTGGGAGGTGCCATTCATAGAACTATTGAGTGTTATGTAAAATTTCCACTGTCTCTAAGATGCTCAGCCATACTAAGTCTAGATGGTTATGCACCTCTTTCTCACCCAAGAACTCACCTTGAAAGGGAATGATGCAAGATTCATGATTACATTTCTCTAGCATCAAACAAGTAGAGGTGAGGGCTAATTTGTGTGTGACAACCCATATCCTTTAAGCTTCATGTATCTTTACATTAGTCATAATTCACCAGTGTTCTTAGATGAGGTCCGATTGTTATGCATACCACATTCTATAAAAGGCACAACCAGTTTTCGTGTTCTCCTTGATCTAACTACCTCATCCCTTCTTGTATGTGTGTCATGTCTACTTCATAAAGAACATAAGTACCATTTCTTATCTTATGTACTTCTAAACCGGTGTACTTCTGAACCACTTGCCAACGCAAAAGAGACGACGTCCTTAGGCAGCAAACGTACACCATTTACCTCTCGAGCAGGAGGTTTGGGTTTGGTGTTTATGGCTAATTAGGGCTGCGAATAAGAGGGATTGATATTGTAATTAATAGTTTTTGCTAGAATCAAACGAGGTGTGCAGCTGAGGATTTGTGAGATCTTCCGAATGGAACGCAATGGTTATGGACGGTATACCCCCAAGGGATTATTGGATGCATGGCTTTCCGATACATGCAGTTATGGATGCAATGCAATAATTAGACTCCCACCTCTTGCATACGTACATAGTTGAGATTACCGTTTCCCCTTTACTTTGAGACTACCGATACCTCTTTAGTCGCTAATGCTTTCTCCATGGAATTTGTTGACATACCCATTGACAAGCTATGTGAGGAGGCCCCAAGCGTGGCAAGAACGACAAAGCGCAGCACAACCGATCCTGATCTCCCATCAGCACGCACTACGGTTGAATTAGGGGAAAAACCAATGGACAAATTATGAAACGTGGATGGACATCATGAAAGGATATTACATCGTTACGGACAGAAGAAGGATATTACATCGTTTCAAGCTCCGCGTCATGACATTGGATGTATGTATGTGAAGCTGGGACGGCTGGGTGAGTTCTAGACGTTTCTAGAGCGGCAGGCGAGATTATCGTGGGATCTTGCTGGCGATAAATGACGTGATTAAGACAAAATTATCATGGAATCTTGTGAGCGAATCAATGTTCAAGGCGAAATAAAGTATCATAGCATGTCGTCCGCCAGCAGTTACTAGTCCAAGAAGGAGCAGCACGGTACCTATATGTATGAGCACATCGTCGAGTGAGAAGCTGCAACTGTACTGCCAAGCTGATAACGTTCGGGGTTAGAAAGATGAGGACCATCAAATGCGTTATTTTAAGCACCAGCACATTATCACAAGGAACTTTCAATCATTCCCCACATAGGCAATTTGGTGAAATATAGGAAATTCTCCAATATTTCCTATGTAGACAAGTACGTATTCCCCATCTATAACTAGGAAATTGCATTCCTTACATCTTATAATAGGGAATATAGAACATTCCCTACATTCCTTTGAAAGTCCTTACGTTCCCTACATTTTATAATAGGGAATATAGAGCATTCCCCACATTCCTTTGAAAATCCTTACATAAAGAATTATAAGGATGTGATTCCCTACTTTTATGTAATAGGGAATTAAAGGTACAATGAGGATAAGATAAAGATGATGTTTATCACAATTCTCTATTTCTCAATTCAAGTTGATAATGATGGTTTCGAGAAGGTAAGGACAAATGTCACAAGAAACTCTAAACCACTTACTATATAGAAAGTTCACATTATAACTAGGAAGATTACTAACCAAACTAGGAAGAATGTAGAATTTTCTAGTTATAACTAGATAGTTTTTCCATCACTAGTCTCTTCTAACTAGTAAAATCATTTTCCTAGATAGTATCTAGAAAATTGAAGCCCTATCTAGCAACATTATCTAGCAAGTTATTGTATAACTAGTAATAATATCAACCTAATTAGAAAATTTTACTTTTTACTAGTCATAACTAGCAAGTACTATCCTCTAACTAGGGAATTATAGATATTCTATCAAGTTAACTTGGAACTCATGATTTTTCTAGGTATAATTAGTAAATAAATATTCATTGATTAGACATTTACATTTGTATAATACTTACTCACAGCTAAGCTTTTCACATTGACACAAAAGCAAGACCACAATTGTTGAAAGGTAATCACAATAACAAAAAAGAAAATTAAAAGAAAGATGTTTAGTACACATGAATAACACAAACTGTGTGGCCCCAACAACAGAGTCATTGCATTTAGCAACAATAACACTTACAAAATTGAGCAAAGTACATGGCCACATTGACCAAGCATATATCATGGCCATGACATCCATCTTATTGCAAAGCTCATGATTATATTAGTGAGAAAAAAGCATATTCCACCAATGGATTAAATAGAAACTCCACACACTAATATCATATTCCCTACTGTCCAAATGAGCAACAAGAGCAAACATTCAAAGTGCATGGCAAGAAAACCACACAATCATATATACCGTATCATGAAAATTAGATAGCCATATTAAAAAGGAAAGCACATTACCAAGTGCATGACCATATTGGTCATGGAAGTGCACATGGAAAAAAAGAACCACCAAGGTAAAGCGCGTAGCCATATTGAGAAAAAGCTAAATTGCATTGCCCAAAACATGTGGCTATAGAAAATAAAGCAAACTACATTGCTATATTATCACCTTTCAAACTAGCACTAAACTTATAAACTTCATGTCTTCACACAAAAATATAAGTACCAAGGATTCTAATGATTGCCAACTATTGTAGCTAGCTCTATGTGGAAGCTTGCAACATGATAGATGGGAAGCTACTTTAAGGTTCACTATGAGGTGACTTGAATAACAAGAAGGCTACACCTAAATAGCCTTACAAGGGTGGAAGTATATTACCTTTACAAAGAACTAGTGCTCCAAAACAAAGAAATCCTCATTGGATATTCTCATTTTATTAGGGTTTGAAGTTGAGAAATTCCATAGAAAAGTATCGATGGGAGCATATCAAATTCTCACCAATCTCAAAGGTAGGTGAAATAATTCAAACAATGTAGAAACTCTTGCAAATTCTCAATGGAACATTGAAAGTGCATCATAATAAAAGGAAAACACAAGAGGAAAAGAAGATCAAATTAAGATTGGAAAAATTTTGAATTTATATTTTGAGAAAAAATAAGAGAGCTAAAAGAAAGGCATGCTTTTTGTGCTAAGAACATGCTCAACAAGGCCAATATTAAAATAGAGTACTATAAAAAGCAAGGAGGGGAGGAAAGCATGTTGGGCTATTCTCTCCTATACATCTTAAACCTTCCATGTTGGGTAAAAAACCATAGGTTTGAATCTCTACAAGAGAGGCTGAACCCCTAGAGGATCTTAATGTACTCTTTGTGAGGATTTCAATCATGCTATGCATTTGGCAATTCAAAAATTATGATGTGTGCAATCTTGTGTAGCAACTTCTCCTATAGGCACCTATTTGGCTAGTATCATCTTGTGGCCATAACAAACATCAAGTGTAACATCCATGACAAGTCTATTTATGCTACCCTCTAATCCCTCCTAACTTGCTCTAGCCCTTATTCCTATAAGTTAAGCCTTAGAGGTAATTCAAAGCTCCCAAAAATCTTGGAACAACTCAAGAAAATTCATGAGCACTATCATATCCCTTCTCTACCATTAGAAATAATAGATACATGAATTTTTAGCAAGACCATTCATATATACTTGTGAAGATCATATCCCAACGACTATATTTATGGCCCCAAAAAACATTATTACGAATATTTTAAAATTACTCTATGAAATTATCATTTTGTCTAATTATAACAAATATTTTGAAATTATTCTCTAAAATTATTATTTTTCATGGAACAATCTGACAAAACTTTTATCATTGTAGTTCAAACCATTGTCATTTCCATCCCAATATGCCTTAGCATCCTATAAGATGCCAAAATACTCACTAGTGGGTTGGGATCCCATGATCTTTTAGGAGATAGGTGTTTTTGATTACATGAGTGCTTGAGAAGGCAAAAGGCCAAGTGACCCTATTATATAGGATACCTTTAATTCTGAGGGAAGCTTATCATGGCTCTAAGTTAATAAGTTCCCTACTGTGTATTGTTGACAGAAGTAGTGTAATCACATACAACCCAATCTTATGGGGTTGGAAGCTCACATCCTAGGCTAGAAATTGTTTTCTCTGTAGGGATATGGATTTTATACTACTTCATGGAATGGTGTTTTTATATATTATCTTTTGTGCAATAGAATGTTGTTTTCCAAAGTGTTTGTCATGTGCTAGATGTTGTGTTTATGGACCCTATGTAACATGATAATAAAAGGAAGCTGCTTTTTTATGTTGTAATAGTATGGTACCTTTGCTAATTAGATAAGTAAAATAAATCCCATCAAGGAACGTGAGAATACCTCAATCTTGATGACCAATCATCTATGGCTAGATGGACCTAATAATTTGGGTAGCTTTTCTAAACATTAGATGGAGTTATTAATACATGATCCTCCAAATTTAGTAGGACATATATGAGGCTCAGATCTTTGGCAAACTGCCCATCACGATGTCTATTCGTGGACATCCCTCATCTCTGCTGCTGCAGAATGTCGAGAAGCGCCATGTCACAATGTGTACTCCTGGACTTCCCTTATTTTTTGCTATATCAATTATGAGGAAACAGAGTATGCTTTCCATCTGTACCAGAAAATGCCTGTCACAATGTGTACTCCTGGACTTCCCTTATTTTCTGCTATATCAATTATGAGGAAACAGAGTATGCTTTCCATCTGTACCAGAAAATGCAAGAGGCTTGCATACAACCTAACAATTATAAGTTTCTTGCCCTGCTCAAAGCTCATACTAAGCTACAAGACATGGAACGAAACAAAGACATACATGTTGATATTGTTAAAAATGGACTCGAAAATGACCAATACATTGGTAACAGTCTGGTGGATATGTACGCTAAAGGTGGCTCACTTCTCTGTTCTGATTCTGAGATCAAGTGCAAGTGGTGTAACTTCTTGTTGAAGGTGGACTTGAGAGTTTTGGAGCACTTGGTCCAGGAAGATAATGTTTTGTGGAACTCCGATGATACACTTCTTGCTGACCATGGCGATCCAGGAGGAGTATATTTCACTGAGGAAGTCTTCGGTAAAAATTGTTTCAATACAACACGGCGATCCAGGAGTATAATGTATCTTGCCTCTGCCTCCCCGTAGTGACCTGACCCTTGCTGCCGCAGGACATGGATTCCTACCGCAGACGCAGCAGGAGCTGCAGCGGTAGCCTGACTCGAAGTCCTAGTCATAGTAGGAGTTGAAGCCCTGCTCGAAGTCCAAGCCGGAGCCG
Source organism: Lygodium microphyllum (assembly GCF_053477565.2). Taxonomy (NCBI): domain Eukaryota; kingdom Viridiplantae; phylum Streptophyta; class Polypodiopsida; order Schizaeales; family Lygodiaceae; genus Lygodium; species Lygodium microphyllum. The sequence continues at coordinate 138,932,206 of NC_141151.1, read as the reverse complement.
TAATAGAAGCCCTAGCAGGGGTACTGATGATCGTCCCAAGCACCGATCCTATGACAGAAAGGAATCACCATATTCTGACAGGGGTAGTCGATCTCCTAAAGACCGTAGCTTGTCGTCTTATGACATAAAGGAATCGCCATATGCTGACAGGGGTAGTCGATCTCCTAAAGACCATAGCTTGTCGCTCTCCAGGTAAGGATCGGAGCCTCTCTCTTGTGCGCAAGACTGCTTCACGAGGGGGCAGGAGATCCCCCTCACTCAGTGCCCTTCCGTGGATCTGTGGAGTCTCACCAGGCTGCGGTGGAAGTTGCCATGGCGCAGGGCCAGGGTCAATTGACATCAAATTTGTAGATGAACTTTCCTGATGAGATTCTACTGCAGGGAGAAGAGAAGGATACTTCCCTGCGTAGGAGACCATTCCCAATCCTGAACAGAGCAGTTCCCCATCAAGGATGTCATCCCCGTGGGGTACTTTGTGACACTGCCTAACGGTAGAGAAGGATACTTCCCTACGCGTAGGAGATCATTCCCAATCCTGAACAGAGCAGTTCCCCTTCCACTGTCCTTGAAAGAGATGTGAGTGCATGCCTTCAATCTCAGGCCTCTTCAGCTAGCAGTGGATTGTTAGACAAGGATGCAAATGCATCTACACCACGTTCCCTAGGCTCTTCAGTTCACAGTAGTAAGAAATGTAGAGCCAGAAGAAAAGGGGCTGGTAAGAATCAGGAGATGTTTTTTTTTTCTACTCGGTTTTTCTGCTCAAAGAGGCACTGTATGTGTTGTCTAGATCCTCCAACTTGGGTCCATGTCAACGGCACCCTCAGCCTCTCCACTTCGAACATCCCGGGCTCCTGTTTCGACTCCAAGATCAGGGCACATGACTTCCACTTTGTGCGCGTCCCCACCGATATGCGAATTGGCATTTTTTTTTTGGGAAAACAGATTATCATTTTGGTATTACATTGACGAGAAAATAGCAGCAGTATTGCGAATTCAAACTGTCATTGTTTTATCTTGCTCTCATCTTCCAGAAAGGAACAAAATATGATGTATCAGAGAATGTTTCCACAACTATTGTGGCTAAGCCAGAGACTGCAAGTTCCGAACTTCTCAAATTTACTTCAGATATCCAGTTTTACATAGTTCTATGGACCTTTTCTAGAGGTGCTGCAGCAGACTTTAGATCCTATTGTTGCAGTAAAATTAGCTGGAAAGCAATCCGCATCTTGGTTTTCTGATCCTGTGAAATCCAAGTTTGAAGTTGATAGAAATGGTGCTCTAATCAAAATCAATGAGTCCCTAGTAAATGATCAGATTCAGCTGGAGAATGTAGCTGATTTTGAAGCTTGGGAGGATGCCCATTTGAACAGTGTGAACTCAGAAGTGGAAGTGGAAGATGTGGGGATCCATAGGGATTTGGAGAATATCTTGTTTGAGCAGGAAAAGGCAGCCAAGGTTCTTCAAATCTGGTTCAGAAAATGTCAGAAAGAGAGAAGAACAACAGCTAAGGTCCTTCAAATATGGTTCAGAAAATGTCAGAAATAGATAAGAACACGCACACATGAAGAGTCTAAGTGGGAGAAGTTTTATAAAGAAGCTTACAAGGCAACCAGGTCCTAGCTTCTTTCTGCTGAGCCTTTGCAGGACGGTGTTGTAGAGCTTCTCTACAGAAAGAGGTTTGTGTCTTCTATCATTGTATGGTCTCCTCAATTTAGTTAAAGGACAAAGATTCAAATGCTAATGCAGTTTCATGGGAATCAATATCTAGTCTGTCCCATATACTTATTGTCTTTAGTTACTGTCTTTAGTTAAAGGACAAAGATTCAAATGCTAATGCAGTTTCTGGGAATCAGTATCTAGTCTGTCCCATATACTTACTGTCGTGTAGATCATTGTGCAACCATGTTCATCTCTGTTGATCATGATGTATGTTTATCTTGTTGGTGGTTCTTGCCCTTGTATACTGTTGATGGTTCTTGTTTGTCAATGCCTTGCATTCAGTTGTATTGGACTTGCCAACTTGATATGACAATATTGATACTTGATGATGTTTGCTCATGGGGCAGAGACATTTGTGCGAGCTGATGGTGCTTTCATTCCATTCGGGGACAATTTTGATGTCTCCAAAGTCACAACTACTATCAAAGGGGTAGGTGAGATGGGTGATGTTATAACTATTGACTTGCAAGCAAGCATCAACATCATCGTGGGGAGGAGGGTAATAAAAGTTGGCAGAAGCTCAGGGCTAACAGAAGGAAGCATCATGGCATATGCCTTTGAGTACAATGACGAGAAGGGCAATTACTTTTTCACTGATTTCCTGATTGTGGGCAAGAACCAATAGGGATTTGACATGCAGGCATTGTGGGCGAGAACCTGTGAGAGTGCGCAACGGAAGAAGAACACGAACACAGAGGAGAGGATAGAAGAAGCAAGGAATGAAGGAAGAAAGTCTGCACTGACTGAAATGAATGCTGAATACACTGAAATGGATAGAGCAGTCCCTGCACGCAGCCTGGAGCATTAGTGAGGGCACCAGAACAGACTGAAAGCAATGGCAGCACCAATGCCGGAGCGGGAGACGACGGAGATAGTGCTGAACCTGCAAAATATAATGTTGGGAATGACATGGGGGCTGGTATATATAGCCCCAGGCTAGTAAACTGGCCGACCTGCCAAATCTGGCCGACCTGGCCAGATTTGGCCGACCAGCCAGATTTGGCCAACTTTGGCCAGATCTGGCTGACCTGCCCAGAAAACTAGCCTGACTGCACAAAAACAGCCCAGTATGGGCTGTGTGTCTCCCGAAGGCTAAAGACTCATAAAAACAACCACTAAAGGACTGACAGAGCTCCTCTGTCTCCTGTCAGACTCTGACAGGAGCTCACAACGAGGAGATGACAGACTAAGAATGATAAAAGAGCAGGCTAACACCCCCTCTTAGATCCTGGGAGGGTCTGAAGACCCAAGAACCGCATGTGATGAAGCAAAGAAGCTTGAGGCAAAGGCTTCGTAAAGAGATCAGCTGCATTGGCCGTCGTAGGACAATAGACCACCACCAGCTCCGAATCCACGATCCGCTCTCGAACATAGTGATACTAAACCTCAATGTGCTTCATGCGAGCATGAAACACCAGGTTCTTGGCCAGAGCAAGAGCACTCTGGTTATCCACGCGCAGCTCTGTAGGTCCAGTCTGGGAAAAGCCAATCTCTGTGTGTAAGCGACGGAGCCAAACTGCCTCCATAGCGGTTGAACATAGGGCCCGATACTCAGCCTCTGTAGAAGAAAGTGCCACAGTAGGCTGCTTCTTGCTGCTCCAAGAGACAACACCAGATCCAATAAGGCCACACATAACGACTAAAGTCGTCCACAATCAGCATCAAATACCTGGCCTTCCCAAGGGAGGCTGTGCCCATAGGTCCGCAAAGGTCGGTGTGAACCAACTCAAGCAGAGAAGTAGCCCTCCTAGAAGCAACCTGAGGGTGGGGCTTCCTGTGCTGCTTGCCCTTTAAGCAGCTAGGGCACAAAGTGTGAAGAGGAGGGAAATCTGGAAGTCCCTCCACCATCTTCCTCCTAGAAGCCCGCCGAAGAGAATCGAGGTTCAAATGACCATACCGAGCATGCCAAAGCAGCCCAAGCTCATGGGAAGTCCGCGCAGCCAATTCCAGAGACATCTTTCTCCAAAGTATTCAGCAGCCTAGGAAAGTAATCCTTCAAGATGTTTGTGGTGTTCACAGTGGCTGTAAGCAAACTGCATTGATGGGACACAGTTCAAAAGTTGAGAAAGAAGGCTTTGATACTTATCCTGATTGTTTAGGATGAAGATGACAAAGTTAATATTTCAAAAACCAAGTTGTTGAGTCCTGTGATACAAGAAGTTTCTTTTGGAGCTGCTTTTGTAGAGCTCTTGGAAGTCTTCAAATGAACAGTCAAATCTGTTTTTCGGGAAAGTGGATATTACATATTCAATTTGTGGAGTCTTATATTAATGATGCAATACAGTTCTGTTTGTTGTTCATGGATGGTGATTGCCTGTACATGAGAAGCATTATGATGTCAACTAAAGATCCACAGGTAATACTAGTTTCAATGTAGTGGACTTCTTGCTTAACTTCATGGTCCCTTTTTCAGAGAAGTTTCCTTGCCTGGTTTTCCATGAGTAATGTGTAGGAGAAAAGTCCAGTTTTGTAAAAGTGCCGAATCATTATCTAAGTTGGCAAGCTGACACAGAAATATTATAGTTATACCCATTTGGATGATTTCAGGGACCAGCTGGAGGCATATGGTGTGATGTTGATGTGGTAGAGTTCTCTTATTTTGGTATTCTAGCCGCAACCCCTAAGCAAGAGGTATACACAGAGCTAGCTGAAGGTTTAAGGGGCAATGACCCATCCATCGGTCTAGGATCTCACGTAAAAAGCCAATGAAAAACTTCAAAGTTTGAATACAAACTGCTCATCTTGAAATTTAGTCATTCTATAATTTTACATTTGTTTTGGAGGTATGCATCTTACAACCAAGTTTCTAAATTATCTCGAGGATCAGTTACATAGCCTTAGAGCATGGTCATAATCTGGATATGTCTACTCTTTTGATGTCATGCTTGTGGTCTTAGTTCTGTGTACATAAAGGTAACAAAATCACAAATGATGGTACAAGAGATAATGGAACAATGAAAGCTAAGGAGGTCATTGGCCCTAATGTCTCTTCAAATCACGATACAGGTATATGTCTTTATTTCTACTAAACTTTGAAAATTAAAAATTTGTACATATTTTACATCTTGCTTTATTAGGTGATTCATTTTGAGATTAACTAGCTTTAATTAGTCTCTTTGTCTAATTTAAAGTGTTCATAGTTATTCGTATTTTTAAACTTTGAGTAATTGTGTGTATATATATAAATATAGATTAAAGAACAACAAAAGGTGGGAAAAGAGGTAATGTAAGAAAGGGAGATCAGGAGGTTACTTGCAATAATGTTTCTTCAAGTCAAGATGCAGGTATCAACTTTAAGGATCAAAAACTTGTACAAATTTGGTGACCCAAATTGATACAAAATATCTAATTACTTTCTTTTGTGTTATTGAAATTTTTCATAACCTTGTATTATTGTGAGCTTTGGTTAACTCTATGTATATATAGGTAAACAAGTTACTAAAGAGACACAAGAGACAATGCAAGAAAGGAAGACATTGAGATTGCTTGCCTTAACACTTCTTCAAGCCAAGAATCAGGTATTACCGGCTTTCTTATGTTGATAATGAGTCATTTTTTGAAATGGTTATACTAACTAATGATATTTGATCACTTGAGTATCAATAGGAGTGATACGCATACCATCATATGATGATATCTATTAGCCACCCATGTTGAAATTTAGAGAAGAGGGTAGACAAACATTTATTACTTTGCAACATGTTGGAGATTTAAGGGATAAAACAATCAAGACACACATGTTATGTAACGTGTCCACTAGAATCATCTAGGACACGTCTTAGTAGTCCATCGGGAAGAATGTCTAGAAAACTCCGCCCGGCACTCCCTTGGAATGTTACGGGTTTTGCAATCTAGGTCTTCCCGCGTCTACCACGTAGCGGAAGTATCCTGGCCGTTTCCCACTTAGGATCGACCGGAATTAGGATTTCCCTGTTTGGTCATTAGCTAACAGCAACTAGCGTCAGACCCGAGCGAACTACTTTACGCAGGAACACCAGGTCCGAAGCGGATTCACGCTGCACTTGGTTCAAGGAGAATGGGAAACGAGAGGGATGCACGGCTCAACCTCTCTGCCATAAAGCATAGTCCCATTCCGTTCCCCTAAAACAGCGTAAATCGGGTAGGATGTAACTCTAGGTCATCGTTCTCATTATTAGCTTTGATGATGATGATCATCCCGCTATTCGTCGAGTGATTTTGAGAAAAGTTCCCGGCTAACCGGGACCACCCATCCATAGGACGGACCCATGGTCCATCCTCTGCACTTTCCTTGGTTTGTTTTAGTTATGTAATTACCTAACACATTAATTTGACATATAACAAACAGCTTCTTTGATTAGCCCTGTTAAGCACTGGTTCCTTCACGTAATCTTATCACGTGACATAGAAAAACAATATCAAACAACTTCTTTATTATCATATCATCATTTTATCTTTGAAATACAGAGGGTTCCGCCCGTAGGCTTGTTCATAATCTGCCCGAAGGCTATCAGTGATCCGCCAGGGATCACTATTCCAAGCTTCTGCCCGTAGACTAGTATGCGGGCCTCGAGATCCAATCCCGAGTCACGTTAGCCTCTTGTGCAGGACCCGGAAGGCGAGGGATTTACGGCCAGAGCCCCCCCTGGCACCCAAGCGTCCTCCTGCTCCAAGTAGAGCTCAACGGAAAGACCTCACGTGGCGGGTTCGGTCCACGTTCCCGGCGCGGTCAACAACCCCCTTGGTTAGGGTCAGGCAGGCAGTCGGGGGTAACTGAGGTGCCACTCCCTTCAGGCCTTCAACCTAAAGCATTTATATATCTTTCATCCTTTAGTTCCTTGAACAAACAATGCAAACAGTGCTTTCGAAACTGTTACAAGCACAATCAATTCCAGTGGTCGTTTAGTTGGCAAACTGTTAAGGAGTGAATCCTTCTCTCCGAATGCATCCAGCATTCGATCCGGAATCGGTTGCAACTTGGCAAGATTCCTATTGTCTTTGGGTTAGGGTCATACCCTGTTAACCCAACTTAACCAATGCTTTAGGTTTTATTAATAGTAAATCCTGGCGGCCATGTCGCTTTAATTTATTGATTAATCATTTGCGTCCGAGCAATTACTTAACTTCCCTTAACTTGGCAAATTTTCCCTAATGAGGGCGATGTAACAGGATGACTAACCATCCCCTTACAAGTTAAACTTGCGCAAGAACCTGCCAACCTCATTCCAAGGAATGGCAAAACTTTCTTGCGATCAAACCACAAGGCTATGAGACGTTGCAACTTGTTGCACAAGTGTCGCCTCCATTCCAAGATATCATTTCACCTATTGAATGGCGTTTTCTGGTCACGGAATTATCTTCAGACGAGAAGCAGGGTTTAGGGTGTCTTTTTACCCAACCTATCCCTAATTTCACTAGATCGACAACGTTTAGTCCTAGGGTTCCAACTCAATTCGAGTTTCATCATTTTGAACGATTGGTCCTTAGGGTAGGAACCCTAGATTATTGTTTACATGAGCACCCAATTGACTCAACATTTCGGGAATGTGGTTAGGGCCATTGGGCATGAAGGTTTCGACTTAGCGACAATTGGAAAACTTGGCCGAATCCTTAACGTGCTAATACCTAGTTAGTGTTTGGGGTATCTATCGTATTGACTGAACCATGCCATACGAATCCCTTGCGGCTAGGTGATTTGGGTAATTCACTATGCTTGTCTCGCGACAAGGATGAATCCTTCCCTAGAGATAATAAACTAGATCTAAAGAAGAAAAATAGTTTCGACTATCACCATACATGTAAACATGCGACTCACTCTATCTTTCACTGGTAAAGTAAAAATACATGATAAGCTGGATACCAACTTTCTTAGGACCTACTAGGACTTACTTCAAATAATCATGTCTACTACCTTGTTATCTACACTTTAGAATCTCATGCTTTGTTTAAATCCTGCAAACTTTCCCAAATGCAACACTTGATGAATGAATTTTATGCACGATGAAAGTGCAACATGCAACCCTTTCATAACTACAACGTAGTTAAATGAGGTTATTGTAGAGTTAGTGTTGGTATATTCTTTCTTGCAAGCACATGCCACATGCCAATCCATAGATTCATTTTTGATACACCACCATTACTTTTCGGATAACCTCCTACGGGTGTTAACAACTTTTCCCCATGAACCATTACAATAAAGATTTTTCCTAAATTGCGACATAAGCTTATTCTTTCCATGTCTAGTCAAAAATACACTTAATAACTTCAGCCTTATAATGATAGGCGGTAGGTGTTCTAGGCTCGTCTCTTTGAAATGCATGATAAGGCAACATAATACTAAGGTCATAAGACGGATAGACAACTTACGTTCATCATATTGAAAATGCTAATAACTCCATTTCATGTCATGAGATAATTCTAGTAATCGATCAAATAGACAAATTTTCCTCAATTTCCTTTTAATTCGGCTTGGTAAATTTGAACATGCATAGGTGCTTTCATTTCATAACTTTATAGATGCATGATATGCACGGACCCTTTATCTATATTTTATCGAATGTACTATTAACACTACCCATGAATTAATGATAACGTAGTATGAATTTCCCTATGGAGTTAAGCGTATTTAAAACATCTCTTCATGTGGAAATATATTTACGGAACCTGGATTTGTGGATCCGCGGTGATATCCACGTGTAAGTCCGGGGAAGAACCTCCCGTAGGTGCGCCTTGCATCTTCTTGGGCGCCATCGCTGATGACTCTAACTCCGCGGATTCCTCCTATCCTTGGCAAAACAACCTCCACGTCTATCCGCTTCCCTCTTATGCTGGAATACCCGTCACAAGGTGAGGGATTTTAAGCTCACTAGGTAAAGACCGCGTGCACAGGGCTTAGGGCCTTCCCTTTAGAAGCTTCTAGGAAGCTTCTGTCCTTTACAGAAAACGTGGGTGGGAGAAGTAATGATTGGGGGGATTTTACGACAGCAGGGGGGAAAAGAAATTGTGAAGAAGACCCCTGTGATCGTGGCGGCAGCCTGGCGGACTGTGGCGGCGATCTGGCGGACTGTGGTGGCGATCTGGCGGACTGTGGTGGCGATCTCCTTGGCTTCAACGTGGACATGCTCCCTTCTCTCCTTTCGATCGTCCTTTCTCTCATGCCACCCGCCCCACCCTGGCTCCCTGGGGAGGGGGTTTTTATAGGCCTAGGGGGGGGAGAGGTGAGCTCCACTACGTGGCCACTGCATGGGTCCCCCCCCTCCCATGCAGCCCACGACTCTTCCTTGACCCATTCCCCCACACTCCCTTTTCTCCAGTCGTGCATCGGCTGGGGAAAAAGGGATAAAAATTAAAAAAAATTGCCTTGAATATTCAAATTGCCCCTTCCAAGAGGGTGTTTATGTGAGACTTGCGGTTTCGAACTTTCGGGTTTGATTTACCAATGCGGACGACCCCATTTCTCGCGTGCAGGTCACACATTACACCGCCGATAATTTCAATACGAGAGATAACCTTTGCACAAGGTTTACGTCGTGTGCGGGAAGTCAATATTCACGGGTGGGAATATTACATGTTGCTTAATTAGTTTTTAGTTCTATGCTCCTTTAAAATTATTTTCATTTTTCTTTTGGTTGCTAGAAGTAGATGTTGATGTCTTAATTTGTTTAATCTATTTTGATCATTAGATGTATGTTATTGATCCTTACTTAGAAATGATGACATTCTCTATATAATTTTCTAGTTAAAAATTTATTGTGCAATTTCTTGTTTACTTAGAAATGATGACATTCTCTATATAATTTTCTAGTTAAAAATTTATTGTGCAATTTCTTGTTAGATATTAGTATGTCTAAAAGCAAGGGCAAAGTAGATAAAGTGATAAGGAAAAAAGAGAATTTCCACGGAATTCCCTAGTTGAAAGTACATATAAGTAGGGAATGTAAAAAATAGGAAAAATGAGAGATTTCCTAGTGAGAGTACCTAGGGAAACACCTCTAGAAATTTTTTCCTATATATGAAATATTTCCTATATAGGAATTATTCCCTACATAGAAAATTTTGTATTTTCCTATGTAGGAAATATTTCGTATGTAGGAAATATTTCCTACATAGGAAATGTCTTATGTGATTCCCTACTTATTCTCACTAGGAAATGTCCCATTTTCCCTATTTTTTACTTTCCCCAGTTATATGTATTTTCAACTAGGGAATTCCATGGGGAATTCTCTTTTTTTCCTATATGGGGATCGATTGAAAGTTCCTTGTGTATTATGCGGCCTGCTGGCGATGATCCATTGCACGTCCGCCCAGCAAGTGATTGCAACGATTGTCAATACCATGGTGACCTATGAGAGTGATGTGTCCATTTTCGACAGGGGAGTCGGGATGGCCCACCAAGTCTTGGGGACTGACGGGGACTCCATAACCCAAGTGCTGGGAGACACCCCACAGGAGGTGTTTCAGAGCCATAACTGGAGAGCTACAATGCAACGAGACTACTCCAATCCACAAAGCCCAATCCAAGACTTCGACCTTACGGATGGAATTGACCCTGCCACCGACCCAGGTGTGAGTATTCCATTCCATAATAATTTGTTCATGCATTTAATGTTTCGACGTGCCGTGGTTCTGGATTATGAGGTCAGCACGATCCGATAGATGGTGCAATCCTTCATGAGAATGGCTATATCGCGTCTTGCGTCTTCTCTCTTCAATCTCTTCTCGAAACGCTCGATTACATGCAGTATTGCCTTGTGAATTGCTGCATGCAACTCATCATTATCTTTGCACTCGATTTGTTACTAGTCTTTCTAACGTTTAGCTTGGCAAAACAATTGCAGGCAATCCTATCATCCAATTCTATTGGGAGGTTGGATTCGATAGCTTCACACTAAAGTAAGTTGACTGAAAATGGAATGAAACTCATTTAAATGAGAAGATATAAATGTCCCTTTCTTCATAAAAATATCCATGAGGTTCTTAAGCCAATATAGCTATGTTGTAGGACTCCCACTATTATAGAGATCATTTTCATAATGTATAAGCAACCCTCAAGCTCAATGACATTCAAGTATACATCCTTTGACAATGACAAAACAATGATAGACTTACATAGCTCTTCAAGCTCTTCCCAATAATCTGCATCATGAAGTTTTGGTTTTATGCCCTCTAATTTTAATGGCTTGACTTGATTATTTACACCAATACTTGCCAATTTTGAGTCTTTCAATATTGAAAGTTCTTATTATCCAACTTCTCTATGTTGAAGATAGTATTGTCATTGGAATCATTTGAAGCACCTACCATTATCTCTACCAAACAAAGAGTGTAAGGAACATTATAATAATAGCAAATTAGCCTCAAAATCAAGCCAAAAATCATGTATTAGGAGGAAGACAAAGTTATTACACTGCTCTTCACAAGTAAGAAGCACTCACTACAACATATAGACCCAATAGCGACGTTTAAAGCGACGGAATTATTCATGGAAAAAATTATCCCCGTCATCGCTATTCGCGTCGCTATTAGCGACGCGATCGACTCATCACTATTTGCATCGCTATTCGCGTCACTATTAGCGACGCGATCGACTCATCACTATTTGCATCGCTATTAGCGTCGCTATTTGCGTCGCTATATGCGTCGCTATTTGCATTGCTATTAGCGTCGCTAACCCAATTAGCGATGCAAATAGCGACGCATATAGCGACACAAATAGTGACGCTAATAGCGACACATATAGCGACACAAATAGCGACGCTAATAACGATGGTTGCAGAGTAAATTTGCGACGCAAATAGCGACGGTTACAGAGGGGGAAAAAAATAGGTGGCAAGGCATACAGCCCTGCCACCCTTCTAGCTATATGCACTAAATATTCTTGCATAATTCATTTGCCAATGTCAGCTATATCTAATGTCTAAAAATTGTGTATTAGATTATTTAAAAAAAACTGAATCCTTTGATTGCAAAAGCAAGATATAATTAATTCGAAAATGTATTTCGCAAGGAGCTTTTTCATCACTTACTTAGGCCCGAGAAAAAAAAGAGATTGTGATTACAAAAGCTAGATATAATCAATTCAAAAAAGTATTAATCAAGGAGCTTTTTTATCACTTGTTAGGCCCAAGAAGAAGAGCTTCACTTCAAGCTTTCATTATAGTCAGAACCCTGAGGTATGAATAACTCCCATTGATCTTCTACTTACTCCAGCTTATTCCAACATTGTTCAAGTCTTTTTGGGGGAGCATTTGGACATCTGTAAGAGTTATACCATGGTGTTGGAGCCAGAAAACCCTTATATAGGGAGTGGTAGTGTCTCTAAGCTCTACTTCTTTCTTTTTGTTTTTACCTATGTCTAAGTCATCTTCTATCTCTTCTTTCTTGTCTTCACCCTCAATCTCAGTGGATGGAGGTGTTTTAAGATCAAAAGAATCAAGCTCATCCTCCCCCTTCTCAAACTCCATTTCTTGAGCTCGGATTAGTTACTGTACTCCAAGTAGATCCATGAAACAAACAAATTTCTCTTTACCAAGTGATTTGGTAAAGATATCGGCTACCTGGTCTTGTGTCTTCACATGAAGTAGATCAATCTGTTCTACAAGTACCATTTCTCTAATGAAATCGTAATGAATCTCTATGTGTTTGGATCTAGCATGATAGACGGGGTTGCTAGCTAGTATCCATATATACCTCAGGTTGTATACATAACCCTCATGCTACTCCATATATACCTCTTCAAGCAAGTCACCATTCATGAATGCATTTTTTACATCCACTTTTCATAATTTTCAGCCCTTAGAAGCCACTAATGCAAAGACTATTCTCACCATTTCCATCTTAGCAACCGAGCTGAAAGTCTCCTCATAATCTAGGCTGTATTGATGTGCATATCCCTTTGTAACGAGCCCGGCTCTATACCTTTCCAACAAACCATCTGACTTGCGTTTCTCTTTATAAACCCATTTTCTTAAAGACATTGAGTACCTCATCCTTGTACTTCCGAATGTACAGCCATGTGTATCAGTTGAAATCATTTATCCAACCGACACTAGATTCTTGCAAATTCCGTTCTGTCATCTGTCCAATCGACAATAGATTCTTGGTAATAGAAGATACATGTAGTACATCATGTAGGATCTTCCTATCGTCATAACTATAGCAGTCTACCATCCTACTGGTGGGCTGTCTCACACTCGTGCGTGGTTTCCATCTCCTCTTCTTCTCTAGTGGTCGTTGTGCTCTATGGGGAGTACCTGTTGTTGTACTAGAGGAGGCTCCACCTTGTACTCCAAGTGGCGGGCTTTGGCATGAGGCCTCTCCATGGTCGAGAAACGGGGACATGCTTGCTTGGTGCCTGCCATGCAAGCTTGAGGAGGGCAAGATGGAGAAGAGACAAAGGTTGGCTTCTCCTTTGTAGATGTCCCCTCTCTTTTAGTGGATGTGGTGGCAATGGTAGTGGCATTGGCAGCTTCTCTCTCTCTCTCTCTCCCTCTCTCTCAATCTCCCTATCTATCTCCCTTCTTCTCTCTATACATCTCTTCATCAACAAAAATAAAAAGAGAAGTAAATAAAAGAGAAAAACAAAGAGAGAAGATATAATAGATTTACCTCAAAGCTTGAAGAAGAATCCTTTCGCGCTTCTCTCCTTCTTCTTCTTCTCCTTCATGGGTTCCCATATTCTTCTTTGCATTTGTCCCCTCTATTTTTGTGGTGGATTGGCAGTGGCAGTGACCTCTCTCTCTCTCTCTCTCTCTCTCTCTCTCTCTCTCTCAATCTCCCTTGCGCACGTTGATCTCTCTCACTTTTTCTCTCTATACACTCTTCATCAACAAAAAGAAAGAGAGAAGTAAAGAAAAGAGAAAAACAAAGAGAGAATAGATAATGCACTTACCTCAAAGCTTGAAGAAGAATCCCTTCGCGCTACTCTCCTTCTTCTTCTTCTCCTTCACGGGTTCCCTCCTTCTTCTTCGCAGTTGTCCCCTCTCTTTTTGTGGTGGATTGGTGGTGGAAGCACCCTCTCTCTCTCTCTCTCAATCTCCCTTGCGCTCGTTGATCTCTCTCACTTCTTCTCTCTATACACTCTTCATCAACATAAAGAAAAAGAGAATTAAAGAAAAGAGAAAAAAAAGAGAGAATAGATAATGTACTTACCTCAAAGCTTGAAGAAGAATCCCTTCGGGATACTCTCATTCTTCTTCTTCTCCTTCACGGGTTCCCTCCTTCTTCTTTGTAATTGTCCCCTCTCTTTTTGTGGTGGATTGGCGGAGGCAGCGACCTCTCTCTCTCTCTCTCTCTTGCAATCTCCCTTGTGCATGTTGATCTCTCTCACTTATTCTCTCTATACACTCTTCATCAACAAAATGAAAGAGAGAAGTAAAGAAAATAGAAAAACAAAGAGAGAAGAGATAATGCACTTACCTCAAAGCTTGAAGAACAAAGAGAGAATAGATAATGCACTTACCTCAAAGAGAAAAACAAAGAGAGAATAGATAGTGCAGTCACCTCAAAGCTTGAAGAAGAATCCCTTCGCGCTTCTCTCCTTCTTCTTCTTCTCCTTCACGGGCTCCCTCCTTCTTCTTTGTAGTTGTCCCCTCTCTTTTTGTGGTGGATTGACGGTGGCAGCGACCTCTCTCTCTCTCTCTCTCAATCTCCCTTGTACATGTTGATATCTCTCACTTCTTCTCTCAATACACTCTTCATCAACAAAAAGAAAGAGAGAAGTAAAGAAAAGAGAAAAACAAAGAGAGAATAGATAATGCGCTTACCTCAAAGCTTGAAGAAGAATCCCTTCGTACTTCTCTCATTTTTTTCTCATTCGGGAGTTCCTTCCTTCTCCTTTACACTTGTCTCCTCCCTCTTCATGGATGGTGGCAGTGGGAATGGCCTCTCTCTCTCTCTCTCTCTCTCTTGCTTGTTTACAAACCTGTAAAATGCCATGCTCGGGTTTTGACAAATTTTTATGAAGCCCCTCTCTCTCCTGTTTTTTATTTCTCTCCATCTCTCTCTTCCTTCCCCCTTCTTCTCTCTATTTCTCTCCCTCCTTCCCTCCCCACTCTCACTCAACTCATCTCATTGCAAAGACAATCAAAGATAGAAAATAAAAATCTTAAGAAACAAAGCTATTGAAAGAAATGTCACCCCACCTCTCCTTATCTCTCTCTCCCCCCTCTCCCTTTACTTTTTTTTATTAACCTTCTCTCTCATTCTCTCATTGTTTTCCTATTTCTCTCTCCCTTTCTCACGCTCTCTATTTTTTCTCTCTATCTCTCTTTCTCCCTCTCTCTCTCTCTTCTTTTCACTCTCCTTCTCCTCTTTACCTCACCCTTCTTTTCTACGTCCTCCTCCTCTCTTCCTTCCCTCTCCCTCTCTCTATTTCTCTCCCCCTCCCCTCTCCCTCTCTCTATTTCTCTCCCCCTCTCTTTATCTCTCTATTTCCCTTTCTTTGTTTCCTCTCTCTTTGTTTTTTCCTCCTCTCTCTCTCGTTGTTTTTCTCACTCATCCTCACCCCCTCCCTTCATCTCTCATTTCTCTCTTCCTCTTTCTCTTTATTTCCTTTCTCTACCTTTTTCTCTCTTTCTCTCCCTTCATTCTTCTCTCTTATTTCCTCCCTCCCTCTCTTTCCATGTATCTCTTTGCGAAGAAAAACAAAAAAAGAATCTTTGCACCTTCCCTCCCTTCTCCGTTGCACACTTCTCTTTCTTCTTCATATATAGCAGCGGTGGCATGGTGATGAGCTCCCTCTCTCTCTCTCTATCTCTCTCTCTCTCTTCCTCTCTCTCTCTCTCTCTCTCTCTCTCTCTCTCTCTCTCTCTCTCTGCAAAGCTTTAAGCTCTCTCGCTCTCTCTTTCATTCTTTCTTGCAAATGTTTTCTTGGCGAATGTTACGCTCGGGTTTTTGAAACTTTTTTCCCAGACCGACGTTGCTATTTGCGTCTCTATGTGTGTCGCTATTAGCGTCACTAAAAGTGTCGCTATATGCGTCGCTATTTGCGTCTCTATTTGCATCGCTATTAGCGTCGTTATTTGCGTCGCTAATAGACGCAAATAACGACGCTAATAGCGATGAAAATAGCGACGCAAATAGCGACGCTTTTAGCGACACCGCTTTTTTGCATTGCAAATGGCTGTCGCTATTGCCCCATTCCCTTGTAGTGACTAGTGTGCTGAATACAAGCCTATTCTCTTAAGAAAACAACTCAAAACCATCCTTCAGCATGGCTGTCCATAAATATGTAGTACATTAACATATAATTGTAGGTAAAAATATAACGACAATAGATCAACATATAATTGTAGGTAAAAATATAACGACAATAGATCGACATATAATTGTAGGTAAAAATAAAAAAGAGTAATCTCCCACTACTAGGAAAATTAGAGTAGTTACACATATGTACAATGCAACTAGCAGTGTAAAGACAAAGCATAAAACTACCGATTAGCAAAGAGTATCATAACATCCAAGGTGTCATAAGAGAGTCTCCCACTGACTCAAATGAGCCATGATTTGCAAGTAAAATGCAAATTACTCCTAATTCGAGTAGATCCAGAGTATCCAAAGTAGCAAAGGAAGCTCAAGGCATAGAGTTCATAGCATCTAGGTGGCCAAACTATATCATGATGTATACATTTGAGAGCATATACTTTCAATATGTCTTCAAGCCCACAGGTGGAAAACACCGAAGCAAATAGACACTACCCAAATGCAACCACCTGCGCTCAAATAGAATATGTAGACCTCAACATAAGGATATTGAAGCATATACATCAATGTCAATCATCAACATGACCATGTACGATACTCAAATAGCATGTACGAGTTTCATACATAAACATTCTCTATAAATGCTTGCTATCCAAACTTTGCTACAGCAAGAAACCCTTCAAATGATGACCTATTCGAGCTCTAATCAGTCTAAGAAGGCTTCCCAAGCAATCAAACCAATATCCACATTTTATAAACTTGCCCCATAAGCATTATATAAGCCATCAGCATTCAAATATATACTATGAAAGTAGTATATATCAAACATACCCTATATTTACAATGAATGTCTAACCTCAAGGGATCCAAATAGCACTCAAGAGTACCTTGCAAATGTTAGAACAATTCCTAAATGGTTACTAAAGATTTGCATAACCACCAAATAAGGAGTGATCAACACCAAGTGATATAGAAGAGGCAAGACATGGGATGGAATCGACATGCGTAAACAGCATGAGTTATTCCTGTTGGGCTAAGAGCTATTGCTACTATATTGGCCACTTAAAGATGCTCCATGGATCCTCTAGATTGAGCCTAGATTAAGTTGAAGTAAAGGAAAGACCACTCAAAACCTTGGGTGTATAGGGTTGGGGCAACCATGAAAGCTTCAAGCAAGGCCTTCTTCTAGGGTTGAATGTAATGTTAAAGAAGCTCTTGGAATGCCCCATTTGATACCACTTGAAAGAAAAAGTAGGATTAGAAGCATGAGCAAAAGCAAGAGAGATTAAGATGGTATGTGGGAACTTCAATAGTCACAATGTGTGACATGCCTTCCCTTAATTCTATTGGCATGTAAAGAATACAAAACAAAGTAACTTGAATATGTAGCTACCACTTGCAATGTACAAATGTTTGGGTGGTAGGTACAAGTCAATGTAGATGGCTAGGGACATGTGGCCTTTAACCCCCAGCACAATCTATCATTGAGGAGGGTAGAGTACATGTGAGATGGATCTAGTGCTATGTCATAGACTTGTGCAAAGATTAGAGGATCTTGGCGTCCTTGTTAAGGTATAGTAGTGGATTCTAGAACAACATGAGTTGGTAATTGAATAACACTACAACAAAAAGGCCTCATAGACGCACTTTTAGATGCGATTTTTGAATATAGAGAAAATCTTACGGGCGCGTCTATCTACCCGTCTATTTGCGCGTCTACAGTGTCCCATCTATAATCTCATGTATGAACAAATTTACATGCAAAAATAGACGCGCGATAGACGCACATATACAAGCGTGAATACAAGCGCATAATAAAACAAAATTGCTAATTATTTAATTTAGTTTGTGTATCTATTAGTATGTCTATTTGGCAGTTAGATGGGCATATAGACACGCTTATAGACGCACTTTTACAAGCACCCGTAGACGCGAATGGAAAACAAAAAATCTCCTTTTTTTAACAAAGATATTTAATTTCTTTTTTAAATTTGAATTATCTAGCGCATGTATAAGCGCATGTACTCTGCATTGTAGATGCGCTTATAAACGCACATTTTTTGCAATTTAGACGCGCGGATAAACGCGCAACACAGAACTGGAAAAAAAAATCCAGAGCTCTGGTTTTTTTTTCCCCTCCCATACATCAGATTTTGCATTTGGAAAAAAAACAATGGATCTAAAAGCACGAGCATTGAAAATAAAAGTCCATGTATTCATTATAGATCAAAAGCATTTACATGGGAAGTTTAAGTTCTTGCGACCTAAAGCGTGGCCGCAAGCAGTAGGCTCAAAGATGGATCATATATATATAAGAAAACAAGGCCATAGAGGAGGTATGGTGCTCCTCTACGAATCTGAAGAAGAAACAACTTCGCTAGTACCACCATGGCTACTAGTGTCACTATCCCCCTCCTCGTTATGCTGCACATCCGGGTTCGCCTACACACACAAAAGATCAAGGTTGCTTACGTAGACATGGTGGAGAAAAAGTTATAATTAGCTATACTTTTAATAGGAAAGTAAGAAAAACATACCTTCTCTGGCTGTCGAATCCTCATAGCCCGGTTGCATTGGTCCTCAGTGATGAGACCCTCCTCATAGAAGTGAAGCCATGTGGCTGTGCGGTTATGGCCTCGATGGTAACCTACCTCTCTAGGAGTAGGTATCCTACCAATGATAGTAGTGTGCAAAACAATTATGATATATACAAACAATTATGAGACACAATGTATTAGAATAAATTATATAAAGAATTGAAAGAAATATAAATTTTAAAAAATTAAAAATCAAAATATAATTATAAACTCTGCCTCCCACGACTCTCTGCCGCCTGATCCATAATGCGACGATCCCATGGTTTTCGTTTGGATCCATCACGCCTCTGCATGCTGGCGACTCTTTACTTTCTCTGTTGCTTTCTTATTGGCTTTCTTCCACTCTATGCGGTGGCACATAGGTGGTTGGCTATAGGCTCCATGCCCCTCCTCCTGCCTCCGCAGTGAGTCCCTGGCACGTGTCATGAGGTGGGATCTTTTGTTGTGAAGCAAATCCCTCACTTTTGTGCGTCCCCAATCATCTGAGAATCGCTGACCCTCAGGATTTGGGTACCTCCTATGGACTACCCTCAACACCTCTTGCCACAAGCCGCTTTTGTGATTTTTGAAGTAGATGAAACAATCTTTATACGTCGCATGCACGACGCTCCTCATGTACGCCATTACATCCCTTTCTTCATCATCATGAAAGATGCCACCAGTATCTGTAACTCTATACTACTGGCGTACATGCTCCTCTACGTGATCAACTGGTGAGGGTGATCGCTCGCCACCTCCTAGGCGACCCCCACACAAGCCTCGTCCTCCCCCTCGACTCTTCCTTCTCCCTTTGTGTCGACTACCCTCTGCATCACTAGATGCACTTGCTTTTGCAGATGCACGTGCGTCGGTTGATACTTGAGCTTCAGTCGATGCACGTACAGGTGCTGCACGTGGAGTACCTGCATATGGAGTACCTGCATGTGGAGTACCTGCAATTGGATTCTGGGAAGTACTGCCAGGCAAAGATGTTAGAGGCGTTCCAGACATGACGCTGAACACCTCGTCTGCTGTAGGAGAGCAGCCAAGGTGTCTGGTCGTCTCTCCCATGAAGTCTTCCCTACTAGGAAAACCTCCAAAAAATTCATTGGTCCCCCTGCCAAACGAGGCCAATGTATCATTCATGCGATCCAAATCCGGGTCATTGCTAGATGAACCAGGATACGACATTTGCAAAAAAAACATAGGAAAAATACAAATTTCTATAAAAAATCATATATTACCTACATTTTCAAAGAGCTTTCTTTAGACATTGAGCATAAAACTTAAGTGCTAATGCTTCTCATAAATAAGAAAACTAATAAACACAAACATGGGATTGGTCACATTCATCATTGCAAAAATATATTATTTTTTATCAGAGCTGGGAGAGCTGGCGCGTATATAACCGCGTCTAAATTGCAAGTTAGACGCGCTCTCAAACGCGTTCCTAAAGTCAACCCTCTGTTTAGCGCGTCTATATTCGCATCTGAGATGCAATATAGACGCGCTGTCAGACGCATATTCCAGGTCAATGCTCTACGCGTGCGTGTATCATCGCGTGTAGACTACAGAGCACACGCGCTCTAAGACGCGTCCTCAGACGCAATGAGAGTAAACATTTTTTCACGTCTATACCTACGTCTATACTGAAATGTAGACGCGCTAGCAGACGCACTCAGTCGGCTGATTTTAGTCGACGACCGCCATTGATGATTTACAAAATGCAATACATAATGGAATCAGAAATCCTAATACACAATCACAGCAGAGAGAGAAAGAGAGAGACAAAGAGAGAGAGAGAGAGAGAGAGAGAGAAAGAGAGAGAGAGAGAGAGAGAGAGAGACTCGCCTTGGATGTTTGGTGTGGCGGGTAGTGGCGCTTCTTCCTTCTCCTTCTTCCTCTCCTTTGGTAAGTTATCCTCCCTTGATGCTTGCTTGCTTGCTTGCTGCTTCTTCTTGTTCTCCTCTCTCTTGTTCTCTCTTTCTTCCTCTCCTTGGCTTTCCTTTTTCCCTTCTTGTGTGTTTGAAATGAAAGAAGAGGTGAGTCATGAGGAGGTGAGGCATGAAGAGACTAGGTGAGGCATGAAGAGACTGCATGTTGGCTAAACTCAAGCTTCAGAACCACAAAAAATGCAGAAAAGGAAAGGCATAGTTTGAAAAGAAATGATTTAAGTATGGTTTGAATTTCAACGTGTGTGTCTATTTTGGTGTGTATATGTGCGCCTATTATTCATGTAAACGCGAGTATAGACATGAACATAGACGCGCAAATAGATGCTAATATAGACACGTATGTAAACGCGGATATAGACGCGCATTTAGCTTTATCATAATATTTTATTTTTAAGATAAGTTTTGATAGTGAATTCTTATCATAAGTTTTAATGTATTTATGATGAGTTTTGTGTATTTAAAATTGAGATCTTAGAATAATTAATACGCTAGCTTGAAGTTTTTATGTAAACATATGAATGACAAATATTTTGATGTTGTCATGAATTAGGTTTAATCATGTCGTCGTCATCACCTAGTGTGGTGCATGTTGATGAGTCAATGAGCACATCCTCAAGTGAGGATGAAACATTGCATCTTCATAATCGAGATGCATGGCTACAACGAAAAATTAAATACATGTGTGATCGTTGTCGAGGGTGTATTTTTCGAGCACGTTGAATTGCAATGTCACACCTCAACTTGTATGGAGAATGGGACCGAGAAAAATCACTGGTATTCATTGTTTTTTTTACCACTAAGATTTCTAGTCCATGTTACTCAATATATATCAATATACATGAAACTCCCTTTTGTGGTTGAGCAGGATGCGGTGCCACATCCTCAGATGCTCCCTCCCGGGCGTCGAGAGGTTGCAGAATGTCGACGCAAGGAGGCAAAGTCTTCAAGAAGATTAGAGACTCACGACCATGATAGTAGCCCTCATGAAATGCCCCATCAAGTCATAGAGGATGAGATTTTGGACAACATGGTACACCATCTATTTTCGCAATCGATTCAGGGAGAAGGTCACTCTATGAAGCCAGATGATCCACTATACGTAGCATCATCTACTCCATTGTATGAAGGTTATACGTACTCCGTTCTTCGTGCGTCCCTCGAGATACTTAACTTGCAAATAATTTATGGATGGAGTAATGTCAGTTTGGATGCGTTATTGAAGTATGTATCTATTCAGTTTGGCTTATGAATCATAATATTAATTGTTCTATTTTGAAATCAGACAGAAATATATGTTGGTGGTTTTTTAACTCACTTTTAAAAATATATGTAGGTTATTATCACAAATGCTTCCAAAAGGAAACAAATTGCCAACTAAGAGAGAGCAAGCAAGACATTACTTGACATCTCTCGGAGGCCTCGATTATGTCAACATCCATGCATGTGTCAATGATTGTGTCTTATTTCGTGGGATTCATGAGTTCTCACAAGAGTGTCCTGTTCGTGGCGAATCAAGATACGAAGTGGAGATGAAGTCAATGGATGTGAATCGTAAGGTTTTGCGACATTTTGGGATTTTTCCACGTATAAAACTTATGTTCAAGTGTAAGTCTATTGGAAAACTCATGTCATGGCATGCTAGTCATCGTTTAAGTGATGGAAAATGGAAGATCCCTGCAGACACACCGGCATGGCAACATATAGATAATTTGTGGCCCATTTTCAAAGAAGAGCCAAGAAATTTGAGATTTGGTTTAGGTATGGATGGAATCAATCGATTTGGCATCAAAAGCACATCATACAGTGTATGGCCAGTGGTATTGGTGAACTATAATAATCCTCCATCCATGGCAATTAAAAAGGGACATGTAATGTTTTCCATCCTGATTCCTGGAAAGCACAAGGTAAAAAACATGGACATTTACTTAGAGCCTTTGATTGAAGAGTTAGAAATGTTATGGGAAGGTATTGAGGTGCAAGATATATGTGTATCTGCATCCTCTAGAGATTTCACATTGAAGGCCATGTTGTTGTGGACCATGCATGACTTTCCAGGATACGGAGAGTGTTCAGGTACATGTATATAACTCTATACTTGAAATTCAAGACTTGAATCAATTGCATTTTATTAATCCACTTGTTTTTTCAGGTATAACCACATCAGGATATCATGCATGTCCTATTCGCGGTCCCTCACTAGTTTCCTCTAGGCCGGCACGTTTAAAGAAGGTTATCTACAACAATCATCATCGATTTCTTCCTATTGACCATCCCAAATATGTTCTCCCTACTAATGGAATGACTCCACAATCCCTTACCATTCGAGATTGGAAGGAGATATGGATTAATGCCGACAACCACCCTCCACTCCGCATGTGTCGGTAATAAGTGCATTTCTCTCGATTGACTTTAAAGTATTTAGCATGATGAATTGTTTACATAATATATTGTTTGTTTGTTAGGTTCTCTATATTTTTTCGTCTTCCCTACTGGACTGAACTCAAGATCAATCACCTGTTGGACCCCATGCACATATTCAAAAATGTTGTATCTACATTATGGGATCACTTGATAGGGGCTCGTGATTCAGTCAATGTAAGGGAGGATTTACGTAACATTGGTCGCATGAGACTAGCCTGGCCACGCATTGGACCCAGAGGAAAGATTGAGCTACCCCATGCACCTTGGATGTTGTCAAAGAATGAGGAAAAAATAGTGAAGGAACAAATATATAGCTTTCAAACACCCACAGGATATATGAGATGTCTCAAGGGAGCCTTCATAAAGAAAAAGAAAAGAGGTATGGAGCAACTATCTGGTTTGAAGTCCCACAATTGGCACAAAATGATTCAAGGGTATCTCTAACCATGAATATAGTAATTAGTGGAGTAACTATGTGTAAACTTTGGGGTATGATGACTTTTTTTCTCAACTAATCATTTGATCTATGAATTTTGTTTACATTCAGTTCGTACTTCCTACTAGCATATCCCATTGTGTATCCAAATATGTACGTGATATCATTTACAAGATGGGAGAGCTTGTGAGGTGTGTGTACATTGTATTTTTTCATTATATATCTTTGAATTTCTACACAAAAATAAACAATTCTCAAATACATCCTGACAGATACGTGAGCTCGAAGGAAATTGATCCAAACACATTGCAAGATGCTCGAGTATTATCTGTTGAGGTGGTTTGTTTGGTGGAGGAAAATTCTCCTCGATCCATTTTGACTACTCAATTACATTTACTCGTACATTTGATTGATGAGATCGCACTTTGTGGGGCAGTTCATGCAAGGTGGATGTTTTTTCTTAAGTGCTTCATGAAAACCTTGAAAGATTTTGTGAGGCAAAAAGCATGGCCTGAGGGCCGGGAAGCATGGCTGAGGGTTGGTTAATGCAATCATCCCTTGTTTATATCTCTGAATATCTTGCTGAAGTGGATCCCTCTCAACCACGGATATGGAAAGATGATGAAGACTTAAGGATGACCTCTATAATACCTCAAGGAAAAGGAATGAGTAAAGTGCTAACAAAAGAATAACTTCGTAAGTTAAATAGTTTTTGTGTGCTCAATAGTGATGTAATGAGCAAATGGGTGACACTATAAAATGAAGCAAGAGCAAGAAGAAAAAGCGAAAGACAAGAATTTCGCACTAGATATGGACGTAATGTCTCATTTCCAGATCATCTAAATGCGCTTCCACGCCATATTGATATAGATTGGTTACATGAGGAAACGGAGAGAATGGAAAAAGAGGAGGAAATTAATATATCTCAAGAAGAGTGGGAATACGCACGAGGTTTCTTATTAAAGGTGAGACATACTATCAATTAATTTGTTTTTATAAGTTTTATTTTATATAAATAATTGACATGTTTGATCTTTTATCTTTTACTACTAGTGCACATTATTCAATGCACTTTGGTGTGAGGGTAAACATCTTCGAACTCAACGTATAGATGAAAATAGAAATACCCAAGATTGTGGTGTCCTTGCTCACTTCGAGGATGCCAATGGTACCATGGAAGGTTATTATGGTTTGATCCAAGATATTCTGAAGCTTGACTTCAGACGATTCTTTATATATGTACTAGATGTGAAGTGGTTTAAAGAAGTGGTAACAAATGGTGAGCATTGCACAATCAGATGTCATCCAAGTGGTTTTGTAATCATTGACTCTACAAAATTTCGCTTCAAAATTGAGATGTCGATGAAGGTGACGTAGAGCCAAAGAGAGCCAAAGGGAGCATCAACTTGTAGTCCAAGGGGGGGGGGGGGCATTGACAATATGCCCCAGAGAGCCAAAGAAAATGCCAAGGAGAGAACCGAAGGTGATCAAAAAGCATGCAGAAAGTGAGCGCAACCAAAGAAGACGATGTGGAAGGTGCCAAAGTAGTCGATGCATGACACAAAGAAGAGTCATAGAAAGCCAAAGGGAGAATCAACTTGTAATCAAAAGAGAGGGGGGGGGGCATCGACAATATGCCCCAGAGAACCAAAGAAAATGCCGACGAGAGAATCGACGCAGAAAGTGACCGCAACCAAAGAAGACGATGTGGAAGGTGCCAAAGTAGTCGATGCACGACACAAAGAAGAAAATTGTGAAAGCGATGAAGGCCGAGTGTGCGACATCGACATGCGAAGGAGAAGGTGAAGATGATGTAGCTGAAGGGAGAAGTTTGAATTCCTGCATGTTTTCTTCCTTTGCAATATACAATGTCTTGAGTACGAAAATTTACGCAGGGCTAACTCATATTGTAGAAAGCTTTACTCTAGAACAGGGGCATTAGGATCGCATGAAGATGAAGAAGATCGCAAGATTATTGAAGTTCATGCAGAACAAGGAAACAAACGGGCTTGAATTACTAGACTTCTTTCTTTCTCGAGCTATCAACGCAATTAAAAACCATTGGAATTAAACACTCTGTTGGAAGCTTCTTAATGCTGAGAAAGCAAGGAGAGAACTATCATGAGTTCACTTAGTTAAAGCAAAGGAAGCAATCAGTGACTCTTATCTGACTCGGCCAATTACTAATGAAACTCATTCTCATTGTGGGACAAAACGACATCAGAGTTGACACATAAATTTTGAAATACTGGGATTACGAAAGGACAAACTTCTATCTGCACTATTTCCCTCTACTATTAGACAACCACCTCATTCAAGTGCCTTCACTAGTTATAGTCCTTTAATTGTAAACAAAGTGAAAGTCACTATCCCCAGAGTCAAAAATACTGCCCATAGCTCAAACGTGCAATTGTATACTATCATTGATCTCTTTCATAAGGCCTCACATCTCATGGAGTATCTCCATGTTTCAAACTCTTCACGTATCAAACCTTGCCCAAGTGTGTACCTAACATGGTCATGGGTTATGCATCATGTAAGGAAGGGAAAGTTGTTTCTCTCATAAAACACCTATGCCCGATGCAGATTCTTGTATTGCTTCACGGAGTTCTAGTAAGGCGTCTGAAGCTACATCAAGATCCCACCATGCTTAGGCAAGAATCTTTGAATTTTAAAAACCAGCTCGAAAGAAGAATAGGTGATCTCCCTACCTTTACTATGCTCCCAGTCAAAAACCATTGAACATCTTCTTCAACATATATCCATGAATTTATCTTGAGTTCTCTTCATCTAGCTTAGTGTCTTGGTGATGAGTGACATTCACAAACCCCCATGTGTATTATTTGGATCTCGACATCTGGTGAACCCGACGTGAAAGTGTCTCTTCTAAATGTCAAGATGGGAGACTCTTCGAATACTCCAACCACTTCATCATCGAGTGCTTCTTCCTTTTCGATCGATAAGATAAAGAATTTCTTGCAAGCTCTTTCTTCAGTCATTATGATTCAAAATTAGCAAATGTAGTTATCAATGCAGCAGCAACAACAGTTACATTAGCAACAATTGGATCCACAATGAATGTTGTATCAAGAAAAAGAGATTACGCATAGTGCAATCAAAGCAATCGAGGCTACGATAACTGGGTGAAAATTATTTGATGGTCGAGATGTTTCCAGCCTATCTTAAAGTCTTTGAAGACCAGATGCGCTTCTTTGGAGTTCCTACCAACTCGAGCACCTATTTCCTACACCTTGTCAAGTCTACTTTGCGGGTTAGAGTAACTGATTTGTTTGTGCAAGAATCAAATTGGAATGTTTGCAAGAAAGTGCTGAAAGACGAATATTTTTTGGAAGATTATGGTATTGCTATGTGGAAAACATTTAAAGAGTGGGTCTATTGGCCCAACAATGGTCTTGTTGCTTCTAAGTTAGTGCAGGAGTTTGAATAGCGATACAACCTGTTGGATGCACTTGAGCAAAGAGCCTTGAACTCGGATAAAGTGGATTTATTCTTGCAGAGGCGACTGATCCTGCACTTCAAGAGGAGTTGGGAGAGCTTCTTGAAGACCGTACGCAACCTATGGGATTGAAGACGCATTGGCAAGATGTTGATATGGTTTCCGAATTGACAATGGCGGAAGAGAGTGAAGCATGCTTCATTGAGTCCTTTGGTAAATATATCTGTAGTCATCTTATCACTTGGAAAATGTTCAATCATGATCGTGCCTTTCTTTACTTCATATCAAACATAATGATAGTCCACTACAACATGTTTAGACTTGTTATGTTGAACATAGTCTTTAGCAAGACTAATAGCACTTTTGTTATCACATCAAAGTGGTGTGCTAGGGAGAGGAGAATAGCCAATATCTAACTGAACTTGTTGAAGCCATACTAACTCTCGAGCCGCTAAAGGTACAATAGCATATTCAGCCTCTATAAGTGAAAACAACAACACATCGTTGTTTCTTGCTAGTCCAAGAAACAAGACATCCATCGGTAAAGAAACAAATTTCACTTGTGGAACGCATAGATAAGTGAGAGCTTTCCCAATTTGCATATGTATAACCCATTTATATAACCCAAAAAGTGAAGTGAATGCAGAGAATCGGTGTTTTGTTGGCCCTGATAAACCAACCCAAAATCATTATTTCCTTTATAATACTTCCAAACTTGTTTAGTTGCAATCCAATGTTTAAGGCATCGAGAACCAAGATGTTTCCCAAGAAAATTTGCAACAAAAAGAATGCCAGGGAAAGAATGTAAGGCAACAAATTGAAGACATCCAATGAGATTTTAGCATAAGGTTGATGTAATGTTAATTGTCCATCATTCTGCAAAAAGTGAGAGTTTTTGATAGATCTTATAAGACAAGGAGTACTAGTAGGATGTGCGAAACCCAGACCAAACTTTTAAATAATATCTTCAACGAACAATGTTTGACACAGTGATAAAACACCATTTTCTCAATAGTGTTGAATTTGAATACCAAGACATGAATGAATGTCTCCAAGATGCACCATTTCAAATGCAGAAGATAAAACCTTCTTTACTTGTTGAAGGAAGTTTAGATTATTAGAAACAAGTATGGTATCATCCACATATAGAACAAGAATAACAAAACTAGTAATGACTTTGTATCATCAACGTCCTCTAGTGACCAGGTTCTCCCAGCATCCTCTTGAGACCAAGTGCTATCCATAAGTTGTTCATTGAAAATAGCATCCCGATTTATGATTACCTTCTTGGAGGATGGATCATAAAACGGGTATCACTTTAGCGAATTTTGAATATCCAATGAAAATAACTTTCAAATCACGAGGTTCAAGTTTTTTGTGTGTCTCTTTGGGTACATAAATATAAGCAATACATCCAAAAGTTCAAAAATAAGGTCACGCCAATAAATATCGACAAGCTCAAAAAAATCAAAGTGAAAAAGTGATGATGCCATATTCTGTAGCAACATATGCTCTATTACGATTTGAATAAAAATGCCTCTTGAAACATAGATGGATTGGATGATCACTCTTTTTGCAGTAGTCACAGGAGAATAATCTCTAAATAAACATGGTTGTTTATTTGTAATACCATGTTCTTCATCACATTATTTTGCCCAGCAATCATCTATAGTATGACCACTTCTATTACAAAAAGAATGAAGTCTATTCGAAAACTTGAGACAAGAGAAGTTACCACCACTACAACTCCTACATGTAAATCATGGAAAGGGACACCTTTGAGCAAGTAAAGCTTGGTCTCTTGGTTCTGTTTGTGTATCCTCTTGTGAGATCATAACTATTTCTTGGTTCTTGTGTCGTTGTTCATGTCATTGTGAATATTCAATCAAAGATATACAAGATTTATCAAAATTGATCCCATCTTTGTTAGATAATATGGTAACAATATTATTATAAGTAGGATCCTTTAGAGTGTCAAGAAGCTATGTTACCAATTGCTTTTGTGGAATGGCATCACCCGCACCAACAAGGAAGCTGATTGATAATGTTCTTGATAATGTCATAGAAGTTCTGATATTGTATTGTAACTCAGTGAGTTGACTATGAAGATAAAGTATTTTTGTAATAGATTTCTTCTTAAAATTTTCTATCAAATACTCCCATATAGCTTGTGAGGTTGAAAGATTACATACATCAAGCATAAGAGATTCTTAAAGATTAGAAAGAATATTCTGTGAGGTGTTAAAAATTCTGTGTTGGGTTGAATCCACCCATAAACACTCGATTGGAATCAATGCGCCCAAGGGACTTGCAAGATGCATTACTCCGAGCGAATCCAATCGGCCAAGAATATAAATCGAGCAACTGTAGCAAAGGTGACTATGGAGATCAGGATAAGAGATGCTATACGTGAGGAGAGATAGGGCACATGCGTAGGAGATGTCCCTATGGTGGTATGTCATCCCTATATCTAATCGTTCAAAACCAATATATGGTAATATTACCGACATGGAGATAGCAGATGACAATCCAACAATTAATGATGATGTGCATGATGACACCATAATGGATGATATGCATGATATAGTACAAGATGAACCTCGCGAGGATGTTCAAGGAAATGCAGAAGAAGACAATAATGTCATTGTCGATGATATTGATGAAGTTATTGAGCAATATAGCAACACATCTGATAGTGGGATAGAATTATATGTTTCGTTACCTCTTGGTAACATAGACCTAGAAGTAGATAGTTTAGCAAGGGCTGATCTCATTGAAGATGAGATGTATCATTCACTGTAACATACTTAATTTGCTTAATGATTCAATGTGTATTCTTAATTCTATGGTTTTTATCATGCGCACACGTGCATACTCAAGAATCAATATTCTTCTTTAAAGCTAAATTGAATTTTCCATAATAAAAAGGAAGTATTTTTTATCATCTTCAAGTAGAGAAATTATGAGATACATATTGCAATGCTTGCTACTAATTATATAACAAGGTTTCTGTCGCTTGCCGCTAATTACTTATATCAGGCTTGTCAAGTGGAGGAACTGGCATTCATTAGAGAGCAATGAAAAAATAATTATTAACTCTGTTTTTTGAATTCAATGATTCAATGTGTATTCTTAATTCTATAGTTTTTATCATGCGCACACGTGCATGCTCAAGAATCAATTTCAAGTGGTTAAATAATTATTAACTTTGTTTTTTTTATTATAATAATTCCAATTTTAGATGGTTAAATAATTGCGTGTCTGGTGGCGCTCTATATTGGCATCTATTTGCGCGGATATATAGATGCAAAATTTGCATCTATTTACACGCTCTTTTACATGCACATTTAGACGCAATGATAGACGCGCCCGACTTTGTGCATCTAACATGCGCGTCTATGCCTCGTTTCTGTTGTAGTGTATCAGTCTGAGATGAAGAAGTGATTTCAAAGAGAATAAGCATTATTTGATTGAATATTGTTGCTCACTTTGATCTACTTTCCTTTCGCTATATGTTGATGAGATGTCCAAGTAAATAGATTAGGGAAAGATGGATATGGCTTTGGGGGAGTATTGGTATCTTCACTATTGTATGCATAATATTTTACCACATACCTAGAGAGGTTGCAACACCACTTGGATACATTACATATCTTTTATTAGGATAGAAACATCATTATGAGCCTTGGAAATACTCTAATTTGTATGGTGTTTAAGACCACCCAATGGATTAAATGAACATTGTCGTGACGCTGCGCGTACACCACTACAAATCTGAGGGCCAATTTTTTTGCCAAGAAATTGATCACATTAGTCATCCTCGTTAGGAATTTATTTTCTATTGTGTGTGTCTCTTTATTTACATTTGCATGACGCACAAGCACATGTAGTTAAACTAGGCACAATTTCTTCAATGCATTCATAATTTTTTGTGTGGAATGGATTCTAATTTGCAAACTGCATGAGTGATTGGGCATGAAGTTCTTTTCCAAGGCATGTTCTTCATATGGCACAATGCATGGAAAAATGGTTCACATGAAGGTTTCTGTTTTGAAGACTCGAGGACTTGAGGAAGAGGTTGTAATTCGGATGTTGCCAATGCAGATGATATGACTCTTCATAAGAAAAGTTGAATCAATATTTAGTAGTCCATGAAAGCTAAACGTTATCCACTCATATCATGGATATTTAAGTGGAGTATTGCTACATCCGAGATGGTGGAGACTAGCTAAGATGTGATCATTGTCCCTCTACCTATTACTCATCCTGCCTATAGATACAAGACATCTTGAAAGAAGACTGGTTTTGGCCAAAGGGATAATGTGAGCATCGATATAATATAATCAACTTGCCACATTGTGAAAAGATATATTTAGTTTTGACAAAACTTATTGGTATGATACATACCTTGGACAATGGCCTCTCTTGGTAACAAATGAGATATGAAGAGAGAGACTGGTCTTTCTGAGGTTATGGATTACCAGTGCAATCTTGTTGTTCTACTTCATGAAATGGAAGAGTTTCTTATACCCATAGATGAACCTTGGATGAACATGGACATGATTACACACACTTTGCCGTTGAAACCACTTCACCATCTTCACAAAGAGAGGAGGTGCTAGCAACATTGTATCAGTCACATATGTTGTGAAAAATGATCCTCATCACTCAAACAAGAACAGACAAACCTTTCTCGGATAAAGAAGGAGAAGAAAAGCAACAGCCTGTTCAGAGCAGGAATGTGTCAATAACATTAAAATTGACATTATCATTGACGTCAATGAACAATGCTTTTGTGCTAAGAGAAAGAAAAGTGTCATCATTGACAATGATATCTAAAGCTTTCTGAAGTTTTTTTTTCTGAAGCCACAAGCTTTTGGGATGGCACTGATTATAAAAGGACGAGAGGGAGAAAGAAGGAAACGAGGAGGGGAACAAAGCGAAGCAACAATGTCTTCGTCATCATCAGCTTGATGAAGGTGTAGGAGTCTGAAGATGATCGAAGAAATGGAGGACAAGGAGAAGAAGATTAGCAAGCTGCTGCGATAACAAAGTGTCAATGATGAAGTTGCGACAACACAAATTGGTGAGGTTGGAGAAAACGACAACGAATCTTCAAAATTGAGACGTAGATGAAGGTGACGTAGAGCCATAGAGAGCCAAAGGGAGCATCAACTTGTAGTCCAAGGGGGTGGGGGGGCATTGACAATATGCCCTAGAGAGCCAAAGAAAATGCTGACGAGAGAATCGAAGGTGATGAAAAAGCACGTAGAAAGTGACCGCAACCAAAGAACATGATGTGGAAGGTGCCAAAGTAGTCGATGCATGACACAAAGAAGAAAATTGTGAAAGCGACGAAGGCCGAGTGTGCGATATCGACATGCGAAGGAGAAGGTGAAGATGATGTAGATGAAGGGAGAAGTTTGAATTCCTGCATGTTTTCTTCCTTTGCAATATACAATGTCTTGAGTACGAAAATTCATGCAGGGCTAACTCATATTTTAGAAAGCTTTACTCTAGGACAGGGGCATTAGGATCGCAAGAAGAGGAAGAAGATCGCAAGATTATTGAAGTTCATGCAGAACAAGGAAACAAATGGGCTTGAATTACTAGACTTCTTTCTTGCTCGAGCTATCAACGCAATTAAAAACCATTGGAATTAAACACTCCGTTGGAAGCTTCTTAATGATGAGAAAGAAAGGAAAGAACTATCATGAGTTCACTCAGTTAAAGCAAAGGAAGAAATCAGTGACTCTTATATGACTCGGCCAATTGCTGATGAAGCTCTTTCTGATTATGGGACAAAACGACATCAGAGTTGACAGCTAAATTTTGAAATACTGGGATCCCGGAAGGACAAACTTCTATCTCCACTGTTTCCCTCTACTATTAGACAACCACCTCATTCAAGTGCCTTCACTAGTTATAGTCCTTTAATTGTAAACAAAGTGAAAGTTACTATCCCCAGAGTCAAAAATACTGCCCATAGCTTAAACGTGCAATTGTACACTATCATTGATCTCTTTCATAAGGCCTCACATCTCATGGAGTATCTCCATGTTTCAAACTCTTCACGTATCAAACCTTGCACAAGTGTGTACCTAACGTGGTCATGGGTTATGCATCATGTAAGGAAGGGAAAGTTGTTTCTCTCCTAAAACACCTATGCCCGATGCAGATTCTTGTATTGCTTCACGGAGTTCCACTAAGGCGGCTGAAGCTACATCAAGATCCCACCATGCTTAGGCAAGAATCTTTGAATCTTAAAAAGCAGCTCGAAAGAAGGATAGGTGATCTCTCTACCTTTACTATGCTCCCAGTCAAAAACCATTGAACATCTTCTTCAACATATATCCATGAATTTATCTTGAGTTCTCCTCATCTAGCTTAGCATCCTGGTGATGAGTGACATTCACAAACCCCCATGTGTATTATTTGGATCTCGACATCTGGTGAACCCGACGTGAAAGTGTCTCTTCTAATTGTCAAGATGGGAGACTCTTCGAATACTCCACCCACTTCATCATCGAGTGCTTCTTCCTTTTCGACCGATAAGATAAAGAATTTCTTGCAAACTCTTTCTTCAATCATTATGATTCAAAATCAACAGATGCAGTTATCAATGCAGCAGCAACAACAATTACATTAGAAACAATTGGATCAACAATGAATGTTGTATCAAGAACAAGAGATTACACATAGTGCAATCAAAGCAATCGAGGCTACGATAACTGGGTGCAAATTATTTGATGGCCGGGATGTTTCTAGCCTATCTTAAAGTATTTGAAGGCCAGATGCGCTTCTTTGGAGTTCCTATCAACTGGAGTACCTATTTCCTACACCTTGTCAAGTCTACTTTGCGGGTTAGAGTGACTGATTTTTTTGTGCAAGACTCAAACTGGAATGTTTGCAAGAAAGTGCTGAAAGACGAATATTTTTTGGAAGATTATGGTATTGCTATGTGGAAAACATTTAAAGAGTGGGTCTATTGGCCCAACAATGGTCTTGTTGCTTCTAAGTTAGTGCAGGAGTTTGAATAGCGATACAACCTGTTGGATGCACTTGAGCAAAGAGCCTTGAACTCGGATAAAGTGGATTTATTCTTGCAGAGGCGACTGATCCTGCACTTCAAGAGGAGTTGGGAGAGCTTCTTGAAGACCATACGCAACCTATGGGATTGAAGACGGATTGGCAAGATATTTATATGGTTTCGAAATTGACAATGGTGCAAGAGAGTGAAGCATGCTTCATTGAGTCCTTTGGTAAATATATATGTAGTCATCTTATCACTTGGAAAATGTTCAATCATGATCGTGCCTTTCTTTACTTCATATCAAACATAGTGACAATCCACTACAACATGTTTAGACTTGTTATGTTGAACATAGTCTTTAGCAAGAATAATAGCACTTTTGTTATCACATCAAAGTGGTGTGCCAGAGAAAGGAGAATGGCCAATATCTAATTGAACTTGTTGAAGCCATACTAACTCTCGAGCCGCTAAAGGTACAACTGCATATTCAGCCTCTGTAAGTGAAAACAACAACACATCATTGTTTCTTGCTAGTCCAAGAAACAAGACATCCATCGGTAAAGAAACAAATTTCACTTGTGGAACGCATAGATAAGTGAGAGCTTTCCCAATTTGCGTATGTATAACCCATTTATATAACCCAAAAAGTGAAGTG
The DNA here is from genome assembly GCF_053477565.2 of Lygodium microphyllum. Taxonomy (NCBI): domain Eukaryota; kingdom Viridiplantae; phylum Streptophyta; class Polypodiopsida; order Schizaeales; family Lygodiaceae; genus Lygodium; species Lygodium microphyllum. Next base: position 138,897,773 of record NC_141151.1, on the reverse strand, counting down.
AATGCAGAGAATCGGTGTTTTGTTGGCCTTGATAAACCAACCCAAAATCATTATTGCCTTTATAATACTTCCAAACTTGTTTAGTTGCAATCCAATGTTTAAGGCATCGAGAACCAAGATGTTTCCCAAGAAAATTTGCAACAAAAAGAATGCCAGGGAAAGAATGTAAGGCAACAAATTGAAGACATCCAATGAGATTTTAGCATAAGGTTGATGTAATGTTAATTGTCCATCATTCTGCAAAAAGTGAGAGTTTTTGATAGATCTTATAAGACAAGGAGTACTAGTAGGATGTGCGAAACCCAGACCAAACTTTTAAATAATATCTTCAACGAACAATGTTTGACACAGTGATAAAACACCATTTTCTCAATAGTGTTGAATTTGAATACCAAGACATGAATGAATGTCTCCAAGATGCACCATTTCAAATGCAGAAGATAAAACCTTCTTTACTTGTTGAAGGAAGTTTAGATTATTAGAAACAAGTATGGTATCATCCACATATAGAACAAGAATAACAAAACTAGTAATGACTTTGTATCATCAACGTCCTCTAGTGACCAGGTTCTCCCAGCATCCTCTTGAGACCAAGTGCTATCCATAAGTTGTTCATTGAAAATAGCATCCCGATTTATGATTACCTTCTTGGAGGATGGATCATAAAACGTGTATCACTTTAGAAAATTTTGAATATCCAATGAAAATAACTTTCAAATCACGAAGATGAAGTTTTTTGTGAGTCTCTTTGGGTACATAAATATAAGCAATACATCCAAAAGTTCAAAAATAAGGTCACGCCAATAAATATCGACAAGCTCAAAAAAATCAAAGTGAACAAAGTGATGATGCCATATTATGTAGCAACATATGCTCTATTACCATTTGAATAAAAATGCCTCTTGAAACATAGATGGGTTGGATGATCACTCTTTTTACAGTAGTCACAGGAGAATAATCTCTAAATAACCATGGTTGTTTATTTGTAATACCATGTTCTTCATCACATTATTTTTCCCAGCAATCACCTATAGTATGACCATTTCTATTACAAAAAGAATTGTAATGTGTCCACTAGCATCATCTAGGACACGTGTTAGAAGTTCATCGGGAAGGATTTCTACAAAGCTTCGCAAGGCACTCCCATGGAATGTTACGGGATTTGCGATCTAGGGCTTCCTGCGTCTGCCACGTAGCGGAAGTATTCTAGCCGTTCCCACTTAGGATTGACCGGAATTAGGGTTTTCCTGATTGGTCATTACCTAACAGCAACTAGCGTCAGACCCAAGTGAACTACTTTATGCAAAAACGCCAGGTTCGAAGCGGATTCACGCTGCACTTGGTTCAAAGAGAATGGGAAACGAGAGGGATGCAAAGCTCAACCTCTCTGCCATAAGGCATAGTCCCATTCCGTTCTCCTAAAACAACGTAAATCGGGTAAGACATAACTCTAGGTCATCGCTTTCTTGTTCGTGTCATTTGACGATCATCCCGCTGTTCTTCGAGATTTGAGAAAAGTTCCCGGCTAACTGGGACCACCCAACCGTAGGACAGACCCATGGTCCATCCTCCGCACTTTCTTCGGTTTGTTTTAGTTAGGTAATTATCTAACACATTAGTTAAACATGTAACAATCAGCTTCTTTAATTAAACCGTTAAGCACTTGTTCCTTCACATAATCTTATCAGGTGACATAGAAAATAATATCAAACAAGTTTTTTATTAACATATCATCATATTTATCTTTGAAATACAACGAGTTCCGCCCGTAGGCTTGTCCATAATCCACCCGAAGGCTATCCGGCAATCCACAGGGATCACTATTCCAAGTTTCCGCCCATAGACTAGTATGCGGGCCTCGAAATCCAATCCCGAGTCACGTTAGCCTCTTGTGCAGGACCGAGAAGGTGAGGGATTTATGGCCAGAGCCCCCCCTAGCACTAAAGCGTCCTCCTGCTCTAAGTAGAGCTCAACGGAGAGATCTCTCGCGGCGGGTTCGGTCCACGTTCGCGGCACGGTCAACAACCCCCTTGGTTAGGGTCAGGTAGGCAGTCGGGGGTAACTGAAGCTGCCTCTCCCTTGAGGCCTTCAACCTGAAGTATAGATATTTATTTAATTTGTAATTCATAAATTAAACAGTGCTCTAAAATCTCTAGCAAGCACAAACATTTCCATTAACCGATCTTGTTATTGGCAAATTGCTAAGGAATGATCCTTTCCTTGCATCGTAATATACGATGAAACAATCCGTTTTAGTTTCTTTAAGTTGACGTTTGTCAGACCTAGGGTCTCTTTTTAAGAACCTCAGGGACAAACCCTAGTTCTTTTACATTTACGATTTATTGACCCTACAATCAGGGAAGGTAGACAAGGATTTATGGTATAAACGTTTCTTCGGATTTTAAATCATTCCAATTGCATATTTTGCAGCATAGGTATTTCTAAGTTTACATTAATTTGGTTAACTTTTAGAAGGTAATATTGAGATCACCTCGGCACGATTTGTTATCTTTTTGACAATTGATTTTTCAGTCCTACAGGTAAATTCGATTAATCTTCCTTTTTCCTTGCAAATGAAACTCATGCCAAATAACTATCTTTTCCTTGCTAAGATATGCAGTTAGCAATGATAACTTCCTAGAGTTTAAGCAACGTAAGAAACCTTTCATGAATTTCACCTTCTATGATGATTCGTGTTGCAAAAAAGAATAGGGGTTAATGATGCAAGATGTAGTTTTTATTCCTTCAAAATTTTACTAACTTACTGGGTAAATAATCTTGCTCATAATTCGTTTCAGTGCATAAGGCTATTTGAAGGAAAACTATGTTTTATACTTTATCCATTTTGCATGTTCAACTAAACTAAATTCCTTCATCGTAAATAACTAGGACAAAATATATCTTATCCCTAACAATTCATCTTGCATGATTAAATTAAAACCGATATAAAACCAAGAAGGAAAAACCTGGTTTTGGGGTGAGATATCCACATGGATATTGGGAGATGACCCTCCCGCAGCTACTCCTTGGACTTTCTTAGGCGGCATCGCAGTTGTAATCCTTTGAACGTGAAGGCAACTTTACACTCCTTTTCGGAATTCCACCGCCGCTTCAATACTCTTCTTCTTTCTTTTGAAGCAAGGAGCCGTTATGGGATTAACCACGAGGAAGGGGTAACAAGACCTTTAAGGTCTTAACTTCTTGGGAGAGGGAAAGGTTTATAAAGCCTAAAAGAAAAGGCCGTGGAACTTGCGAGGGAATGGGTTCTTAAATCTTGGGTGGGGGTAGAAACCCACTTGGAGAGGGCTTGTGGAAGCCCACAAGGAAGGATTAAGAGGCTTGCAATATGAAAAGGCTTATAGGACCCCTAAGGCATTTCATAGGGAAAGACCACAGGGAGGATTTTTAGAGAGGTTTTAGGACATGGAGTAGTAAAGGATTTAGGAATTTAAACCGGGGTGAAAGGGAAAGGTGAAGGGTGAAGGCTTATAGCACGGGGGAGGGAAAAGGGTATGTAGGGAAAAGGGGACACGCGGGTAAGGGGCCTAGGGGGGTGTGTTAAAAAAAAGGAATATGAGAGGGGTGCAACACGGGTTTCAAAGAAAACACAAGAAGGGACTTTACAAATTTAGGCACGGGGGAGGGAAAAGGGTTTATGAGGCCAAGGGAAGTGGGGTTTAATGGCCCCACGGGAAGGGTTAAGGGTTTAAGACCGGGGGGGGGGAGGGGGTGAAAGGATTCTAAGGGGATAAAACTGGGAGGGGGGTGAAAGGATTCTACGGGAAGGGTATAGGAAGGGGGACTTAAAGAGCCCCCCCTTAGAAGCTTCTTGAAGCTTCTGTGGGGGTCGGTCAGGAGCCATGTGGGAGGGGGAAAATCTTCCAACGGTGTCCATAGGGGGGTGAAAGGCTGCAGGTAGCGACGAAGTGGCTATCCCTCCCTCCTTCTACAAATTTGCAGGGCAGCAGCACAATGTTCAGCAGCGGTCCTTTCTCCTCCCTCGGCAGCAACACGAACAAGGTGATGGCTTCATCCTCCTCTCTCACGGCCTACTCCTTCATTTATATAGGGGAGGGGAGGGAATCCTCCCTCTCCTATGTGTCAATCAGCATGCCAGTGGAGCCGAGCAAGCTCCAACGAGGAGCTTGCTGGCTCCTGTATCACCTTCCCTCCTTCCAGCACGACCCACTGCTGGAGAAAAACAAATATAATATTTGAAATATTACATTCTCTCCCCCTTAGAGGGATCGATATGTCCTCATCTCGAGATAAACTGGGGATATTGATAGTTGAGAGTGTCTTCTTCTATCCAAGCGGCATCCTCAACGGGATAATCTTTCCACTGGACGAGACATTCTCTCAAGGTTCTGGATCTTAATTGTCTCTCCCTAACATCTAAGATCCTATCAGGCCTTAGTACAAGGACTCCTTGACTAGGCATTACAATTTGTTGGTCATCAAGTACATGGTTAGGGTTGGGTATATATTTTTTCAATAGGCTAATATGGAATACATTGTGAACCTTTAGGTTCTCAAGGAGTTGCAATCTATAAGCATTGGGTCCTAGGCATTTGAGGATTTTGTACGGCCCACAATACCTTGGACTTAGCTTCTTGCAATCTCCTAGGGATAGAGAACTCTTCTTAGGGCATACGCGAATGAAGACCATGTTTCCTTCTTCAAAGACTCTTTCTTGATGCTTCAAATCTACATATGCCTTCTGTCTATCCTTGGTCACTTGGATGTCCTCTCTTATTGACTTTATTTTATCATCCATGTCTTCCAACATCTGACTTGAAGCTTCAACTCTTAAGGTTGGATCAGAAAAATTTAGGGAACTTCGACAGTCATGACCATACAATGCTTGAAAAGCGGTCATCTGAATGCTTTGCTGGTAAGAAGCATTGTAGGCAAATTTGACCAATGGCAAGTATTGAATCCACCTCTTCGGCTCTCGACAGTAGTATGCCCTAAGCATATCCTCGATGACTTGATTTACTCGCTCTGTTTGGCCATCCGTTTGGGGATGGTAGGCAGTGCTAAAACAGAGTTGAGTCCCAATAGCTTCAAAGATAGCTCTCCAGAGGTGTGATGTGAAGAGACAATCACGGTCACTAATGATTCTTGTGGGTAAACCATGTAGCTTGAATATCTCTTTGATAAACAATCTTGCAATGTCGGAGTCTTTATAGTTTGTCTTTACTGGAATAAGGTGTGCAACCTTGGTAAGCATGTCAACCACAACCATCATGGAGTTGTATCCTCCCTGGACTTGGGGTAAGCCTACAACAAAATCCATATTGATGAATTCCCATTTCATTTGGGGGATGTCAAGCGGTTGCAGTTTCCCTGGCATCATGACATGTTCGGCTCTGATACGTTGGTAAGACAAACACTCAGTGATATATTTGAGAACGTCACCTTTGAGCCTCTCCCAATGGTAGCTCTTCCTAACTGCATTAAGAGTCTTAGCATAGCCAGGATGTCCTACGAAAGGGGAATCATGAGCTTCCCACATTATCTTCTGCTTAAGTGACAGGCTTGCTGGTATACACAGCCTTGTTCTATAGTAGACAAGTCCATTATCAATGGAAAATTCTTGATACTTAGATTGCAACTTTTGATTCTGCTCCTTGGTAGAGATCTCCTTTAGCATTGTTTGGTAGGTCAAATCATGGCATGCTTCCTCTCTAGCTAACTCAAGTATAGGGTTGTTTTGCATAGATACTTTTGTAGCTAGAGATCTGGCCGTTGATGGATTCTGCAAGATTAGGGAATTTAGGAATGCCTTGCGACTAAGTGCATCGGCAACTACATTCTCTTTCCTTGGTCGGTACTTGATTTCAAAGTCATATTCCTCCAACACTTCAATCCACCGACGTTGCCTCATGTTGAGCTCGTTCTGGGTAAAGATCCATTTGAGGCTCTTATGGTTGGTTACTAGAGTAAACTTGTTACCCAACAGGTAGTGTCTCCAGAGCTTTAGAGCATGGATGACAGCTAGTAATTCCAGATCATGCGTAGCATAATTCTTTTCATGGTTCTTCAGTTTCCTTGAAGAGTATGCTAGTAGATGACCTTCCTGTATAAGTACACACCCCAAGGCAAGAATGCTAGCATCACTTACTACCTCGAACTCCTTATTGAGGTCTGGAAGTTTTAAAATAGGTTCTGATACCAAACTTTGCTTCAATCTATCGAAGCTATAGACCCGTCTTTGGGATATCTTCTTCCTTGATCCTTATTTGATAGTAACCTGACTTGAGATCAATCTTGGAGAAGATCTTCGCACCCTGAAGACGATCAAGAAGCTCATCTATTCTAGGAATAGGATACTTGTTCTTGACTATTGATTGATTCAACCCTCGGTAATCAATACATAGTCGAAGTGTCCCATCTTTCTTTTTCTGGAATAGTACTGGAGCTCCCCACGGTGAACTGCTAGGCCGGATGTAGCCCTGATCTAGTAGTTGCTTGAGTTGTTCATTCAACTCAATTGCTTCTGGTATGGACATTCTATAAGGTCTCTTTGCAATTCCTGTAGCTCCAGGTACTAACCTAATCTCATGATCCACTTCTCTTTGAGGCGGAAGTTCAGTCAACTCTTCAGGGAATACGTCCGCGTATTCATTTAGGCAAGAAGGTCCTTCATGAGACTCTTGCTTTTGATCTAATTTGGTGAGTTTGATCAAGTAAACAGGTAATCCTTTTCTGACTCCTTTTATGATCCGAGATACTTTGGCCAATTGGATTCTTGGCACTCCTGCCTCACCTTGAGTTGTGACTAATTTCCTTTCAGAGTTTCGAAAGGAAACTTAACCCTTTCCACAGTGAATGTGGGCATCGTTGGGCTTAAGCCAATCCATTCCGAGTAGACACTCATGGATACCTAAATTCATGACTCTGAATTTAATCAAAATCTTCTTTCCTCCCAAAAAGAATTCCACCTTAGCAATTTGGCTGGTACAAGTTACTTCAAGACCATTTGCCAATTCCACAAGTAGGGTAGGTGCTTCTACTGTGGCTATTCCTAATCTTTTTGCACATGCTGGTGAGATCAAGGAATGTGTACTACCACAATCAATCAAGGTTTTGGACCCTTTACCTTGATAGTCCGACGGTTTCTGAATCACCGAGAACTGGCGATTCGGCCCTGTCTTGTGTAAAGCGGCGTGGACTGTCACTCTTTTGAACTGTGCTTCCATGGTCGGATCTTCTTCTTCCCCTCCTTCGCACATTTGCCTATTGGCAATGCAGGCAGTTCTTCCTCTTCCTCGGGTAGTTGCTCCTTGACCACAGCCTGTTCCTTGGAAAGGCGCTTGGCGATGTCCTCCCCGAGCTTGGGACATTGCCTCTTGAAGTGACCGGGTTCGTTGCAGTGGAAATAACAGAGGTTTCGGCCATTACTTTGAGTAGGAGCAAAGTTGTTGACGTTATTCGTCCTTGCTTTCTTTTTTTGTCCTTGATTATGACCTTGAACTCTCTTCATTTGAGGTCTGAATGTTCCTTTGTTCGGGTCATTGTAAGACCAAGTTTTGTTACCCCTTGGTCTAGCTTGTACCTCCTGAATTATAGGCGCCGCTCGAATGAGTGCATCCTGAAGATCTGATGGATGCATAGATTCGAGACGGGTATTTACTACTTGATTTAAACCCACACAAAACTTGGACACCTGCTGTGTCATGTCCATCTGTGGCGCATACTTTAAAAGTGGGACAAATTTAGAGTAGTATGCGTCAAGAGTGAGTCCTAGTTGTTTTAGCTCGTAGAACTCGTTCATTTTCTGCGTGCGATATGCAGGTGGTAAGTATTTTCCCTGCAAGGCTATCTTCAACCTCTCCCAGGTAACGGATCCCTCTGTGATCCCTGATCCCTGCACCATTGCTTCCACCAAAGTTTGGCTTTGCCGGTGAGTTTTAATTTGGTGAGCATAGCCTGATTGGCGGGTGCAGGTACGGCTGCTTCGAAGCAATCCTTCATGGATTCAATCCAAATTTCAGCATCAGCCTGAATGAATCTGCCTCTCCCATCAAACTCGGGTGGCTTAATCTGCTTGAGAAGGAACTTCTTCTCCTGGATCACAGCAATACTTGATGTAGGAGGCAAATTAGGAACCTGTACTTGGGGTTGTGCCTGAATAAAGGTTTTCTTAACGTTATTATACGATAATCAACGTTAGCTTATCTTTAATTCAGCTATCTCGTAAACAATGTAGCTACTTAACTTTTTATCAACTCTTATGCACAGCCAGACATTGATAAAAAGAAGTCTCTGTTTGTATTTACATGGGCATATCCCTTTTGAATACAATGTTCCATGTGATGATAAGTGTGTAATAGTAGGGTTTTGGGGAGAACAACGTTGTATCACATTTATCTACAGGAAGTGTGTAATAGTAGGGTTTTGGGTCATGGATCTTCAGGAATCGATAAGTCATTGGAAGTTCCGGATATCCTTTCCGTTGGAATCCATACTTCTCATGGCGGCCCAACACTTTAATCCTGTCAGAGGGGATCACACGAGTTACTTCCTCATATACATATGAGTTCATCTCAACCCTCCGACCTCGAATATGTAAAGTCGAATTTACGTGAGCTTCCACAAAAAGAACAGCTTCACGACTTCAAGTCTTCCAACCACTTGATCCTTTTTAGGTTGGTCTATAGATAAGCAAACCGATGCGTGGCTATATAGTAGATTCCTGAAGCACCCATCCATCTTTGTTCTATGTACAAAGGTGATGGATTATAGATCTGCTCGAAGATGTTCATCATCATAATTCTTTGTCTATAAAGTGGAGAATGCATTGCAGTCATAAACATGACTCGAAATACCAAAAACTTATTCCACGCTTCGTAATTCTGCAAGATAGCATTGAAGGTAAGGAAATGTTTGAATAGCAACAATTTCTTTACTTCATTTTATTGAGATCTCATAAAGATTATTCCGTTGTTGGTCCGCTCTGATACCAACTATAGCGTGTCCACTAGCATCATCCAGGATACGTCTTAGCAGTCCATCGGGAAGGATTTCTACAAAGCTCCGCCCAGCACTCCCATGGAATGTTACGGGATTTGTGATCTAGGGCTTCCTGCGTCTGCCACCACGTAGCGGAAGTATTCTAGCCGTTCCCACTTAGGATCGACCGGAATTAGGGTTTTTCTGATTGGTCATTACCTAAAAGCAACTAGCATCGGACCCAAGCGAACTACTTTACGCAGAAACGCCAAGTCCAAAGTGGAGTCACGCTGCACTTGGTTCAAAGATAATGGGAAATGAGAGGAATGCAAAGCTCAACCTCTCTCCCATAAGGCATAGTCCCATTCTGTTCCCCTAAAACATCGTAAATCGGGTAAGACATAACTCTAGGTCATCGCTTTGTTGTTCGTGTCATTTGACGATCATCCCACTGTTCTTCAAGATTTGAGAAAAGTTTCCAACTAACCGGGACCACCCAACCGTACCATGGTCCATCCTCCGCACTTTCCTCGGTTTGTTTTAGTTGAGTAATTATCTAACACATTAGTTAGACATGTAACAACCAGCTTCTTTAATTAATCCGTTAAGCACTAGTTCCTTCACGTAATCTTATCACATGACATAGAAAACAATAGCAGACAAGTTCTTTCTTAACATATCATCATATTTATCTTTGAAATACAAGGAGATCCGCTCGTAGGCTTGTCCATAATCCGCCCGAAGGCTATCCAGCAATCCACGGGGATCACTATTCCAAGCTTCCGCCCGTAGACTAGTATGCGGGCCTCGAGATCCAATCCCGAGTCATGTTAGCCTCTTGTGCAGGACCCGGAAGGCGAGGGATTTACAGCCAGATCCCCCCATGGCACCCAAGCGTCCTCCTGCTCCAAGTAGTTCTCAACGGAGAGACCTCTCCCGGCGGGTTCGGTCCATGTTCCTGGCGCGGTCAACAACCCCCTTGGTTAGGGTCAGGCAGGCAGTTGGGGGTAACTGAAGCCGCCTCTCCCTTCAGGCCTTTAACCTCAAGTATATAAATTCATTTAATTTGTAATTCCTAAATCAAACAGTGCTCTAAAATCTCTAGCAAGCACAAACATTTCCATTAATCGATCTTGTTGTTGGCAAACTGCTAAGAAAGGAATCTTTCCTTTTGAATGCATCTAGTACTCGATCCGGGGTACCTTGCAACTTGGCAAGATCCTTTATATTCTAGGTTAGGGCTTACCCTATTAACCCAACTTGGTCAACCCTAAAGTTCATTGGATACTTTCATTTTCGGTTTTTAACCTTCCTTACTTAGAAGGATATCAAAGAATACATCCTTTTGCAAGATAACTTGTGTAAGGATCTGCCATCCTTGTTTAGGTTATTTAACCTTTCTTCTTGTGAATCAATCACAAGACCATATGACTTCGTACTTGTTGTGCAAGTCCTACATTGTAACATGCGATGAAACAATCCGTTTCAGTTTCTTTAAGCTGACGTTTGTCAGACCAAGGGTCTCCTTTTATTATTTTCTTTAAGAACCTCAGGGACAAACCCTAGTTCTTTTACGTTTACAATTTATTGACCCTACAATCAGGGAAGGTGGGCAAGTATTTAAGGTATAAATGTTTCTTGGATTTTTAAATCATTCCCAATGCATATTTCGTAGCATAGGTATTTCTAAGTTTATATTAATTGGGTTAAGTTTTAGAAGGTAATATCGAGATCACCTCGGCACGATTTGTTATCTATGTGACAATTGATTTTTCAGTCCTAAACTTTATTGCTTTGAGATTAGGTAAATTCAATTAATCTTCCTTTTTCCTTGCAAACAAAGCTCATGCCAAATAAACAATCTTTTCCTTGCTAAGATGTGCAGTTAGCAATGATAACTTTCTAGAGTTTAAGCAACGTAAGAAACCTTTCATGAATTTCACCTTCTATGATGATTAGTTGTAAAAATAATAGGGGTTAATGGTGCAAGATGCATAATTATACCTTCTAAACTTAACCGAAGTATACTACTTTAGTGGGTAAATAATCTTGCTCATAATTCGTTTCAATGCATAATACTTTTTGAAGGAAAACTATGTTTATACTTTATTTATTTTGCATGTTTTAATTAAACTAAATTCCTTTATCATAAATAACTAGGACAAAATATATATCTTATCCCCAACAATTCATCTTGCATGATTGAATTAAAACCGGTATAAAATTAAGAAGAAAAAACCTGGTTTTGGGGTGAGATATCCACATGGATACCGGGAGATGACCCTCCCGCAGCTACTGCTTGGACTTTCTTAGGCGGCATCGCAGCTGTAGTCCTTCGACGTGGAAGCAGCTTTACACTTCTTTTCGGAATTCCATTGTCGCTTCAATACTCTTCTTCTCTTTATCGAGGCAAGGAATCATTAAGGGATTAACCACGAGAAGGGGGTAGTAAGACGTTTAAGGCCTTAATTCATTTGAGAGGGAAAGGCTTACAAGGCCTAAAGAAAAGGGTGTATAGGGTATATTCACAGTGAAAAGGGTGTGTGTGAGTGTGGTTTCACAAACATATATGAAGGGACCTTGGGAGATCTTTGGGCACGGGAGTGAAGGGGTTATGGGAAGGGGGATCTTGAAGGGATTTCTGGACATGGGGGCAAGTTCCAAACCAAGGGGAAAGGTGAAGGGTGAAAGGGCTTATGGCACGGGGGAAAAAGGTGATAATGGTTCCAAGGGAATGGGAATGGGGTTTAAGCACGGGTATAAAAGGAGCTTTCTAAAGGTCAAGCACGGGGGTGAGAGGGGGAAATTTTTAACACCAGGGGGTAAAAGCTGTGTAAAAAGAAAAGGGCACGAGGGGCGGTAAAACACGGGGTTTCCAAAAAACACAAGAAGGGGCTTATAAATTTAAGCACCGGGGGGGGGGGAAGGTAATAAGGATTTTCAAGCCTTAGTTCTTTTTAGGGGGGGGTCCATCCATGGGAAGGGGGCTTAAGGGTTTAAAACAAGGGGGGGGGTTAGTGGTTTTTAAGGCCATGAGGAGTGGGGGCTAAGGTGGCTTAAGCATGGGGTGGGGGGGTTTAGTGGCTCCACGGGAAGGGGGGCTTAGAGGAGTCCCCCCTTAGAAGCTTCAAGAAGCTTCTTGAAGCTTCTGTGGCTCGAAGGGCCACGTGGGGAGAGAGGATGGAGGCGGCAGATGATGGCAGGAGTGGCAGCAGCGGCGTTGCAGGTGGTGGCGCACTCAGCCTAGCGGCGACTCCATGACGGCTCCCTCTCCTCCTCTTTGTCAGTCGGCGGCAGTATGGCGGCTTCCACGGTCACCTTCCCTTCAGCCTTCCCCCTCATGGCAGCTTGGCGACGTTGCCTCACGGCAACCCTTCCACGGACGTTCTCACCTTCCTCCCAGTAGCTTGCGGCCCTTCCTAATTATATAGGGGAGGGGAGGAAATCCTCCCCCTCAAACGTATCCATTTGCATGGCCGTGAAGCCGAGCAAGCTCCAGCGAGGAGCTTGCTAGCTCTTCTATTCCCTTCCCCCCTTCAAGCTCGACCATCGCGGATAGGAGGATATGAGAAAAAAGATTCCCCTTTAACCTTAATAGGAGCGAATTTGATATATTACATTCTCTCCCCCTTAGAGGAATGGAGATGTCTTCATCTCGAGATAAACTGGGGATATTGATGGTTGAGAGTGCCTTCATCTACCCAAGTGGCATCCTCGTTGGGATAATATTTCCACTAGACGAGACATTCTCTCAAGGTTTTGGATCTTAACTGTCTCTTCCTAACATCTAAGATCCTGTCATGCCTTAGTTCAAGGACTCCTTGACTAGGCATTACAACTTGTTGGTCATTAAGTACATGGTTAGGATTAGGTACATAATTTTTCAATAGGCTAATATGGAATACATTATGAACTTCTAGGTTCTCAGGGAGTTGCAGTTTATAAGCATTAGGTCCTAGGCACTTGAGGATTTTGTATGGCCCACAATACCTTGGACTAAGCTTCTTGCAATCTCTTAAGGATAGAGAACTCTTTTTAGGGCGTACACGAATGAAGACCATGTCTCCTTTTTCGAAGACTCTTTCTTGACGCTTCAAATCCGCGTATGCCTTATGTCTATCCTTGGCCACTTGTATGTCTTGTCTTATTGTCTTTATTTGATCATCCATCTCTTCCAACATCTGCCTTGATGCTTCAATCCTTAGGGTTGGATCAGAAAAGTTTAGGGGACTTTGACAGTCATGACCATACAATGCTTGGAAAGGGGTCATCTGAATGCTTTGCTAGTAAGAAGCAATGTAGGCGAATTCATCCAATGGCAACTATTGAATCCACCTCTTCGGCTCTCGACAGCAGTATGCCCTAAGCATATCCTCGATGACTTGATTTACTCGCTCTGTTTAGCCATCCGTTTGGGGATGGTAGGCAGTGCTAAAATAGAGTTGAGTCCCAACAGCTTCAAAGATAGCTCTCCAGATATGTGATGTGAAGAGAGAATCACGGTCACTAATGATTCTTCTGGGTAAACCATGTAGCTTGAATATCTCCTTGATAAACAATCTTGCAATGTCGGAGGCTTTATAGTTTGTCTTTATTGGAATAAGGTGTGCAACTTTAGTAAGCACGTCAACTACAACCATGATGGAGTTGTATCCTCCTTGGATTTGGGGTAAGCCTACAACAAAATCCATACTGATGAATTCCCATTTCATTTGGGGAATGTCAAGCGGTTTCAGTTTCCCAGGCATCATGACATGTTTGGCTTTGATACGTTGGCAAGACAAACACTCAGTGACATATTTGAGAACGTCACATTTGAGCCTCTCCCAATGGTAGCTCTTTCTAACTGCATTAAGAGTCTTAGCATAGCCAGGATGTCCTACGAAAGGGGAATCATGAGCTTCCCACATTATCTTCTGCTTAAGTGACTGGCTTGCTGGTATACACAGCCTTGTTCTGTAGTAGACAAGTCCATTATCAATGGAAAATTCTTGATACTTAGCTTGCAACTTTTGATTCTACTCCTTGGTAGAGATCTCCTTCAGCATTGTTTGGTAGGCCAAATCATGGCATGCTTCCTCTCTTGCTAACTCAAGTATAGGGTTGTTTGGCATAGCTACTTTTGTAGCTAGAGATCTGGCCCTTGATGGACTCTACAAGATTAGGGAACTTAGGAATGCCTTGCGACGAAGTGCATCAGCAACTACATTCTCTTTTCCTGGTCGGTACTTGATTTCAAAGTCATATTCCTCCAACACTTCAATCCACCGACGTTGCTTCATGTTGACCTCGTTCTGGGTAAAGATCCATTTGAGGCTCTTATGGTCGGTTACTAGAGTAAACTTGTTACCCAACAGGTAGTGTCTCCAAAGCTTTAGAGCATGGATGACAGCTAGTAATTCCAGGTCATGCGTAGCATAATTCTTTTCATGGTTCTTCAGTTTCCTTTAAGAGTATGCTACTAGATGACCTTCCTGCATGAGTACACACCCCAAGGCAAGAGTGCTAGCATCAGTTACTACCTCAAACTCCTTATTGAGGTCTGGAATTTTTAGAATAGGTGTTGATACCAAACTTTGCTTCAATCTATCAAAGCTATTTTGTTCGGGAGTTGACCATGTAATGGAAGTCTACTTCTTTAGTAAATCCGTCAGAGGTGCTACAATCAAAGCATAGTTTTTTATGAAGACCCTATACCATCCTGTCAATCCAAGAAAGCTGTGTATTTCTTTGATAGATACTGGTGTTGGCCATTCAAGCACATCTCTGACCTTGGCTGGGTCTACTGATATTCCTTCGGATGATATTATGAATCCCAGAAATTCAATCCGACACTTGAAGAATGCACACTTCTTCATTTTTGCATACAACTTATGTGACCTCATTGTCTCAAGGACAATTCGAAGTTGAGGTTCATGATCTTCTTCCTGTTTAGAATAGACTAAAGTGTCATCGAAGAAGACAAGCACGAAATCATCAAGATATGGCCTAAAGATATCCTGCATTAATCTATTGACGGTAGCAGGTGCATTCGTAAGCTCGAATGACATAACTAGGAACTCAAAGTGCCCATATCTTGTATTGAAGGCTGTCTTTGGGATATCTTCTTCCTTGATCCTTATCTGATAGTAACCTGACCTGAGATCAATCTTGGAGAAGATCTTTGCACCCTGAAGATGATCAAGAAGATCATCTATTCTAGGAATAGGATACTTGTTCTTGACTTTTGATTGATTCAACCCTCTGTAATCAATACATAGTCGAAGTGTCCCATCTTTCTTTTTCTGGAATAGTACTGGAGCTCCCCACGATGAACTGCTAGGCCGGATGTAGCCCTGATCTAATAATTGCTTGAGTTGTTCCTTCAACTCAATTGCTTCTGGTATGGACATTCTATAAGGTCTCTTTGCAATTGGCGCAGCTCCAGGTACTAACCTAATCTCATGATCTACTTCTCTTTGAGGCGGAAGTTTGATCAACTCTTTAGGGAATACATCCGTGTATTCCCTTAGCCAAGAAGGTCCTTCATGAGACTCTTGCTTTTGATCTAACTTGTTGAGTTTGATCAAGTAAACAGGTAATCCTTTTCTGACTCCTTTTATGATCCGAGATACTTTGGCCAATTGGATTCTTGGCACTCCTGCCTCACCTTGAGTTGTGAATAATTCCCTTTCAAAGTTTTGAAAGGAAACTTGACCCTTTCCACAGTGAATGTGGGCGTCGTTAGGCTTAAGCCAATCCATTCCAAGTAGACACTCATGGATACCTAAATTCATGACTCTGAATTGAACCAAAGTCTTCTTTCCTCCCAGAAAGAATTCCACCTTAGCAGTTTGCCTGGTAGAAGTTACCTCACGACCATTTGCCAATTCCACAAGTAGGGTAGATGCTTCTACTGTGGCTATTCCTAATCTTTTTGCACATGCTGGTGAGATCAAGGAATGTATACTGCCACAATCAATCAAGGTTTTGATACCTTTACCTTGATAGTCCGACGGTGTCTGAATCACGGAGAACTGGCGATTCGGCCCTTTCTTGTGTAAAGCGGCATGGACTATCACTCTTTTGAATTCTGCCTCCATGGTCGGATCTTCTTCTTCCCCTCCTTTGTACATTTGCCTATTGGCAATGCATGCGGTTCTTCCTCTTCCTCGGGTAGCGGCTCCTTGACCACGGCCTATTCCTTGGAAAGGCGCTTGGCGATGTCCTCCACCAAGCTTGGGACATTGCCTCTTGAAGTGACCGGGTTCGTTGCAGTGGAAACAACGGAGGTTTCGGCTATTACTTTGAGTAGGAACAAAGTTGTTGATGTTATTCATCCTTGCTTTCTTTCTTTGTTCCTGATTATGACCTTGAACTCTCTTCATTTGAGGTCTGAATGCTCCTCTGTTCGGGTCATTATAAGACCAAGTTTTGTTACCCCTTGGTCTAACTTGTACCTCCTGAATTATAGGTGCCGCTCAAATGAGTGCACCATTGCTTCCACCAAAGTCTGGCTTCGCCGGTGAGTTTTAACTTAGCGAGCATAGCCTGATTGGCAGGTGCAGTACCGGCTGCTTCGAAGTAATCCTCCATGGATTCAATCCAAATTTCAGCATCAGCCTGAACGAATTTGCCTCTCCCGTCAAACTCGGGTGGCTTAATCTGCTTGAGAAGGAACTTCTTCTCCTGGATCACACCAGTACTTGATGTAGGAGGTGAATTAGGAACCTGTACCTGGGGTTGTGCCTGAATAAAGGTTTTCTTAACGTTATTATACGATAATCGACGTTAGCTTATCTTTAATTGAGCTATCTCGTAAACAATGTAGCTACTTAACTTTTTATCAACTCTTATGCACAGCCAGACATTGATAAAAAGAAGTCTTTATTTGTATTTACATGGGCATAGCCCTTTCGAATACAACGTTTCATGTGATGATAAGCGAATTGTTACATTTAGTTTGGGGAGAACAACGTTGTATTGCATTTATCTACAGGAACTGTGTAATAATAAGGTTTTGGGTCATGGATCTTCAGGAATCGGTAAGTCATTCGAAGTTTAGGATATCCTTTCCATTGGAATCCATACTTCTCATGGCGGCCCAACACTTTAATCTTGTCGGCGGGGATTACAAGAGTTACTTCCTCATATACATATGAGTTCATCTCAACCCTCCGACCTCGAATATGTAAAGTCGAATTTACGTAAGCTTTCACAAAAACGAACAGCTTCATGACTTTCAGGTCTTCCAACCACTTGATCCTGTTTAGGTTGGTCTGTAGATAAGCAAACTAGTGGCCGGCTATATAGTAGATTCCTGAAGCACCTGTCCATCTTCGTTCCATGTACAAAGGTGGTGGATTATAAATCTTCTCTAGGATGTTCATAATCTCAACCCTTTGTTGATAAAGTGGAGAATGCATTGCAGTCATAAACATGACTCGAAATACCAGAAACTTATTCTACGCTTCATAATTCTGCAAGACAACATTGAAGGTAAGGAAATGTTTGGACAGCAACAATTTCTTTACTTCATTTCTTTGAGATTTCATAAAAACAATTCTGTTATTGGTCGACTCTGATACCAACTGTAACGTGTCCACTAGTATCATCCAAGACACGCCTTAGCAGTCCATCATAAAGGATGTCTAGAAAGCTCTGCCCGGCACTCCCATGGAATGTTACCGGGTTTACGATCTAGGGCTTTTCGCATCTGCCACGTACCGGAAGTATTTTGGCCATTCCCACTTAGGATCGACTGGAATTAGGATTTTCTTGATTGGTCTTTTCCTAATAGCAACTAGTGTCGGACCCAAGCGAACTACTTCATGCAAAAACGCCAGGTTCGAAGTGGATTCATGCTGCACTTGGTTCAAGGAGAATGGGAAACGAGAGGGATGCAAAGCTCAACCTCTCTGCCATAAGGCATAGTCCCATTCCGTTCCCCTAAAACAGCATAAATCGGGTAAGACACAACTCTAGGTCAACGCTTTGTTCGTATCCTTTTACGATCATCCTGCTGTTCTTCGAGATTTGAGAAAAGTTCTTGGCCAACTGGGACCACCCAACCTTAGGACGGACCCATGGCCCATCCTCCGCACTTTCCTCGGTGTGTTTTAGTTGAGTAATTATCTAACACATTAGTTAGACATGAAACAACCAGCTTCTTTAATTAATCCGTTAAGCACTAGTTCTTTCACGTAATCTTATCACGTGACATAGAAAACAATAGCAGACAAGTTCTTTATTAACATATCATCATATTTATCTTTGAAATACAAGGAGATTCGCCCGTAGGCTTGTCCATAATCTGCCCGAAGGCTATCCAGCAATCCAGAGGGATCACTATTCCAAGCTTCCGCCCGTAGACTAGTATGCGGGCCTCGAGATCCAATCCCGAGTCACGTTAGCCTCTTGTGCAAGACCCGAAAGGTGAGGGATTTACGGCCAGAGCCCCCCCTGGCACCCAAGCGTCCTCCTGCACCAAGTAGTGCTCAACGGAGAGACCTCTCACGGCGGGTTCGGTCCATGTTCCCGGCGCGGTCAACAACGCCCTTGGTTAGGGTCAAGGAGGCTGTCGGGGGTAACTGAAGCTCCCTCTCCCTTCAGGCCTTTAACTTGAAGTATAGAAATTCATTTAATTTGTAATTCCTAAATCAAACAATGCTCTAAAATCTCTAGCAAGCACAAACATTTTCATTAATCGATCTTGTTATTGGCAAACTGCTAAGGAAGGAATCTTTCCTTTTGAATGCATCTAGTACTCGATCCGGGGTACCTTGCAACTTGGCAAGATCCTTTATATTCTGGGTTAGGGCGTACCCTATTAACCCAACTTGGTCAACCCTAAAGCTCATTGGATACTTTCGTTTCCGGTTTTTAAGCTTCCTTACTTAGAAGGATATCAAAGAATACATCCTTTTGCAAGATAACTTGCGTAAGGATCCACCATCCTTGTTGAGGGTATTTAACCTTTCTTCTTGTGAATCAATCACAAGACCTTCAGCGAGGAGCTTGCTGGCTCTTCTATTCCCTTCCCCCCTTCGAGCTCGACCGTCGCGGACAGGAGGATAGGAGAAATTTTTTTTTCCTTTAACCTTAATAGGAGTGAATTTGATATATTACATTTATTAAGATGAGCGCTTATCGATTCGCATGCTGATCTCTATTTTTGAGAGACACAATAGACATATAGAGGCATGATGGATGTCGATTAGATTGTAGCTAATTGGTCACGGTTTCAATTGATGTTCGATCGAAAGTATTTTAGCTTAGCTTAATCTCTACACGAAGGGTAGAGGTGGGATTGTCACATCACCATGTCCTGCTAACAAAATTGAAAGGAAATCAGGAGCAATCAACACCTTAGCGGATTTTTCTAGAGGTGTTAGTATTTTTTTTGGAGGTTTTCCGAACAAGGAGCAATTCATGGGGGAGATGACCAGTTCTCTTGGTCACCCTCCCACTGTAGATGAGGTTTTTAGTGTCATGTCTGGGATACCTATCACATCTTTGCCTAGCATTGCCACAGAAACACCAAACCTTGGTACACCTCTACTAATAGGTACTCCATGCACTATGCATACACACAAATCAGTTGATGCACAGGGATCAGCTAAAGTACATGGATCGGCGAAAGCATGTGCATCTACAGAAGCACGTGAATCGAGTGAGGTAGAGGGTAGTGCCCATCAAGGGAGGGGAAATGAGAGAGGTGAGCATCCACAAATGCACTACTCTGTCACAGATGTTGGTGGTATCTTGTATAACCCTCAAGGGAGGAAAGTGATAGTCTACTTGAGGAGTGTAGTGCATGCCACATACAAAGATTATATGATTCCCTTCAAGCACCAAAAAAGTGGTTTGTGGCAAGAGGTGCTAGAAGGGAAGTACATATAAGGTATCCTAATCCCGAGAATTCACGATTCTTAAATAATTGGGGACGGTCAAAGGTGAGAGACGTGCTTCATAACAAGAGGTCTCACCTTATGACGCGCGCCAAGGAGTCACTATAGAGACAAGAGCAGTGGCACCCTGGATATGGCCAACCACACAATTGCCACCGCATGGAGTGGAAAGAGGCCAAGAAGAAAGCAGTAGAGAAAAGGACAAGTCGCCGACATGCAGAGGCACGACGTATCCAGATGGCAACCATGGGATCGTCGCATTATGGATCGGGTGGCAGGGAGTCATGGAAGGCTGAGTTTGTAAGTATTATTTGATTTTTTAAAAAAAATTAAATTTTGTAATTTTTTTCAATTCATTATGTAGTGTGTTCTAATACGTTGTATGTTAAAATTTTGTAATCACGGAGGAGCAATAGAATCATGCAATGAGGATTCCATAGCCAGAAGAGGTATGTTTTATTTTTTACATGAAAAGTATAGGTAACTCTAATTTATTATTTGTAATGGTATTTATATACCTTAATCCTTTGTGTAGGCGAATCCTGATGCAGTGAAGGATAGCGAAGGGGGGACAAGCAGTAGCGGTGGCGGCACCAGCACCGGCACCGACAGCAGTGGTGGTAGCGATGATGATGCCTCTTCTGAGTAGATGTAGAGGATCCTTGTGCACGCATGCCTCCCCTTGGCCTTGTTGTTCTCATTTTTTATATGTATTACTTTCAGCTAGTGCTTGCGACCATGACCATGCTTGAGGTCACAAGTACTAGAACTCGTCATGTAAAAACGTTTCATCTTTATATATGAAATTTTCTATTCTACATTGTTTTGTTTTCAGTACAAAAATCTTCAAAATATGTACAAATGTTTGAGCACAGTAGGCTCATCATGTGTTATTATCAATATATGGACTTTGGCTCTCCACATTCTTTTGTTTTCAGTATAATAATCTTTCTTTGTTTTCCCTAAGCATACAATTTGATGGGGGGAACTCTGTTTTGCGCGTCTATCTACGCGTCTAAATTGTAGGAAAAATGTGTGTCTATAATCGTCAAAAAATTGGAGAGTACACACATTTTTAGACGTGCAATTACATGCCTCTATAGACGCAAAATATGAATATATCTACTTTTTTATAAATATGATTATATATTTACAGAGCGTGTCAAAAGGCGAGTCTATATTTGGGTCTATTTTCGCCTCTATATGCGCTTGTAGTTTTCACTATAAGGGCGGTTGTGGACGCGAAATTTTAGATGCGCTAGTAGACACGGTAATAAACGTGCCCAACATTTTTAAACACAATTCAAATATTACGTCTACAAGCGCATCTATGGAGCCTCTTTGTTGTAGTGAGTGTCAAAACATCCAAGGTGTCAAAGGCAAATTAATCCACAATCATAAACCTCTGCAATGAGAGTATATACATAAAGCAATTTCAACAAATCGTAAGAGAGTCTCCCACTTACTCAAATGAACCACCATTTGCAAATAAAATGCAAATTACTCCTAATTTGAGTAGATCCAGAGTATCCAAAGTAGCAAAGGAAGCTCAAGGCATAGAGTTGATAGCATATAGGTGGCCAAAATATATCATCATGTATACATTTGGGAGCATATACTTTCAATATGTCTTCAAGCCGACAAGTGGAAAACACCGAAGCAAATAGCCACTACCCACATGCAACCACCTAAGCTCAAATAGAATATGTAGATCTCAACATAAGGATGTTGAAGCATATACATCAATGTCAATCATCAACATGACCATGTATGATACTCAAATAGCATGTACGAGTTTCATACATAAACATTCACTGTAAATGCTTGCTATCCAAACTTAGCTACAGCAAGAAACCCTTCAAATGATAACCTATTTAAGCTCTAATCAGTCTAAGAAGGCTTCCCAAGCATCAAACCAATATCCACATTCTATAAACTTGCCCCATAAGCATTACATAAGCCATAAGCATTCAAATACATACTATGCAAGTAGTATATATCGAACATACCCTATATTTACAGTGAATGTCTAATCTCAAGGGATCCAAATAGCACTCAAGACTACCTTGCAAATGTTAGAACAATTCTTAAATGGTTACTAAAGATTTGCATAACCACTAGATAAGGAGTGATCAGCACCAAGTGATATAGAAGAGGCAAGACATGGGATGGAATCGCCATGCGTAAATAGCATGAGTTATTCTTGTTGGACTAGGAGTTATTGCTACTATGTTGGCCACTTAAAGATGCTCCATGGATCCTCTAGATTGAACCTGGATTAAGTTGAAGTAAAGGAAAGGCCACTCAAAAGCTTGGGCATATAGGGTTGGGGCAACCATGAAAGTTTCAAGCAAGCTCTTCTTCTTGGGTTGAATGTAATGTTAAAGAAGCTCTTGGAATGCCCCATTTGATACCACTTGAAAGAAAAAGTAGGACTAAAAGCATGAGCAAAAGCAAGAGAGACTAAGATGGTATGTAGGAACTTCAATAGTCACAATGTGTGACATGCCTTCCCTTAATTCTATTGGCATGTAAAGAATACAAAACAAAGTAACTTGAATATGTAGCTACCACTTGCAATGTACAAATGTTTGGGTGGTAAGTACAAGTCAATGTAGATGGCTAGGGACATGTGGCCTTTAACGCCCAACACAATCTATCATTGAGGAGGGTAGAGTACATGTGAGATGGATCTAGTGCTATGTCATAGACTTGTGCAAAGATTAGAGGATCTTGGGGTCCTTTTTAAGGTGTAGTAGTGGATTTTGGAACAGCATGAGTTGTAACTGAATAAGTCTGAGTTAGAGAAGGGATTTCAAAGAGAATAAGCATTATTTGATTGAATATTATTGCTCACTTTGATCTACTTTCCTTTAGCTATATGTTAATGAGATGTCTAAGTAAATAGATTAGGGAAAGATGGATATGGCCTTGGGAGAGTATTGATATCTTCACTATTTTATGCATAATATTTTTCTTATCTCACATAGCTAGAGAGGTTGCAACACCACTTGGATACATTGCATATCTTTTATTAGGAAAGAAACATCATTATGAGCCTTGGAAATACTATAATTTTTATGGTATTTAAGGCCACCCAGTGGATTAAATGAACATTGTCGTGACGCTATGCGTACACCAGTACTATAAATCTGAGGGCCGAGTTTTTTGCCAAGAAATTGATCACATTAGTCATCGTCATTAGGAATTTATTTTCTATTGTGTGTGTCTCTTTATGTAGTTAGGCTAGGCACAATTTCTTCAATGCATTCATAATTTTTTGTGTGGAATGGATTCTAATTTGCAAACTGCATAAGTGATTGGGCATGAAGTTCTTTTCCAAGGCATGTTTTTCATAGGGCACAATGCATGGGAAAATGGTTCATATGAAGGTTTCCGTTTTGAAGACTCGAGGACTTGAGGAAAAGGTTGTAATTCGGATGTTGCCAGTGCAGATGATATGACTCTTCATAAGAAAAGTTGAATCAATATTTAGCAGTCCATGAAAGCTAAAAGTTATCCATGTGGATTATTGCTAAATCCAAGATGGTGGAGACTAGCTAAGATGTGATCATTGTCCCTCTACCTAGTACTCATCCTGCTTATAGATACAAGACATCTTGAAAGAAGACTGGTTTTGGCCAAAGGGATAATGTGAGCATCGATATAATATAATCAACTTGCCACATTGTAAAAAGATATATTTAGTTTTGACAAAACTTATTGGTATTATACATACCTTGGACAATGGCCTCTCTTGGTATCAAATGAGATATGAAGAGAGAGACTGGTCTTTCTGAGGTTATGGATTACCAGTGCAATCTTGTTGTTCTACTTCATGAAATGGAAGAGTGTCTTATACCCATAGATGAACCTTGGACGAACATGGACATAATTACACACACTTTGCCATTGAAACCACTTCACCACCTTGACTAAGAGAGGAGGTGCTAGCAACATTGTATCAGTTACATATGTTGTGAACAATGATCCTCATCACTCAAACAAGAACAGACAAACCTTTCTCGGATAAACAAGAAGAAGAAAAGAAACAACATGTTCAGAGCAGGAATGTCTCAATAACGTTATCATTGACATTATCATTGACGTCAATGAACAATGCTTTCATGCTAAGAGAAAGAAAAGTGTCATCATTGACAATGATATCTAAAGCTTTCTGAAGTTTTTTTTTCTGAAGCCACGAGCTTTCAAGATGGCACTGATTATAAAAGGACAAGAGGGAGAAAGAAGGAAACGAGAAGGGGAACAAAGTGAGGCAACAATGTCTTTGTCGTGATCGGCTTGATGAAGGTGTAGGAGTCTAAAGATGAACAAAGAAGTGGAGGACAACGAGAAGAAGATTAGCGAGCTGCTGCGACGACAAAGTGTCAGTGATGAAGTTGCGACAACACAAATTGGTGAGGTTGGAGAAAACGACAACGAAGCTTCAAAATTGAGATGTAGATGAAGGTGGCGTAGAGCCAAAGAGAGCTAAAGGGAGCGTCAACTTGTAGTGCAAGGGGGGGGTAGGGGCATTGACAACATGCCCCAAAGAGACGAAAAAAATGCCGACGAGAAAATCGAAGGTGATCAACAAGCACGCAGAAAGTGACCGCGACCAAAGAAGACGTCGTGGAAGGTGCCAAAGTAGTCGATGCATGACACAAAGAAGAAAACTGTCAAAGTGACAAATGCTGAGTGTGCAAGATCGACATGCAAACGAGAATGTGAAGATGATGTAGCTGAAGGGAGAAGTTTGAATTCTTGCATGCTTTCTTCCTACGCAATATACAATGTCTTGAGTATGAAAATTTATGCAGGGCTAACTCATATTGTAGAAAGCTTTACTCTACAACAGGGGCAATAGGATCGCATGAAGAGGAAGAAGATTGCAAGATTATTGAAGTTCATGCAGAACAAGGAAACAAATGGGCTTGAATTGCTAGACTTCTTTCTTGCTCAAACTGTCAACGCAATTAAAAACCATTGGAATTAAGCACTCTACTGGAAGCTTCTTAATGATGAGAAAGCAAGGAGAGAACTACCATGAGTTCACTCAGTTAAAGCAAATGAAGAAATTAGTGACTCTTATATGACTCGGCCAATTGCTGATGAAACTCATTCTGATTGTGGGACAAAACATTATCAGAGTTGGCACCTGAAGTTCAAAATACTGGGATCACGGAAGGACAAACTTCTATCTCCACTGTTTCCCTCTGCTATTAGACAACCACCTCGTTCAAGTGCCTTCACTAGTTATAGTCCTTTAATTGTAAACAAAGTGAAAGTTACTATCCCCAGAGTCGAAAATATTGCCCATAGCTCAAACGTGCAATTGTATACTGTCATTGATGAGAAAGCAAGGAGAGAACTATCATGAGTTCACTCAGTGAAAGCAAAGGAAGAAATTAGTGACTCTTATATGACTCGGCCAACCGCTGATGAAAATCATTCTGATTGTGGGAAAAAATGACATCAGAGTTGGAATCCTTTGGTTTATTCAGCATTTCTATCTTTAGTTTCACCACACAATGTGATCTAATAGATAGAACCACATTGGCTTTATCATGGTGATATATATCTTTCATTGATGCATTTGAACTAAAAATATTGAGGGTGTGTCTATTATCATGCTACTACCCACATCTCAAGAGAACTGTAAGACATTGAGCTGAGCTAAGCAGCATCATGTAAACTGTCATAGAGTATTTACATAATTTAAGATTTTGCAATGGCTAACAAAAAATGGATTTGGAGGGACAAGAAGTATGTTCGTTACAAAGAACTCAAAAATGTGGCCTAAGGATCATGTATGGTTAGATAAGTTAGCAGACCATGGTTCATTACGCTATGTATATTGTACAAAGATTGGGTTTTTTCTTGTTGGCAAGTCTTTGTAAAACCAATGTTTCTTGCAAGTAATGTTTGGAGTATAGGTAATGTAGGTTGCACATGACAAGTTTGTAAGCTATAGTTTGATGTCTTGAAGTAGTTACGATGTATAATGAGAATGAGGTAGGTTGCCACATCTTTCATCAAATGTGTATCGCTTCATCATACTCAAATAAAGAAAGCATGGTTTGTTGGAAATTGTGGCACAAAGCATTTTGGGGATTTAATGATGCAGTCTATACTAATGCGTACATCATGTTCAAAGAGAGGGGAAGAGACAAGGAAATATTGCCACCATAAATAGAGAGCATTGTACTCTCTCTTCCATTATTGATTCATTGCAATGCTCAAAGGTTCTTAATCTAAGTCACACATATAGAGTATGAAAGTAGGTCACTAACTCACTAGACACCTCTAGCCTGAGTTAAGTTTAGTTTGATTGACTCATCATTATGCCACACATGACTAGTAATAACTAGCTACAACTGTACTAAGTAGAGTTAGTGTCAATAGCATTGAGCTTTACTCTCAACACTCCCCCTAAAGCTCAACTCAAGTATTGTACTCCAAGTAGCTCCCTGAAGTAAAAAATTTTTATCTCTAGGAAGTGACCCTTCACTCTCCTCTCTAAAAAAATATAGTTGTAATCAAGGGGGAAGGCTCTTAACTCTTCATTCTCCTCTCCTTTTATAGTTTTCTATCCACACTCACACACATTAGGCTTTTTGCTTTCAGCTTTTGGCTTTTGCTTTTCTACTGTGTTTCACTATTTTCGTTTTTTCTGCTCTATGTATGTTTGCAACTTGTTTGGATCATAACTTCGTCATTTGAACTCCGAATATAGTTTTTTGGGTACTCAAAACGATTGGAACACATCTGGTTGATGAGCTTACGTGGGCAGAAATACAAAAATCCGTCAAAATCGGGTAAAACCATTGATTTTCATAAATCACATCATTTTTTCTCGATCTTTTATCTTGGACGACTTATTCCCTTCCTTGGCCTATTCTTCTTGTAATTGCATATACTTTCAGCACATATGTCCTCTTTTTCTTTAAGAAATACTCACTGACGATGTAAAATGTACAATCTTTTCCTTTGATCCTTGAGTCTTCAAAATAAATATTCTTTGGATATGAACCTGTTTTTTTATGTAGTGTGGCCTAGCAGGAATATAGTTGTTTAAATGAACTCCGTGCCCAATCATTTATGATTTGAAAAAATATGCAATGTTGGATCCATGATATGCAATCAATCAATCCATGCTACACACAAAAATAATGTATGCATTGAAGAAATTGTGCCTAGTTTATCTATATGTGATCATGCATATGCAAAATGCAAAAAAAAATTCTTGATTAATTTTAAATTGTTTATCCTCACCTCTCAACTCTCATAAAAAAGATATGATATACTCCGCTCCACCCATCCAAAATCTCACAATCACTCTAGAAAATGATGGTCCTCAAGATGTTGACCAGATAAGAACAACACTTCTCACAATTGGTGGCGTCCTTCACGACCCTCGAACTCACCCAGCCACCTTACACTCTCAACCAGAGGTTCCTAACTTTGTGATGAGCATCCCAAATATCGTGCATGCAAGAAATGTGCATGTTCAATGACAGGTGCTCTCTCATGTGCACGTGCATCTAAAATTTACTGCATATAGTTGCAGCGGACCTCATGCCGTGCAAGTGCTCAATGATGGTGCAAAACATGCATAATCCCAATCCATGGCATGGAAGTATTTGATAAGAACAAGAGACGACCCCCGAGTGTAGTGCATCAACAAGTACAATGTCAAGTGCTCGTGAACCCATTATCCCCATGATGTGCAAAATTCTCGACTAGAAAACATACTTAGCTCCTCAATGTTCAGTAGCTATTGACAAACACAAGCTTCATCCTGTTCAAAAAAATACCAAGCTCGACCAAGGCTATCAAGTTTCACACAAATCAAACAAAATGACAGAAACAAATCCTAAGCTAGACAAACACAAGAAATCTAATTACAAAATAACAAAACAAACTGTCATGCAAACAACTAAGCTAGCAAAGATCAAACCTAACTATAGTTTGACTAGGGCTTTTCAGTTTTCAGAAAAACACTTGACAATGTGATTCCTTGAGATCAACCTTGTGATTATTCATTGAAAGCTATGAGATGAAGGAGCTTTGAGAAAAGCTTGGTGCTCAAAGTCTCTTGATATGAATGGCTTTTACATTACAAAGTGTGAATTCTTATGTGTTATGACATGTGTGGTTATTCTTGGTACACGTTGTTCATATTAGCCCCATTGAGAGGGTAGTAGATTGATCCTCAATGGATCAAGATGATGACCCCCAAATATGACACTAAACAATATTGGTATCTTGAGATGCTCAATGACTCTGACCCTTAATATCATGCTTGTTCTTCTATATAATTCTTACTTGTTGAGCCTTATCTAGGACTGCAAAGAAGGGGTTCCATGCAAAGTTTCATTTATTATTTCCATATCAATTAATAGATCCACTTTTAGTGCAACATGTAATTAGATAAATTCTTTAATTAAAAAATTTTGGGAAGCCTAAAGGCTACTTTTGATATTTGTTTTCCATGCAATACAGTGGCTTTTTAAATGATAGACGATTGCAACAAGGATGCTCTGAGATTAAGCACAGCTTAGCAACATTTGAATAAGAAAGTTTACATTGCAGTTATTAGAATTTCAAAGTAGCTTTTGATTTTGAATAAATTTAATAGCTCCACTTAGATTCACTCACTAACCAAAGCTCTTGTGAAGTTATAGATTATGCTACATTGAGAGTGAAGAAATTTTCACCTAGAGTGAGTAAATGTCACCTTGATTTTCGATTCTTTCATATAGAAGTGCACAAGTTTAACCTTGAGGTGCCCTACTTCATCCTGAGGTCATGAATTTGCATAGTATGGATCCATAATTTCTTTCAAATATCCTCAATGATCATCCAAAATCCTTGACATTTTGCTTGAGATCTTGCTCTATATGTGGATGATAGTTCTGTTAATCTTGCTCTATATGTGGATGATACCATACTTGTTTCTAACAATCTCAACTTCCTTCAACAAGTAAATAAGGTTTTATCTTTTGCATTTGACATGGTGGATCTTGGAGACATACACTCATGTCTCGGTATTTAGATTCAACGATATCGAGAGAAGGATGTTTTATTAGTGTGTCAAACAAAGTTCATTGAAGATATTATTCAGAAGTTTGGTTTGGGTTTTTCACATCCTGCTAGTACTCCTTGTCATGTAAGCTCTACCAAAAACTCTCACTTTCTGTAGAATGATGGGAAATTAGCATTATATCAACCTTTTGCTAATATTGTTAGATGTCTTCAATTTGTTGGCTTAAATTCTCGCCCTAACATTCTTTTTGCCATAAATTTTATTGGACAACATCTTAATTCTCCATGTCTTAAACATTGGACTGCAGCTAAACAAGTTTTGAAATATTTAAAAGGCAGTAGGCCTTTCATATGAAACCCACACTAACGAAGGGTTAAGGAGGGAATAAAGGATGGAAATGTGTGTGTGTGTGTGTGTGCACACATGTGTGTGTATGTGTATATATGTATGTATATATTTCATAAGAATTATAAGATAATAAAGAAAAAGATGATGGACAGGGAGACAATAGGTTGCGCTACCATCATCAAGAGAAACAATGTAAGAGAGGGAGATCAACTACAACTCATCTACACGAGAGAGAGAGAGAGAGAGAGAGAGAGACAGAGAGAGACAGAGAGAGAGAGAGAGAGAGAGAGAGAGAGAGAGAGAGAGAGAGAGAGAGAGAACCTATTGTCGACGATCCCGAACGACTATGGAAACAAAGAATCCCATAATGCTCACCTCTTGGTAGAGGATTCAAAAAGCTAAGGTTTTTGATGATTCTTTATTTGATTCTTGTTTGAGCTATATGGATTGGATATTGATGAAGGTGATGATGCAATACACATCTCAATTGCTGAAGATTATAAGAAAACATGTGGAGTCTTTCCCCCTTACTACTTGTGAGCATGATTTAACGTGATTCCTTGAGATCAACCTTGTAATTATTCATTGAAAGCTATGAGATGAAGGAGCTTTGAGAAAAGCTTGGTGCTCAAAGTCTCTTGATATAGATGGCTTTTACATTACAAAGTGTGGATACTTATGTCTTATGACATGTGTGCTTATTCTTGGTACAAGTTGTTCATATTAGCCCCATTGAGATGGTAGTAGATTGATCCTCAATTAATCAAGATGATGACCCCCAAATATGAGACTCAACAAGATTGGTGATCTTGAGATGCTCAATGACTCTGACCCTTAATATCATGCTTGTTCTTCTATATGATTCTTACTTGTCGAGCCTTATCTAGGACTGCAAAGAAGGGGTTCCATGCAAAGTTTCATTTATTATTTCCATATCAATCAATAGATCCACTTTTAGTGTAACATGTAATTAGATCAATTCTTTAATTAAAATTTTTTGGGAAGCCTAAAGGCTACTTTTAATATTTATTTTCCATGCAATATAGTGGCTTTTTAAATGATAGATGATTGCAACAAGGATGCACTGAGAATAAGTATAGCTTAGTAACATTTGAATAAGAAATTTTACATTGCAGTTATTAGAATTTCAAAGTAGCTTTTGATTTTGAATAAATTTAATAGCTCCACTTAGATTCACTCACTAACCAAAGCTCTTGTGAAGTTATAGATTATGCTACATTGAGAGTGAAGAAATTTTCACCTAGAGTGAGTAAATGTCACCTTGATTTTCGATTCTTTCATATAGAAGTGCACAAGTTTAACCTTAAGGTTCCCTACTTCGTCCTTAGGTCATGAATTTGCATAGTATGGCTCCATAATTTCTTTCAAAGATCCTCAATGCTCATCCAAAATCCTTGACATTTTGCTTGAGATCTTGCTCTATATGTGGATGATAGTTCTGTTAATCTTGCTCTATATGCGGATGATACCATATTTGTTTCTAACAATCTCAACTTCCTTCAACAAGTAAATAAGGTTTTATCTTTTCCATTTGACATGGTGGATCTTGGAGACATACACTCATGTCTTGGTATTTAGATTCAACGATATCGAGAGAAGGGTGTTTTATTACTATGTCAAACAAAGTTCATTGAAGATATTATTCAGAAGTTTGGTTTGGGTTTTGCACATCCCGCTAGTACTCCTTGTCATGTAAGCTCTACCAAAAACTCTCACTTTCTGTAGAATGATGGGAAATTAGCATTATTTCAACCTTTTTCTAGTCTCATTGGATGTCTTCAATTTGTTGGCTTAAATTCTGGTCCTAACATTCTTTTTTCCATAAATTTTATTGGACAACATCTTAGTTCTCCATGTCTTAAACATTGGACTGCAGCTAAACAAGTTTTGAAATATTTAAAAGGTAGTAGGCCTTTGATATGAAACCCGCACTAACAAAGGGTTAAGGAGGGAATAAAGGATGGAAATGTGTGTGTGTGTGTGTGTGTGTGTGTACGCACATGTGTGCACTTGCACATGTGTGTGTATGTGTATATATGTATGTATATATTTCATAAGAATTATAAGATAATAAAGAAAAAGATGATGGACAAGGAGACAATAGGTTGCACTACCATCATCAAGAGAAACAATATAAGAGAGGGAGATCAACTACAACTCATCTACATGAGAATGAGAGAGAGAGAGAGAGAGAGAGAGAGAGAGAGAGAGAGAGAGAGAGTAGTAGAGAGAGGGAGGGAGAGGAGGGCCAAGACCTTTGGTCTAGCACAAGTAGAAGGAAAAGAGGATACTAATTTCTCCCTCACCATCACTAATATTCCACAAGCTTCAACCTCCATGATTTCCTCCTTCTTTAACCCATTCTCATTAACAAAAACTAAAAATGATTCTACATTTTCCTTCTTTATATATAGCCATTATCTTTTGCCCACTTTCAATGTCCTTTTGAGGCCATCCTAGTGCACATGTTTTTCCTACTCCCGTTGTCTTTTTCTCCATATCCATCGCTCATAATTTCTATCTATTCGCCTGATAATTGGACCCCCATTAAGCTTTATAATACATTTTGCTATTCTCTTAAAATTTGTATATTTTTAGACCTCAATATTCATCATGGAATAGAACATTTGATATTAGAATGGGCTTCATTCTCTTACACAAAGTCATCAACACCATTTACTAGATCTCATTATGTTCGGATGAGATTTGAGAAGTGTTTGCATATTCACAAATACTGGGAAATATCTGTAAAATCTTAGAATTGTCAAAAAAGAAAAGGAGTTTAGTTTGGCCTCTTTTTGCACTATTTTTAGTATTCCTTGAGCTACTTTGTCCTTTTGTAAAAAGAATTGGACATCAATCTATTGTGAATTGTTACCTATATAAGTAGTTAGATAGCAAGCATATGGATGAAGGTAACTCCATTGATAGTTTTGTAACAAAAAGCAAAGATCTCAGGGAGCAATTTATTGTGCCAAATGAGATTTTGCTAGATAGTTCACTTGTGCAAACCATTCTCAATGGAGTTCTTAGTTCTTAATTTTTTTTTTCATCTAGTCATCATTTGATAATAAAAGGTCATAAGAATGCTTTTTCATTTGATGACTTGGTTTCTAGTTTTCTTTGAAAATAATAGTCTTGGTAAAACAAGTCCATTATATGTGTTGTAGACCAAGCTTTTCTAGCTAGTTAGAAAGGTGAAGGAAAAACTTTATTTTCTACTAGTAAGTGGAAATCAACAAATGTTTTTCAATAAAAGAAGACTAATAAGGATGAGAAGAAAAAAGAGAGTCTAATGTTTTGCAGGTACTACAAGGTAAAATATCATTTCATTAAGGATTATCCTAAATGGGCTATAAAATAGGCCAAGAAGAAAGATCCTACTATAGCTACTATAGATACCTCTCCTTCCAAGTTAGAACTTGCAAATATTGTGCAGATATATATTTTATATTTAGCGTTCAATATACATGTCGTGCTGCTATGGGACAGGGTAAGAAAAACCCTAGAGTGCATAATCATCTGGCTTTCGTATTAACTTAGAGAGTCAATGTCATATTAGTCATTAGTGTTAGTGTCCATAGTATGGATGGCTCAAAAATATGAAATTCTTGGATGATTTTAGCCCTTTTTTATATTTGGGATATTGTTTCTTGTAAATATCCTAAAAAGGTGTAGAAAACTTCTAGAATAGGGTGAGAAGCAAAAAGCAAGTTTCTTTTCAGCAAGTTTTGGAATATCTCATTTAAAAAAAGAAGAGCTCCCAAATTTGCATTGCACGCGATCGCAGTTTTCTGGTAGCAAAAAACACTTCGGACGGGAAGAGGGGAGAAAGAGAGATCGACGAGATAATTGATCAGGTGTCCTAGGGTTTTATCCCCTTTTGGAGCCAACAAAGCATTAGTCTTGTCGTGCGAGCAACATAGTAGCATCTAAGTGTTTGGTGTGAGTTTTTTGGGTATAATAGGGTGGTCCATTAGATCTAATGCTTGGAGATTGAAGAGTCAATATTATCCCATGAAGGAGGTTCATCATTGTATAGAAAAGGAAAGGCAATGAGTAATGACTTTGTATCATCAACGTCCTCTAGTGACCAGGTCCTTGCAGCATCCTCTTGAGACCATGTGCTATCCATAAGTTATTCATTAAAAATAGCATCCCAACTTATGATTACCTTCTTGGAGGATGGATCATGAAACATGTATCCCTTTAGAAAAAATTGAATATCCAATGAAAATAAGTTTCAGATCGCGAGGATCAAGTTTTTTGGGAGTCTCTTTGGGTACATAAATATAAGCAATACATCCAAAAGTTCAGAAATATGAAACAGAAGGAGTCTCACATGTCCAAGTAGTGATTGGTATTTTACCAAAAGCAATCGTATGAAGATGATTTTGCACAAATATTGTTGTTAAGACTACTTCAGTCTAGAAACATCGAGATTAATGAGAATGAATGAGCATACATCGCATGGCATTGAGGATAGTCATGCTTTTATGTTTGGCAATACCATTTTGTTGAGGAGAGTAGGAAACCATATCTTCATAATGAATATAGTGATTATTACAATAATCATCAAAATCATTTGAAATGTATTCTCCATCATTATCACTGTGGAGTTTTCTTATGCGAGGACCAGTATGAAGTTCTATAGCTTTTTGATATTTCTTAAAAGATAATAAAGCTTCTTATTTTCATTACAAGAGAAAAAAAATGGTGTATCGTAAGAAGTCATCAATAAAAGTCATGAAATACTGATATTGAGATTTCGATGGAGAAAAAGATCCACAAACATCAATGTGAATAAGATCAAGAAAATCTCTAGAATGAGTTGTGGTAGAAATGGAAAAGGGTTTGTGAAAATTCTTTTGAAGTGTAGAATATTTACAAATACCCATGTGAGGATGAGCTTTGAATTCCATACCTTGAACAAGGTCATGCCAATAAAGATCGACAAGCTTAGAAATATCAGAGTGAACAAAGTAATGATGCCATATTCTGTAGCAATATATGCTCTATTACGATCTGAATCGAAATGACTCTTGAAACATAGATGGGTTGGATGATCACTCTTTTTGTAGTAGTCACAAGGACAATAATCTCTAAATAAAAATGGTTGTTTATTTGTAATAATATGTTCTTCATCACATTGTTTTGCCTAGCAATCATCTATAGTATGACTATTTCTATTACGATAAGAATAATATCTATTAGGAAACTTGAGACAAGAGAAGTTACAACCACTACAACTCCTACATGTAAATCATGGAAAGGGATTCCTTCGAGCAAGTAAAGCTTGGTCTCTTGGTTCTGACAGTGTATCCTCTTGTGAAATCATAACTGTTTCTTGATTTGTGTGTCGTTGTTCATGTCATTGTGAATATTCAATCAAAGCTATACGAGCTTGATCAAAATTGATCCCATCTTTGTTAGATAATATGGTAAAAATATTATTATAGTATAGTATCAAGAAGCTATATTACCAATTTCTTTCGTGGAATGGCATCACTAGCACCAGCAAGCAAGCTGATTGATAATGTTCTTGAATGGTTCGATATGTGTTGTCATAGAAGTTCTGATATTGTATTGTAACTCAGTGAGCTGACTACAAAGATAAAGTATTTTTGTAATATATTTATTCTTAAAATTTTCTATCGATTACTCCCATATAGCTTGTAAGGTTGAAAGATTACATACAACAAGCATAAGAGATTTTTAAAGACTAGAAAGAATATATGAACAAGTTGCATTGTCACATCTTACCCACTCATCATAAACAATTTGTCATTCCTTAAAGAAGATAGGTCCTTCAGTTACAAGGGTATTATCATGAGCGTGATCACTTGGTTGAGGCATATATTCATAAGTACCAAGAATAATATCATGTAAGTCATCGCCTTCAACAATTAGCAGCATCTTTACTTTCATAAAGTATCTCTAAGTGTAAATTAAGTTTTATTAATGATAATCAATGATAAATTTATAACTCCTTTAACATGATAAAAGAAGTTATCGGCACATGCCATAGTATGCACCTTACCGTAGGCTCAAGGAAAGTCAGCATACTATGGAGAGAAGTAATATGCTTCATTGTACTACTATCAAAGTACCATACATCCAAATCCACAATAGACATGCAAGAATCATGAAATGAAAAAGTACACATTGTCGAATGGGTTTTAGACGAAAGGTCATATCCATTGGAAATCACAGAGAGAAGGAAGTAGAGAATAGGAGATAAAAGAAAAGAAAAAGAATAGGCACCAGATTCAAATGCATCTAAAGAATCTTGGAAATGAAGTTCTCTTCAAGACATGTACATACATCAAGAATCAATTATAAAACCTTTAGTCAAGTCTACCAAAGCCTTTACATAAGATAAAGACAAAACTCAATGATTCAAAATCTACATGTCTTACATATAAATTATATTGTACATCCAAGAGAAAGAGTCCAAACAATCCAAATGTCAATAGGTTTAGATGATTTCTTGTTAGGAGAAGCCCAAGAACTTCTCCAGGGAGCACTATGTATTGATGAAATCTCAGAAGGTCAACAAAATCCTTATATGGGACTCCAAATACACTTTATCCTTGTGTATTGATGGTTATTACAGCAATCATAAGATGATCCTTTGATGGCTAAACTCCAAGAATAATGATTCTTGGATTGTCTAAACAATATATACTACTACTTGGAAGTAATCTCCAAGCATTGGATCTCTTGGTGCACCCTATTATATCCAAAAACTTGCAACAAATAATAGCTTCAACTCTACTGCTCAGACATCAAATCTGATGATTCAGTTGGCTCCATGAGGGTGGTAAAACATTACGACACCTTCTTAGAATTCGCATGGATGGCTCCTTCTCCCCTCTTCTCATCCGAAGTGTTGTTTGCTGCTTGAAAATTGCAATCGCACGTGGTGCGAACTTAGGAACCCTTTTGTTTTAATGAGATAGAACCAATGTCACAAGGGTTTTAGTCAAAAGGTTGTATCCACCGAGGATCAAAGAAAGAAGAAAGTATAGAATAGGAGATAGAAGAGAAGAAAAAGAATAGGTATGAGATTCAAATGAATCCAAAGAATGCTAGAAATCAAATTCTCTTCAAGACATGTGCATATATCATAAATCAATTATAAAACCTTCTGCCAAGTCTGCCAAAGCTTAACACAAGATAAAGACAAAGCTCAATGATTGAGACTCTGCATGTATTACATGTAAATTCTATATCATCCAAGAAAAAGAGTCCAAACAAACCAAATGTCTTTATGTTTAGATGATTTCTTGGTACGAGAAGCCCAAGTACTTCTCTCAAGAGCACTATGTATTGATAGAACTTGACAATGTAAACAAAATACTTGTATGTGACTCCAAATACACTTCAACCCTGTGTATTCTTCATTATTACAACAACCCCATAAGCTGATCGTTTGATGGTTAAACTCCAAGAAAAATGGTTCTTAGATTATCTAGACAATGTCTACCACTACTTGGAAGCAATCTCCAAGCATTAGATCTCTTGGACCACCCTGTTATACCAAAAAACTTGCACCAAATACTAACTTCTATTGTGTTGCTTAGACGACAAGTCAGATGCTTCTGTTGGCACCAAAAGGGGATAAAACCCTAGGACACCTAATCAAAATTTTGGTGGATCGCTGTAACATCCCCTGTGCCCCCGTGCCTTCCCCATACGAACC
The DNA here is from genome assembly GCF_053477565.2 of Lygodium microphyllum. Classification (NCBI taxonomy): domain Eukaryota; kingdom Viridiplantae; phylum Streptophyta; class Polypodiopsida; order Schizaeales; family Lygodiaceae; genus Lygodium; species Lygodium microphyllum. Next base: position 138,860,803 of record NC_141151.1, on the reverse strand, counting down.
CCCCTTCAAATTTTTAAAAATTTTAAAAAATTTTAACTCTCCCTCTCTCTCAACCATCTGCATGGTAGGGGGAGTGAGAGAGAGGGTGAGTAAAGGAGAGAAGGGGGCATGCAACCCCCAGGTGGGAGGAGTGGTGGCCGTTAACGGCCATCTCCCCCCACCCCCCCTACCACCTCCCTCCCCCATTATAAAGGGGACAATGCCTCTCTCCTCCCTCGTGTGCATAGCCCCCCTGCCCGTGGTTTGCAACAAGCCCTCCCCCCTCCGTCTGGACATAGCACCCCCCCTCTGATTGCAGTGCCCCCCCTCGCCGTTGGCAGCAGGCAACCCCCCCTCCTTCTCCTCCTCCTTGACATCAGTCCGCAGCCCCTCCTCCCTCGTCATCATCACGTTTTCCCCCTTGGTGGTCATCAGCCTAGCGCAGTGGCCCCTGTGATGAGCGCTGAGAGAGAGAGAGAGAGAGAGAGAGAGAGAGAGAGAGAGAGAGAGAGAGAGAGAGAGAGAGAGAGAGAGAGAGAGAAGAGGGAGAGGAAGAGAAGAAGAAGAAGGAGAGAGAAGAAGAAGAAGAAAAGAAGAAGAAGAGGGAGGGGAAGAAGGAGAAGAAGGAGAGAGAAGAAGAACAATATTGTACGTATTCTTTAAAGATAGGTTGAGCTTGATCAATTGGTTGAGGCATACATTCATAATTACCAAGAACAATATCATGCAAGTCATCGCCTTCAAGAATTAGCAGCATATTTATTGTACATCCAAGGAATCCTTGTCCTTGAAACTGAGGGACGGAACATTGTCTAGAAGGAAATCCATTGACGATTATAGAATATGACATAGTTGGATGAGAGAATACGTACAATATGAGATCACAGAATCTGCACACCATATACGAAATGGCGATGAAAGTGCAACACAAAAAGTTATATGCAGAAGCTATGCTATAAAAAAAGATGTTTATTTCAAAAAGTATACTCCAAAGGAAAAAGAGCCAAGATAGATGAAATGTGGGCAAGAATAAAGCAACCAAAAATAGATAAAATGTATATGAGAATAAATCATCCCAACATAGACGAGAAGGATGAACAATGATCAAAGCATTATCCCTTTACTTTTTGGCAAAGAAACTCAAGAGTGAGTAATCATGACGAAAAATTTGTCATAGAAGTCTACACGAAAAGCTATTGTCTTGTTCGTTTTCCTGCTTCAAGTCTAGTTTATCTAAAGTGACATAAGTTTTGACATAGAACTTCAAATTGAGCAAGATTTGCTAGGAAGAAAGCTTGAGAGTCCTAACACATCACAAAAACTGGTTTTCTTGAGAAATGCATTTTCTTAAGAGTTTTTCAAATAGAAACTTTTAGGGTGTCCAAGAAAGGCATATCTAGAATTCAACATATCTACAATCTAAATGATGATCAAGTGAAGTTCTTTTATACTTAAAATTCATAACATAAGATGCTCATCACATACACAATACATCAAATTTACGCATGAAAAGAACATGAATCAAGAATTGAAGAGATACTATATAGATATACTTCCTGATTTTCTTCTTGAAGGAATTGGTTGTAGCCCATCGTGATAGCTTTGATACCATGTTGATATATAGAGAGAGAAGATATGTAGAGATGCAAGAGAGAGAAGAGACACACCATGTACACTCCCAAAGACTATTTCATATTGATCACAATCTATATATATATATTTGAGACCTAGTCTAGATAGGGTGAGCTATATATAGCTTTAACAATGACCATACATTTATGCTAGATCTACCTCCTCATTTCTAAGTCCATAATATATTTCTTGTTAGGTCTTTATGACATCTTAAGGACATTTCACATTTTCATGTTGCCTTTAACCAACCCCTCTTATTATATATAGATCATGGCATTTTAAAATCAAACACTATTCAAGAGGCTTGACGAAGCCACTAGAAAGTTTGTGCTTCCATTCTCCACATCCTAGCCCATAAGAGTTGAGGTGAGTTGTTATTCCACCTTCACTGAATGTTGGTTGGAGGAACCTATGTAAGGAGATGAGTATGTTAAATGGCTCTCCCTTGTGTGTGCGGTTAATGTAATGAGCACCTAAATGATTCTCCTTTGATACCACGACACAATTTTTAAGGTGATGAGAGGCTTGGATAGTTCTCAGTTGAGGAAAATGTTTAATGTGTATGCTTTTTAAGATGTCATCTAGCCTCATTAGCATGTAAGATGGATGTTTTCAGTCAATGGGTGATCTCCATAAAGGTCATGTCACAATGAGTTGATATTAAGCTTATTTGAAGTGTAGGCTGTGGACTATTGTTTAGCTCTATATTTGTAGCTAGTTGCTTGCTAGTCAACATTATTCCTCTAGTTTATTAAGATGAGCGCTTATCGATTCGCATGCTGATCTCTATTTTCGAGAGACACAATAGACGTATAGAGGCATGATGGATGTCGATTAGATTGTAGCTAATATGTCACGGTTTCAATTGACGTTCGATCGAAAGGATTTTAGCTTAGCTTAATATCTACACTAAGGGTAGAGGTGGGATTGTCACATCACCATGTCCTGCTAACAAAATTCAAAGAAAATCGGGAGAAATCAACACCTTAGCGGATTTTTCTAGAGGTGTTAGTAGTTTCTTTGGAGGTTTTCCAAACAAGGAACAATTCATGGGGGAGATGACCAGTTATCTTGGTCGCCCTCCCATTGCAGAGGAGGTTTTTAGTGTCATGTCTAGGATACCTATCACATCTTTGCCTAGCATTGCCACAAAAACACCAAACCTTGGCACGACAAACCTTGGTACACCTCTACTAATAGGTACTCCATGCACTATGCATACACATAGATCAGCTCATGCACAGGGATCAACTGAAGTACATGGATCGGCCGAAGCATGTGCATCTACAGAAGCACGTGCATCCAGTGAGGTAGAGGATAGTGCCCGTCGAGGGAGAAGGAAGAGTCATGCGGGAGGACAAGGAGGTCGAGGGCTTTGTGGGGGTTGCCTAGGAGGTGGCTCTTGATCACCCTCATCACTGGGAAATGAGAGAGGTGAGCCTCCACAAATGCACTACTCTGTCACATATGTTGGTGGTATCTTGCATAACCCTCAAGGGAGAGAAGTGATAGTCTACTTGAGGAGTGTAGTGCATGCCACATACAAAGATTATATGATTCCCTTCAAGCACCAAAAAAGTGGTTTGTGGCAAGAGGTGCTAAAAGGGCAGTACATATAAGGTATCCTAATCCCGAGAATTCACGATTCTCAGATGACTGGGGACAGTCAAAGGTAAGACACGCGCTTCATAACAAGAGGTCTCACCTTATGACGCGCGCCAAGGAGTCACTGCGGAGACAAGAGCATGGGCGCCCTGGATATGGCCAACCACCCAATTGCCACCGCATGGAGTGGAAAGAGTCCAAGAAGAGAGCAGTTGAGAAAAGGACAAGTCGCCAACATGCAGAGGCGCGACGTATGCAGATGGCAACCATGGGATCATCGCATTATGGATCGGGTGGCAGGGAGTCATGGGAGGTTGAGTTTGTAAGTATTATTTGATTTTTTAAAAAAATTAAATTTTGTATTTTTTTTCAATTCATTATGTAGTGTGTTCTAACACATTGTATGTTAAAATTGTTTTGTAGTATCATATCGTTGGTAGGATGCCTACTCCAGCTAGAGAGGTAGGCTACCATCAAGGTCATAACCGAGCATCCACTTGGCAGCATTTCTACGAGGAGGGAATGATCACGGAGGAGCAATAGAATCATGCAATGAGGATTCCATAGCCAGAAGCGGTATGTTTTATTTTTTACATTAAAAGTATAGGTAACTCTAATTTATTATTTGTAATGTTATTTATATACCTTAATCCTTTGTGTAGGTGAATCTTGATGCAGTCAAGGATAGCGAAGGGGGGACAAGCAGTAGCGGTGGCAGCACCAGCACCGGCACCGACAGCAGTGGTGGTAGCGATGATGATGCCTCTTCTGAGTAGATGTAGAGGAGCCTCGTGCATGCATGCCTCCCCTTGGCCTTGTAGTTCTGATTTTTGATATGTATTACTTTCAGTTAGTGCTTGCGACCATGACCATGCTTGAGGTCACAAGTACTAGAACTCATCATGTAAAAACGTTTCATCTTTATATATGAAATTTTCTGTTCTTCATTGTTTTGTTTTCAGTACAAAAATCTTCAAAATATGTACAAATGTTTCAACACAGTACGCTCATCATGTGTTATTATCAATATATAGACTTTGGCGCTCCACATTCTTTTGTTTTCAATATAATAATTTTTCTTTTTTTTCCCTAAGCATACAATTTGATGGGGGGAACTCTGTTTTGCGCAGCTATCCACGCGTCTAAATTGTAGGAAAAATGTGTGTTTATAATCGTCAAAAAATTAGAGAGTACATGAATTTTTAGACGTGCAATTACACGCCTCTATAGATGCAAAATATGAATATATCTACTTTTTTATAAATATGATTATATATTTACAGAGCATGTCAAAAGGTGAGTCTATATTTGGGTCTATTTTCGCCTCTATATGCGCTTGTAGTTTTCACTATAAGCGCGGTTGTAGATGCGAAATTTTAGACGCGCTAGTAGACACAGTAATAAACGCGCCCAACATTTTTAAACACAATTCAAATATTGCATCTACAAGCGCATCTATGGAGCCTCTTTGTTGTAGTGAGTGTCAAAACATCCAAGGTGTCAAAGGCAAATTAATCCACAATCATAAACCTCTGCAATGAGAGTATATACATAAAGCAAGAAATCATAAGAGAGTCTCCCATTGACTCAAATGAACCACCATTTGCAAATAAAATGCAAATTACTCCTAATTTGAGTAGATCCAGAGTATCCAAAGTAGCAAAGGAAGCTCAAGGCATAGAGTTCATAGCATCTAGGTGGCAAAAATATATCAACATGTATACATTTGAGAGCATATACTTTCAATATGTCTTCAAGACCACAAGTGGAAAACATCGACGTAAATAGCCACTGCCCAAATGCAACCACCTAAACTCAAATAGAATATGTAGACCTCAACATAAGGATATTGAAGCATATACATCAATGTCAATCATCAACATGACCATGTACGATACTCAAATAGCATGTACGAGTTTCATACATAAACATTCACTTTGAATGCTTGCTATTCAAACTTAGCTACAGCAAGAAACCTTCAAATGATGACCTATTTGAGCTCTAGTCAATCTAAGAAGGCTTCCCAAGAATCAAACCAATATCCACATTTTATAAACTTGCCCCATAAGCATTACATAATCCATAAGCATTCAAATACATACTATGCAATTAGTATATATCGAACATCACTACAAGGGAATGGGGCAATAGCGACGCTGATTAGCGACGGCGGATATCGGCGTCGCTATTGGCGTCGCAATTGGCGTCGCTATATGCGTCGCTATTTGCGTCGCATTTGGCGACGCATTTGGCGACGCCAATTGCGACGCCGCAGGGAAAAAAAGCGCGGCCGAAACCAGAGCGCCATTTTCATTTTCTTTTCTTCACCTTTTGAGAGCGAGAGCGAGGGAGAGAGCCAAGGCTTTGTGAGAGAAGAGGAGGAAGAGACTTGCTGCCGCCGCCGCTGCCGCCACTGCCACCGTCACCGTCATTGTTCGCGAAGGAGAGGAGGAGCCCTCGTTGCAAAGAGAAGCCGCCCATGCTCGCCATATCTCATTGGTGAGTCTCCCTCTCTCTTTCTTTTACTTGTTGAAGGTTTAAATCGTTCTCTTTTGTTTGTTTAGGAGAGGAAAAGAAAGAGAAGGAGAGGGAGAGGGAGAGAGACGGAGAGAAAGAGAGGGAGAGGGAGAGAAAGAGAGTGAGAGTGCATTCTCTCTCTCTCTCTCCCTTTTGCTTGTTTAATGTTTAAATTACTTTCTTCTTTGCTTGTTTAGGAGAGGAAACGAGAGAGTAAGAGAGGGAGAGGGAGAGGGAGAGGGAAAGAAAGAGAAAGAAAGAGAAAGAGAAATAGAGGGAGAGGGAGAGGGAGGGGGAGGAAATAGGAGAGGGAGAGAAAGAGAAAGAGAAAGAGAGGGAGAAGGAGGGAGAGTGCATTCTCTCTCTCCCTCCCTCTCCCTTTTGCTTGTTTAATGTTTGAATCACTTTATTTTTTGCTTGTTTAGGAGAGGAAATGAGAGAGAAAGAGAGTGAGAGGGAGAGGAAGGGGAAGGAAATGAGAGAGGGATAGAAAGAGAAAGAGAGGGAGAGTGCATTGTATCTCTCCCTCTCCCTTTTGCTTGGAGGATGTTTAAATCACTTTATTTTTTGCTTGTTTAGGAAATGAGAGAGAAAGAGAGATAGAGAGGGAGAGGGAGAAAAAGAGAAAGAGAGGGAGATGGAGAGGTAGAGGGAGAGGGAGGGGGAGGGGAAGGAAATGAGAGAGGGAGAGAAAGAGGGAGGGGGAGGGAGAGGGAGCGAGGGAGAGGGAGAGGGAGAGGGAGAAAGAGGGAGAAAGAGGGAGGGAGAGGGAGAGGGAGGAGGAGGGAGGAAATGAGAGAGGGAGAGAAAGAGAACAAGAGGGTGTGGGAGAGGGTGAGAGAAAGAGAGGAAGAGAGGGAGAGGGAGAGGGAGAGGGAGAGAAAGAGAGGGAGAGGGAAGGGAAGGAAATTTAAGATAATATACGTATTGATAATGGTATGCAATGTGCTTTGCATACGGCCACGTACTTCATCAAAATTAACCCAAAATTATTGTTATAGAAGAAGAAACCCTTAAATTGAGTATAGGATAATTTCTCTCAGGTCTTATGACTATGAGTAGAATTGATTGAAATAAATTTTATTACTATAGTTGTAAAATTTCATAGATGGCGCGCATTAATTTTAAAATGGATTACTTATACTCAAAGCCGAGATATAACAAAAAATTATCTACCGGGACAAACAAATTGTTGAGCATGATACAAGGCCGAGATATAACATCGGAAAATCTCTCGACTACTATATACAATGCAAGGTTTATGGTCAACTTGCAACTTGACGTACATCTCCATAAAGCTATCCATTTAAGCCTCGTTTGCTGTAATGTAGATAAGATGGCAAACGAAGAAGGTCCTATTGTTCAAGACCGGGAGTCGTATCTTAATCAGCGTGTCCCATGTCCTTGCTCTCAATGCAAGTTGGCAATTAGACGAAAACGCCGATTGTCTATAGAACACGTACGGCGATTTGGCGAGTTTCAATCTGAGATCATTGATCACGCGATTGCAGATTTTCAGCAAACGGTAATTCAAAGTTAGCATTTTTCATGCATTGTACTCTCAAGCTAATTGAAAACCATACACAATAAGATTGGGTCTTGTTGGCAAATTTTGTATCGAGGGGGGTGATGTCTCGACCCAAGGGGGAGTGCACCCTTTGCGGCCAATTAGAAGAGTTCGTGGACGTGCGATGGATGGATGGCAGGAGCCAATTGACCACTCGCAAGGCCCATCTATATCGTCAATGCCAGAGGAGACAGACAACCTTCCCGACTTGCCTACAATCTTGGAGCCTGAGATGGAGGCAATGATCGATGCATTGATTCCCATGGATGTTGAGACATCTGACCCGCTTAGAGAGGAAGCATCCATACCGTTATATGATGGGTGCCGAGTATCTAGGTTGAAGACATTGCTTGCACTCTTAAGTGTGCAAGCAAAATACGGTTGGAGCGATACGAGTGTGACTGAGTTATTCAGGTACCTTGCACACAGACTTCATTGTTTTTTTTAAAAACAGTATTATTGCAAACATGGATGGATTTTTCAAGGTGTTTTATGTTTTTTTCAGGTTATTGAAATATCATATATTGCCACCTGCAAACACCATGCCTGAGTCTCGTGATGATGCACGACATGTTTTACGGAAGCTTGGCATGGACTACAATAACATCCATGCATGTATCAATGACTGCATATTGTTTCGAGATGAATACGAGACTATGGAGACATGTCCAAAGTGTGGTGCTCACAAGTATCGATAGGACTTGCAAGGGCAGACCATCCCTCAAAAAGTCCTCAGACACTCTCCGCTCATCCCCCGCATAAACCACATGTTTCGCACGTCTGCCATGGCAAGCTTGACAATGTGGCCTGTGCAGAATAGGTCTACGGATGGAGTGCAACGGATATCAGCAGATTCATGCGCATGGAGCCACATTGACTCTACCTTCCCAGGCTTTGCGCGAGAGCCAAGGAATCTTCGGCTCGGTCTCACCATGGATGGTGTGAACCCATTCGGTCTGCGCTCGACTTCTTACAGTGTGTGGCCTATAGTGCTTGTCAACTACAACATTCCTCCATGGCTTTCTACGAAGAAAGGACATCTCATCCTTAGCTTGCTCGTCCCGGGCCGCTACAAAGTAAAAAATATGGACGTGTATCTTTGTCCATTAGTCGATGAGCTTAAGATTTTGTGGGAGGAGGGGGTCACGGTGCAAGATATGAGCAGGCGCGATGGTCGGCGGTCAGCCAACATTCGAGCCATTCTCATGTGGACGATGCATGACTTTCCGGGATTGGGAGAGTGCTCAGGTGAGCAGACCTTTGTTCACGCCGGTAATATCTATATTTTATTTCATTCAATCAAGTATTCACTAGGTCGTGGATCGCCTTGCAGGTCTCGTTACCTTAGGTTATCATGCATGTCCATTGTGTGGGCCACAGTTAGACTCCCGAAGGTCACGAACCATGAAGAAGATGGTATATCAAGGACACGCCGCTTTCTTGCCGGAGGATCATGAACTCAGGGAAGGTTTTCTTGGACGACCTCCAGCACGTATGAACGCTGCAAGCTGGTACGAGCTGAAAATGGTAAACCCGGAATCACATCCAAATGGAATGCGACGGTTCTCAGTTTTCTACGAGTTGCCATATTGGACCCACTTATAGGTCAACCACTTGTTGGATCCCATGCATATTTTCAAAAATGTGGGCAGCTTGCTATGGGACCACATCACAGGAAAGAGAGACACTATAGGGTCACGAATGGATTTAAAGGAGGTAGGTAAGATGGAGGCGCTTTGGCCGCAGTCGAGTGCTGAAGAGGGAGTGCAGCTTCCTCGCGCTCCCTGGGTTTTGTCTACCAAAGAAGAGCGCATTGTGAAGCAAGTAATCAAGTCTATCTGCACTCTGACGGGTATGATGCATTCTCTCAAGTCTGCATTTTCTAAAGATGACCAAATGTCTGGGCTAAAATCCCATGATTGGCATAAGATATGTCAGGTTTGTGAACATAATGGATTTTAATTAGCGTGGACATTTTGAAATTTGAAAAGTGACCATTATTCTTAATGCTTTCTCATTTGTGGCAGTTTGTCCTACCGATCGCGATCGCGGGATGCCTAACTCCAGAAATTTGCGGGGCCATTTACAAGCTGTCGACTTTGGTGCAATGGATCTCACAGAAAGAGATTAAGACGTCCTCTATTGAATCCGCAAGGCGGGGAGCAGTTGAGACGGTCTGTCTCTTTGAGAAATACCTGCCCACTAGCATGCTCACGATATAAGTTCACCTTCTTGTGCATCTTGTGGACGAAGTGGAGATTGCTGGACCTGTCCATACGCGATGGATGTTCTTCCTGGAGCGCTTCATGAAAACCCTGAAAGGCTTTGTGCGACAACAAGCTCGTCTGGAAGGTAGCATGGCGGAAGGTTGGTTGGTGTCAGAGGCGTTAGTGCATATCTCACAATGGCTACCAACGGTGGAGCCAGACAATGAAATGCTATGGACACTCAAGGACGATGACAGGCTGACTGGAGATGCGGTCGTTGGAAATGGGGTAGAAAAAAGAATGGATGCCTCAATGGAAGAGAAGGTGAATCGCTTTTGTATGTTGCACCATGCCTCCATGGAGACGTGGCTCGCCAAGTACCAGATTGCAAGGCAAGATCGAGAGGAAGTGCGAGCTGAATTCCGACGCAGTACACGTCACCGACCGATTCGATATCCCGAAGGCATGGAGGAGATGCCGCGGTTTATGTCAACACGATGGTTGCATGGAGCCTTGATCGCAGCATCCAGCGAAGGGACAGAGGTCTCAATGGAGGAGTGGGAGTTCTCGAGGGGATGTAGTCCAAAGGTAATGAGGGGTTTAGAATGTGTCATATCTGAATTTGTTTGCTACATCTAATTTGAGTGTTTCAATGTGCAGTACAAAATATATAGTGCAGCGTGGTCGCGCGGACGGCATTTTCAGGTGGAGCGTATTGACAAAATGCGCTCCACAATGGACTGTGGTGTCATGGCAAGGTTTGAGCAAGAGAGCCGGCGATGAGCAACGGATCCGAACACGGTTGTGGATGAGATGGAGTGTTTTGGGAATTTGCAAAGTATTATTACGGTGGATTACCGTAGCTTCTCCATGATAATATTCGATGTGCAGTGGTTCAAAGTGGTACTTGGAGGAGCTGGCGCAACGGTTCGACGAGGTCCATCTGGATTTCTCGAAATAGATTCCGAAAAAAAATGGATGGATTTACGCGACACCTTTGTGTTGCCGGCACATTGTGAATAGGTACAACTAGTCATTTGCTTGCTAATTGTAATACGACATGGTTTATGTCACAATGGTTTGAAGACGGTTTGTAAGTGTTTGTGAACAGGTAATCTTCTATCCAAATCCCCGACAACCTCGATGGTGGTATGTTATACCTTCAACTCCTCGAGGTGCGAGAGTATACGATCAAAGCGATGTTCGAGGCATAGATGAAGAATATATGCAAATAGAGGGATCGAAATTACAAGGGGTGGAGGCCACTGCAAGCTTGGAGCCCGCATCGGCTAACAATGATGGAAATACAGAAGTCGTAGAATTTTTTGAGAACGAGGCAGACTCGTTCTTTTGTGGTGACATGTCTATCGACCTTCCAGTGTATGCAAAGTTGTGTCAGGAGATTAACATGGGACCATAGAATACTTCATTCTTGGAAAATTGTATTACTCAATTCGTTGTTTAGATCTTCCATAAAGGTAGATAAGATATGCATTTTAAGAGGGATTTTTCAAAAATGATTTATATTAATGTGCTTTGTATAGTTTAAATTGATTATTCTAACATTATTTTTTATCTGTGCAGGTATCGATATTTTCAGGATGAGTCGAGGGATGAGCGATGAGGAGTTTCAGGAGATGATGGCACGTATGTCTCCAAATCAGCTCGCGAGATTCAGAGAGATAGCAGATCAGGAGCTGTCTCGTTCTTCGTCAGGGCGCTCCGCTAGATCAGCTTCAGTGCGATCAGATGCTTCAGCTTCGAGCAGACGATCTCGACGCTCGCGACTTGGGCTAGAGGGAGGGACTGCGACTGCAGGAGGATCAGGGGGGTGCTGCTGTGGAGACACGGACGCGGTGTCTCTGTCTCGTCGTTCAGCTGGAGCTCGGTCACCTCCAGGATTTGTCACACCTATGGGAACGTCCACTCCAGTTACTCCGGCTTTTGCGCAGCCGTTGGCAGATGTCACGCCTTTTGGTGGCACTCCTTTTGGTGGTACCCCCTCTGGTGGCACTCCTTTTGGTGGCACCCCTTTGAGTGGCACTCCGGGAGAGGGTACCCCCGTCAGTACACTGGATGTTCAGGGGTCTCCTGGATATGCCCAGGAGCGTGGACGGAGATGGGAGAGGGCCCATACGAGGCACACTCCTAGGGATTATGGATACCTAGTGGATGGCAGGTCAGGAGCTATCATCATGAATGATGAGGGGAGGAGGGTGATGGCTCGCATGAGGGAGTTGTGCCAACAAGTTTTTCGGCACAACGTCCTGGATCATTCGAGGAACATAGCGGAGGGGAGCAAGGAGTATATAGTAGCATCCTTGCACGAGGAGTTCTCGGTGCCAGCCGCAGTGGATAGATTCTCTACGGGCTGGATGATGGATTGCATGCGTGCATACATGTCACATAGACGATCCGACGCACGCAAGGCAATCAAGAGTGGGGCTCCAAAGCCCGAGTGGTTAGATGCAGATGACTGGCGCTGACTGAGGGAGGAGGCTACAAATTCGCCAGGACGTTGGAGTCAGCAGCGGGAGGCGGCGAGGGCACGAATTGAGGCCGGATCGGTACATCATCTTGGGAGTGGCGGCCACAGGACATATTTGGAGGACTTTGTAAGTTTCTCTTTTGTTTTGCTTATTTGTTTTTTTGAGATATTATTTGTACTGACAATCATGTTTCTAACAGTTAGCATTTTGTTTTCTTTGCAGCACTCCATTACAAATCGCGATCCGCAAGGCCTTGAGACTCGATATGCAGAGAGGCACGGTCTCAGATCATTGATCGACCGATTGTACAGACGCGGCGGCCCAGTAAGTCTCTCATCTTTCATGTCCGTAGTTACCATGAGATATTTGAATGCATTATTGTATGGTGGATTGATATGTTGTTTCTTTTTCTGCAGAATCCGTTTGATGCTCCTTTACAGCGGGAAGAGCTTTGGGGGATGACGATTTGTAGCTCGCCCTTGGATCCTTAGCGCTCACATACCTTTAGTTTTTAGTCGCCCGATCTATGTAGACATTTTCTATGTATTAGTGATATTGTTTTATGATTGTACCAATTGCATTTTATGCGATATCATGTATTTATTTCATCTATCAGTTTTATGATTTCAGTATACATTCTTTTTGTTTGCAAATGCTTTGTATGCAGCAGTGCAGAAACTATTTTGTATGGCTCTCATACAGCACACAGTGCTATATGTGGCAGGGCTGCTTGCTGCCTTGCCACAAATTTTTTTTTTCTCTGTTACCGTCACTATTTGCGTCGCAAATTTACTGCAGGCGTCGCTATTGTCGTCGCTATCAGCGTCGCAAAATGTCCCTAACCATCGCTATATATGTCGCTATTTGCATCGCTATATGCGTCGCAAATAGCGATGCAAATAGCGACGCAAATAGCAACGTATATAGCGACACATATAGCGACGATTCTATGGTGTCGTCAATAACGACGCTTTTTGCGACGACGGGGGCAAATTTTGTTGATTGTATTTTCGTTGCTTTAAACGTTGCTATAAGGTCTATATCTTGTAGTGCATACCCTATATTTACAGTGAATGTCTAATCTCAAGGGATCCAAATAGCACTCAAGACTACCTTGCAAATGTTAGAACAATTCCTAAATGGTTACTAAAGATTTGCATAACCACTAGATAAGGAGTGATCAGCACTAAGTGATATAGAAGAGGCAAGACATGGGATGGAATCGACATGCGTAAATAGCATGAGTTATTCCTGTTGGGCTAGGATTTTTTGCTACTATGTTGGCCACTTAAAGATGCTCCATGGATCCTCTAGATTGAACCTGGATTAAGTTGAAGTAAAGGAAAGACCACTCAAAAGGTTGGGCGTATAGGGTTGGGGCAACCATGAAAGTTTCAAGCAAGCTCTTCTTCTCGGTTGAATGTAATGTTAAAGAAGCTTTTGGAATGCAAGCTACTACGACGACAAAGTGTCAGTGATGAAGTTGCGACAACACAAACTGGTGAGGTTGGAGAAAATGACAAGGAAGCTTCAAAATTGAGATGTAGATGAAGGTGGTGTAGAGCCTTAGAGATCTAAGGGGAGCGTCAACTTATAGTGCAAGGGGGGGGGGGGGGGGCATTGACAACATGCCTCAAAGAGCCAAAGAAAACGCCAACGAGAAAATCTAAGGTGATCGAGAAGCATGCAGAAAGTGACCGCGACCAAAGAAGATGACATGGAAGGTGCCAAATAAGTCGATGCATGACACAAAGAAGAAAACAGTTAAAGCGACAAAGGCCAAGTGTGCGACATCGACATGCGAACGAGAAGGTGAAGATGATGTAGCTGAAGGGAGAAGTTTGAATTCTTGCATGCTTTCTTCCTACTCAATATACAATGTCTTGAGTGCGAAAATTTACGCAGGGCTAACTCATATTGTAGAAAAATTTACTCTACAACAGGGGCACTAGGATCGCATGAAGAGGAAGAAGATCGCAAGATTATTGAAGTTCATGCAGAACAAGGAAACAAATGGGCTTGAATTGCTAGACTTCTTTCTTGCTCAAACTGTCAACGCAATTGAAAACCATTGGAATTAAACACTCCGCTGGAAGCTTCTTAATGATGAGAAAGCAAGGAGAGAACTACCATGAGTTCACTCAGTTAAAGCAAAGGAAGAAATCAATGACTCTTATATGACTCGGCCAATTGCTGATGAAACTCATTCTAATTGTGGGACAAAACGACATCATAGTTGACACCTAAATTTCAAAATACTGGGATCATGGAAGGACAAAATTCTATCTCCATTGTTTCCCTCTGCTATTAGACAACCACCTCGTTCAAGTGCCTTCACTAATTATAGTCCTTTAATTGTAAACAAAGTGAAAGTTACTATCCCCAGAGTCAAAAATACTGCCCATAGCTCAAACGTGCAATTGTATACTATCATTTATGAGAAAGCAAGGGGAGAACTATCATGAGTTCACTCAGTTAAAGCAAAGGAAGAAATCAGTGACTCTTATATGACTCGGCCAACTGTTGATGAAACTCATTCTGATTGTGGGACAAAACAACATCAGAGTTGGAGTCCTTTGGTTTATTCAGCATTTCTTGCTTTAGTTTCACCACACAATGTGATCTAATAGATAGAACCACATTGGCTTTATCATGGTGACATATATCTTTCATTGATGCATTTGAACTAAAAATATTCAGGGTGTGTCTATTATCATGCTAATATCCACATCTCAAGAGCACTGTAAGACATTGAGCCAAGCTAAGAAACATCATGTATACTGTCATAGAGTATTTACGTAAGTTAATATTTTGCAGTGGCTAACAAACAATGGATTTCGAGGGACAAGAAGTATGTTCGTTACAAAGAACTGAAAAATGTGGCCTAAAGATCATGTATGGTTAGATAAGTTAGCAGCTCATGGTTCATCACGCTATGTATATTGTAAAAAGATTGGGTTTTTGCTTGTTGGCAAGTCTATGTAAAACCAATGTTTCCTGCAAGTAATGTTTGGAGTATGGGTAATGTAGGTTGCACATGACAAGTTTGTAAGCTATAATTTGATGTCCTGAAGTAGTTATGATGTATAATGAGAATGAGGTAGGTTGCCACATCTTTCATCAAATGTGTATCGCTTCATCATACTCAAATAAAGAAAGCATGGTTTGTTGAAAATTTTGGCATAAAGCATTTTGGGGATTTAATGATGCAGTCTATACTAATGCATACATCATGTTCAAAGAGAGGGGAAGAGACAGGGAAAGATTGCCACCATAAATAGAGAGCATTGCACTCTCTCTTCCATTATTGATTCATTGCAATGCTCAAAGGTTCTAAATCTAAGTCACGCATATAGAGTTATATGAAATTAGGTCACTAACTCACTAGACACCTCTAGCCTGAGTTAAGTTTGATCGACTCATCATTATGCCACACATGACTAGTAACAACTAGCTACAACTGTACTAAGTAGAGTTAGTGTCAATAGCATTGAGCTTTACTCTCAACACTCCCCCTAAAGCTCAACTCAAGTATTGTACTCCAAGTAGCTCCCTGAAGTAAAAAAACTTATCTCGAGGAAGTGATTTGGTAAAGATTCTAGCTACATAGTCTTCATCCTTCACATTAAGTAGATATATCTTTCCACCAAGTACCATTTCCTTGATGAAGTGACAATGGAATTCTATGTGCTTTGATTTTTCATGGTAAATTAGGTTGCTCCCAACACACTACTCATGTTGTCACAATGCAATCTGACATTCTTGTCCATCTGTTTATCCAAGTCATGTAATAGTTTTAATAGCCAAACTGTTTTACATGTAGCTAAGATTGCACCTCTACACTCTCCCTCTATGCTACAGAGAGCAAGTGTAGGCTTATTTTTACTATTCTAATTGACCATACTACTTCCAAGATTGAAATCATAAGCCCACTGGTTGATCATTTGTCATATGCACAAACAACCCAACAGCATTTGTATATCGTGTCAACTCAAGTGGCTTTTCCAACTCATAAAACAGCCCATGATCAGAAGTACACTTTACATACTGCATTATCCTCCTAAATGCATCCAAGTGAGGCTAGCATGTCTTTTACATAAATTGACTAATCAATCCTACTTAATAACTAAGATCAGAACAACGTGATAAGATAGATCAGGTTGCCCACCATGTGTCTGTACATTGTAACATTCTCTATCTCACTCTCAACATCAGCTCCATGCTTTGCATTCTAATCTAGCGGTATTTCCATGGGCTTACAATTACTCATTCCATACTTGATTAGCATATTCTATGCATATTATTTCTCTAGCAGTCGAATTCCTTAAGATGTGGTCGCTACCTCATTGCTAGGAAGATATTTTAGCTCTCCCAAGTCTTTTACTTTAAACTCTCTGTGTGTAACATGGACTTAATTTCAACAATACCATGGTCATCATCTCTAGTAATGATCAACTCATCTACATCAATAACTAAGAATACATCACCTATCTTTGTTTTCTTAGTGAACGAACTATGATTTGCATTTCCTATCTAAAATCCATGTTATTGTAAATAAGAGTTGATGCGAGCATTTGATGCTCTTGGTGCATGTTTTAACGCATAAAGTGCCTTTTTTAGCATACACATATTTCATGTAATCAAGATGTACATAACCCTTGGGTTGTTCCATATACACTTCCTAAATTAAATCTCCATTCAGAAATGCAATTTCACATCCATCTGCCAAAGCTCCCATCCCTTAATAAATGCTACCAAAGTAGTGATCATTCTCATGGTTTCCATTTTTGCAACCAAAATGAAAGTCTCCTCATAATCAAGACCATACTCCTATGCATAACCTTTAGTGATCAACCATGCTTTGTATATCTCTAGAGATCCATTTGCTTTGCATTTCACTTTGTAAACCCATTTATAGCCAATGGGTGTTCTGCATTCAAGAAATTTGACCAAATGCCAAGTGCCATTTTTAGGCAATGTTTCATATTCCTCATCCATGGCTGCACACCCATTCTCGTCAATCCAATTGGCACACCAAAGGCATCCATCACTTCTTCCACTTGAGTGCAATCATGTATATGTTGTCTCTATGTGTATGGAAGCACCCTCTCTGCAACATACATTCAATGTCTGAGCGTAACAACTCAATGTGGAGCTCCCAACCTAGATGCCAATGCCTAGAGAGTGATCAATGCTACCTTTGCCATGTTTACTAGAGTGTATCAAATGTCAATAGGCATGAAATACTTTCTTTTCATCAATTTTTGAAGCCTGAAAAAATAGGCACACCTAGTGTGAACAATCTTGTAGGGTCTGGTGCCAATGTTTAGCTCTAATGGTTCCTTAGGGAGCTCCAATATATACTAACAAAACCCCTCCTAAAGCCTCAATAGGCTTTGACAACTCTAGAGGAGAGAGCTTTCAAGTACATCCCTTGTAGACTAAGGCTATGGCTATTAATGCTTCAGTATATTTCTTTCACATATGAGAGTTAAATCTAGTTTCTAGCTTCACACTCCAATTTGTGCAAAACTTTGATCTGATAACATATTCAAAGAGAGGCGAAAAGACAAAGACAAAGATTAGAGCCATGAATAAAGAGTAGTGTAGTTTCTCTTCCATTATTCATTCACTATAACACTCAAAGGTTCTAAATCTAAGTCAAACATATAGTTTATGAAAGTAGGTAACAAATTGACTAGACACCACTGACCTAAGTTGAGTCTGATTGACTCATTATTATGCCACACATGACAAGAAAGAACTAGCTACAATTATACTAAGTAAAGTGTGTGTCAATGCCACTGAGCTTGATTCTCAACACACCATTCGTAAGCATAGGCATCCAATAGTTTTGCACCAATTCGTTGTGAGCTTACTAGAAAGCTTGGTTGACAATATGTATGGCACAACATAGTAGATAGCAAGAGTTGTAACTCACAATGGCACGATGAATGAAAAAAAGAATGGAAATGGGAATATTTTGCTAACGCATAATCATGTGCTTGTAAAGTGTGAGGGGAGAAGTAATAATACATGTGTTGTATGTGCACAAAAAAGGAGGGAAGAAAAGAAAAATCGAGAAGATTCTTGCAATATTGTTGAGAAGAAATGGCATAGCGAATGCACTATGTAGAAATGTATAGCATGTGATAAGCAAATATATGCACATGACTGCTTTGTGCAATATCACAAAGAGCTTTTGCGCACACTTCAATAGGTGAATCAATCACATTCAACATGTGGAGTTCAGGTAAGTATCCTTTTACCTAACAATCTTTGGTGAAATTTATGAGCCAATACACTTTGTGTATCTACTCACCTGTTTTAATTTTTTATAGGTTCAATGTTTGCTATCATTTCCCTAAGTTGATAAACACGTGCAATTCTTCAAGATTTCTTGCACTTTCATACCTTACATATGACCATGGATTCTATTTATTTATTTTTGGGATTTCAAATATTATGAGATCCAATTTTATGGGTATTGTCAACAAACCATGTCTTATTGTAGTATCAATGTTAGAATCAAGAATCTTTGCATCAAAATGACAAGCTTTCCACAACATTTTTGTGCAAGATATATTTTTTCAACTCTAGTGATGTATGAGAAACTTGCTAAATGAGTTTCATAGCTAGATTGATACTATCTAACTAGTAATGTCACGATCAAAAGTAGGAAAAATAGCCACAAAAGTGGCTTTGGTAATTTTAAAAAAATTCATCACTTTTGAGAACCTTAGTATGTCTTTTTTTTTGTATCAAGGTACTATTTGGAGGTTTGGTCACATATAAAATATTTTATTAAGTGTGAAAATTATTGTGCTTAAAAATTTTATGGATATTGAAAAATTCAAAATGTAGTAGAAAATAGAAAATATGTCTCAATAAGTATGAGTGATTTACATATCATTATATATCAAAACATCTAACCTATTTTTTTTCAACTACTTATCATGCACTCTCTATGCAATTACTATGTACCCATTAGATATTTAGAGAAGAGGGTTTAGGATTTATGATTTATGATTTGGTTTTTAGGGTTTAGGAGTTGGTTTAGGATTTTGATTTTGGGGTATATATTTTGGTGCTTAAGGTTTAAGATTTAGTGTTCTCATGTCCTCTAATGGACTGTCCATCACAAAGTGTATACATTGCTTATCAATGTAACATGTGAGTGTCTTTAGGGTTTAGTGTATCGAGAAGAGGGTTTAGGTTATTACATAATTCATGATTTAGGATTTATGGTTTAGGATCGAGGGTTAAGGGTGCATATCCATGCCATACTGCAGGGTCATGTATCGGTGTGGGTGAGTGTGGTTCTCTGATCTGCCTCCATGCCTCTGCACAATCTCTGCTCATAAGAAGGTGGTATATATCCCAATATCTCTCCTCCTCCCATTCCCGCTTTTTACGGCGGGTCAAGCGGTGCATGCTTCTCTGCGCTTGTCTGTGTGTGATCTCTCCTCTGGCCTCCAAATCGCGTAGCTGTCGACGTAGATCTCTGCACTCATCATCATACCACCTGTTCTGTGGCATGATACCGGTCCGAGGGGGGTGCGTGTATGTGTGATGTGGAAAACTGAGTGTAGCAGAATCATGCAGAATGCGTGTGATATCAGTGGTTAGTGTATCAAGGGGTGCGTATGGATCAAGTGACGTGATGTGATCCTCCAGATGCTGTGAGTAAATATGTGAGAGCTTATGAGTGAAGTGTATGGTAGTATGCATGTGGGGTATGATATCTGCAGGTGGTGATGGTAATGAGGTGAGGAGAGAGAGAGAGAGAGAGAGAGAGAGAGAGGCAAAGGCCTTCAAGTAGTTGATTCATGGAGCACCCAAAGAACAAGAAATAGCCATTTTCTTCCATCTCAAAGGTATGGAGTCTTCTTACTTTAGTGCTATGAATCTTTGTTTCTTTATTGATGGTCTAAGAACGAGCTTATTGTCACTAGGATTTATATGGAAATGGTTGTCTTTTGCATAGTGAACATAGCATTTCACACAATTTTGAAAGCTCTAGGGTTCCTTCCTAACACATTTAAGACATGAGAGTCAATGCAAGTACTTTGTAGACATGCATATGCTATTTTTTAAGTGTAATATCTCTTGTCAAGAGTGTGTACCGTAGGCTCTATAGTGGAGAAGAGGATAGGAGAAAGAAGTAGCAAAGTTAGGAAAAAATCAAAGGTATGTGTGCCTATATTTTTTTATGCTTGGTTAGATTTTTGGTATCCATTGTTTCTTATTTGTTATTGCATTGATCCAGTTGGTAAGGCTGTCCATCTAAGCCATTGCTTGGCATCATTAGGATATTTTAGGGACTCTTTTGAGAATGTGGTTAGGGTATGCATTGCTTATGTGTAAGGCTATGCATGGGAAAATGCATAGCCTATACATGGGCTATAATATATGCATTGCCCATGTGTATAACCTATATGTATTTGGGACATATGCATATACATTATGTCTATAACATATGTCTATGTGCATTTTTGGGGCATCTCCCTTTCGTAGCTTAGTTATATGACTTAATGACCACTCCTTTGCCTTCTTAGTAGTAGGGCAAACGGCTTCACAATTGCTAGCAAGAGTTGGATCATGTGTTCATCATGTGAGTGATCCCGGTAGAGTAGAAGTAGCCATCAATGCAAGTGTAAAGTGAATGATCATGATAGGAGATGTCTAGCAATCTATTTTGGTGGGAGTGATCATAGCACCTCTCCACCATCACAAGCCCATCCACATGAAAGAAGGCCAATTGAAGCCAACTAGGAAGATCTTAAATCACACATGTACTACACATTGACTAGCACAAGTGAAGTCTTCCAAGACCATAAGGGAAAGAACTCCTGAGCTTCATGCAAAGCATAGTATAAGCTTGCCATAGAGATAGCTTTAAGAACTTCTTTGACCTAGACCCTACTAAGCTCCAAGTTGTGATTTCTCTACTCTTGTATGAAAATTTTCCTAATCGCATGCATTTAAGGTATACAGATTACTATAGGCACAAGAAAAGGTCACAAAAATCATTCCTAATAACAGGGCATTGTTAAATCTAGAGCAGTACAAAAAAAGAAGAGGGCTATAAAAAGGCTTTTGTGCTATACCTATGCCAATTTTTGCACATGGCAATGTGGGTTGAAGTATGAAGCAAGGTGGAGTGTAGAATTTTCAACTTAGAATAGAGGTAGGAGCGATCAATCCAAATGGAGCAATCTCGATCATCACATTTTGGGGACTATGACGTGCGGATATCTCAAAGGCGGATGCAAAGTTTTTAAGTATTAACATTTTGGGGACTATGAGGTTCGGATATCTCAAAGGGCGCGGATGCGAAGTTTTTAAGTATTTACATTTCATCTTATGTTTTTTGGTTCTTAAATTTGTGATTGGTTTTTTTTTAATTGATGGGTTCTTTACTTTGCAATTTACCATAATGGATTGAAATCCCACTTATATGCAAAGGGCATCATCATGAAGTAGGACTAGTGAGAAATTACTATTAGTAGAATGTGTTCACTTTTTTTCTTTTAAATTTTGAAATGGATCATTTTAGTCATTTCTAAGTTTAATTCTTTGACATCTTTAAGAGCAACAACACAATGAACTGAAAGGAGAGGAAGGGAGCCAAGTAGGAAGCAATGCAAAGCATAGTAAGGAGCACAATGAAGATGATTTATGTACATAGGTTGCTCTGTACTAATAGTTAGGAAACGTGGCTTATGCTGCTTTATATACTTATAGCAATATAGCCAAAATTTTTCCTTCTCTTTCTATTTTCACATTCTCATTGAACATTTTACTATCTCAAATTCTATTATTTTTTGTTTTTTAAAATGAAATATGGCTTTAGCTTTTGTATAAGATGCCCAATTAGTAAGAAAGTGCCAAAAAGAAAAAACCTTGGGCATATTGTAGCCATAGGTTTCTAACTTGTTTCCTTTTTCGCACTAGGTGCACTTATTTTTCCATGAAAATACATGTAAAAATAGTAAAGGTATTGCAATAAAGGAACCATTTAAATTTTTGTGACAATTACATACGTAGTGCATGTATATATGTGTTATCACTTGCACGTATTTTTCAACAATACATGCAAATTAGGACATGGCTCTGGAGATGTGGATATTAGCACAATAATAGATGCACCCTCGATCTTTTGTTCAAAAATGCATCAATGCACCTATCTGCATGCCTAATCCCTTATAGTATTAGAAGAAGATTACGATATGTGATTTTTGAATTTTAATAAAGGGGATATGAAAGATATAATTCACCATGATAAAGCCAATGTGGTTCTATCTATTAGAACTCCATGTGTGGTGAAACTAAAGATCGAAGGATTCCAAAATTAGTGTCAAGGGAAGAGGATGTGAAGGTGGGGCATCCTCTAGATCATGCTTAACATAGTCATATCAAGGGCATGCACAATTCATGTCAATACTGAGTACATCCTTTAACCCCTAGTAAACCATATAATTTGCTTGTCTTAGTGAGTGACATAATGATTCTTAGCAAATTAAACATACATTTGAAGTTTCATAATTTGATCATTGGGATCATAAGCCATAGTTATGTTACGTCAATGGTGAGTGGAAAGTCCATTGTGGAATCTATTGGATATGCTTGTTTTCTCATTTTTCTAGATTGACACTCAACAATGTGAATCAAAAATTTATTTCAAAGAAATACAGAGTAAACGATGCATTTCCCTTGCTAGATGGTGGAGTGTAGAGTAAAGATGTTCCTC
Organism: Lygodium microphyllum; assembly: GCF_053477565.2. Lineage (NCBI taxonomy): Eukaryota > Viridiplantae > Streptophyta > Polypodiopsida > Schizaeales > Lygodiaceae > Lygodium > Lygodium microphyllum. The sequence goes on along the minus strand of NC_141151.1, from coordinate 138,838,054 downwards.
CATAGACCCAACTCATTATTAGTTTGTTTTCAGAATCTAGCTTGGCCTCTTTCATTATGTTTTGATGCCATTGATTCAAAATTAAACATAGTGTGTCTAGATGATTGTCTTTTATTTGTTTTGGAGCAACAAGGATGTAGCTATTACATAAACTTACAAAATGAAAAACCACTTCCCTTGAAGAGTACTCTTTGAAATTGCTATCATGCAACATAATGACTCTTTGTAGGTTTGTTTACATAGATTGTGGACTATGATGGCAATTAAGAGTAGTCCCTCCACTTTAGATACATGTAGGTGTGTACAAAAACATGAGTGCTAAGGTGGTGATGCATCCTCTAAGGCTTCATGCAAAAAAAAAAAAATCGTTGAAAAAACCAATTTCAAGTATTAAGGCAGAGTTGATGAGGATCCATGAAATCTTTGAGAAGTAGTCATCGTCTATTCAACTACCTTCCTTAAAGAAGTGGATTTCCATATTGTTTTATTTGGAAATATATTGAATGGAGTCGTAGATCATAGTATGTAAGGTTGTATGACAATGGAAATAAAGAATCCCATGATGCTCATCTCTTGCTAGAGGATTTAGAAAGCTGAGGTTGATGATGACTCTTAATTTGATTCTTGTTTGAGTTTTATGGATTGGATATTGATGAAGGTGATGATGCAATACACATGTCAATTACTGAAGAATGCAAGAAAACGTGTGGAGTCTTTCCCCCTTACTAGTTGTGAGCATGATTTAACGTGATTCCTTGAGATCAACCTCGTGATTATTCATTGAAAGCTATGAGATGAAGGCACTTTGAGAAAAGCTTGGTGCTCAAAGTCTCTTGAGATGGATGGCTACATTGAGATAGATTATGCTACGTTGAGAGTGAAGAAATTTTCACCTAGAGTGAGTAAATGTCACCTTGATTTTCGATTTGTTCATATAGAAGTGCACGAGTTTAACCTTGAGGTCCCCTACTTCATCCTGAGGTCATGAATTCGCATAGTATGGCTCCATAATTTCTTTCAAAGATCCTCAATGCTCATCCAATATCCTTCACATTTTGCTTGAGATCCAATTTTTTGCCCAAATATGCAATTTGAGTTCTTTCCACAGCTTTGTATCTCAACCATTGATCTATTGTCTTGATACTTTTCATTACTCGACCTGTTATTTATGGTATTATTTTGTTATATTTTCCATGTCATGGGTATATATTTCAAAAAAATTAGAGAACGATGTATTGTTTAAGCACATACGCATCAGTAGTTGTTTTATTGGTGTTATATTTTGAGCTTTGATCAATGTGCATTACGTTCTCAATCCTGGGAGGTGCCATTCATAGAACTATTGAGTGTTATGTAAATTTTCCACTGTCTCTAAGATGCTCAGCCATACTAAGTCTAGATGGTTATGCACCTCTTTCTCACCCAAGAACTCACCTTAGAGGGAAATGATGCAAGATTCATGATTACATTTCTCTAGCATCAAAAATTTTTAACTCTCCCTCTCTCTCAACCATCTGCATGGTAGGGGGAGTGAGAGAGAGGGTGAGTAAAGGAGAGAAGGGGGCATGCAACCCCTAGGTGGGAGGAGTGGTGGCCGTTAACGGCCGTCTCCCCCACCCCCCCTACCACCTCCCTCTCCCATTATAAAGGGGACAATGCCTCTCTCCTCCCTCGTGTGGATAGCCCCCCTGCCCGTGGTCTGCAACAAGCCCTCCCCCCTCCGTCTGGACATAGCACCCCCCCCTCTGATTGCAGTGCCCCCCCTCGCCGTTGGCAGCAGGCAACCCCCCCTCCTTCTCCTCCTCCTTGACATCAGTCCACAGCCCCTCCTCCCTCGTCATCATCACGTTTTCCCCCTTGGTGGTCATCAGCCTAGTGCAGTGGCCCCTGTGATGAGCGCTGAGAGAGAGAGAGAGAGAGAGAGAGAGAGAGAGAGAGAGAGAGAGAGAGAGAGAGAGAGAGAGAGAGAGAGAGAGAGAGAGAGAAGAGAAGGAGAAGAAGGAGAGAGAAGAAGAAGAAGAAAAGAAGAAGAAGAGGGAGGGGAAGAAGGAGAAAAAGGAGAGAGAAGAAGAACAATATTGTACGTATTCTTTAAAGATAGGTTGAGCTTGATCAATTGGTTGAGGCGTACATTCATAATTACCAAGAACAATATCATGCAAGTCACGCCTTCAAGAATTAGCAGCATATTTATTGTACATCCAAGGAATCCTTGTCCTTGAAACTGAGGGACGGAACATTGTCTAGAAGGAAATCCATTGACGATTATAGAATATGACATTGTTGGACGAGAGAATACGTACAATATGAGATCACAGAATTTGCACACCATATACGAAATGACGATGAAAGTGCAACACAAAAAGTTATATGCAGAAGCTATGCTATAAAAAAAGATGTTTATTTCAAAAAGTATACTCCAAAGGAAAAAGAGCCAAGATAGATGAAATGTGGGCAAGAATAAAGCAACCCAAAATAGATAAAATGTATATGAGAATAAATCGTCCCAACATAGACGAGAAGGATGAACAATGATCAAAACATTATCCCTTTACTTTTTGGCCAAGAAACTCAAGAGTGAGTAATCATGACGAAAAATTTGTCATAGAAGTCTACACGAAAAGCTATTGTCTTGTTCGTTTTCCTGCTTCAAGTCTAGTTTATCTAAAGTGACATAAGTTTTGACATAGAACTTCAAATTGAGCAAGATTTGCTAGGAAGAAAGCTTGAGAGTCCTAACACATCACAAAAACTGGTTTTCTTGAGAAATGCATTTTCTTAAGAGTTTTTCAAATAGAAACTTTTAGGGTGTCCAAGAAAGGCATATCTAGAATTCAACATATCTACAATCTAAATGATGATCAAGTGAAGTTCTTTTATATTTAAAATTCATAACATAAGATGCTCATCACATACACAATACATCAAATTTACGCATGAAAAGAACATGAATCAAGAATTGAAGAGATACTATATAGATATACTTCCTGATTTTCTTCTTGAAGGAATTGGTTGTAGCCCATCGTGATAGCTTTGATACCATGTTGATATATAGAGAGAGAAGATATGTAGAGATGCAAGAGAGAGAAGAGACACACCATGTACACTCCCAAAGACTATTTCATATTGATCACAATCTACATATATATATTTGAGATCTAGTCTAGATAGGGTGAGCTATATATAGCTTTAACAATGACCATACGTTTATGCTAGATCTACCTTCTCATTTCTAAGTCCATAATATATTTCTTGTTAGGTCTTTATGACATCTTAAGGAAATTTCACCTTTTCATGTTGCCTTTGACCAACCCCTCTTATTATATATAGATCATGACATTTTAAAATCAAACACTATTCAAGAGGCTTGACGAAGCCACTAGAAAGTTTGTGCTTCCATTCTCCACATCCTAGCCCATAAGAGTTGAGGTGAGTTGTTATTCCACCTTCACTGAATTTTGGTTGGAGGAACCTATGTAAGGAGATGAGTATGGTAAATTGCTCTCCCTTGTGTGTGCGGTTAATGTAATGAGCACCTAAATGATTCTCCTTTGATACCACGACACAATTTTTAAGGTGATGAGAGGCTTGGATAGTTCTCAGTTGAGGAAAAAGTTTAATGTGTATGCTTTTTAAGATGTCATCTAGCCTCCTTAGCATGTAAGATGGATGTTTTCAGTCAATGGGTGATCTCCACAAAGGTCATGTCACAATAAGTTGATATTAAGCTTATTTGAAGTGTAGGCTGTGGACTATTGTTTAGCTCTATATTTGTAGCTAGTTACTTGCTAGTCAACATTATTCCTCTAGTTTATTAAGATGAGCGCTTATCGATTCGCATGCTGATCTCTATTTTCGAGAGACACAATAGACGTATAGAGGCATGATGGATGTCGATTAGATTGTAGCTAATATGTCACGGTTTCAATTGACATTCGACCGAAAGGATTTTAGCTTAGCTTTATATCTACACTAAGGGTAGAGGTGGGATTGTCACATCACCATGTCCTGCTAACAAAATTCAAAGGAAATCGGGAGAAATCAACACCTTAGCGGATTTTTCTAGAGGTGTTAGTAGTTTTTTTGGAGGTTTTCCAAACAAGGAACAATTCATGGGGGAGATGACCAGTTATCTTGGTCGCCCTCCCACTGCAGAGGAGGTTTTTAGTGTCATGACTGGGATACCTATCACATCTTTGCCTAGCATTGCCACACAAACACCAAACCTTGGCACACCAAACCTTGGTACACCTCTACTAATAGGTACTCCATGCACTATGCATACACACAGATCAGCTCATGCACAGGGATCAGCTGAAGTACATGGATCGGCCGAAGCATGTGCATCTACAGAAGCACGTGCATCCAGTGAGGTAGAGGATAGTGCCCATCGAGGAAGAAGGAAGAGTCAAGTGGGAGGACAAGGAGGTCGAGGGCTTTGTGGGGGTTGCCTAGGAGGTGGCTCTCGATCACCCTCATCACTGGGAAATGAGAGAGGTGAGCCTCCACAAATGCACTACTCTGTCACATATGTTGGTGGTATCTTGCATAACCCTCAAGGGAGGGAAGTGATAGTCTACTTGAGGAGTGTAGTGCATGCCACATACAAAGATTATATGATTCCCTTCAAGCACCAAAAAAGTGGTTTGTGGCAAGAGGTGCTAAAAGGGCAGTACATATAAGGTATCCTAATCCCGAGAATTCACGATTCTCAGATGACTGGGGATAGTCAAAGGTGAGACACGCACTTCATAACAAGAGGTCTCACCTTATGACGCGCGCCAAGGAGTCACTGCGGAGACAAGAGCATGGGCGCCCTGGATATGGCCAACCACCCAATTGCCACCGCATGGAGTGGAAAGAGTCCAAGAAGAGAGCAACAGAGAAAAGGACAAGTCGCCAACATGCAGAGGCACGACGTATCCAGATGGCAACGATGGGATCATCGCATTATGGATCGGGTGGCAGGGAGTCATGGGAGGCTGAGTTTGTAAGTATTATTTGATTTTAAAAAAAAATTAAATTTTGTAATTTTTTTCAATTCATTATGTAGTGTGTTCTAACACATTGTATGTTAAAATTGTTTTGTAGTATCATATCGTTGGTAGGATGCCTACTCCAGCTAGAGAGGTAGGCTACCATCAAGGTCATAACCGAGCATCCACTTGGCAGCATTTCTACGAGGAGGGAATGATCACGGAGGAGCAATAGAATCATGCAATGAGGATTCCACAGCCAGAAGCGGTATGTTTTATTTTTTACATGAAAAGTATAGGTAACTCTAATTTATTATTTGTAATGGTATTTATATACCTTAATCCTTTGTGTAGGTGAATCTTGATGCAGTCAAGAATAGCGAAGGGGGGAACAAGCAGTAGCAGTGGCGGCACCAGCACCGGCACCGACAACAGTGGTGGTAGCGATGATGATGCCTCTTCTGAGTAGATGTAGAGGAGCCTCGTGCATGCATGCCTCCCCTTGGCCTTGTAGTTCTGATTTTTGATATGTATTACTTTCAGCTAGTGCTTGCGACCATGACCATGCTTGAGGTCACAAGTACTAGAACTCATCATGTAAAAACGTTTCATCTTTATATATGAAATTTTCTGTTCTTCATTGTTTTGTTTTCAGTACAAAAATCTTCAAAATATGTACAAATATTTCAGCACAGTACGCTCATCATGTGTTATTATCAATATATGGACTTTGGCTCTCCACATTCTTTTGTTTTCAATATAATAATTTTTCTTTGTTTTCCCTAAGCATACAATTTGATGGGGGGAACTCTGTTTTGCGCGTCTATCCATGCGTCTAAATTGTAGGAAAAATGTGTGTCTATAATCGTCAAAAAATTGGAGAGTACACGCATTTTTAGACGTGCAATTACACGCCTCTATAGATGCAAAATATGAATATATCTACTTTTTTATAAATATGATTATATATTTACAGAGTGTGTCAAAAGGCGAGTCTATATTTGGGTCTATTTTCGCCTCTATATGCGCTTGTAGTTTTCACTATAAGCGCGGTTGTAGATGCGAAATTTTAGACGTGCTAGTAGACACAGTAATAAACGCGCCCAACATTTTTAAACACAATTCAAATATTGCATCTACAAGCGCATCTATGGAGCCTCTTTGTTGTAGTGAGTGTCAAAACATCCAAGGTGTCAAAGGAAAATTAATCCACAATCATAAACCTCTGCAATGAGAGTATATACATAAAGCAAGAAATCGTAAGAGAGTCTCCCACTGACTCAAATGAACCACCATTTGCAAATAGAATGCAAATTACTCCTAATTTGAGTAGATCCAGAGTATCCAAAGTAGCAAAGGAAGCTCAAGGCATAGAGTTCATAGCATCTAGGTGGCCAAAATATATCAACATGTATACATTTGAGAGCATATACTTTCAATATGTCTTCAAGACCACAAGTGGAAAACATCGACGTAAATAGCCACTGCCCAAATGCAACCACCTAAGCTCAAATAGAATATGTAGACCTCAACATAAGGATATTGAAGCATATACATCAACGTCAATCATCAACATGACCATGTACGATACTCAAATAGCATGTACGAGTTTCATACATAAACATTCACTTTCAATGCTTGCTATCCAAACTTAGCTACAACAAGAAACCTTCAAATGATGACCTATTTGAGCTCCAGTCAATCTAAGAAGGCGTCCCAAGCATCAAACCAATATCCACATTTTATAAACTTGCCCCATAAGCATTACATAAGCCATAAGCATTCAAATACATACTATGCAATTAGTATATATCGAACATACCCTATATTTACAGTGAATGTCTAATCTCAAGGGATCCAAATAGCACTCAAGACTACCTTGCAAATGTTAGAACATTTCCTAAATGGTTACTAAAGATTTGCATAACCACTAGATAAGGAGTGATCAGCACTAAGTGATATAGAAGAGGCAAGACATGGGATGGAATCGACATGCGTAAATAGCATGAGTTATTCCTGTTGGGCTAGGATTTTTTGCTACTATGTTGGCCACTTAAAGATGCTCCATGGATCCTCTAGATTGAACCTGGATTAAGTTGAAGTAAAGGAAAGACCACTCAAAAGGTTGGGCGTATAGGGTTGGGGCAACCATGAAAGTTTCAAGCAAGCTCTTCTTCTCGGTTGAATGTAATGTTAAAGAAGCTTTTGGAATGCCCCATTTGATACCACTTGAAAGAAAAAGTAGGACTAGAAGCATGAGAAAAAGGAAGAGAGACTAAGATGGTATGTGAGAACTTCAATAGTCACAATGTGTGACATGACTTCCCTTAATTCTATTGGCATGTAAAGAATACAAAACAAAGTAACTTGAATATGTAGCTACCACTTGCAATGTACAAATGTTTGGGTGGTAAGTACAAGTCAATGTAGATGGCTAGGGACATGTGGCCTTTAACCCCCAACACAATCTATCATTGAGGAGGGTATAGTACATGTGAGATGGATCTAGTGCTATGCCATAGACTTGTGCAAAGATTAGAGGATCTTGGGATCCTTCTTAAGGTGTAGTAGTGGGTTTTGGAACAGCATGAGTTGGTAATTGAATAAGTCTGAGTTGAAGAAGGGATTTCAAATAGAATAAGAATTATTTGATTGAATATTTTTGGTCATCTTGATCTACTTTCCTTTAGCTATATGTTAATGAGATGTCCAAGTAAATAGATTAGGGAAAGATGGATATGGCCTTGGGAGAGTATTGGTATCTTCACTATTGTATGCATAATATTTTTCTTATCTCACATACCAAGAGAGGTTGCAATACCACTTGGATACATTGCATATCTTTTAATAGGAAAGAAACATCATTATGAGCCTTGGAAAAACTATAATTTTTATGGTATTTAACACCACCCAATGGATTAAATGAACATTGTCGTGACGCTACGCGTACACCAGTACTACAAATCTAAGGGCCGAGTTTTCTGCCACGAAATTGATCACATTAGTCATCGTCATTAGGAATTTATTTTTTGATGTGTGTCTCTTTATGTAGTTAGGCTAGGCACAATTTCTTCAATGCATTTATAATTTTTTGTGTGGAATGGATTCTAATTTGCAAACTGCATAAGTGATTGGGCATGAAGTTCTTTTCCAAGGCATGTTCTTCATATGGCACAATGCATGGAAAAATGGTTCATATGAAGGTTTCTGTTTGGCAGACTTGAGGACTTGAGGAAAAGGTTATAATTTGGATGTTGCCAGTGCAGATGATATGACTCTTCATAAGAAAAGTTGAATCAATATTTAGCAGTCCATGAAAGCTAAAAGTTATCCACGTGGATTATTGCTACATCGGAGATGGTGGAGACTAGCTAAGATGTGATCATTGTCCCTCTACCTAGTACTCATCCTGCTTATAGATACATGAAATCTTGAAAGAAGACTGGTTTTGGCCAAAGGGATAGTGTGAGCATTGATATAATATAATCAACTTGCCACATTGTAAAAAGATATGTTTAGTTTTGACAAAACTTATTGGTATTATACATACCTTGGACAATGGCCTCTCTTGGTATCAAATGAGATATGAAGAGAGAGATTGGTCTTTTTGAGGTTCTACTTCATCAAATGGAAGAGTGTCTTATACCCATAGATGAACCTTGGACGAACATGGACATGATTACACACACTTTGCCATTGAAACCACTTCACCACCTTGACTAAGAGAGGAGGTGCTAGCAACATTGTATCAGTTACATATGTTGTGAAAAATGATCCTCATCACTCAAACAAGAACAGACAAACCTTTCTCAGATAAACAAGAAGAAGAAAAGAAACAGCCTGTTTAGAGCAGGAATGTCTCAATAACATTAACATTGACATCAATGAACAATGCTTTCATGCTAAGAGAAAGAAAAGTGTCATCATTGACAATGACATCTAAAGCTTTCTGAAGCTTTTTTTTCTAAAGCCACGAGCTTTCAGGATGGCACTGATTATAAAAAGATGAGAGGGAGAAAGAAGGAAATGAGGAGGGGAACAAAGTGAAGCAACAATGTCTTCGTCGTGATTGTCTTGATGAAGGTGTAGGAGTCTGAAGATGAACAAAGAAGTGGAGGACAACGAGAAGATGATTAGCAAGCTACTACGATGACAAAGTGTCAGTGATGAAGTTGCGACAACACAAACTAGTGAGGTTGGAGAAAATGACAAGGAAGCTTCAAAATTGAGATGTAGATGAAGGTGGTGTAGAGCCTTAGAGATCTAAGGGGAGCGTCAACTTATAGTGCAAGGGGGGGGGGGGGGGGGCATTGACAACATGCCTCAAAGAGCCAAAGAAAACGCCGGCCAGAAAATCTAAGGTGATCGAGAAGCACGCAGAAAGTGACCGCGACCAAAGAAGATGACATGGAAGGTGCCAAATAAGTTGATGCATGACACAAAGAAGAAAACTGTTAAAGCGACAAAGGCCGAGTGTGCGACATCGACATGCGAACGAGAAGGTGAAGATGATGTAGCTGAAGGGAGAAGTTTGAATTCTTGCATGCTTTCTTCCTACTCAATATACAATGTCTTGAGTGCGAAAATTTACGCAGGGCTAACTCATATTGTAGAAAAATTTACTCTACAACAGGGGCACTAGGATTGCATGAAGAGGAAGAAGATCGCAAGATTATTGAAGTTCATGCAGAACAAGGAAACAAATGGGCTTGAATTGCTAGACTTCTTTCTTGCTCAAACTGTCAACGCAATTGAAAACCATTGGAATTAAACACTCCGCTGGAAGCTTCTTAATGATGAGAAAGCAAGGAGAGAACTACCATGAGTTCACTCAGTTAAAGCAAAGGAAGAAATCAATGACTCTTATATGACTCGGCCAATTGCTGATGAAACTCATTCTAATTGTGGGACAAAACGACATCATAGTTGACACCTAAATTTCAAAATACTGGGATCATGGAAGGACAAACTTCTATCTCCATTGTTTCCCTCTGCTATTAGACAACCACCTCGTTCAAGTGCCTTCACTAATTATAGTCCTTTAATTGTAAACAAAGTGAAAGTTACTATCCCCAGAGTCAAAAATACTGCCCATAGCTCAAACGTGCAATTGTATACTATCATTTATGAGAAAGCAAGGGGAGAACTATCATGAGTTCACTCAGTTAAAGCAAAGGAAGAAATCAGTGACTCTTATATGACTCGGCCAACTGTTGATGAAACTCATTCTGATTGTGGGACAAAATGACATCAGAGTTGGAGTCCTTTGGTTTATTCAGCATTTCTTGCTTTAGTCTCCCCACACAATGTGATCTAATAGATAGAACCACATTGGCTTTATCATGGTGACATATATCTTTCATTGATGCATTTGAACTAAAAATATTCAGGGTGTGTCTATTATCATGCTAATATCCACATCTCAAGAGCACTGTAAGACATTGAGCCGAGCTAAGCAACATCATGTATACTGTCATAGAGTATTTACGTAAATTAATATTTTGCAATGGCTAACAAACAATGGATTTGGAGGGACAAGAAGTATGTTCGTTACAAAGAACTGAAAAATGTGGCCTAAGGATCATGTATGGTTAGATAAGTTAGCAGCTCATGGTTCATCACGCTATGTATATTGTAAAAGATTGGGTTTTTGCTTGTTGGCAAGTCTATGTAAAACCAATGTTTCCTGCAAGTAATGTTTGGAGTATGGGTAATGTAGGTTGCACATGACAAGTTTGTAAGCTATAGTTTTATTGTCCTGAAGTAGTTACGATGTATAATTGAGAATGAGGTAGGTTGCCACATCTTTCATCAAATGTGTATCGCTTCATCATACTCAAATAAAGAAAGCATGGTTTGTTGAAAATTTTGGCATAAAGCATTTTGGGGATTTAATGATGCAGTCTATACTAATGCGTACATCATGTTCAAAGAGAGGGGAAGAGACAGGGAAAGATTGCCACCATAAATAGAGAGCATTGCACTCTCTCTTCCATTATTGATTCATTGCAATGCTCAAAGGTTCTAAATCTAAGTCACGCATATAGAGTTATATGAAAGTAGGTCACTAACTCACTAGACACCTCTAGCCTGAGTTAAGTTTGATCGACTCATCATTATGCCACACATGACTAGTAACAACTAGCTACAACTGTACTAAGTAGAGTTAGTGTCAATAGCATTGAGCTTTACTCTCAACACTCCCCCTAAAGCTCAACTCAAGTATTGTACTCCAAGTAGCTCCCTGAAGTAAAAAAACTTATCTCGAGGAAGTGATTTGGTAAAGATGCTAGCTACATAGTCTTCATCCTTCACATTAAGTAGATATATCTTTCCACCAAGTACCATTTCCTTGGTGAAGTGACAATGGAATTCTATGTGCTTTGATTTTTCATGGTAAATTAGGTTGCTCCCAACACACTACTCATGTTGTCACAATGCAATCTGACATTCTTGTCCATCTGTATATCCAAGTCATGTAATAGTTTCAATAGCCAAACTGCTTTACATGTAGCTAAGGTTGCACCTCTACACTCTCCCTCTATGCTACAGAGAGCAAGTGTAGGCTTATTTTTACTATTCTAATTGACCATACTACTTCCAAGATTGAAATCATAAGCCCACTGGTTGATCATTTGTCATATGCACAAACAACCCAACAGCATTTGTATATCGTGTCAACTCAAGTGGCTTTTCCAACTCATAAAACAGCCCATGATCAGAAGTACACTTTACATACTGCATTATCCTCCTAAATGCATCCAAGTGAGGCTAGCATGGCTTTTACATAAATTGACTAATCAATCCTACTGAATAACTAAGATCAGAACAACGTGATAAGATAGATCAGGTTGCCCACCATGTGCCTGTACATTGTAACATTCTCTATCTCACTCTCAACATCAGCTCCATGCTTTGCATTCTAATCTAGCGGTATTTCCATGGGCTTACAATTACTCATTCCATACTTGATTAGCATATTCTATGCATATTATTTCTCTAGCAGTCGAATTCCTTAAGATGTGGTCGCTACCTCATTGCTAGGAAGATATTTTAGCTCTCCCAAGTCTTTTACTTTAAACTCTTTGTGTGTAACATGGAATTAATTTCAACAATACCATGGTCATCATCTCTAGTAATGATCAACTCATCTACATCAATAACTAAGAATACATCACCTACTTTGTTTTCTTAGTGAACGAACTATGATTTGTATTTCCTATCTAAAATCCATGTTATTGTAAATAAGAGTTGATGCAAGCATTTGATGCTCTTGGTGCATCTTTTAACCCATAAAGTGCCTTTTTTAGCATACACATATTTCATGTAATCAAGATGTACATAACCCTTGGGTTGTTCCATATACACTTCCTAGATTAAATCTCCATTCAGAAATGCAATTTCACATCCATCTGCCAAAGCTCCCATCCCTTAATAAATGCTACCAAAGTAGTGATCATTCTCATGGTTTCCATTTTTGCAACCAAACTGAAAGTCTCCTCATAATCAAGACCATACTCCTATGCATAACCTTTAGTGATCAACCATGCTTTGTATATCTCTAGAGATCCATCTGCTTTGCATTTCACTTTGTAAACCCATTTATAGCCAATGGGTGTTCTGCATTCAAGAAATTTGACCAAATGCCAAGTGCCATTTTTAGGCAATGTTGCATATTCCTCATCCATGGCTGCACACCCATTCTCGTCAGTCCAATTGGCACACCAAAGGCATCCATCACTTCTGCCACTTGAGTGCAATCATGTATATGTTGTCTCTATCTGTATGGAAGCACCCTCTCTGCAACATACATTCAATGTCTGAGCGTAACAACTCAACGTGGAGCTCCCAACCTAGATGCCAATGTCTAGAGAGTGATCAATGCTACCTTTGCCATGTTTACTAGAGTGTATCAAATGTCAATAGGCATGAAATACTTTCTTTTCATCAATTTTTGAAGCCTGAAAAAATAGGCACACCTAGTGTGAACAATCTTGTAGGGTCTGGTGCCAATGTTTAGCTCTAATGGTTACTTAGGGAGCTCCAATATATACTAACAAAACCCCTCCTAAAGCCTCAATAGGCTCTGACAACTCTAGAGGAGAGAGCTTTCAAGTACATCCCTTGTAGACTAAGGCTATGGCTGTTAATGCTTCAGTATATTTCTTCCACATATGAGAGTTAAATCTAGTTTCTAGCTTCACACTCCAATTTCTGCAAAACTTTGATCTGATAACATATTCAAAGAGAGGCGAAAAGACAAAGACAAAGATTAGAGCCATGAATAAAGAGTAGTGTAGTTTCTCTTCCATTATTCATTCACTATAACACTCAAAGGTTCTAAATCTAAGTCAAACATATAGTTTATGAAAGTAGGTCATAAATTGACTAGACACCACTGACCTAAGTTGAGTCTGATTGACTCATTATTATGCCACACATGACAAGAAACAACTAGCTACAATTATACTAAGTAAAGTGTATGTCAATGCCGCTGAGCTTAATTCTCAACACACCATTCGTAAGCATAGGCATCCAATAGTTTTGCACCGATTCGTTGTGAGATTACTAGAAAGCTTGGTTGACAATATGTATGGCACAACATAGTAGATAGCAAGAGTTGTAACTCACAATGGCACGATAAATGAAAAAAAGAATGGAAATGGGTATATTTTGCTAATGCATAATCATGTGCTTGTAAAGTGTGAGGGGAGAAGTAATAATAAATGTGTTGTATGTGCACAAAAAAGGAGGGAAGAAAAGAAAAATCGAGAAGATTCTTGCACTATTGTTGAGAAGAAATGGCATAGCGAATGCAATATGTAGAAATGTATAGCATGTGATAAGCAAATATATGCACATGACTGCTTTGTGCAATATCACAAAGAGCTTTTGCCCACACTTCAATAGGTGAATCAATCACATTCAACATGTGGAGTTCAAGTAAGTATCCTTTTACCTAACAATCTTTGGTGAAATTTATGAGCCAATACACTTTGTGTATCTACTCACCTGTTTTAATTTTTTATAGGTTCAATGTTTGCTATCATTTCCCTAAGTTGATAAACACGTGCAATTCTTCAAGATTTCTTGCACTTTCATACCTTGCATATGACCATGGATTCTATTTATTTCTTTTTGGGATTTCAAATATTATGAGGTCCTATTTTATGGGTATTGTCAACAAACCATGTCTTATTGTAGTATCAATGTCAGAATCAAGAATCTTTGCATCAAAATGACAAGCTTTCCACAACATTTTTGTGCAAGATATATTTTTTCAACTCTAGTGATGTATGAGAAACTTGCTAAATGAGTTTCATAGCTAGATTGATACTATCTAACTAGTAATGTCACGATCAAAAGTAGGAAAAATAGCCACAAAAGTGGCTTCGGTAATTTTAAAAAAATTCATCACTTTTGAGAACCTTAGTATGTCTTTTTTTTTTGTATCAAGGTACTATTTGGAGGTTTGGTCACATATAAAATATTTTATTAAGTGTGAAAATTATTGTGCTTAAAAATTTTATGGATATGGAAAAATTCAAAATGTAGTAGAAAATAGAAAATATGTCTCAATAAGTATGAGTGATTTACATATCATTATATATCAAAACATCTAACCTATTTTTTTTCAACTACTTATCATGCACTCTCTATGCAATTACTATGTACCCATTAGATATTTAGAGAAGAGGGTTTAGGATTTATGATTTATGATTTGGTTTTTAGGGTTTAGGACTTGGTTTAGGATTTTGATTTTGGGGTATATATTTTGGTGCTTAGGGTTTAAGATTTAGTGTTCTCATGTCCTCTAATGAGCTGTCCATCACAAAGTGTATACATTTCTTATTAATGTAACATGTGAGTGTCTTTAGGGTTTAGTGTATCGAGAAGAGGGTTTAGGTTATTACATAATTCATGATTTAGGATTTATGGTTTAGGATCGAGGGTTAAGGGTTTAGGGTGTAAGGTATACGGCCATATTGGATTAGGCTAGGCATACCAACACATTTAAAAGCTCATGTAAATAATTGTTTAACTCATATACATACCATTCTATTTGTTCTAGAAATGTTTTTTGTTCAATGGATTACATATGCATATATTTGTGACCAGTTTTTAAAAACCCACAAATATGCTATTATTGTCTTTTTATTCCTAGTCACTAGAGGTTAAATAAATAAAGAGAAGTAAAGAAACTCATATACACACATGTAGGAGGGGAGAGAGAGAGAGAGAGAGAGAGAGAGAGAGAGAGAGAGAGAGAGAGAGAGAGAGAGAGAGAGAGAGAGAGAGAGAGAGAGAGAGGCAAAGGCCTTCAAGTTGTTGATTCATGGAGCACCCAAAGAACAAGAAATAGCCATTTTCTTCCATCTCAAAGGTATGGAGTCTTCTTACTTTAGTGCTATGAATCTTTGTTTCTTTATTGATGGTCTAAGAACGAGCTTATTGTCACTAGGATTTATATGGAAATGGTTGTCTTTTGCATAGTGAACATAGCATTTCACACAATTTTGAAAGCTCTAGGGTTCCTTCCTAACACATTTAAGACATGAGAGTCAATGCAACTACTTTGTAGACATGCATATGCTATTTTTAAAGTGTAATATCTCTTGTCAAGAGTGTGTACCGTAGGCTCTATAGTGGAGAAGAGGATAGGAGAAAGAAGGAGCAATGTTAGGAAAAAATCAAAGGTATGTGTGCCTATATTTTTTTATGCTTGGTTAGATTTTTGGTATCCATTGTTTCTTACTTGTTATTGCATTGATCCAGTGGGTAAGGCTGTCCATCTAAGCCATTGCTTGGCATCATTAGGATATTTTAGGGACTCTTTTGAGAATGTGGTTAGGGTATGCATTGCTTATGTGTAAGGCTATGCATGGGAAAATGCATAGACTATACATGGGCTATAATATATGCATTGCCCATGTGTATAACCTATATGTATTTGGGACATATGCATATACATTATGTCTATAACATATGTCTATGTACATTTTTGGGGCATCTCCCTTTCGTAGCTTAGTTATATGACTTAATGACCACTCCTTTGCCTTCTCAGTAGTAGGGCAAATGGCTTCACAATCGCTAGCAAGAGTTGCATCATGTGTTCATCATGTGAGTGATCCCGGTAGAGTAGAAGTAGCCATCAATGCAAGTGTAAAGTGAATGATCATGGTAGGAGATGTCTAGCAATCTATTTTGGTGGGAGTGATCATAGCACCTCTCCACCATCACAAGCCCAGCCACATGAAAGAAGGCCAATTGAAGCCAAGTAGGAAGATCTTAAATCACACAAGTACTACACATTGACTAGCACAAGTGAAGTCTTCCAAGACCATAAGGGAAAGGAACTCATGAGCTTCATGCAAAGCATAGTATAAGCTTGCCATAGAGATAGCTTTAAGAACTTCTTTGACCCAGACCCTACTAAGCTTCAAGTTGTGATTTCTCTACTCTTGTATGAAAATTTTCCTAATCGCGTGCATTTAAGGTATACAGATTACTATAGGCACAAGAAAAGTTCACGAAAATCATTCCTAATAACAGGGCATTGTTAAATTTAGAGCAGTACAAAAAAAGAAGAGGGCTATAAAAAGGCTTTTGTGCTATACCTATGCCAATTTTTGCACATGGCAATGTGGGTTGAAGTATGAAGCAAGGTGGAGTGTAGAATTTTCAACTTAGAATAGAGGTAGGAGCGATCAATCCAAATGGAGCAATCTCGATCATCATATTTTGGGGACTATGAGGTGCGGATATCTCAAAGGCGGATGCAAAGTTTTTAAGTATTTACATTTTGGGGACTATGAGGTTCGGATATCTCAAAGGGCGCAGATGCGAAGTTTTTAAGTATTTACATTTCATCTTATGTTTTTTGGTTCTTAAATTTGTAATTATTGATGGGTTCTTTACTTTGCAATTTACCATAATGGATTGAAATCCCACTTATATGGAAAGGGCATCATCATGAAGTAGGACTAGTGAGAAATTACTATTAGTAGAATGTGTTCACTTTTTTTCTTTTAAATTTTGAAATGGATCATTTTAGTCATTTCTAAGTTTAATTCTTTGACATCTATAAGAGCAACAACACAATGAATTGAAAGGAGAGGAAGGGAGCCAAGTAGGAAGCAATGCAAAGCATAGTAAGGAGCACAATGAAGATGATTTATGTACATAGGTTGCTCCGTACTAATAGTTAGGAAACGTGGCTTATGCTGCTTTATATACTTATAGCAATATAGCCAAAATTTTTCCTTCTCTTTCTATTTTCACATTCTCATTGAACATTTTACTATCTCAAATTCTATTATTTTTTGTTTTTTAAAATGAAATATGGCTTTAGCTTTTGTATAAGATGCCCAATTAGTAAGAAAGTGCCAAAAAGAAAAAACCTTGGGTGTATTGTAGCCATAGGTTTCTAACTTGTTTCCTTTTTCGCACTAGGTGCACTTATTTTTCCATGAAAATACATGTAAAAATTGTAAAGGTATTGCAATAAAGGAACCATTTAAATTTTTGTGACAATTACATACGTAGTGCATGTATATATGTGTTATCACTTGCATGTATTTTTCAACAATACATGCAAATTAGGACATGGCTCTGGAGATGTGGATATTAGCACAATAATAGATGCACCCTCGATCTTTTGTTCAAAAATGCATCAATGCACCTATCTGCATGCCTAATCCCTTATAGTATTAGAAGAAGATTACGATATGTGATCTTTGAATTTTAATAAAGGGGATGTGAAAGATATAATTCACCATGATAAAGCCAATGTGGTTCTATCTATTAGAACTCCATGTGTGGTGAAACTAAAGATCGAAGGATTCCAAACTTAGTGTCAAGGGAAGAGGATGTGAAGGTGGGCCATCCTCTAGATCATGCTTAACATAGTCATATCAAGGGCATGCACAATTCATGTCAACACTGAGTACATCCTTTAACCCCTAGTAAACCATATAATTTGCTTGTCTTAGTGAGTGACATAATGATTCTTAGCAAATTAAACGTACATTTGAAGTTTCATAATTTGATCATTGGGATCATAAGCCATAGTTATGTTACGTCAATGGTGAGTGGAAAGTCCATTGTGGAATCTATTGGATATGCTTGTTTTCTCATTTTTCTAGATTGACACTCAACAATGTGAATCAACAATTTATTTCAAAGAAATACAGAGTAAACGATGCATTTCCCTTGCTAGATGGTGGAGTGTAGAGTAAAGATGTTCCTCCATAGACGCAAGTTTGTTTTCAGAATCTAGCTTGGCCTCTTTCATTATATTTTGATGCCATTGATTCAAAATTAAACATAGTGTGTCTAGATGATTGTCTTTTATTTGTTTTGGAGCAACAAGGATGTAGCTATTATGTAAACTTACAAAATGAAAAACCACTTCCCTTGAAGAGTACTCTTTGAAATTGCTATCATGCAACATGATGACTCTTTGTAGGTTTGTTTACATAGATTGTGGACTATGATGGCAATTAAGAGTAGTCCCTCCATTTTAGATACATGTAGGTGTGTACAAAAACATGAGTGCCAAGGTGGTGATGCATCCTCTAAGGCTTCATGCAAAAAAAAAAAAATCGTTGAAAAAACCAATTTCAAGTATTAAGGCAGAGTTGATGAGGATCCATGAAATCTTTGACGGTAGTCATCGTCTATTCAACTACCTTCCTTAAAGAAGTGGATTTCCATGTTGTTTTATTTGGAAATATATTGAATGGAGTCGTAGATCATAGTATGTAAGGTTGTATGACAATGGAAATAAAGAATCCCATGATGCTCATCTCTTGCTAGAGGATTTAGAAAGCTGAGGTTGATGATGACTCTTAATTTGATTCTTGTTTGAGTTTTATGGATTGGATATTGATGAAGGTGATGATGCAATACACATGTCAATTACTGAAGAATGCAAGAAAACGTGTGGAGTCTTTCCCCCTTACTAGTTGTGAGCATGATTTAACGTGATTCCTTGAGATCAACCTCGTGATTATTCATTGAAAGCTATGAGATGAAGGCACTTTGAGAAAAGCTTGGTGCTCAAAGTCTCTTGAGATGGATGGCTACATTGAGATAGATTATGCTACGTTGAGAGTGAAGAAATTTTCACCTAGAGTGAGTAAATGTCACCTTGATTTTTGATTTGTTCATATAGAAGTGCACGAGTTTAACCTTGAGGTCCCCTACTTCATCCTGAGGTCATGAATTCGCATAGTATGGCTCCATAATTTCTTTCAAAGATCCTCAATGCTCATCCAATATCCTTCACATTTTGCTTGAGATCCAATATTTTGCCCAAATATGCAATTTGAGTTCTTTCCACAGCTTTGTATCTCAACCATTGATCTAATGTCTTGATACTTTTCATTACTCGACCTGTTATTTATGGTATTATTTTGTTATATTTTCCATGTCATGGGTATATATTTCAAAAAAATTAGAGAACGATGTATTGTTTAAGCACATACGCATCAGTTGTTGTATTATTGGTGTTATATTTTGAGCTTTGATCAATGTGCATTACGTTCTCAATCCTGGGAGGTGCCATTCATAGAACTATTGAGTGTTACGTAAAATTTTCACTGTCTCTAAGATGCTCAGCCATACTAAGTCTAGATGGTTATGCACCTCTTTCTCACCCAAGAACTCACCTTAGAGGGGAATGATGCAAGATTCATGATTACATTTCTCTAGCATCAAACAAGCAGAGGTGAGGGCTAATTTGTGTGTGACAACCCATATCCTTTAAGCTTCATGTATCTTTACATTAGTCATTATTCACCAGTGTTCTTAGATGAGGTCCGATTGTTATGTATTCCACATTCTATAAAAGGCACAACCAGTTTTAGTGTTCTCCTTGATCTAACTACCTCATCCCTTCTTGTATGTGTGTCATGTCTACTTCATAAAGAACATAAGTACCATTTCTTATCTTATGCACTTCTAAACCGGTGTACTTCTGAACCACTTGCCAACGCAAAAGAGACGACGTCCTTAGGCAGCAAACGTACACCATTTACCTCTCGAGCAGGAGGTTTGGGTTTGGTGTTTAAGGCTTAGGGCTGCGAATAAGAGTGATTGATATTGTAATTAATAGTTTTTGCTAGAAACAAACGAGGTGTGCAGCTGAGGATTTGTGAGATCTTCCGAATGGAACGCAATGGTTATGGACGGTATACCCCCAAGGGATTATTGGATGCATGGCTTTCCGATACATGCAGTTATGGATGCAATGCAATAATTAGACTCCCACCTCTTGCATACGTACATAGTTGAGATTACCATTTCCCCTTTACTTTGAGACTACCGATACCTCTTTCGTCGCTAATGCTTTCTCCATGGAATTTGTTGACATACCCATTGACAAGCTATGTGAGGAGGCCCCAAGCGTGGCAAGAACGACAAAGCGCAGCACAACCGATCCTGATCTCCCATCAGCACGCACTACGGTTGAATTAGGGGAAAAACCAATGGACAAATTATGAAACGTGGATGGACATCATGAAAGGATATTACATCGTTACGGACAGAAGAAAGATATTTACAAAGCCTCTGGATGATCCCCGACATCGTTTCAAGCTCCGCGTCATGACATTGGATGTATGTATGTGAAGCTGGGACGGCTGGGTGAGTTCTAGACGTTTCTAGAGCGGCAGGCGAGATTATCATGGGATCTTGCCGGCGATAAATGACGTGATTAAGACAAAATTATCATGGAATCTTGTGAGCGAATCAATGTTCAAGGCGAAATAAAGTATCATAGCATGTCGTCCGCCAGCAGTTACTAGTCCAAGAAGGAGCAGCACGGTACCTATATGTATGAGCACATCGTCGAGTGAGAAGCTGCAACTGTACTGCCAAGCTGATAACGTTCGGGGTTAGAAAGATGAGGACCATCAAATGCGTTATTATAAGCACCAGCACATTATTATGCGGCCTGCTGGCGATGATCCATTGCACGTCCGCCCAGCAGGTGATTGCGACGATTGTCAATACCATGGTGACCTATGAGAGTGATGTGTCCATTTTCGACAGGGGAGTCGGGACGGCCCACCAAGTCTTGGGGACTGACGGGGACTCCATAACCCAAGTGCTGGGAGACACCCCACAGGAGGTGTTTCAGAGCCATAATTGGAGAGCTACAATGCAACGAGACTACTCCAATCCACAAAGCCCAATCCAAGACTTCGACCTTACGGATGGAACTGACCCTGCCACCGACCCATGCCAGGTCTCAGTATTCCATTCCATAATAATTTGTTCATGCATTTAATGTTTCGACGTGCCGTGGTTCTGGATTATGAGGTCAGCACGATCCGATAGATGGTGCAATCCTTCATGAGAATGGCTATATCGCGTCTTGCGTCTTCTCTCTTCAATCTCTTCTCGAAACGCTCGATTACATGCAGTATTGCCTTGTGAATTGCTGCGTGCAACTCATGATTATCTTTGCACTCGATCTGTTACTAGTCTTTCTAACGTTTAGCTTGGCAAAACAATTGCAGGCAATCCTATCATCCAATTCTATTGGGAGGTTGGATTCGATAGCTTCACGCTCACCTTTTTCTATAACGATGGGACCAGCTCCGCGCCTACCGTAGTCTTTGGTTGGTATGGCTAGAAGCTGGAGAGAGCAAGCTATAATTCTGGGCGCGCTCCTGATGCGACGGCCGAATAACACCAGAAATAGCGTGCTCACAAATTAGTGATGAGCGGGCTAGAATTTATGTTAATCAAGAGAAGGGAATTTGTTGATTGCTCCCGATTTCCTTTCAATTTTGTTAGCAGGACATGGTGGTGTGACAATCCCACCTCTACCCTTAGTGTAGAGATTAAGCTAAGCTAAAATCCTTTCGATCGAACGTCAATTGAAACCGTGACAAATTAGCTACAATCTAATCGACATCCATCATGCCTCTATACGTCTATTGTGTCTCTCGGAAATAGAGATCAGCATGCGAATCGATAAGCGCTCATCTCAATACACTAGAGGAATAATGTTGACTAGCCACTAGCTAGCCACAAATATAGAGTTGAGTGATAGTCCACAGCCTACACTTCAAATAAGGACTACACAGAAGAAGAAATAACTGTTGACTCACATGAGCTTATCTATTCATTGACATGCCCTTTATGGAGATCACCCATTAACTGAAAACATCCATCTTACAAGTAATATTTCCATACAAATAAAAGTTAGCAGTAAAGTTAGTCAGTCAATCTATCAGTTAGTAAAGTTGGTTAGTCTATAAGTTAGTAAGGTGAGTTATGAGTTAGTTAGTTAGTTAGCTTATACATTAATAAGGTTAATAGTTAGTATGTTAAAAATTAGTAAGATTACTAACTAAAAACTAATGTTTAAAAAAATAATAATAATAACTTATAAGTAACGTTAGAAATTAACATTTAGAAACGAAAAAAGGGGGGCTATCGACCGTCGAAAAGAAGTCCGGGGCTATCGACCGTCGAAAAGAAGGCCGTCCCCTAGTCATCGTCATCATCATCATCATCGTCATCTTCGTGTGTCGTCATCATCATCATCATCTCAACATCATCATCTCCTTTATCGTGATCATCAATATCTTCTTTACCACAAAAAATAGGCATCGATCGCCTCAAGACACCCCTTTTTTCTTCAAAAAATTTAAAAAATAATTAAATAAAAGAGAAAGAAGCTCCCCACTCTAAGTGGAGGAGTTGTCTTTACACAAAGAGAGCAGAAAGAGAGGGCAAGGGAGAGGCAACATGTACTCCCTTTTGCCTATATAAATGCTTTCCCTCTACTCAGTTTGGGAGGAGATGCAAGGAGATCCCAAGAGACTGCGAGAGGGATGTAGAGAGAGAGGTAGAAGGATACCACTCCCCCCAAGTGGTTGCAAGAGGGAGCTAGAGAGCGAGAGAGCTAGAGAGAGAGAGAGAGTGAAGATGATCCAGAGAGGCTGCGAGAGAGGGAATTAGAGAGAGGGTTAGAGAGGAAAAGACTTGACTCAACCTCTCCCTGTCTCGGTCTTTAACTCCGCAATCTTCTCTCATGCTCTCACATCCTGAATTCATTCCACCTTCTCTATCTGTCGAACACTCTTGCAAAGGATGGCTCCAAAGCAACGAGGCACAAAGACCATGAGAACCATCACAATCGGTCAAAGAACGGATATTGCCATAGATACGGAAGTACGCGAGGTTACCGAAGTTGCCACTACCAATGCAACATTAAGCATGAAAAATGCAAGTGCAAGCAAAGACAAAATTTCCAATATCGTCATGCCAAACCAGGTTATTTACAATTCAGAAATAGGCTATTATTTTCATATCGCCACATAAAATAATCAGGTTTTTATCAAAATTTTATATAAAATGTTAGCTTTTTCATTAAATGGTACAAGAACTACTTGCTAGAGTACATGGATAGCATCCATATAAAAATCAAGTACATCAAATATTAGCTTCCATATTTACACGTATAGAAACATAACAGTTTCAATTAGAGAGCATATTAATACACACATAAATGGTTAATTTCTACCTATCACTACAACAAAAAGGCTCCATAGACGTTGTCGTAGATTTCTTGTAAAGGCTGCTAAACACAGAGTTCAAGTTGCAACAAGAGAAGAGGCTAACAAGAAGAAATCGAATTTTTGATGCCAAAGTTCACTATATTCCCTACCAAGTAAATTACATGAGGTCCAACCCAAAAATCTACTCAACATTCAGCACCAGTTCAAGACTGTTCTCAGCATACAAATTTCAGCAAGAGATTGCCATAAGAGAAGACAATAGCAGTGGACAGCAAAGAAGGCAACACCTTCAACAGAATTAAGACTGAAGAGGGAAATGGGTTAAGGTTATATATATATCTCAGTGCAAACGAAGATGATGGCTCTTGGTGGAAACTTAGAGTTAACCATGTCCTGCCATGAGCAAATTGCAGCTCCAAGTCATAACTTGCCTTGTCTGAACTTCATCTTGGGGTCTTCCAGAACATTGAGTAGGACAGAGGATACAGGCAGTGATCTTGTTTACTTGTTTTAAACAAGTTCCACGAGTGATGCACCAGCCTTGGCATATGGAAGAGGCAAAGAGAAAAGAATCAGTTGCTAAAGTAGACTAGTGATAGCCTTCACAAGAGATTCCCCATTCAAGTCTTCCAAGATCAGGTTTCTTCCCAGTTTATGCCTCTGTTCATGCTTTCGCAATAGTTCTTTACATATCTTCATCATCTTCTTCATACATGTTCTTTATCATGTCCATCAGTCCAGTCATGGGATCCTTGTCAGCTTCCAATTTAAGCTTCAGCTTATCTTCCTTGAAGTGCAGATCAGGCCAATTGCCCTTGTCAGTCTTCTTGAGTGTAATTATGATTCGATTGGACTTAACAACAGTAGTACACTTCTCAGGACACCGATAATTTTTGCCAGACACAACATGAATCTTGACATCAAAAGAAGTAGACTTGAAATCTGTGATAACATTTTCCTGGGAAGCTCTTTCAAGGAAAATCTATAGCTTCACTGTCTCAGCGTCTTAATCTCAGCTGAAACTAGACAAGGTTGTGTATCGAATTTCCGGTGTTGATGGAACCTTAAGAAGGGGTACAGGTGTTGAGTGATTAGATGAAGTCGCAGCACAAGTTCTTTCTAAGCTTTGAATCTCTGCTGAGTGTAGGATTTGGACGTGAAGCTGTTTTGGCATGGCTAAGCAAAGCTTTAAGCTTTACGACATCCTCGGATAAGTCCAATAGAATTGAGCAGCCCTGTTGATCGTTCAGAACGTTGCGCCTTCTTCATCTCGTGCATCACTATTACAGTGACGGCTGTCTCTTCCTTGACCAGAAGCAATCCATTACTGTCCCCTGTTTATCGAATTGCCCCCTTCACACACAACTCTGGCCCATTCAGGATTTTAGCCAGTCGATTTGGATTGTTGAATATAACTTCTATTCGAGCACTTTTCGTCTCTGTTGGCCTCTTCTCTCCGTCATAACGTGACGATCCTCTTCAAGCAGCCAAGGAGACTCTGCCCATGCAACTCTACCTTCTACCTTGTTCTTTTCAGAGATACTGGGGATCAAGCATGCTGCACCCTGTCATGCTAGCGAGGATCGTTATGACATTTCTGCAGTCCGTCATGCCGAAGACCATGCTGCTCGTCCCATGAATATATCGCAAATCTTATTCTTGCTTATGATGAGTTTGATGCCTCTAGTGCTCAAAATGGTACTCATGCCATCTGTTACAAACATGCTATGGCTCCTTTACTTACGGTGAATCATGTTGTGGATGAAGATGTTCCACCACGTGTGCCCGTACTGAAGACCCTGGATGTGTGACTGATGTTTATGATCTTTGAACTCATTTTGAACGTGGAAACGCTTATGGTGTTCCGGATGATGCTCCCACTAATCCTGCTGATGTCTCCGTTGCGCCTGCTGCCCCTTAACCCGTTAATTCTGGCCATTCCCAAAACAGCCTGCTTTTCTCCCTCCAAAAGTAGTTTAAAACCCAAATATAGGTTTTCCCTCTTCCTCCTTGAATAACCTTTTACACCTTTAGCTTTTTCAATAATCTTCCATTCTGCCAGTTTGCTCGTTGAGAAACCCAAATGGGAATCAGTGCATGGTTTTAGATCTGAAGATCCAGCATAGTTTCATGACTCAACAACTTCTTGCTGTTGCATTGCCACTTTTCTTTACGATCTCTTTCATTTCTTTTTGTAGTCTAACCTTCAAGACCCCTTTTACTACTTTTTCCACAGCACCATCCACCTTTGAGCCTTTCTTTTAAGGTATCTTTGGAATCATCAATTGCCCCATTAAAATACAGCTTTGTGATGGGTGATCCACGCACAACTGCAACTTCAGCCTTGAAGATTGAATGGCAAAGTATTCCATCGGTGCCTGCACTTTTCTTGGAGTTCATCATTAAAATTATCAGCTTGATAATGTCCTTTGGCATCAGTTATTCATATTTTTCTAACACACACACATCATGCATCCAAACAAAATCATACACATGCACTAAGGGAATATATACATTGGATGCGGATTATCGTAATGCATCACACACACAATGAATCACACACAGAAAATAACACAAATGCACAAAAAAAAAATGGAGGTGTATACGACTCGGATGCACAGCAGCACGACATCCACCCCCTCTAAACCTGCGCATCCTCCGGATGTTCCAACTATCCAGGATCATTCAAATCCACAAACAGGTCGAGTCCATCATCTGTTTCTAGTAGACCTGTTTCTCCATCAACTTCATCATCTATGTTCTCAGCTCTTTCTGCTTGTCTTTCTTCTACCTGCTCTTCTTCTGTCAACGTTTCAAGTGCATATTCTTCATCTTCTCTTCTCTTGAAAATCTTGACTCGTTTTCCAGCAATGGGCACCTTCAATACTGTTCCATCTAATTCAACCAACTCATAGGTACCATTGTCAAAAACCTATTTCACTTCATACGGTCCAAACCATCTTTGAACCATTTTTCTCATGCTACTATGCTGATTTTCTAGACTACTGTCATAAACTAGAATCCAATCTCCTTCTTTTATGGCTCTAGGCCTCAAGCGATGCCTTAAATCAAACCTGTCCTTGTTTCTGAGACGGGCTGCCTTCAAACGATCAACTGCTAGCTGCACATCTTCTGTCCTTCTCTCTAGTTGACGAATCCGAAGAGCTAGAAGCTCTTCCCTTGATAAATTCTCATGCCACGGAAGAACACTCCAAGTGAGAGCACAAATTTCTGTAGGCATGATAGGTTTTTGCCCATACATCAACTCTGCAGGCATGTATCCAGTAGTCACACTATGTGTAGAGCGATCAGCCCACAATGCAAAAGGTAGTAATCTCGGCCAATCCCCAATCCGACCTCTACAAGCTTTTGCCAATGCTTTAACTATTGGCGGATGTCCTCTTTTACTCTTGCCATTTCCCTCTGGATTATAGGTAGTAGTAAGAGCCAATTTAATCCCAAGCAGTGAGAAGAATTCTCTAGCTTCATCTGCATCTAGCTCTCCACGATCAGCTGTAATCTTACCTATACATCCATACCTGTAAAATATTTCTTCCAACAAGAATTTACATACTGTAGAGGTGGTCTTTGTTCACAAAGATCTGCCTTCAACATAGTTTGTAAGATCCTCTCTAGCCAAGACAAGATATCTCATCTGCCAAAGTCCCACTGGCAAAGTAACCAAGTCTACCACCCACTTATAATGCATACATAGTGGATAAGTCGGATGCAACTCATCACGATGTCGCACTAAAGAGTAAAGTTGGCAGTCCTTCCAAGTCTCCACAAAATGAGAAACATCTTTATACATCCCTTTTCACCAGTATCTTTCTTTGATTTTCTCATAAGTAGCCCACACACCTCTATGTCCATCCCATGAGCTCTCATGAAACTCTCGCATAATCTGTATCTGCATCGCTACATCACAAACTACTCTCAAGGGCAAGCCTCCTCTCTTCTTTGGATGCTTCCAAAGAAAACCATCTTTCAAGAAATACCCATAAGCCTTCCTTCTGATTTTCTTGAATTCATCATCTGTCCAATCAGCTCTTCGAGTCAATGAACTTAGATACTATCCAATTTGCAGCCACTCGTCAACATAAAGTTCTTTAATAAAGGCTTCAACTGTAGATACATGACAATCATGAACAAGGACAGAAGCAGCAAACTCTGTCTCATCATCTTCTGCAAGCATTAACTCCTCATCCTCATATCTCGCTCTAGATAGCATGTCAGCAAACTGGATTATCTTTCCCTGCTATGTGTCAAAATTCTGGATTCAATGATTTGATATAAGCAATCCACCGAAGCATCACTATATGTGGAGTCGAGCAACTAGTAATCATGCCAAGCAAAGGCAAACAATCTGTTTCCACAATAACTGAAGCTCCAATAAAATACCCTTTGTCACACTTCAGTGCAGTGACTACTCCCCACAACTCTCTTTTGATCTGCGGATATCTCCTCTGTCGCTCATTAAGAACTTTAGCTCCAAAGCGAATAGCATACCTATTTCCATCAACATCATCCTGTCCCACAGCCCAACCTATGCCAATAGGGCTAGTATCAACTGTCAACATGATCGGCCGTCCACACTGATAATCCGCTTTGCGTAGACTAGGAGCTGATTGCAACAGCTTCTTGAGCTTACGCATGGCTTTTGAATGCTTCTCATCCCAATGAAATTTCTGCCCCTTTCGAAGCAGCTGATAGAGAACATCTGCTATATGAGCAAAATGAGGAATCCAAATCATGTAAAATACACAAGCTCCCACAAATCTCCGCACCTCTGAAGTAGTCGAGCAATACTCTGCAATCCTGTTTATGGCATCCACCTTTGCAGGAGAAGGCTTCCTGCCATAATATCCAACCATATGCCCAACTATGATGACTTCGTTAACACCAAAGACAGATTTCAGCCCTGAAAGTGTCAAATTTACCTCCTCTAATCGTGTCAATATTTGCTCACAAGCAATCAAGTGGTCAGCCACAAACTGTCTACATCCACGCAAATCAAGACTTTCATTCTTTTCTTCTTCTGCACAACCCTTAATAGGCACATCATCTAAAAAAGGCATGGTATACTGTGGAATATAGTCTCGTAGAACTCTATGCCTAGCATTCATCATATGAGCAACTGAGTTTGTGGCACCTTGAGGCAAGGTACACATCCTCACAAGACCAATAGGTATCCGCATAGTAGTAATATCCCTGCTTTCCAAGGCAGGCTGAAACTGATCATAACCTGAATACAAGTCACCTAGAGAATAGATGGCTCGTCCTGCAAAAGCCTCAGCAAATTCATCCACAACTGGACCTGTTCCCACATTCCTGATTGTCACTTTGTTCACGGGCCGCATATCCTAAATAAATCTCAAAGTACCATTCTTCTTTGGTACAGTAAACCACCTATTAGAATAGGGTGCAGAAGAGGGTTCCAAAATCCCCATTTTAATCTTCTCATTCACCAACTCTATCAGCTTTGGCAAGTGTGCTTTAGGCACATGTATCGGACGTATATTCCATGGTACATGAGGAACAGTGAAGATGACCATGGGTGCAACCAATTCGGGACTAATGCAGCCAATTTCATGTGGAAAGAAAGAAAATGCCTTACCATGACGTCCAAGCATCTCTCTAAAACATTCTTTTTCCACTGGAAGCAAAAATTCATAATTTCCAATCTTCAATTCTGCAAGAGTTTCAGCTGTAAACTTATGTCCAATATTTGCAGGGTCCCTCAACATAGGCTGCTTCATAGCTTTTTCAATCTGTTCATCACTATCAGAAGGAAGCGGGCCTGCAACCGGCTTAACCTTCTTATCAACTGTTTTATATTTTGTGTCAACCTTGGCATCATTCAAGCACTCTTTTCTTTGCTGCAATTTCTGCAAATTTTCAGCAACTTTCAACTCTGTTGGCTGAAAAATTTCAGCCTTTCGCTCTATGGACTGCATGGGTGCAGCCTGAAACTTTGTATGCAGAAATTTTTTTGCATTCAACTATGTTGGCTGAATGGATTCAGCCCTCGGCTCTATGGACTGCATAGATGCATCCTGAAACTCTGTATGCAGAAATTTTTCTGCATTCAACTCTGTTGTCTGAATGGATTCAGCCCTCTGCAATTCTGTTAGCTGATCAAGATCAGCCATAAATTCAGTTTGCTGAGTTTTCTCAGCCTCTAACTCTGTTTTCAGCATAAAATCAGAAATTTCCTGAAACATATCCAAGGTTTGCACAGGTATGATCTTTGAACCCTTACATACATCAGTTTTCAGCATTGCTCTCATCTCAAACAATGTATCTGCATAAGACATTCCTTCATACAATCCATCTACATACTCTTGTGCTTGCAAAATACCTACATTCTTCAATTCTTTCTCCTTACGGCCAATGTACTGCTTGGCAGCTCTAGGCAAATCTGAAACTTTCTGATAACTCACTGAACTATCTGAAGAAAAACCAACAAAATTATTGGAGAAAGACTGGCTGCCAGGAGGCGAGATCTCCTCTTTTCTCCGCTCCGTACCACTGGCGTCTCGCAAGACAGCGGTACCTAATGAAAATACAACTCCTTCGCAGGTAGTGGTGCCTCACGCAAGGAGTCCCTGTTTCTCGGATGATTTACCCCAATAGTCATAAACTGAACAGCTCGCATACCATCTTTACTGCGTATCCACGCATAAGCTGACCCGTCATCCATTACTTTCGTTTCCATTCTTGCTTCTGTAATGAAAGGCTGTCCAAGAATAATCGGATAAGAGCATGAATCCTGAACAAACCAATGATAATCCTCTTCAACATTACCAATAGAAATTCTGATACTCGGACAAGCAGCATACATATCACCAGAAGTATTATTGGCGGCTCTCATGCGCCAGCCATGCTCTGCATCCATAGGCCACTTGCCACTCTCATAAACACCTCGAGCAATAAGATTAATCTCAGAACCATGATCAACTAAAGCAATCAATGGAATTTGTTTCTCTCCAATCCTTACCACTGTCTCAGTGGTTGCTCTAGCCTAATGACTTCGTGAAAAATGGCTGCGAGGAATGAGGATAGGGGTATCATCATCTTCATACTGCATAGGCTGAACTATTTTCTCCAATTGCGGATTAACAGAAGCATTCTCAACCATCACTGCATCATCATGCTCTTCCCCAAGACCTCCATGCCACAATCCCTGTAAAGCAGGTCCTTCCATCGCATGTCGTTTCCTCCGCAAAAGATCCTGCATCTGATCCTGTATTTCTCTTCTAGCAATCCCAAGAGCTTCTCCAACAGTAAAAGTAACTTCACTATTCAAAATTCTTTCATGAAAAATCTTACTCATATCCGTTTGCATTTCAAGATCTGACAAAAGCTTGAATCCTGGCTCTTTTCTTGGTTGCCTCTTTTCTTTCTGCTTGTCTCCCATTGGTTGATCAGAACCTGTTTGAGCTGGAGAATTTGACATAGGTGGAGCTGTAACAGGTGGTGAAACAAAGTCACCCCCTCTAGTCTTTTTGGAGGAGCTAGGACCCTCCTCATCTCTTCTTCTCTTTTCCTCAACCATGGCATCTAAACCCTGCGTTTTAGCCATATAAGCAAAAATAGAATACCTATCAACAGGAGAATCCCATCCTGTTTCTCCTCGGATGCTAGAGCCCACACAAGTCATAGTAGATGCCTGAACTTTCCCTCTTCTCGCTATCTCCAAGGCAGAGGACCATAAAGCAGAGTCTCCATCAGATTTCTGCTCAAGCTGGACTCCAAAAGCTGAAGCATCTTCTCTAACACTCACATAAGCTGATTGCGCAGCCATATCATCAACAAGCTTCTTCATACCTCCCTTACCGAAATTTGTGTCAAGAGGAGCGCCAGTCTCTGTCAGCCATATCTTCCCATCTTGTCCCCAGAACACTACATTCTTCTTACGTGCTTCCTGAAAAGCATCACAATCTCTGCAATGTTGGTGCTCTGTACTATCACACCAAATACATCGTCGCCCTTTTCTTTGACCAGCTAGAAAAGCAGTCGCTGGAGCAGGTGCTACAGCAGGTACTGACATAAGTTGCTCCTTTAACTTACCAACTTCAGCTTTGACTGCTTCAATCGTCAAATCCGCCAAGCCTTTAATAACATCATCTACAGATAAGGGCACTGGAGCAGCAGGAACTGGTGGATTCACAGCAAGAGGAGTAGGCTTAGGCAAAGAAGTTGCAGCAGGGGTAGAAGAAGAAGTCTCCAAGGATTTTTCAGGAACTGATCATGTATTACGATGCAATCTTACTCTCCTGCGATGCTTCTTAACAAGAGCATTCACAGCATCAATGACATGTCTCCACTCAGTCTTTAAACCTGAATCAGTAGCTTGATCTTCCAAAAGATCATCCAACTTTTCCTGTAAATCAGCATCTGCAGCTTGTAAAACTGATCATAACGGCTTTCAAACTCTCGCAGAAGAGCGGTAAGAGAAAGTCCCTTATTAGGCATAGAAACCCATGCTAAAAAATTCCTGCGATTCATAAGACCTGTATCCTCCAGGAAATATTCATCTTTTAATGCCTTTTTAAATTCAGCCCAACCTGCATGTGCCTCTTGAATTTCTGCAATTCGACCTTCAAGAGCGCGCACCACGATCCGCAAGAAGTAGCGGCTCCAAACATCTTGAGAAACCCCAAAAAACTTCATCTTTTCTTCATACAAATGCAGGTAAGTTGACACTTGCTGGCCATTAAACTGCTTCATCTCCTGTTGGATAGCTTTCAAGGCATCCATAGCATCACTGTCTCGTTTTGCATGAGCTTGCTGCTGCATATACATGGGAAATGACTGAAACAGGTTCTTCATGACATTATCATCTGTCATCTCTTCTTGCGAGTCTCCCATCTTGCTGAAAAAAATGACGCAGCACTTTCACATCGGGTTCACCAGAAATGTCGTAGATTTCTTGTAAAGGCTGCTGAACACAGAGTTCAAGTTGCAACAAGAGAAGAGGCTAACAAGAAGAAATCGAATTTTTGATGCCAAAGTTCACTATATTCCCTGCCAAGTAAATTACATGAGGTCCAACCCAAAAGTCTACTCAACATTCAGCACCAGTTCAAGACTGTTCTCAGCATACAAATTTCAGCAAGAGATTGCCACAAGAGAGGACAATAGCAGTGGAAATGGGTTAAGGTTATATATATATCTCAGTGCAAACGAAGATGATTGCTCTTGGTGGAAACTTAGATGGCTCTTGGTGGAAACTTAGAGTTAACCATGTCCAGCCATGAGCAAATTGCAGCTCCAAGTCATAACTTGCCTTGTCTGAACTTCATCTTGGGGTCTTCCAGAACATTGAGTAGGACAGAGGATACAGGCAGTGATCTTGTTGACTTGTTTTAAACAAGTTCCAAGAGTGATGCACTAGCCTTGGCATATGGAAGAGGTAGAGAGAAAAGAATCAGTTGCTAAAGTAGACTAGTGATAGCCTTCACAAGAGATTCCCCATTCAAGTCTTCCAAGATCAGGTTTCTTCCCAGTTTATGCCTCTGTTCATGCTTTCGCAATAGTTCTTTACATATCTTCATCATCTTCTTCATACATGTTCTTTATCATGTCCATCAGTCCAGTCATGGTATCCTTGTCAGCTTCCAATTTAAGCTTCAGCTTATCTTCCTTGAAGTGCAGATCAGGCCAATTGCCCTTGTCAGTCTTCTTGAGTGTAATTATGATTCGATTGGACTTAACAACAGTAGTACACTTCTCAGGACACCGATAATTTTTGCCAGACACAACATGAATCTTGACATCAAAAGAAGTAGACTTGAAATCTGTGATAACATTTTCCTGGGAAGCTCTTTCAAGGAAAATTTATAGCTTCACTGTCTCAGCGTCTTAATCTCAGTTGAAACTAGACAAGGTTGTGTATCGAATTTTCGGTGTTGATGGAACCTTAAGAAGGGGTACAGGTGTTGAGTGATTAGATGAAGTCACAGCACAAGTTCTTTCTAAGCTTTGAATCTCTGCTGAGTGTAGGATTTGGACGTGAAGCTATTTTGGCCTGGCTAAGCAAAGCTTTAAGCTTTACGACATCCTCGGATAAGTCCAATAGAATTGAGCAGCCCTGTTGATCGTTCAAAACGTTGCGCCTTCTTCATCTCGTGCATCACTATTACAGCGATGGCTGTCTCTTCCTTGACCAGAAGCAATCCATTACTATCCCCTGTTCATTGAATTGCCCCCTTCACACACAACTCTGGCCCATTCAGGATTTTAGCCAGTCGATTTGGATTGTTGAATATAACTTCTATTCGAGCACTTTTCGTCTCTGTTGGCCTCTTCTCTCCGTCATAACGTGACGATCCTCTTCAAGCAGCCAAGGAGACTCTACCCATGCAACTCTACCTTTTACCTTGTTCTTTTCAGAGATACTGGGGATCAAGCATGCTGCACCCTGTCATGCTAGCGAGGATCGTCATGACATTTCTGCAGTCCGTCATGCCGAAGACCATGCTGCTCGTCCCATGAATATATCGCAAATCTTATTCTTGCTTATGATGAGTTTGACGCCTCTAGTGCTCAAAATGGTACTCATGCCATCTGTTACAAACATGCTATGGCTTCTTTACTTACGGTAAATCATGTTGTGGATGAAGATGTTCCACCACGTGTGCCCGTACTGAAGACCCTGGATGTGTGACTGATGTTTATGATCTTTGAACTCATTTTGAACGTGGAAACGCTTATGGTGTTCCGGATGATGCTCCCACTAATCCTGCTGATGTCTCCGTTGCGCCTGCTGCCCCTTAACCCGTTAATTCTGGCCACTCCCAAAACAGCCTGCTTTTCTCCCTCCAAAAGCAGTTTAAAACCCAAATATAGGTTTTCCCTCTTCCTCCTTGAATAACCTTTTACACCTTTAGCTTTTTCAATAATCTTCCATTCTGCCAGTTTGCTCATTGAGAAATCCAAATGGGAATCAGTGCATGGTTTTAGATCTGAAGATCCAGCACCAGTTTCATGACTCAACAACTTCTTGTTGTTGCATTGCCACTTTTCTTTACGATCTCTTTCATTTCTTTTTGTAGGCTAACCTTCAAGACCCCTTTTACTACTTTTTCCACAGCACCATCCACCTTTGAGCCTTTCTTTTAAGGTATCTTTGGAATCATCAATTGCCCCATTAAAATACAGCTTTGTAATGGGTGATCCACACACAACTGCAACTTCAGCCTTGAAGATTGAATGGCAAAGTATTCCATCGGTGCCTGCACTTTTCTTGGAGTTCATCATTAAAATTATCAGCTTGATAATGTCCTTTGGCATCAGTTATTCATATTTTTCTAACACACACACATCATGCATCCAAACAGAATTATACACATGCACTAAGGGAATATATACATTGGATGCGGATTATCGTAATGCATCACACACACAATGAATCACACACAGAAAATAACACAAATGCACAACAAAAAAAAATGGAGGTGTATACGACTCGGATGCGCAGTAGCATGACAACGCGCTTGTAGATGCAATATTTGAACTGTGTTTAAAAATGACGGGTGCATTTATTACCGCGTCTATTGGCGCGTCGACTAAAATTTCGCATCTACAAGTGCGCTTATAGGGAAAACTAGACGTGTATATAGACGTGCCTATTAACGCACTTTGTAAATATATAATCATATTTATAAAAAAAGTACATATATTCATATTCTGCATCTATACACACATGTAACTACGCATCTAAGAAAGCGTGTACTGTGCAATTTTGTGACGATAATAGACGTGCATTTTTCATGCAATTTAGACGTGCTGATAGACGCACAAAACAAAGGTATGAAAAAAAAAACCAGAGAGCATTGCAAGCCATATGCTCTCTCATTCTTTCCCCCCCATCAACATCAAATTGTATGCTTAGGGAAAACAGAGAAAGATTATTATATTGAAAGTGAAAGAATGTGGAGAGCCAAAGTCCATATATTCATAATAACACATAATGAGCGTACGGTGCTGAAACATTTGTATATATTTCGAAGATGTTTGTACTGAAAACAAAACAATGTATGTAGAACACGAAATTTCATATATATAGATGAAACGTCTTTACATTACGAGTTCTAGTGCTTGTGACCTCAAGCATGGTCATGGTCGCAAGCACTAGCTGAAAGTAATACATATAAAAAATGAAAACTACAAGCCAAGGGGAGGTATGCACGCACGGGGCTCCTGTACATCTCCTGAGACGAGGCATCATCGTCGCTACCACCACTGCTGCCGCCACCACTACTGTTAGTCCTCCCTTCGCTATCCTCAACTGCATCAGGGTACGCCTACACAAAGGATTAAGGTATATAAATACCATTACAAACAATAAATTACAAACAATTAAGGGTTACCTATACTTTTCATGTAAAAAATAAAACATACCTCTTTTGGTTGTGGAATCCTCATGGCACTATTATATTGCTTCTCCATGATGAGTCCCTCCTCATAGAAATGTTGCAAAGTGGATGCTCGGTTATGACCTCGATGGTAGTCTACCTCTCTAGGAGTAGGCATCCTACCAACGATATGATACTACAAAACAATTTTAACATACAACATATTAGAACACACTACATAATGAATTGAAAAAAATTACAAAATTTAATTTTAAAAAAGAAATCAAATAATACTTACAAACTCAGCCTCCCATGACTCCCTGCCACCCGATCCATAATGCGACGATCCCATGGTTGCCATCTGGATACGTCACGCCTCTGCATGCTGGCGACTTGATAGTCACTTTATTGACAGGCTGTAAATCTTGAATGAATCACAAAGATCCATTCTTCTTAGGCACGGTAAATCATCGGTTGGAATATGGAGCTAAAGATGGCTCCAATATTTGCATTTTTATATTTTCATTTAAAAGCTCCAGTAACTTAGGAAAATGAGCCCTTGGTACTGGAATTGGTTTAAGATTCCAAGGAACGTGTAGGACCGTGAAAATCATCATTGGTGCCACAACACTTGGATCCACATAGCCAATTTCATGTGGCTAAAACGAAAAAGCTTTTCCATGTTTCTTTAACATCTGCATGAAGATTTTCTTTTCAGCTGACAAGAGAAAAGAGTCTTCTCCAATTTTCAGCTCTTGTAAACTTTCAGCTGTAAATTGGTGACCAATATCTTTGGGATCACGAAGGCTTGGCTATTTGGATGCCCTTTCTACCAGTCCTTCACTTTCGGGAGATAGAGGAGTAGCCACTGGCTTGACCTTCTTGTCAACTATCTGATACTTTGTTTCTACTCTTACCTCATCCTTGTTTGGCTGTCCAAAAGCTTCTTGATCTGCAAATTCTTGAATAATGTCATAAATATCCAATGCGCATACTTGTATGGACTGATTTCCAGCTTGATTTTCTACATGAATAGCTGCATATATTTTAGCCAATGTATCATTATAAATCAACCCATGAAATAGCCCTGAAATTTTTTTATTTTTAGTCAAAACATCAATTTGCTCTCATTCCACATGACATAAATGCTTGTTTTTAGCCCTATTCATGGCTGAAAACTGTTTATAACAACCCACACTATTGGTCGTAAAAACCTGCAAGTCAACTTTTGGCATAGCCCCTTTTACATGTGGAGGCAAATTTTTATGACATGAAGCACCGCCATAGCCTCCACTTATAACAGTGCTATCCAAAAATCCTTAAATTCTTGGGCATTAGGAGGTACAGTATGATCTTTCAATCGATCTCTATTCCGGTGATGATTTACACATACAGTCAAAAATTGGACAGCTTTGTCACTATCCTTACTTCTTATCCGAGCATATGATGAGTCATCATCAAGGGCCTTTGTCTCCAAATGAGACTCAGAAATAAAAGGTTGACCAAGAATGATAGGATAGCTGCAGGAATCTTGAACAAAGAAATGAAATTCATCTTTTACATTACCAATTGTAACTTATACATAAGGGCATGCCGCATAGAGATCGCCAGAGGGGTTATTGGCTGCTATCATGCGCCATCCTAGGTCCACATCTATGGGCCATTCGCCATTCTCGTAGAGACTTCTTGACATGACATTGATTTCCGAGCCATGGTCTCTAAGGGCAATGCATGGAGTCTCTTTTTCTCCAATCTTGACAACGGTTTACGTGGTCGCCCTTGCCCAATGGGTACGGGAGTAGTGACTACTAGGAATAAAATGAGCATCATTTTCTTCTTGCATGTTGTGAAGATGAGCTACTTTCTTATGCATGGGCTGCACTTTGGATTGAGAAGATCCCACCATAACATTTTTTGCAATAGCTTCAATTTTTGTTGCATAGATGTCTTCATCATTGGCTTCTATGACTGCAATAAATTCTTTGATTGCTTCCAATTGAATCCCTTGAGTTTTCAGCTTCTCTTCATCCTGCAAATACACATGAAGTGCTTGCAAAAAAGCATGCACAGATTCTTTAGTTTCCTCACCAACATATTGTCTTTTCCGTTTAATTACATCAATTATTATATCATGAAATTCTCGTTTTGCAATTCTGAGAATTTCACCTAATGTAAATTCAATTCTACTTCCAAGAATCCTTTCTTCTAGGATCTGCTTGAGATCCGTTGCAGTCTCTATGTCAGATTGCAACTTGTAGCTGGGATGTTTGCCTTTTCTTTTTTCTTCCATCTTCTTTTCTTGAGGGTAGTTGGCCCCGAAGAGGAGGGACTGGAAACATCTTCATCTCTTCTTCTCTTTTCTTCTATCATAGCTTCATGATAAAATCAACTTGCTCGGTCCATCCGGTTCTTCCTCGGATGCATTGACTGGCAGTAGTTAAATCATCTTTGGTTGCCTTGCCTTGCTCCATGCGATCTAAGGCCTACATCCACACTTTAGATTTTGCATCAGTTTTACATGCTTTAACAATTTCATTAGTTAGTTCAATTTGCAACCCCATAGGATTCTGCATCAACAACTGCATAGGCTGCTCTTGTTGCCAAATCCTCCAGTCTCTTCATGTCATCGTTACCAAAATTTGGCTCAAGAGGAAGCCCGCTTTCGGTTTCATGAATTTTACCATCCTTCCAAAAGACTAATTTTTGTGCTTCAGCTTCACGGAATGCACCGCACTCCCTCTTATCATGCTGTAGGCTATCGCACCAGATACAACATCTTTTGAAGCCTTATTGTACGGGTCTTTGGGCAGTTGTTCGTGGGCAGTTGTCCGTCCTCTTTCTTCCACTTTCACATCAAGCCTTTCCACCTTGGAATTAATCTCTGTTAGATTAAGATGGAGATCCCGCATGCTCTTAATTAGCTCGTCCATGACATCCTTCTTTGGAGGTAGAACAACAGGATTTCTTGGTTGCTCGGCCATAGAGAGAGGAGGTCGAGATACAGGAATACGCTCCTTCATAGATTCAGTTGGTGCAGAGATAGATCCCCATCTTAGGCGCATTCGCTCTCTTTGAGAAATCATATTCACTGCTTCAGTGACATCACTCCAAGCAGTCTTCAATCCTGTCTCAGAGTCAGGATCTTCAAGCGGATCTGTTAGCTTCTCTTAAAGAAAAGGATCCGCAGCCTTTAGAAATAATTCAATCTTCTGTCTTTCCATACCCTACTGATCATCGGGATCTAGTTGAGCAAATTTGCTTTCAAATTCGCGATGAAGAGTAGTGGCGGTTAGTCCCTTATTGGGCCTTTCGACCCATTTAGTGAAGACTTTCTTCGTCATGAGGCCAGAATCTTCAAGAAAAAATTCTTCTCGAAGAGCCTTCTTGAATGCGGACCATCCCGTGTCTTTTTAGAAAAGACCATGAATTTGGTCTTGGAGGCCATGCATGGCCAAATGGGCAAAGTATCAGCTCGAAGCATGATGAGGAACTCCAAACAAGACCATCTTGTCAGTATAGAGGAGGATAAAAGAGGACATATTTTGCCCATTAAATTGCTTGAGCTCTTTCCCAACTGCTTCTAAAGCTTTAATGGCAACAGTATCATTCCACTCTTCTTCTTGTCTCCACTGTTGTTGCAGTTGCAACTGCTTGCTGAAATTGCAATTGCTGTTGTTGGCTTTCTTGCATCAGACGAACCAACTGTTGGATGGAATCTCCTCCCGAACTCAATGATTCTCCCATTGTACTTCCTCTTCCGCAGCGGCTGACCTTCACATCGGGTTCACCATTTTTGTCGTGTTGGGGGTTGAAGGTCTACTAGTGGGGTTTAGAACAGAGGAGGAGTGTTGGATTCAAGGTTTGGAGAAGGAGAAAAGATTGGTGTTTGATAAGATTTGGGTTTTAGAAATGAAGAAGATATCAAGCTTTTTCTGTTTATTTAGCATACATGAATGGAATGAAAGACTTTGTCTTGATCACATCAAATGCATATGGGAATAATAAGCCATTACATTAGGGATAATCTCAAATTAAATCCAAATGCATATTCCAAATGCAAGCTCAAATGGTTTTCATTTCATGAACATGGATGGATAACAACTCCAAGAAACAAGTATTTTGATGGTAGACTCAAGCACATTCAAGACATAGATCAAAAGCTCATGAAATGCATTGATAAAGCATAAATTTAACTTCAGCCCTATTTTAAAACAGTAATTTTCAGCCCATAATCAAGCTTCAAAAGTGTACATAATCCAAAGAATAAGATCCTCTAATCATTCATAACAAAAGCCCTGATGTTAAGAGGTCAATTTCCTCTATTACAACCACATA
Organism: Lygodium microphyllum; assembly: GCF_053477565.2. Taxonomy (NCBI): domain Eukaryota; kingdom Viridiplantae; phylum Streptophyta; class Polypodiopsida; order Schizaeales; family Lygodiaceae; genus Lygodium; species Lygodium microphyllum. The sequence goes on along the minus strand of NC_141151.1, from coordinate 138,797,842 downwards.
GATCACTTATTTACTCATCAAAATGGACAAGAATAGTGGGCTGCCCTATTTATGACTGGTTTTTTTAGTCCATAATAGACCATACACCTTCAGAATCCTCCCCTTTGCTTGTCCCAAAGTCACTCAAGTACTTGGGTACAAGACGGGCTTCATTGGACCATGAATAAGGTAAAAGAATGAGAGAAGACGTACATAAGAGCAGGCTGAATACTTTTTCTTAGGTTTTCCCCCTTTTATCAACTGTCATACCATTCATTTTTGTCATATCAAATGGATGGGTAAGAAGAGCTCTCACCTTCCTTGTTTGTATCTCCTTCTTCAATTCCAATTAGCCTTGAGATTGCATGCTTTGGAGCATGCACCATAGCCCACAGCTCATTCTCCATCTGCCACAGATATGCAGGCCCTTTTTTGCGCCGAAAAATGCGGGCTACATCCTGCTCAGTTCCCACTTATCATTTTGACCACTTACGTCACTTACAAGTCATTTTAGTCCATTATTTCAGGTCCCACATGAACCTAGTGGACTTTTAGCACTTTTCTTGATTTCTAACCAAATTTTCCTCTTGAACCAATGTGACTTAGCCTGCAAACTGTCAATTACTTCCAGTTGATCAAGTTGTGGGTTCCCATAGACTTAATTTTTTATCAATATACATGGTACAATTGAAAATTGTATGACAGATACAAAAGCACTTATGAAACTGAGTGATATCTAACTTGGTTGTTGGGTAACAATGACTGAGTTATGTATGAAAATTCCTCATATAAATCCTAGTAAAGTTCTTCTATGTTCATAAGAATTCTATGATTTATATTATGAACAATAAACTTTCTGACAGCGTGCTCTTGATACGATGGCCAAATAACATCAGAAATAGCGTGCTCACAAATTAGTTATGAGCGGGCTTTCATGTGACCTTCAACGCTTTTATCTCGACTGCATGTTGGCCCTGCTGTTTCAAACGTATAACGTAATTCAAGCTAGATTTTATGTTGATCAAAAGAAGGGCATTTGTTGATTGCTCCCGATTTCCTTTCAATTTTGTTAACAGGACATGGTGATGTGACAATCCCACCTCTACCCTTCGTGTAGAGATTAAGCTAAGCTAAAATCCTTTCGATCGAACGTCAATTGAAACAGTGACAAATTAGCTACAATCTAATCAAAATCCATCATGCCTCTATACGTCTATTGTGTCTCTCGGAAATAGAGATCAACATGTGAATCGATAAGCGCTCATCTTAATAAACTAGAGGAATAATGTTGACTAGCAACCAACTAACAACAAATATAGAGCTAAACGATAGTCCACAGCCTACACTTCAAATAAGCTTAATATCAACTCATTGTGACATGCCCTTTATGGAGATCACCCATTAACTAAAAACATCCATCTTACATGCTAATGAGGCTTGATCACATCTCAAAAATGCAAGCATACACATTAAACCTTTTGCTCAATTGAGAACTATCCAAGCCTCTCATCACCTTAAAAATTGTGTCGTGGTATCAAAGGATAATCATTTAGGTGCTCATTACTTTAACCGCACACACAAGGGAGACCCGTTTACCATACTCATCTCCTTACATAGGTTCCTCCAATCAACATTCACCGAAGGTGGAATAACAACTCACCTCAACTCTTATGGGCTAGGATGTCGAGAATGGAAGCACAAACTTTCTCGTGGCTTTGTCAAGCCTCTTGAATAGTGTTTGATTTTAAAATGTGATGATCTATATATAATAAGAGGGGTTGGTCAAAGGCAACATGAAAAGATGGAATGTCTATAAGATTCCATAAAGACCTAACAAGAAATATATTATGGACTTACAAATGAGAAGGTAGATCTAACATAAACATGTGGTCATTGTTAAAGCTATATATAGCTCACCTATATATGTAGATTGTGATCAATGTGAAATAGTCTTTGGGAGTGTATATGGTGTGTCTTTTCTCTCTCTTGCATCTCTACATATATTCTCTCTCTATATATCTCAACATGGTATCAGAGCTATCACGGTGGACTTCAACCAATTCCTTGAAGAAGACAATCCGGAAGTATACCTATATAGTATCTCTTCAATTCTTGATTCATGTTCTTTTCATGCGTACATTTGATGTATTGTGTATGTGATGAACATCTTATGTTACGAGTTTTAAGAATAAAATAACTTCACTCGATCATCATTTAGATTGTAGATATGTTGAATTCTAGATATGCCTTGCTTGGACACCCTAAAAGTTTGTATTTGAAAAGCTCTTAAGAAAATGCCTTTCTCAAGAAAACCAGTTTTTGTGATGTGCTAGGATTCACAAGCTTTCTTCCTAGCAAATGTTGCTCAATTTGGAGTTCTATATCAAAACTTATGTCAGTTCAGGTAAATTGGACTTGAAATAGGAAAATGAACAGGACAAAAGCTTTTTGTGCACATTTCTATGACACATGTTTTGTCATGATTACTCACTCTTGATTTTCGGCCAAAACTAGCAAAATCATAATCTATTCTTGGACAAAAAGTAAAGGGATAACGTTTTGATCATTGTTCATCTTTCTCGTCTATGTTAGGTCGATTTATTCTTGTATACATTTCATCTATTTGGGGTCACTTTATTCTTGCCCACATTTCGTCTATCTTGACTCTCTTTCTTTTGGAGTATGCTTTTTGAAATAAACGTATTTTTTTATAGCATAGCTTCTGTGTATGACTTGTTGTGTTGCACTTTTGTCACCATTTCATATATGGTGTGCAGATTCTGTGATCTCATATTGTACATATTCTCTCATCCAACTATATCAAATTCTATAATCATCAACGGATTTCCTTCTAGACAACCTTTCGTCCCTCAGTTTCAAGGACAAGGATTCCTTGGATGGACAATAAATATGTTGCTAATTCTTGAAGGCGATGACTTGCATGATATTGTTCTTGGTAATTATGAATGTATGCCTTAACCAATTGATCAAGCTCATGATAATACACTTGTAACTAAAGGACCTATCTTTAAAGAATGGAAAACTCCTTATAATGAGTGGGTAAGACACGACAAAGCAGCTTGTCGGTATATTCCTTCTAGTCTTCAAGAATCTCTTATGCTTGATGTACGTAATCTTTCAACCTCTCAAGCTATATGGGAGTATTTGATAGAAAATTTTAAGAAGAAATCTATGACAAAAATACTTTATCTTTGTAGTCAGCTCACCGAGTTACAATACAATATCGGAACTTCTATGACAACATATATCAAATCATTCGAGAACATTATCAATCAACTTGCTTGCTGGTGCTAGTGATGCCATTTCACAAAAGCAATTGGTAATATAGATTCTTGACATTGTAAAGGATCCTACTTATAATAATATTGTTACCATATTATCTAACAAAGATGGGATCAATTTTGAACAAGATCATATATGTTTGATTGAATATTCACAACGACATGAACGACAATATAGAAATCAAGAAATAGTTATGATCTCACAAGAGGATACATAATCAGAACCAAGTGACCAAGCTTTTCTTTCTCGAAGGTGTCCCTTTGCATGATTTACATGTAGGATTCGTCATGGTCGTAACTTCTCTCGTCTCAAGTTTCCTAATAGGCATTATTCTTATTGCAATAGAAATGCTCACACTATAGATTGCTGGGCAAAAAAATATGATGAAAAACATAGTATTTAAAATAAACAACGATGGTTATGGAAAGATTATTCTCCTTGTGATGACTACTACAAAAAGAGTGATCATCCAACCCATCTATGTTTCAAGAGGCATTTTCATTCAGATCGTAATATAGCATATGCTACTACACATGATAACACTACTGAAGAAGAAAATTGTGTGAGTTGTTCTATCTCTTTGGAAAGGATACTTCGTGTTCATGATGGATCTCTTTTTATTATTGATATTAGTTTGCTTTGAAAATAATAGTCTTGGTAAAACAAGTCCATTATATGTGTTGTAGACCAAGCTTTTCTAGCTACTTAGAAAGGTGAAGGAAAAACTTTCTTTTCTACTAGTAAGTGGAAATCAACAAATGTTGTTCGAACAAAGAAGCCTAATAAGGATGAGAGGAAAAAAGAGAGTCAGATGTTTTGCAGGTACTACAATGTAAAATATCATTTCATTAAGGATTATCCTAAATGGGCTATAAAACAGGCCAAGAAGAAAGAACCTACTATAGCTACCATAGATACCTCTCCTTCCAAGTTTGAATTTGCAAATATTGTGCAGATATAGATTTTATATTTAGCATACAATATATGTTGTCGTGCCGCTATGGGGCAGGGTGAGAAAAACCTTGGAGTGCATCATCATATGGCTTTCGTATTAACTTAGAGAGTCAATGTCATATTAGTCATTAGTGTTAGTGTGCATAGTATGGATGGCTCAACAATATGAGATTCTTGGATAACTTTAGCCCAGTTTTTATATTTAGGTTCCTCCCACCAACATTCATCGAAGGTGGAACAACAGCTCACCTAATCTTATGAGCTAGGATGTGGAGAATGAAAGCACAAACTTTCTAGTGGCTTCATCAAGCCTATTGAATACTGTTTGATTTTAAAATGTCATGATCTATATATAATAAGAGGGGTCGGTCAAAGGTAACATGAAAAGGTAGGTTGTCCTTAAAATGTCATAAAGACCTAACAGGAAATATAATACGGACTTACAAGTGAGAAGGTAGATCTAACATAAACACGTGGTCATTGTTGGAGCTATATATAGCTCACCCTATCTAGACTAGGTCTCACCTATATATATGTAGATTTTGATCAATATGAAATGGTCTTTGGGAGTGTACATGGTGTGTCTCTTCTCTCTCTACATCTCAACATGGTATGAGAGCTATCATGATGGACTACAACCAATTCCTTGAAGAAGATAATCAAAAAGTATACCTATATAGTATCTCTTCAATTCTTGATTCATGTTCTTCTCATGCGTAAATTTTATGTTTTGTGTATGTGATGAGCATCTTATGTTATGAATCTTAAGCATAAAAGAACTGAATCACTCAATCATAATTTAGATTGTAGACATGTTGAATTGTAGATATGCCTTACTTGGACACCCTAAAAGTTTCTATTTGGAAAACTCTTAAGAAAATGCCTTTCTCAAGAAAACCAAAATTTTTTAATGTGCTAGGGCTCACAAGCTTTCTTCCTGGAAAATCTTGCTCAATTTGGAGTTCTGTGTCAAAAGTTATATCATTTCAGGTAAACTGGACTTGAAAGAGGAAAACAAACACGACAATAGCTAGTTAGAAAGGTAAAGGACAAACTTTCTTTTCTACTAGTAGGTAGAAATCTAGAAATGTTGTTCAAACAAAGAAGGCTAATAAGGATGAGAAGAAAAAAGAGAGTCGGATGTTTTTCAAGTACTACATGTAATATATCAATTATTTTCATGAAAAATGTTTTTTTTTACACTGTCGACGGCGGTTCGTGCTGGAGGGGGGTGAGGGATTTAGTAAGGACAGCAAGCTCCTCGTTGGAGCTTGCTTGTCCTCAAGTTCATGCAGGGTGACACGAGGGGAGGGAGGAATTCCTTCCCTCTCCCTATAAAAACCCCCCAACCAAGGGGGAGTGGGAGAGGAAAAAAAAGAAGAAGGAGGACGCTGCACAAAGGCGGACGAGGAGGGAGCTTGTTGAGGATGAGGAGAAAGCTTGCTGAGACTGCCGCCGCATACACCGTCGACCCGATTTACAGCACTGGCTGCCGTCGCCAACACGGCTTAAAACGCCCCCCTCCTACCATGTGAAGCATAGAAGCTTCCTAGAAGAAGCTTCTTAAGGGGGGCTAATTAAGCCCCCTTTCACCCACCTCATATTCCTTCTTAACACACCCCCCCCTATGCCCCTTTTTATCCCCCCCCGGTTGTCGAAGGGTCTTTGAAAGCAAACTCATGTCTACAGAAGACCTTGATAAATTTTGAGATGGAAGATCAATCAAGCTGAATTATTCTTATTTACTGCTGTCTACTGTTGTTAACACAGAGTAATCAAAAGTAGTATCTTTGTGTAATTTTCTTTTAGTAAAGAATTGCAGTCCTGTCAGTGTTAACAGTCCTTCATTTAAACAATCCTTCAGCAAGTCTCCTCCTTTTCTTTGTTGTACTGTGCTCCAGAAAAGCTATGATGCTGAAATTTTGCTGTAATTCTTGAATGAACACAACTATTAGTAGTGGAAACACGGGATATTGCAGAGAGGAAGCTTGCAGCCCATGGTTATAGTGGTGTCCTCAAGTTTCTTCAGAAAGCACAGCAGCTGTTCCCAGGATTCAATAATCTTGCACAGATGTTTACTGTTGTAAATGTCCTTATTGCAGCTCAGAAAAAGATCAATGGAACCAAGGTTCATTAGTATGACATAGAGCTGATGAAATCCTTGTAAAAATAAACAGTATAGAAGGTTGGCTCTTCTTCTTCATTCAGACAAGAATAAATTTTTCAGGAGTAGTGTTTGTTTTTAAACTGGTTGGAGAAGTGTCATAGATTTTTGTCAGACGAACAATAGAAATCAGTTCATGATTCCAAAAGGACAAAATAGCATGTTTCTTCTAGCTTTGTGACTGCATACACATCTTGTCAAGGTGGATTTCCAGTAATGTTGAGGTTCTTTGAACTGAAATGAATGCAGGAAACATCATCAAATGATAGCCATAGTAATTCAGAAGCATATCATCGATGAAGGGTAGATTGGTCTTTTTCAGCACGTTCATGGAAGCTTCAGGTATCCACGTTTCCTCTTATTGAAGAATGGCTTTTCTGGTTGCAGAAGTGAACAACTGTAGGGTAGAAATCTCCAGCAGTAGGGATGCGAATACATATAAAAGCTGTGAGGAGCGCTTGTCTGATTGCAGCAATGATCAGTTGTAAATTTAATTGCTGAATCTGTGCCTTTTCTGAATTTGGAATAGCAAAATTTAGTGCATTAATCGTTTGAGCCTATGTGAGAGCAGTGGACACATTCCTCAACTGGATAACTATAATATCAGATTCTTCAACCACATAGCTTAGGGTATCTGAAAGCTCATCATGAGAACCTCCTTGTCCAAATGTACACCAGAATACACCCAGCCACAGTAGCACCCGTGAAGATTAATAGGAGGATCAAAGGCACTAGATTACCCCCCTCGGTGGGACCCTTTCAAGTTTTCACTACAGCAGCAGCAACAACAAGAGAGGATTAGCAAGTAGCCTAATCCAAGTATCAGCCATACTGCTGCTAGAACAAAACCAGGGCCACCAGTAAACCCAGCTGAAGCCCAATAAAGCTCGTTCTTAATGTCCGAGCCTTTATGATAAGTCTCAAAGTTCTTCAGTGGGTCTGGTCTTTCAATTCTGTCTTGCGCCAGGATAAGCAAAGGTTTTGTACTATTGTTTTGGCCTTCTTTTGGCAGCGATAGCTGCTTTAAACAGCGGCCATGGTGTGAAGACCATGTAGAGTATACTTAAGCATCGAACTCAGATTTTGTAGAGCAGGATCCCCCTACAGTTCTCGCCCTTAACCTCGTCTGCCCCCTCGAGCCTTCTTCTTCGCTGGCTTTTGCCTCCAAAACTCCTCTTTCAAAAATAGTCCTCCTTGCTTTTTCTTTCTCACACCCCCAAAATATCTAAGATAACCAAATAGTGTTTCAAACTGGGAGCTAACCCATAATCCATGCTGGTTGCATTTCCTCAAATACTTGCAGGCATGCTGCAATATTTCCTTCCTGTCCATAACCAGAAAGGAGTGCATTACATGAAACAAGATCATACTGAGGAATCATACAAAACACCACCAGTGCATCTTCCATGCTTCCACAACTCCCATATGCACGTATGAGAGTGCTTTCCAAGAGTAAATTATGATCATATCTTGTTCATCTTGCATTTTAGAAAAAAACTGCAGAGCCTTGTCTCCCTCACTATGCTGAACGTATGCTGAAAGCATCAACCGCCAAGATAGAGTATCATGCTCTAATAGCCCAATAAACATATTCTCTACTTCTGCGAGCCCTTCACACTTGCCATACACATGTATGAGAGCATTGCCAACAAAAGCATCTGAAGTGAAACCCTGCCTCTTGGCATCAGCATGAAGTGATTTTCCTATTTCCGCTCCCTCTTGATTTGTGGATATCTTCTCTGTCTCTCGTTTAGGACTTTCGCCCCAAACCGAATAGCATATCTGTTTCCATCTGCATCATCTTGACCCACAGCCCAACCTATGCCAATTGGACTAGTATCAACTGTCAATACAATAGGCCTTCCACAATTATAATCTGTTTTCCTGAGAGCAGTAGCAATCTGCAATAACTTCTTCAATTTCCTCATGGCTCTAGTGTGGCTCTCATCCCAATAGAATTTCTGCCCCTTTCAAAGCAGCTGATATAAACAATCTGCTATGTGTGCAAAATGAGGTATCCAAATCATATAAAACACACAAGCTCCAATGAATCTCCGAACCTCCAAAGTGGTAGAACAATACTCCGTAATCTTGCCTATAGCATCCACCTTATCAGGTGAGGGTTTCGTGCCATAATATCCACACATATGTCCAACAATGACAACCTCATTTACTCCAAAAACAGATTTTTGCCCTGATAGTGTCAAGTTCACTTCTTCTAACATGGCCAGAATCTTCTCACAAGCTGAAATATGATCACCCACAAAGTATCTGCATCCCTGCTTATTTAGACTCTCATTCTTCTCTTCTTCTGCACACCCCTTAATGGGCACATCATCCAAGAAAGGCATGGTAAGCTGAGGTATATAATCACGAAGGACCTTATGCATGGCATTCATCATATGCGCAATAGAATTTGTGGCACCTTGAGGCAAGGTACACATCCTGACAAGCTCAATAGGAGTTCTCATAGTGGTTATGTCCCTGCTTTCCAAAGCCAGCTGAAACTGATCATATCCCAAATACAAATCACCTAAAGAATAGATGGCACGTCCAGCAAATGCTTCTGCAAACTCATCCACAACTGGACCTATACCAACATTCCTGATAGTAACTCTGTTTACTGGCTGCATGTCCTATATAAATCGGAGAGTACCATTCTTCTTTGGAACCGTAAACCACCTGTTTGAGTATGGTGCAGATGAAGGCTCTAAGATTCCCATCCTGATTTTCTCATTCAACAAGTCAATCAACTTTGGCAGGTGTGCCTTAGGCACTGGGATAGGTCGGAGGTTCCATGGAATATGAGGAATAGTAAAAATGACCATAGGAGCAACAATATCCGAATTCACACATCCAATCTCATGCGGGAAAAAAGCAAACCCCCTTCCATGTCGCTCAAGCATTTCCTGAAAGCATTGCCTCTCTGTGGGTAGCAAGAAATCACCATTTCCAATTTTCAATTCAGCAAGAGTCTCTACTGAAAATTTATGGCCTATATGCTTCGGATTCCTCAAAATTGGCTGTTTGGCAGCCCTCTCTATTTGTTGATCACTGTCACAGGTGGAAGCGGTACAGCTAAACCGGCTTCACCTTCTTATCCACAGTCTTGTATTTCGTGTTAACCCTGGCTTCATTATGCTCTTCTGCATTACTCCAATCTTGCTGTAAATCAGCAATTCTGCACTTCAGTGGTGGCTGAATATCCTCAACCCTCTGCTCTATGGACTGCATAGGAACAGCCCTAAACTCTGGATGCTGAAATATTTCAGCACTAAACTCTGTTGGTTGAAAGTTTTCAGCCCTCTGTGTCTCTGTAAGCTGATCATAATCAGCTGGAAACTCTGTTTGCTAAATTTCTTCAGCACTCAACACTTTTTGCTAAGCCACCTCAGCCTCTGACTCAATCTGTGACACAAAATCTACAATTTCATGAAACATGTCCAGGGATTGCACTAATACATTACTATGAAAACTCTGCATATTAGTTTTCAGCATATCTTCCATCTCTGTCATCGTATCTGCACAAATCATACTCTCATACATGCCATCTATATGCTCATCATCCTCTAAAATTCCTGCATTTTTCAAAATTTTCTCCTTCCTGCATATGTACTGCCTGGCAGCTCTAGGAAACTTAGAAGTCTTCTGATAGCTCATTGAACTGTTTGCTGAAATCCCAACAAAACTGGAGGAGAAAACACTATTGCCAGGAGGCGAGAACTCCAATCTCCTCTGCTCTATACCACCGTCGTCTCGCGAAACGGCGGTACCTAATGAAAACCCGAATCCCTCACAGTGGGCAAAGGTGCATCTCTAAGAGTATCCCTGTTTCTAACATGGTTCACACACACAGTCATAAACTGAACTGCTGTCATGCCATCTTTACTGCGAATCCGTGCATAAGCAGATCCATCATCCATTACCTTCGTTTCCATGCGCATCTCTGTGATGAATGGCTGTCTAAGAATTATGGGATAAGAGTATGAATCCTGCACAAAGAAATGGAAATCCTCCTCTACATCTCCAATAGAAACCCTAACACTGAGATAGGCAACATATAAATCACCTACAGTGTTATTGGCGGCTCTCATATGCCACCCATGCTCTACATCCATAGGCCATCTGTTACTTTCATAAACTCCATGAACTATGAGATTAATCTCTGAACCATGATCCACCAAAGCAACATAAGGCACCTGTTTCTCTCCAATTTTTACCATCATTTCTGTAGTTGCCCTAGCCCAATGACTCCGCGAAAAGTGACTACGCGGTATCAAGACAGGCTCATCAGTTTCAACATAATGCATAGGTTGAACCCTCTTCTCTATCTGTGGAAAAATAGAAGCATTCTCAACCATAACCTCATCCTCATCCTCATCCAACTCCCCAATCAAAACTCCCTGTGTATCAATAGTAGGAAATGCATGCCTTTTCCTCTTCAGGACCTCTTGAAACTGATCTTGAAACTCTCTTTTCGAGATGCCCAAAACCTCAGAAATAGTAAAAGTCGCCTCACTGCCAAGTATCTTATCATTAAAGATTTTCTTCATGTCTGTAGATGTCTCAGTATTAGACATCAATCTAAACCCTGGCTGCTTTCATTCTCTAGGCTCTTGCCTCTTTTCTCTCTTTTAAGCATCTTCCATCTGTCGTTCTGACCCTGGTCTCAAAGACGGTCCTGCAGTAGGTGGAGTAACAAACTCACCCCCTCTAGTCTTTTTAGCTACACTTGGATTTTCTTCATCCCTCTTACGCTTCTCCTCAACAAGTGCATCTGCTCCCTGAGACTTAGCCAAGTAGGCATAAATAGAGTACCTGTCAACAGGCGAATCCCAACCTATCTCAGATCTGATGCTAGAGCCTACACTAGTCAAAACAGTTTGCTGAATTTTTCCCTTGTTTGTTGTCTCCATAGCATAAGTCCATAATGCTGACTGATTCTCTGATCCTTTCTCAATATGGACTCCATATGCAGAAGCATCTCCTCTAGCTGTCACATAAGAAGTACGCGCAGCCATGTCATCCACTAACTTCTTCATTCCGCCTTTCCCAAAGTTGGTAGCAAGCGGAGCTCCTGTTTTAGTCAACCAAATCTTACCATCTTGTCCCCAAAATACCAAATTCTTCCTCCTTGCATCCTTAAAAGATTCGCAATCCCTGCAATGCTGATGGTCCGTACTATCGCACCAAATACATCTTCGATCTCTCCTAGGTGCACTAGGAGCACTCCTAGGTGCAGTAGGAGCACCAGAAGAAATAGTAGGCGTAGTGGAAGCAAACTGCTCTTTCAATTTTCCCACCAACTCCGCTTTAACTGACTCCAGTGTCAAATCCGTTATGCCTTTGATTATGTCATCAAGAGAGGTAGGAACCAATGGAGTGGATGGTTTTGGAGTAGAAGGAGCCGGCATCGGTCTTGGAGCAGGAGGAATAGGAGGAGTAGAAACAGTAGGCACTGGCAAAGGCCAAGAAACTAGCTGAGGAGGAGAAGAAATAATAGGGATAGAAGCAGGCATAGGAGCAGAAGACGGTGTCGGCATCATAGAACCATTCTGTAGGCGGGTCTTCCATATCCTTCTCTTGGTCAAAGCCGAGACTGCTTCCTGGGCATCTTGCCAATCCGTTTTAAGTCCCATAGGCTTCGTGCGATCCTCAAGAAGCTTTCCCAATTCTTCCTAAAGAGCAGGATCTACAGCTTGCAAGAAAAGCTCAACTTTCTCAACATCCAATGCTCTTTGTTCAATGGCATCAAGCTGACTATACCTCTCTTCAAATTCTTGAATCAACTCTGAAGCAGCTTGACCTTTGTTTGGCATATAGACCCATTCTTGGAATGATCGCCGTGTAGCCATCCCAACGTCCTCAAGGAAATAATCTTCTTTCAGGGCTTTCTTAAAATCTTGCCAATGAGAATTTTGAATAAAAAGATCAGTCACTTTTGCCCTCAAGGCGGGTGTGACAAGATGAAGGAAATACTTACTCATAAGTCCAGCTGGAACTCCAAAAAACCCCATCTTGATCTCATATGTCTTCAAATATGCGGAAACATTACGGCCATCAAATAGCTTCTTCTCATTCTCAACTGCTTCAATCGCCTTAGTCGCGCTGATTGCATTGTCCTACTCCGAATATAGTTGCCTTTGCTGAGACAACTGTTGTTGATGCAATTGCTGCTAATTATTTTATTTTCCTTTTTTCTGGAAACCTTAAAAATCTTGTCTCATCTGTATGCAAAAACGCAAGAGCAAAAAGTGAACTTTGATTCTTACAGTTGTCCCTCTCATTAAATTCATTCTTACACAATCTGCACAAATCAGAAGAAAGGCCTATCTATCCGTTTCTTCAACAATCACATCCATGACAATTTCCAATAAGGCATAACAAGTAGCCAAATTCTACTGCTTCCTCCTTCTGCACCTTTTTCTCATCGCAGTCCAGTACCGTTCTCCCTATTGCTCTGCCCCCGTTCTCTCCAATATCAAAGAGTTCTTCAATACTCCATTTGTCAATTGCCGCAGGTCAAAGAGAGCCCTCCAATTATAGTACGCAAACCAACTCCATGAAAATCATGGCTCTATAGTCACAGCCCGACAATCAACGACCTGAAAACACGTGCTCCCCTTGATGATGATAACAACGCTAGCTGTCCCGCTCAATCAGCACTTCTTCAAAAAGCACACCCACAACCATCCTGCATATATTCACCTGCATGCATCCTTCCTCAAAAGCTTTCCTTCCCCCCTTGTTCTCCTTGTGTTCCTCCTCTGTCGCTCTTCCTCCGATTTTTCTTGTTTAAGTCTACCCTGGTTAGCTTCTTCACCTTGATTGGCCTTGACTCCCGACTATGGTTGTCTTCAATCTCAGTTTCATCACCTTGTTCATGGACTTGCAAGAAGTATACATCCATAGCATCCCTTCAATTTTCGGAGTGATCCTATTACTTCCTCTAATAATAGGACTTGCACTAGATCTGGTTGAAATCTGCGCTTTCCCAATCGGGGAGGCCCTTGGGGACATTTCTCCTGCTTTGCAATAGTTCGACGCACCCACTTTTCATGCTTATTGTCTTCCTCATCTTCAATATCTCTGATTATTTCATCTAAGTTCAGAACATCTTTTCCTCTGTCTTGTCTTCCAAAGCTCACCGAAGCTCCCCTGATTTCTTTTCCTTCCCCTGCTTTTCTGCTCTCTCCTGGTAGATTCCAATTATCTCGCGCCTCCTCTCCCGATATGTCGTTTATTTTATTTTATTTTATAATTTGAACACACTATACCGCCTTTTTCAACCTGTTTGCTTTTATCCTCTTTTCCGACCCCTTCTTAAAGCATCAGCATGCAATCCTTCACCAATTCCTAAAGCCATAATTTGGCTTGATTGTTTTCCATAAATAGGGGCTTCATCTGAATCCACAAGGAGGCCACATGCTTGAAGAGTAGGAACAATCATTAACTCCAGCTGAACTGGCCAAACCCTTTCCTCTTGCATTTGCTTGTACAATTTTAAAGCATTGTTACATTTACCCTGCTTAACATATGCTGAAAGCAATGCTGTCCATGACACCTCATCACGACCAGTTCACTCTACAAACACATGTTTTGCTTCTGGTAGGCTTCCATAGCATCAGAATATAATATACGACCAATATCCAGAGAATTTGCTCTTCAACCTCCATTTGCTTGTAAAACTGCAAGACCTTTTCTACTTTGTTATAATCTACACAGGCTAAAAGCATTGCGTTCCAAGATACTGTATCATGGTGATGCAACTCTTTGAAAGTAGCCTCTGCTTCTGCAAATAAACCACACATGGCATACATACAAACCAATGCACTGCCAACAAAAAAGATCTTATTCTAACCCCTCCTTACTATATTACCACGCAGAATAAAGATGCAAACATAAGAACTAGGTATGTACAAAATATCAACTCCCACACACAACTTTTGGGTGGATTTCACACCTCGAATGCGCAGCAATACGACAATGTTTCTTGCTAGTCCAAGAAACAAGACATCCATCAGTAAAGAAACAAATTTCACTTGTAGAACGCATAGATAAGTGAGAGCTTTACCAATTTTCATATGTATAACCCATTTATATAACCTAAAAAGTGAAGTGAATGTAGAGAATCAGTGTTTTGTTGGCACTAATAAACCAACCCAAAATCTTTACTGCCTTTCAAATACTTCAAAACTTGTTTAGTTGCAATCCAATGTTTAAGGCATAGAGAACTAAGATGTTTCCCAAGAAAATTTGCAATAAAAAGAATTCCAGGGCAAGAATGTAAGGCAACAAATTGAAAACATCCAATGAGATTTTAGCATAAGGTTGATGTAATGCTAATTGTCCATCATTCTGCAGAAAGTGAGAGTTTTTGATAGAGCTTATAAGACAAGGAGTACTAGTAGGATGTGCGAAACCCAGACCAAACTTCTAAATAATATCTTCAACGAACATTGTTTGACACAGTGATAAAACACCATTTTCTCGATAGTGTTGAATTTGAATACCAAGACACGAATGAATGTATCCAAGATCCACCATGTCAAATGCAAAAGATAAAACCTTCTTTACTTGTTGAAGGAAGTTTAGATTATTAGAAACAAGTATGGTATCATCCACATATAGAGCAAGAATAACAAAACTATCATTACAACGCTTAAAATATAAGTAAGGATCTAATGAAAAAAATGATAAAACCTTCTTTTGTAAGGAAGAGATCAATCTTTTGATACCAAGCTCATGAAGATTTTTTGAGACCATCGAGTGCCCAATGAAGTCTGTAAGAAATATTTTCCTTATATTTGACTACAAATCCCTGTAGTTGCTCCATGTATATCTCTTTCTTTAAATCACAATTAAGAAAAGTAGTTCTTGGATCCATTTGGGGAACCTCCAAATTAAACTTAAGTGCAAAAACTAACAAGACTCGAATACTGGTAATACAAACAATAGGTGAGAAATTTTCTTGATAATCAACTCCTGTAATTTGTGAGAAACCTTTGGCAACTAGCCTTGCTTTTGAATTTTTCAAGTGTTCCATCTGCTTTTGTTTTAGTCTTATAAACCCACTTGCATTTAATAGCAATTTGTCGAGGTGATAAGTGAGTTAGAACCCATGTACCTTTAGAGAGAATAGATTCATACTCAACTTCCATGGCCTTCTTCCATTGCTCCTTTTGTGGGGATGACATGGCATCACTATAAGAGATAGGGTCTTTACAAATATTGAGAGGATTCTCAAGAATATCAGCATCATAAACATGGCAAGTACCATGCTTATTATCAATTAGAAGATTAACATAAAGATCAACGCCAGGTCATCATCAGCAAATAGGTTGAGGTTGTCAATCCTGATTTGAAGAGTCAATATTAACCTATGAAGGAGGTTCATCATTGTATAGAAAAGAAAAAGCAATGAGAAATGACTTTGTATCATCAATGTCCTCTAGTGACCAAGTTCTCCCAGCATCCTCTTGAGACCAAGTGCTATCCATAAGTTGTTCATTGAAAATAGCATCCCGATTTATGATTACCTTCTTGGAGGATGGGTCATAAAACGTGTATCACTTTAGAAAATTTTGAATCTCCAATGAAAATAACTTTCAAATCACGAGGATCAAGTTTTTCGTGAGTCTCTTTGGGTACATAAATATAAGCAATACATCCAAAAGTTCAAAAATAAGGTCATGCCAATAAATATCGACGAGCTCAGAAAAATCAAAGTGAACAAAGTGATGGTGCCATATTCTATAGCAACATATGCTCTATTACGATCTGAATCAAAATGCCTCTTGAAACATAGATGGGTTGGATGATCACTCTTTTTGCAGTAGTCATAGGAGAATAATTTCTAAATAAACATGGTTGTTTGTTTGTAATACCATGTTCTTCATCACATTATTTTGCCCAGCAATCATCTATAGTATGACCATTTCTATTACAATAAGAATAATGTCTATTAGGAAACTTGAGACAAGAGAAGTTACCACCACTACAACTCCTACATGTAAATCATGGAAAGGGACACCTTTGAGCAAGTAAAGCTTGGTCTCTTGGTTCTGATTGTGTATCCTCTTGTGAGATCATAACTATTTCTTGGTTTGTGTGTTGTTGTCCATGTCGTTGTGAATATTCAATCAAAGATATACAAGCTTGATCAAAATTGATCCCATCTTTGTTAGATAATTTGGTAACAATATTATTATAAGTAGGATCCTTTACAGTGTCAAGAAGCTATGTTACCAATTGCTTTTGTGGAACGGCATCACCAGCACCAACAAGGAAGCTGATTGATAATGTTCTTGAATTATTCGATATGTGTTGTCATAGAAGTTCTGATATTGTATTGTAACTCAATGAGTTGACTACAAAGATAAAGTATTTTTGTAATAGATTTTTTCTTAAAATTTTCTATCAAATACTCCCACATAGCTTCTGAGGTTGAAAGATTACATACATCAAGCATAAGAGATTCTTAAAGACTAGAAATAATATATCGACAAGCTGCATTGTCACGTCTTACCCAGTCATTATTGCCATTCTTTAAAGAAGATAGGTCCTTCAGTTACAAGGGTATTATCATGAGCGTGATCAATTGGTTGAGGTGTAAATTTAGTTTTATTAATGATAATCAATGATAAATTTATAACTTCTTTAATATGATAAAAGAAGTTATCGACAAATTCCATAGTATGGGCCTTACGATAGGCTCAAGGGAAGTCAACATACTATGTAGAGCAGTAATATGATTCACTCTACTACTATCAAAGTACCATACATCCAAATCCACAATAGACATGCAAGAATCATGAAATGAAAAAATACACATTGTCGAATGGGTTTTAGAAGAAAGGTCATATCCATTGGAGATCACAGAGAGAAGGAAGTAGAGAATTGGAGATAAAAGAAAAGAAAAAGAATAGGCACAAGATTTAAATGCATCTCAAGAATGTTGGAAATGAATTTCTCTTCAAGACATGTCCATACATCATGAATCAATTATAAAACCTTCAGTCAAGTCTACCAAAGCCTTTACATAAGATAAAGACAAAGCTCAATGATTCAAAATCTACATGTCTAACATATAAATTATATTATACATCCAAGAGAAAGAGTCCAAACAATCCAAATGTCAATAGTTTTAGATGATTTCTTGTTAGGAGAAGCCCAATAACTTCTCCAGGGAGCACTATGTATTGATAAAATCTCAGAAGGTAAACAAAACTCTTATATGGGATTCCAAATACACTTTACCCCTGTGTATTCATGGTTATTACAGTAGTCATAAGCTGATTCTTTGATGGCTAAACTCCAAGAGAAATGATTCCTGGATTATCTAAACAATATATATTACTACTTGGAAGTAATCTCCAAGCATTGGATCTCCTACAGGACCCTATTATATCCAAAAACTTGCAACAAATACTAGCTTCAACTCTACTGCTCAGACAAAAAATCTGATGATTCAGTTGGCTTCATGAGGGTGGTAAAACCTTAGGATACCCGCTCAAAATTCTCGTGGATCGCTCCTTCTCCCCTCTTCTGGTCCAAAGTGTTGTTTGCTGCCCATGGGGGACTCACTAGTAGTAATAAGGAGACGTCACCTGCATGCAAGAAATATATGAAAATACCCCTTATGTACCCCCTATTTATTGGACCTTATCTTATAAAGTGTTCCTTCCTTCCCTTAAATAACCCCCCTCCCTTACACTCACATGGTACCATACGGTAAACCCTAATGGACTCCCTCGGGTTGCTGCCTAAAAACTGCAATTGCACATGGCGCAAACTTGGGAACTTTTTTGTTTTAATGAGATAAACCAATGTCATAGGGGTTTTAGTCAAAAGGTTGTATCCACCGAGGATCAAAGAAAGAAGAAATTACAGAATAGGAGATAGAAGAGAAGAAAAAGAATAGGTATGAGATTCAAATGAATCCTAAGCATGCTAGAAATCAAATTCTCTTCAAGACATGTCCATATAGCATAAATCAATTATAAAACCTTCTGCCAAGTCTGCCAAAGACTTTACAAAAGATAAAGAAAAAGCTCAATGATTGAGACTCTGCATGTGTTACATGTATATTCTAATATACATTCAAGAAAAAGAGTCCAAACAATCCAAATGGCAATATATTTAGATGATTTCTTGGTAGAAGAAGCCCAAGTACTTCTCTTGGCAGCACTATGTATTGATAGAACTTGAGAATGTAAACAAAATCCTTGTATGTGACTCCAAATACACTTCAATCCTGTGTATTCCTCATTATTTCAACAGTCATAAGCTTATCATTTGATGGCTAAACTCCAAGAAAAATGGTTCTTAGATTATCTAGACAATGTGTACCACTAGTTGGAAGTAATGTCCAAGCATTAGATCTCTTGGACCACCTTGTTATACCCAAAAACTTGCATGGAATACTTGCTTCTATTGTGCTACTCAGACGACAACTTCGATGCTTCTCCTGGTTCCAAAAGGTGATAAAACCCTAGGACACGTGATCGAAATTCTTGTGGATTGCTCTTTCTCCCCTCTTCTTGTCTAGAGTGTTGTTTTCTACCAGAAAATTGCGATCGTGCATAACACGAATTCGGGAGTCCTTTTTTTAATGACATTTTCCAAAACAGGCTAAAAAGCAACTTGCTTACTGCCTGTCACCCTATTCTAGAAGTTTTCTATGCCTTTTTAGGATATTTACAAGAAACAATATCCCAAATATAAAAAAGGGGGCTAAAATTATGCAACAATCTCGTATTTTTTAACCATCCATACTATGGGCACTAACACTAATAACTAATATGACATTGACTCTCTAGATTAATACAAAAGCTAGATGATGATACACTCTAGGGTTTTTCTCACTCTGTCTACATAGCAGCACGACAAAATATATTGTACACTAAATATAAAATCTATATCTGCACAATATTTGCAAATTCTAACTTAGAAGAAGAGGTATCTACGATAGCTATAGTAGGCTCTTTCTTCTTGGCCTCTTTTATGACTTGTTTAGGATAGTCCTTAATGAAATGATATTTTGCCTTGTAGTACTTGCAAAATATCAGACTCTCTTTTTTCTTCTCAACCTTATTAGCCTTATTTGTTTGAACAACATTTGTAGATTGCTACCTACTAGTAGAAAAGAAAGTTTGTCCTATACCTTTCTAACTAGCTATTGTCCTGTTTGTTTTCCTCTTTCAAGTCTAGTTTACCTGAAATGACATAACTTTTGACATAGAAATCCAAATTGAGAAAGATTTTCTAGGAAGAAAGCTTGTGAGTCCTAGCACATTTAAAAAATCTAGTTTTCTTGAGAAAGGCGTTTTCTTAAGAGTTTTCCAAATAGAAACTTTTAGGGTGTCCAAGTAAATTCATAACATAAGATGCTCATCACATACACAATACATCAAATTTATGCATGAAAAGAACATGAATCAAGAATTGAAGAGATACTATATAGGTATACTTCTTGATTGTCTTCTTCAAGGAATTAGTTGTAGTCCATAGTGATAGCTCTCATACCATGTTGAGATGTAGAGAGAGAAGAGACACACCATGTACACTCCCAAAGACCATTTCATATTGATCACAATCTACACATATATAGGTGAGACGTAGTCTAGATAGGGTGAGCTATATATAGCTCCAACAATGACCACATGTTTATGTTAGATCTACCTTCTCACTTGTAAGTCCATAATATATTTCTTGTTAGGTCTTTATGTCATTTTAAGGACAGTCCACCTTTTCATGTTACCTTTGACCAACCCCTCTTACTATATATAGATCATGAAATTTTAAAATGAAACACTATTCAAGAGGCTTGACGAAGCCACTAGAAATTTTGTGCTTTCATTCTCCACATCCTAGCCCATAAGAGTTGAGGTGAGTTGTTGTTCCACCTTCGGTGAATGTTGGTGGGAGGAACCTAAATATAAAAAACGTGCTAAAGTTATCCAAGAATCTCATATTTTTGAACCATCCATACTATGCACACTAACAGTAATGACTAATATGACATTCACTCTCTAAGTTAATACGAAAGCCATATGATGATGCACTCCAAGGTTTTTCTCACCCTGCCCCATAGCAGCATGACAATGTATGTTGTATGCTAAATATAAAATCTATATCTGCACAATATTTGCAAACTCAAACTTGGAAGGAGAGGTATCTATAGTAGCTATAGTAGGTTCTTTCTTCTTGGCCTGTTTTATAGCCCATTTAGGATATTAATCCTTAATGAAATGATATTTTGCCTTGTAGTACCTGCAAAACATCTAACTCTCTTTTTTCTTCTCATCCTTATTAGGCTTCTTTGTTCGAACAACATTTGTTGATTTCCACTTACTAGTAGAAAAGAAAGTTTTTCCTTCACCTTTCTAAGTAGCTAGAAAAGCTTGGTCTACAACACACATAATGGACTTGTTTTACCAAGACTATTATTTTCAAAGCAAACTAGAAACCAAGTCATCAAATGAAAAAGCCTTCTAATGGCCTTTTATTATCAAATGATGACTAGATGAAAAAAAATTTAAGGACCAAGAACACCATTGACAATGGTTTGCACAGGTGAACTATTTGGCAAAATCTCATTTGTAGCAATAAATTACTCCCTAAGACCTTTGACAAGAACACCATTGAAAAAAAATTTAAGGACCAAGAACACCATTGACAATGGTTTGCACAAGTGAACTATTTGGCAAAATCTCATTTGGAGCAATAAATTACTCCCTAAGACCTTTGATGTTTTCTAAAAAACGTTTTATGGACTTACCTTCATCCATATGCTTGCTATCTAACTACTTATGTAGGCAACCATATGGGCCTCATTTTTTCCTTGATACAAACGTGCAAGTGTATCCCAAGCATTATTAGCTATCTTACATGACTAAATATGTGGGATCATGGTATAAATAACAATAATGAAATCATTAAACTATGATCCTCTATATATTTTCCATTCTAACAAATCTGCTCATGAATGGGTGTGGTAGTGCTCTAGTATTAAATGGAGCAAAACTAGAACTTGCAGCATCCTCAATAGCATATGTTTCTATTATATGCACTTATAGCTTTAAAAACACCATTAGGACATCTTTCAATTGCATGTAAGATTTTCCAAGGACCATTTGTAATCAATACAAGATGTATCATATAAGCCTATATTGGATAGTCCATCCAACTTGTCCTCAATAGCCAACATGTAGAATATATCATTGTTGATAGCCATAACCATTGATTGTACTTGATGCAAAAGTTATCTCTGTATATAAAACTATGCACAAAACTAGCATTTACTATATAGCATAGGACAAAGGAGATTGTGAGGACTCTTATCCACAGAATAGATTAATCTTAAAAATTTGACATAGAAGGACTAATAACTATTATTTTCACAATAGATTGATGTCAAATTCGTTTTACAAAAGGACAAAGTAGCTCATGGAATACTAACAATAGTGCAAAAAGAGGCCAAACTAAACTTCTTTTTTTTTTGGCGATGCTAAGCTTTTACAGATTTTCCCTAGTATTTGTTAATCTGCAAACACTTCTCAAATCTTATCCCAACATAATGAGATCTAGTAAATGGTGTTGATGAATTTGTGTAAGAGAATGATGCCCATTCTAATATCAAATGTTCGATTCCATGATGAATATTGAGGTCTAAAAATATACAAATTTTAAGAGAATAGCAAAAGGTATTATAAAGCCTAATGAGGGTTCAATTATCAAGTGAATAGATACAAATTATGAGCGATGGATATGGAGAAAAAGACAACGGGAGTAGGAAAAACATGTGCACTAGGATGGCCTCAAAAGGACATTGAAAGATGGCCTTGGAAGAGGAATGAAATCAGCAAGGATGATCCTAGGAGAGTAAAAAGATAATATCTATATATAAATAAGGGAAATGTAGAATCATTTTAGTTTTTGTTAATCAGAATGGCTTAAAGAAGGAGGAGATCATGGAGGTTGAAGCTTGCGGAATAGTGATGGTGAGGGAGGAATTAGAATCCTCTTTTCCTTCTACTTGTGCTAGACCAAAGTTCTTGGCCCTCATCTCTCTCTTTCTCTCTAGTACTCTCTCCATCTCTCTATCTCTTTTCTTCACTCCTCTCTCTCTCTCTCTCTCTCTATGTATCCTTCTTATCCTCCTCCTCTCTTTCTCTCATTATCTTCTCCTTCCTCACTTCTCTCAAGATAGATATTATCTACAAAAGAATAATAGCCCCATGGCTTCTTCTTCCCCTTCCTATAATCTCGCTTTCTCCCCATCTTGCCACAATTTGTGGTATCATGGTGTTTGCACGTCTTAGAGAGAAATCACCCTAATCTTACCAGGTAGGGACTGATTTCTCTTAGCCATCGCATGGCAATAGATTCAAAATCTCTCTCTCTCTCTCTCTCTCTCTCTCTCTCTCTCTCTCTCTCTCTCTCTCTCTATCTCTCTCTCTCTCTCTCTCTCTCTCTCTCTATTGTGTAGAGGAAATGTAGTTGATCTCCCTCTCTTACATTGTTTTTCTTGATGATGGTAGTGCAACCTATTTTCTCCCTATCCATTGTCTTTTTCTTTATTATCTTATAATCCTTATGAAATATATACATACATATATACACATACACACACAGGTGCAAGTGCAGACACACACATACACACACACACACATTTTCATCCTTTATTCCCTCCTTAACCCTTTGTTAGTGTGGGTTTCATATCAAAGGCCTATTGCATTTTAAATATTTCAAAACTTGTTTAGCTGTAGTTCAATGTTTAAGGCATGTAGAACTAAGATGTTGTCTAATAAAATTTATAGCAAAAAGAATGTTAGGGCAAGAATTCAAGCCAGCAAATTCAAGACATACAACAAGATTAGCAAAAGGTTGATATAATGCTAATTGCCCATCATTCTGCAAAAAGTGAGTTTTTGGTAGAGCTTACAAGACAAGGAGTACTAGTGGTGTCACACGGAGTTCGCGTAGGGTTCGTGAAGTCACTTGCCACAGGGACGCTTAGCAAGATGGGAGGAAAGGATAATGAAGAAAACTCAACTTAAGGCAAATTAGTGATCAAAGTAAATTGGAAGAAGCCATGTAATCATTCAAACTTGCTTGGTATTTGAGAACAAGAAACAGTTTTCTAAGGTAAGAGAACCACTTCAAAGTATAAGCACTAAAATGTAGAAGTAAAGTGATATTATAAAGAAGGTATGGATAAAGAATGACACATTTGTAAGATGACTTGTGATGAGTATGTGGGAGTAAATTGCCATGCGTTGATTGGACGATCAATATAATGATGAAGCATCCTTGTTTTAATGCTTTGGTGAAAGATATGAACTTGCTAAAGCCTTGGTCTTGATATGGTCTCATGTCGTCTTCATGTTCTTTTAAAATTTCAGATACCGAGTAAAGATCCTTGGAAGCTTAATCAGAAATGGTTCCTAAGCTTTGTAAACAAGTGGAGAAGCTTGTTAAGAACGATGCCAATCCAAACCAGTAATCACTTGGAATTGTCATTCAAACATGTGGGGAGCTTGGAGAGGAGGAAGAAGGGCAAGAAACCATCATGGCATTTTTGGAAATTGTCTAGGCTTTTCATTCGAATGCTCGTGTCAAAATTGTCTTTTATACTTAAGTTATAGTGCTACAACTCTACCAGTTTTATGCTTGATCCTTAAGCAAAGGCTGATATCATTCCTTTAGTCTGTGAAGATTCAGGTGATAGTCACTCTAGCACTACTACAGGTCATGAGTTCAATCATACTTCATGTTCCTTCTTCGATCTGCTACTTCACGGCTTCCTTCTTCAGGTTTAACTTGCCTCCTTTAAGTTCTTTGCCCATGCAGCCTTGGTGCTTTTTCTGATAGTTGGATATACTGCTCATGATCATGCAGAGAAGATAACATGCCACATAGAATGATGATCTTTCTGTTAAGAGAGAGAGAGAGTACGAGAGAGATACACAAGACATGCTCCCAAAGAATGATTTATATTGATGTAGAGTTAGTATATATAGGTGAGACCCAAGTCAAGTGAGAGATGATATATATAGTTGTAACATCCCCACTCAAACAAAGGTCTCTGGCTGTGAGTGAAAAAACCCTTGGGGAGAACAAGGGAAAAACCCGAGCCCCTACACATACCTACAATACAAAAATGATTTACTATAAAGTTTTCTTGAATACAATGATACATGCCTCAATCAGTGAGACAAGAACTTAGAACAATACCAAGTGCATGTCTTAATGAACTAAAGTGAGCTTCACTAAGAGCTTTTGTGAAGATGTCTGCAACCATTTAATCACTAGGACAATGCTCCACCATAATGGAACCTTTCTGGACTTCATGTCGAACATAATGATAATGAATAGCAATATGCTTTGATTTACTATGTTGTATATAGTCTTTGGTAAGACTAATAGCACTTTGGTTGTCGCATCGAAGAGGTGTACTAGATGATGAAGGATGTCCCAAATCTGCAAGTAGTTGTCGAAGCCAAACTAGCTCACGAGCTGCTAATGATACAGCAATATTTTCAGCCTTAGTTTTAGAAACCGCAACACATCCTTGTTTCTTGCTGGACCAAGAAACCAAACATCCATTTATAAAGAAACAATTCCCACTTGTAGATCGCATGGATAAATGTGAGCTTGCCCAATCAGCATATGTATATCCAATAAGGTCAAGAGAAGTTGAGAAGATAAAGAAGAATCTTCTCGACGATGATAAATAAGGCCAAACTCCTTAGTACCCTTGAGGTACTTAAGAATACGTTTTGCAGCACTCCAATGAATAGTGGAAGGGGAAGAAAGATATTGTCCCAAAAAGTTAGCTGCAAATAAAATATGTGTTCTTGTGTTTAAACCAATAAATTGAAGACAACCAAAAAGATTAGCAAAAGGTTGATGAATGGCTGATTCTTCATTGCGTGTTGTAGATGTACCCTTGGTAGAGCTTGAAAAAATGGGAGTGCTGGCAGAGTGCACATTTGTCAACCCAAACTTTTCAACAATATCATTAATAAACTTTGTCTGGCGAAGAAGAAGAATGCCTTGTTGTCGGTGTCGTTGAACTTGAATACCCAGTCAAGAATATATCTCACCAAGATCCACCATTTCAAATGCACTCGGTAAAAGCTTCTTCATAGCATCCAAGAAAGTAATATTATTTGACACAAGAATAGTATCATCAACATATAGAGCAAAAATAATAAAACATTTGTCCTCCCTTTTGATATAAAGATTTGGGTCAGCAAAACACGTAACAAAACCTTTAGATGTGAGGAATTGATCAATCTTAATATACCAAGCACGAGAGGCTTGCTTCAATTCATATAATGCATGATAAAGCTAGCATAGAGAATGCTATCGAATCCAACCTCCCAATAGAATTGGATGATAGGATTGCCTGCAATTGTTTTGCCAAGCTAAACGTTAGAAAGACTAGTAACAGATCGAGGTGCAAAGATAATCATGAGTTGCACGCAGTAATTCACAAGGCAATACTGCATGTAATCGAGCGTTTCGAGAAGAGATTGAAGAGAGAAGAAGCAAGACGCGATATAGCCATTCTCATGAAGGATTGCACCATCTATCGGATCGTGCTGCCAAAGATAGACCTCATAATCCAGAACCACGGCACGTCGAAACATTAAATACGTGAACAAATTATTATGGAATGGAATCCGTAAGGTCGAAGTCTTGGATTGGGCTTTGTGGATCGGAGTAGTCTCGTTGCATTGTAGCTCTCCAGTTATGGCTCTGAAACACCTCCTGTGGGGTGTCTCCCAGCACTTGGGTTATGGAGTCCCCGTCAGTCCCCAAGACTTGGTGGGCCGTCCCGACTCCCCTGTCGAAAGTCGCAATCACCTGCTGGGCGGACGTGCAATGGATCATCGCCAGCAGGCCGCATAATAATGTGCTGGTGCTTAAAATAACGCATTTGATGGTCCTCATCTTTCTAACCCCGAACGTTATCAGCTTGGCAGTACAGTTGCAGCTTCTCACTCGACGATGTGCTCATACATATAGATACCGTGCTGCTCCTTCTTGGACTAGTAACTGCTGGCGGACGACATGCTATGATACTTTATTTCGCCTTGAACATTGATTCGCTCACAAGATTCCATGATAATTTCGCCTTAATCACGTCATTTATCGCCGGCAAGATCCCATGATAATTTCCCTTAATCACGTCATTTATCGCCGGCAAGGTCCCATGATATATACACAAGGAACTTTAGACACTAAACTAGATGGTAAATAGCCTTATAACTAGTAAATACACATTTTTTTCTAGTTAGTAACTAGGGTTTTTTAAATTGGAACTAGGTTTTTAATTTTACTGGATAGATGTGAAGCTATAACTAGTAAAATAAGTGTCTATATGGTAAAGTAAGGCAAATTTCTATATATCACCTAATATAGCCATGTTTATTGGATAAAATTATGAAGCTATGGATAATAGGATAATGTGCATGCATAGTAAATCAAAGCAAATTTGTATAGAATATCTAACATAGTTATGCTTATATAGTCATGTTAAGTAATATACATCACAATTGATAGGCCTAACCATCAACCATGTAGTCAATCTCAAATAAGACAATGTCGATACACACTTGTAATGGATATGTCTGTATGCATCCAAAATGTACATGTGCTATAAGATACATTTGTGCATTTTGATAACTTTTAATTCTTACTCACATAGCACAAATAGTTTACACATCCATAAATAAAATATCATTTTTAACAATATAAATATTTCCTTGTCACATTAAAACAAAGAAAAATATCATTCAATTCAACTCAATGCCATGGCTCTAAATCTTGAAATTCCCCTCAAATCCCCCTGAAGTGTGGGATATACCTAGCATCCATACAAGCACAAATAGTTATCAAAAGTTATTTGAGCCCCTTACAAACAAGGAGCATATCCATCCATTAGCAAAATAGAAACAGTTCAAATTGTAATAGCCTTTTCCTTAAATGAAAGACATAGAACCTCTTGAGTATGATGAAAATTGAAGAGGGGAGCTCTCAATAGATAGTCATGGCACATGGTCTATTAACTAGGGTAGTTGTATTAAGTTCATTAAAAAAGCAACATTTCCTACCAACATGTGGCATATACTCTCACTTTCATGCATGTAGCATATTCAGGGGGTGAACAAGGAGTAAGAGATGATGGAACACATAGCACGAACATAAAGCAATAGAAGCAAGACAATGGGATGGAGATGGATTATGCTAACATTGTCGTTGCTAGCATAAACATGGAAGAGCTAGAGAAGAAGATGTGGGGTGACAAAAAATGTTTCAATGAGAATTAAAAGAGAGTCACAATAGAATTTGGGGACCAAGTGCTATGTGCATGAGTGGCATCCTTGTTGCCATGCATTCGGCAAAGCAATGCTAAGTATTCTCTATGCAACATGTACATGTATTTTAAGGGAAGGTCCCCCTTGAGGATGAGTTTGCTAGATTGTTTTGGCTCACCTATGGATCAAAGTGGTGCTCACATTGTTTTGCTTGCCATTAGACTTCTTTTGGGTCTTGCTTTCATCTAAATGAAAAAGAGATTGGGTTTTGGGTTCACTTGTTTGGCTTAAAGTGAGCCTTAATTACATGCTTCCATGGCATCCTGATTTTATTCCTGAGGAGGTCTTGCAAATTGAATGTCCAATATGGGCTAGTTTTCATGGACTTCCTACTTTGCTAGATGGAGAAGTAATGTGCTAGTAGAAGTGCTCTATGTTCTTACAATAATATCAACTAGTGGAGCAAGTGACCTCTTGTACTTTGGGATAAGAGGAAGAAGATCCTTGACATGCTCCAGATTTTTGATCCTAATGGGATTGAGTTGTTGGTCAATGTCAAATTCTCCCTCTTCTTGGATACATGCTTTAAATGCAAAGAAGATGGGTGCTTTGCAATGGAATGCCTTGAGATAAGAAGAAGCAAAGGAAAAAATAGTGGAGATAAGGAAGAACTTCAAAAGAAGCAAAAAGGAAAAAACATAGGTTGAGAAGGGTAAATTCAAGGAAACAAACAAGCCTCAAAAGGAGGAACCTAAGGAGAAACCTAAGGAGAAACCTAATTATCAGTCTAGAGATGCTGAAGTTAAAGCGGGATGGAAACAAATAATTTCAACCACCAAATTCTTTGAACTCTAATGGAGGTAAGAAATAAAAAATTTCCCTTTAAAAGCTTCTTGCAAATGTTTTGTTGAGGCTAATTTGCTATTTTGGATTATGGAGGTTCGAACAAAGATATAATGTTAATTAGTTGGCTCACTATGATCTCTTAGAATGTGAGGTGCTTAGGAATTCCATCCAAGAAGGATGTGTTTAGTAGGAGAAAGAAATGGAATCCCCTCTCTTTCAACATCTCCTTTCTAAAAAGGGAAGGATTCAACTTATAGCTGAAGGATGCTTGGAAACAAACCAACAATCCAATGTCTAATCCAACGTAGAACTAGATGAGATCCATTGCTATCATAACTGAGATTACCAATATGTATGGCAAAGATCAAGATTGACTTCAAAGAGGGTTGCATGTTAGTAGTTAGCAATGCAGTGAGTATATTATTATGACTCTTTCTAAGTGTTCTAGTAATGGGATGTTTTATCAAATTCTCAAAGAAGTGGAGCATTACATGGAGGATTTGCAAAAACATAAAGGTGAAGTTGCCAAAATTTAGTCTAAGGGAAATGGTATCTTATGGGATTGGTTCTTCAACCAATTAATTTTATGAATTGATGAAGCAAAAGAAGCAACAAGAGTTCATCACTATGATAGATGATAGAGGAGGAATAGTGGAATTTATGTAGGGATGTTTCATCCTCTTTGGAATGTATTTGTAAATGGTCTATGCTTAGGTTCATTTGAGGTAAAGATGTCGATGCCAAAGGGTGTCCCATTGTCCCATTACTCTTCGCTACCATAATCACCAACCCTTTGCTTAGGAATTTGGATTTGAAGGTGCAACATGGAGTAAGCAAGGGGCTTCCTATACCATTAAGAAGACACTTGGTCTCGCAATTCTTTGCCAACAATAACTTACCAATGTGCAAGTAGAGAGGCAACTAGTAGATGTATTTGATGAAAGTGTATGAAAGTTTTCTAGAGCTATCTGGGGTTGTGACTAATGTGAGCAAAAGCAAGCTTATTTACCTAAGATTGAATGAGTTAGCAAATTTGCTAAGGGATCTAGGCTTCCAAGTAGCAAAATTAGAGCTGTAGTTGCTTGATTCTAAAGAATTTGGGCGTTTTCAAGATTTTTAGCATCATACCTTAATTACTGAGCATATGGTGGAGGAATTTATTTGATTATCTTGTACATTATGTATGTTGTGAGTCAAGTAACATGCAACAGTGACCAAAAATACATGCACAGGAAAGGCCTAATTTTGGCATCATGAATCCAGTGAGATTAATGAAGGTTGAAGATCCATAGCCTAGATTATCATATAAGACAGTAGAAGTGAAGTAGAACTCTTGTTTCACCGTGGAGAAAGAAAAGCTTTCCCTTTAAAAGCTTGCTTGCAAATGTTTCGTTGACAATACTATTTTTCTATTCAGGATTATGGAGGCTCAAACAAAGATACAATGTTAATTAGTTGGCTCTCTATGATCTCTCAGAATGTGAGGTTCCTAGGAAGTCCATCTAAGAAGGATCGGTTTAGTTGGAGAAAGAAATGGAAGCCAGTCTCTATTTAGGTTCAACGCCTCCTCTCTAGAAAGGAAAGGATTCAACCCATAATTGAAGGATGCTTGGAATAATATGATAAGGTCTTAAGTTCTTATCTACCCAGTCAAAAAAGATGGTAAATTGCAAAGCACTCGACAGATAAAAAACTCCATAACTTGGAAGTTAGCTTAATATTCTTTTAGTGATAGTCATTAAGTTGAATGTTTTTGCATCTGCTTTGTAAAGTTGTTTTTATGGGCTAACTTGGAAGTTACCTAAGTGCCCTTTTAGTCCTCTCCATTGGAGTAAGGAGGCCCGAGTTTGTGACTTGTATTGGTTCCCCCACAGCCTCTAACTCTTGCATAAGAATTGAGTGAATTACTTTCACACAACTTTTCAAATCATAAGTGAGGTTGGAAAAACTTAAAGCTTGAAATGAATAATAGGGAAATATTAAAAGATGGAGTGCCATCAATGTTATGCAAAAAATTAAAAGAGATATGTTCGAGATAATAATTAGGAATATTATTTGAGTCCTTGAATATTGATGAGTTAACTACACTTTTATAATAACATACCAACAATGGATCGTTAGGTTACTTGTTGAGATTTAAAGGTACCAGTGTCAACAACTTGTGCTTAGGCATGCCCTTTATCAAGAGAGCATGCATGTGTTTGGGTTGGGATCTATATATGCTAGTAAGTTTATAACACTCCTTTACGATTGTTCATATCTATCATAGGCCAAGTAACATGCATGTGTTTGGGTTGGGGACTTAATTACTGAGCATATGATGGAGGAATTCATTTGATTATCTTGTACATTATGTATGCTGTGAGCCAAGTGACATGCAACAATGATAAAAAATACATGCACAGGAAAGGCCTAATTTTGGCATCATGAATCCAATGAGATTAATAAAGATTGAAGATCCATAGCCTAGATTATCATATAAGACACTAGAAGTGAAGTAGGACTCTTGTTTCCTGCATTGTAACTAGGGCAATGGCCAACAATTAGAGAGGGATGGTCAATGCCAGCTTGAGTTGATCCAGACCACTTATAGGTGGATACACCTGAATTTGTGTGTTATCTTAAAGATAACAACTAAAAAAATTTAATGACGTCCTTTATGTAGTGATTAATGCTTGCAAATCTAAAGCCTAACATGCAATTATCTATATCTTTTTCTATCAAAATAGCTTGAAGAAATTCTAGTAAATGACTAAAGCATGTGTACAATTCTAGACCACTAGGAGGAGACTTAGCCTCATTGCATAAATTCATGTAATGCATTGTTCACCACATTGTCCTCTGAACATAGTCCCCTGGCATAGTCCTTTGAGCTTGGTTCATGTAGGCTATCTAGTACACTCCTCAACCTATCCTCTTGAGAAGCTTGGTACAAGTAGGTTGTGTGGTAATCCTCTTGAGAAGCTTGGTACAAGTAAGTTGTTTTGGGTTTCAATAGGCATCCATCTTAAGTAGTAGCTATGCCCTAGACTCTCATGTCAAGAAGCATATTAGACTCAACTTGGGAGTGTATTCCTCATGCATCCCTCATGCATCTGTAACATACTTTGCTTGATGGGAAATTAGGAGCACCTTGATATTAAGGACTCAAAGAATATATATTCAAGAAATATACGACTTGAAAAGGAAGTCAAATGGTACAAAGGATCAAAACAATAAATTCAAAATACCTTATTCTCTATCTTCTTTATTTTAAATGCTAAGGAAAAATCATCATTAGGAGCATTGGGTAGGCCCAAAAAAAGATAATAGAGAATTCCAAAGCCATGGAGAAGAAAAGTCTAAGAAGATGGTTAGAAATTTTAAACTCATACGAAGAGGAATTCAAGGGAAAGTCATAGCTAGAGGTAAAAAGGTGATTCAAGCTAAGCATAAGAAACATTTGGAATTCAGGAAGAATGATGTGTTCCTCAAGCAGCAATAGATGGAGTGGAGATCCATCTTCCCTAGGGAACATTGGAAGATATGGCAGAAATGCACTAGAAAAGTGTGGTCTAGTACTCCATAAACAAATTGAACACCCCTCTATGTAAGGTGTATATGCAGAAGCTAAACATGAAGGAGAGGCTCAATAAGTTTATAAAAATCCATGCATGGTGTGTCATGTGCCATCAATCTTGGGAGTCAATTCTCCATGTTCTCTGGCATTGCCTTGCAAGCAAGCTTTGTCTAAAAGAACGTGACAGGGTGGATTACAATTGTAGGCCTTAATGTAGAGGTTATGATGAAGATGGCATTGTTTGGGGACAAAGGTGTATTGGACAAAGACATATTAAACCTATGGAATGTCATCAGGGCATTAACATTAGCACCATTTGGGCCAATAAGAATTCTCAAATATGATCT
Organism: Lygodium microphyllum; assembly: GCF_053477565.2. NCBI lineage: Eukaryota > Viridiplantae > Streptophyta > Polypodiopsida > Schizaeales > Lygodiaceae > Lygodium > Lygodium microphyllum. Next base: position 138,765,358 of record NC_141151.1, on the reverse strand, counting down.
ACTATCTAGATAGATTGTAAGAGAAGTGCTTGCAACATGTAGAAAGATGAGGAGGAGAGAGCATGTCTTCAGACTGGGGGTACAAGCTCCTTAGAGAGACAAATTTTTGAAGCCTGTGGGAATTAGGCTTTGGAGCCCAATAGCATATTTTTCCATGAACCTCAAAATACTAACCTTCACATTAAAAGAAGGAAAGAGAGAATAGAGTTCTCTTTTTATTTTCGTAACAGTGCGGGCACTCATTCAGACTGTGCATAATCGAGGGCTAACAATGGGGCAGGGGCTCTGCCACTACATGCAACAATATTGCACATGAAGTAGATGAAGACCATTATCGCGTCCATCGACCTTGTGATAGGTCCAGCGTTGACTGTCGTTTGAATACTGTGGAGCAGTTTCTTGGCATGAAGAGGGCTCATCATGGCAGACACACGAGAAGATTGAGGGCTAGAAGATATACTGTCCACCCGATGCTTATCTTGCTTAATTAATTCAGCACATCGAATGCCCTATCTCTTATTAGCCATCAGACCTTATTAGCCAGAAGATATACAGGTATATTTTGAGCATGTACGATGGCTTTTGATAGTCTTTATGTTTTGTAACTTTTAAGATTGAATGCTTCAATACAAAAAAGGGATCAATTTAATGGTAACTCGCAGGGCTTCCAACTGTTGAATCATTTAACAAGCGCAACACAATGCTGAAGTAGCCTTTGAAGATCTCAAAGAATATTTATTCCGCCACTGAGACCTTGCAATTGACACTAAATGAAAAAGTAGTGAAATCAAGAAAGCATGTGCCTATTGAATGCAGGAGAAAGCCCATGTGACAGTAGCGATGTCTTAAAATGGTAAGATATGAGGTTAGGATCCATGATGTTGGCTTAGAGGAATGGCTTGTTATTCAGGATGAATGAAAGATGCAGGCAAAATTAATGCCTACTCACAGTGATGGAGTGTGTCAAGGAGACATTGATCTTCACAAGTAGGTTGGAACCTACTTATGGCAGAGAACTCTTTAATCTACATTTAGGACTTGGGTTTTGTGTATGATCTTATCTGAGCAGGTACTATCTCCCAGTTACGTGTTTTATTGCTCAATATCAGATTCTCTAAGAATATTCAAAAGCAGGGATTCTTTTCTTTGGGCTCTAGGAGAACCATCCAATGCTAGCCTTTGCAAAGAGGAGAGAGCAGTAGGAAGGATCAAGACAGATCTTTTAACTTCTCCTCCTCCATTCTTTCACAAAGCCAAGAGGACTGCAGTAGAGTTCTCCTTCCCTTTGGTGGACCCAAATGTTAACAGTTTTACCAGCAAATGTATGGACCTAGTCTTCCTTATAGCCATCAGGCCCTCTGCACATGGTGCTAATATGGCCAACACTGCCAGGGCATCATCAGTTAAGCCTGCATTGCCATCAGTCAAGAGACTGACAAGCATTGGGATACCTCCAGCAACCACTACCTTAGGCTTGTTCCCTGCAAATATCGATAGACTGAATAAGGCTGTTGCTGCATCCTTCTTTCCTCTTGGACTCCCTTGCCTTAGTAGATCAACCAAAGATGAGATAGCATGTGGGTGGTTCCCTATTGCAACCTTGTATTCATTCACCAGAGAAAGGCTGAAAAGTGTGGCAACTGCATTCTCTCTGGACTCCATGTGTTGGCCGGTTGGTAGGACACTCACGATCGCATCCACAGCACCTGCAGCCATAATCAAGGCCTTGTTGTGATCATAGATGGATACATTGAGCAATGCAGTCATCACATTCTCTTGGGTTTGGGGGTCTTTGGAGGATAGAAGAGAAACAAGAAAGGGTATAGCACCCGCCTCTACTATACATATCCTGTTGTGCTCACTACTCTTTGCCAGCAACCTTATTTCATAGGCTACCTGCCTTTGTATTTCAGGTGATTCTGTAGCTAATTTTCTCACAAGAAAAGAAGCAGTTGTCCTAGCATCTTCTAGAGCTGAATGAGTCATTGTTACATTGCTACGATCTGTTGCTTGGCAGTTCAAATTTATTTTGTCACCACATTCATTGCCAAGAGAGAGACTCTTTTGTGCACACCATTGGCTAATCAAACTTCTTAATGCATAATTAGGAATCAAGCTGACATGAAGGAGTATTTGCCCACTTTTGGGGCATGTTGAGTGGCTTGATTCGATCCACCTTGTTATTGAACATCGGTCATATGTATGGCCAGTTGCCACCACCACAGGATCAATCATCAGTCCAAGAGAGACTGGGCACCTAAATTCATCAGGTAGAATTAAATCCCTTGAATTTAAGTCATCATCACTAATGTTGGCTATAGAAGCTTGATTGGCAATTTTATCTAGGTGTGGATTAAGGGCAGCTAAGTAGCAGTTTTTAGGGCTGCCTTGGCCATAGATGACACATGTGGCATACCACAAGAATGTGATCAGCTTGCTGATGGTTGATAAAGTAGCAAGTTTGCCTGTGTATGCTTGGTTATGTATCTCTTGTTCCAATAACCTGATCTCTTTATGGCAAGATCTGGTGTGATATAACTCCATAGCCTCGAGATGTCATGAATTGCAGATAGCAGCGCTAAACAAACTCTCTCGTCAGCTGCCTTCTTGATAATTTTCGTTCTCTTCAATTGTACATGAACCAATTCTATTTGCTCGCGGAGCTCTTCGGGTATGTCCATGAGCTGTAAGGGAAAGACATCCAAGGCCTGATCCATAGCTTCAGCAATTCTCTTGAGTTGATGAACAATGGCTTCGTTGTAGACTATCTGCCACATGCTGTTGCACTCCAAGCAATCTTTGAGTAAGAGTTCAGCTGTTCTAATGGTGAAGCTGAGCTGTTTAAGGCATATCAAAGATGATGGAGGCAGGGGAGCCTGGGAAATACTTAATTCTTCAAAAAGCATGGTGAGCAGTTTAATCCTTCTCACCATCATTGATGTATTGCGCCGGTGGTGCACAGTAAATGGTCCAAAGGATGCTACAGTCTGAGACATGGTGATCAAGCCCTTGATTAAGGCCTGTGGATTGTTCAAATTAGCCATGGTATGACCTGTTGCCATCCAGTTGGGATGAGGCTCAAGTCCGCAATAAGTGGTCAGCAGGCCTGGAGTGGAAATGCAGCAGCTCGACAGGTCAGATAAAGCAGGGCAGATCTGAAATGCAGCAATTGAGATGAAGCAGGGTAGTCCGCAATAAGTGGGCAGATCTGAAATGCAGCAATTGAGATGAAGCAGGGCAGTCCGCAATTTGCAGATGAAGCAGGGCAGATCTGAAATGCAGCAATTGAGATGCTACATGGCAGTCCGCAATAAGTGGTCAGTAGGCCTGGAGTGGAAATGCAGCAGCTCGATAGGTCATGTTGGTTGTAGCTGACTTGAAAGATCTCAAATAGTAATAGCTGAGGTGAGGATGATGAATTAGGAGAAAAACTAGTAGATAGAACCACATGTAGACTGTCATCAGCAGGTGGAGGGCAACGAATCAGTTCAAAATAGAGCTAGCGGTCTCTGAAATCAACAAGGATAGTAGATTGCTGAACCGATCAAAGATCATCCTTCATATCCTGGACTCCAATTGCAGTGCCTTTTTAGGCGCCGCCGCCGCAATGGAACTTCTGCAACAAGAGGTGGTGGCAGTTGTTGGCCCATAATCCACATCAGTTTCACATTTTGTTGCACATTTAGGTGGTTCCACACAAACCCCTCTGCTGTCATTTGCTGCAACAGATCCAGCTCTTTCAGAGTTTCAGTATCCATACTTTTCCCGAATAGCTCATACAGATTCTGTACAAATGGAAGCAATAGCAGCATTCATGGGAAATTATGGCTGGAGGGAGGTGGTTGCTTTGTACATAGATGATGACTTAGGAACAAATGGAGCTGCAGCTTTGAGTGATGCACTTGGGTCTGTAGGAGCTAGGCTAGTGCAAAAGGAAGATTTTCCTCCAGATATCAACAGGACAGGTATTGGTAGCATTCTCATAGAGTTGGCTGCAATGCAGACACGGATTTTTGTCGTTCATATGCCACAGTATCTTGGATTCATGCTCTTTTCTGAGGCCAAATATCTTGGTATGATGACTGCTGGCTATGTGTGGATTATAACGGACTCAATAGCTGGCGCCTTGGGTTCTACAGAGCTTGATACTGATGCTCTCAACACTTTAGAGGGTGTTATTGGGACAAGGGCCTATTATTCTGAGTCACCTGAATTCCTATCGTTTATTTCCAAGTGGAAGAATTGGAGCAACAATTCTAATGGACCCCATATATATGGTCTGTATGCTTATGATGCAACTTGGATGATTGCTCATGCCTTAAATAGCTTTCTTAATGATGGTTTCAATTTCACTTTCAAAGATTTTACCATCCTAAGGACAGAGTCAGGGGGTACTTCAGAGCTTGGAAGGCTGAAAATCCTAAGTGAAGGACCACTGCTATGCACAAAAATCCTGCAAACAAAGTTTCCTGGAACTGCAGGTCTTATAGAAGTAGGTGTGAAAGGTGACCTTGTACAGTCTGAATTTGAGATTGTTAATGTGGTAGGATGGAAATTAAATGTGATTGGCCATTGGAACAATGCAACACAGCTGTCTGTCTCCTCTTCTGGTCATAGTAGAAATGCAAGTTTGGACGTCCTTGTATCCATAGCTTTTCAAAATGGGACATTTAACACCATTTCTCCCATTACACAATCATTGAATAGAGCAGCTGTCATATGTGCATCTACAGCACTAAAGGAGTCATCCAGCAGATAAATATCTGCATCATTGTAGACAGCCCTTGCGAGTTGAATTCTCTGCTTTTGACCCCCACCCATATTAAGACCCCTTTCTCCAATCTCTGTAAGATCACCAAAAGAGAAACTCTGAATGTCCTTTTCAAGAGCACAAGCTTTCAGTGTTTTCTGATATCGCACTTTATCATATGGCTTCCCAAACAGAATGTTATCACGAATTGTTCCACATTGAATCCAGGCATTATGGGCAACATAAGCAGTGGTGCCCACTACTTGAACATCTCCAGACAACTTCGGAATCTCTCCAAGGATTGCACAAAGTAGAGAAGACTTTCCTGAGCCAACAGCCCCACATACTGCTATCTTCTCACCAGCTTTGAATGCAATGTTAATGTTGCTCAATGTAGGTTTTGGAGATTCAGGATTCCATGACATGGTACAATCAGTGATTTTGATGGCGAACTCAGCAACACTGAGATTTAACCTCTGAACTGCATCTTCAGGCAGCTCATCATCCCTAAGAAAATTACCAAGCCTGTTCATGGAGACTGTGACTTGAATGTAAGCTGCCAAGACCTCTGGAATCATCCTCACATGCTCTTGAATTATCTTAAACGTTGCTAGGACGGTGAAGATAATGGTAGCAGTGAGTGTTTGACTCAGACCGATGCAAGTGGCATTGAGGAATCTGTCCATCTTGAAAGCCTTCGCAGCCTCGTAGTCTATACTGCGGCTGCGTTTCTTGTGGAGAGATGTGTAAGAAGTATCATGGTCATCCAGAGACCGGTTGCGATAGCGATCTGGTGGTGGTTGGTCAGAATCATCTGCATCTTTGTCTAAGCTCATGGTGGACTCATGATCTGGAAGCTCTCTTTCCTTGGGAACCGTCGCTTGCCCCACAGTGACGGCAGGGCCTCTTAGCTATATATAGTTTGTCTATATAGCTAATACTTTTTTCGTTTTCGAATCACTGTATGGCACAGCAAGCCATGGCATGCTATTGAAGTAGTTGTCAAAATATTCTTGGTCTTCATCAGATGAGATAAACACAACCTCAAATTATGTGATAGCATCATTGATGCACAGAACAATGGTGCTATCATGCCCAAGAACAAGACCGTTTGGTGGAGACTAGATCATACTCTTCTATTGACTATCAACATGAAGGGTCAAAACCAGAGATGACCTATGATGACTTCAGCACATGCATTAAATGTATCTAGGTAGGCTTTTGATAGTATGAGTTCAAGGTACAATGCTACATCAAGCAACATCAAGCACTATGGCATGGCTTTCATTAGAGGCATCATCAGTAACGTTTAAGCACGCGCACTAATTATTGGTCAATTTTGGTTTCTAGCTTGCAAGATGTCTATGGGATGCTACCTTAAGATGATCAAATATGAAATGCCAAAGGATCATGACACAAAGAAAGTAACCGCTAATGCTCAGGTGAGAGTTTTAAGAAATTTTCTTGTCCTTTTCTTCAACATGGTTTTTTTAGTAGTGGATCAAATTTAAAAAGATGCAAAATTGAGTTGATTTTTACAAGGACAAGTTTTATAGTCAAATGTAGACATGCATCAAAAGTGGTGGTTTTGTTGGTCTACTTGAAAGAGGTAAAGAAAGAGGTCATTGGCTCCATTTATGAAGGCAAATCACAACTACTTGAAGGAAGAGAGAAGACATTTAGCTTGCAATTGCAAATGAAGACAATTTGTAACTAGGTTGGGATTGCCAGGTACTTTCCTGCTTAGGGGTGGTCTAATGAATTTTTTTAGTGAGTATGTTTGCTCCAATCATGCATTGAATTGTGTTTGAAAATTTAGAGCATATCTTTCCTCTCTCAATACTAGGTGGTAAACTTCTAAAGTGGTTTGAGAAATCTTTTATGTTGTGTAGAGTATGGTTTGTTGGCTACATGTTGGTAGGGTCTTTTCCCACTATTTTGGAGCTTGTGGAAGCATATGAGCTTGAGAAGAGCTTGTGGGTTGCGAGCAGCTTCAAGGAGACGCTTGACATCAACAGAGCTTAGGCAGTTGCTCCTTCATACCTGGTTTGCCTAGCTCCTTGGCTTCTCTTTCCCAACCCCCCCAAATGGCCTTGGGAGGCCTTGTATTCATGATGTGTGATGCTAGCTTTCAGCTCCAGCTATGTTGTTGAGCCCTTGGTAGTTCTTCAATGGTTGTTAATAATACAATTAGCCACACTTTATTTTTCCAGAAAAGGCTGAAGTGATGGGTAGGAAAGTCTAAGACAAAGCTCGGGAAGGAATAACAGGGCAGGGAGCTGATGTATCATGTACAGAAAGCTATACACTAGGAAGGAGAGGGGTGGATAAGGCCAAGGATAAGTAAGGACAGGCACATCAAGCTGGGAGGGGCTGCCTTATGATTTTGTAAAACAGTATTGATAGGTTTTTCTATGATTTTGTAGTATTAGGTGGTGTCAAGGTGTAACCAACTAAAAGCTTTGTCTGTATGAGTGTATAAACAATGAATTTGGTTTCTTTATAATGCTATTAGTATACTAACTCCAAAATTTGCAGTCATCATGTGAAGGATCGCAAGCTACAACTTTACATGGTGCTAATTTTAACTCTTCAAACAGGTTATGGCTGAGGGAGCAGCAACACATCATTTGAAGTTATTGATCCCTACATTGCTCAGGTACCAATTTTCACCAACAAAAATCTTAATTTTGATGCACAATCACTATCAAAACTTTTTTTAGGACAACAATTAACAACACAGTGCATGCCTTTCTCCTTTGAAGCACCCCCTATGGATTGGTACTTGAGTTCTCTTGAGACTATCTATGGATTGGTACTTTAGTTTACCTTGGATATTCAATTGCTAAGACCAATCTAACTTCTTGTGGAATTTGGCTTGCTTATAGGACATTTTTCATTGACATCATCATTTGTAATAATAGTATCAATGTTTAGCTAGCATTTGAGCAAATCAAGGCTTATTTCTTGTGAATATTTGTCTAATATTTTAGATGAAGCCTATGCGCACTTGAAACCTCACTATTGAGAGGCTTGTTCTATCTAGCAGCTTTTGCCTATGGAGTTAGAGTGGTCATGGTAGCATCTCTTCTAGACACGGGCAATGCCAACAAGGTGCTTGGAGGAGGGGAAGCATATCAAACCCTGGACTACCACCACAAGGTTTATGAAGGAAATCCATAGAAGATACATCTATTGCTACTTTGGTGCTCTTACATTAGATGCACCTCTTGCTACTTTGGTTGTAGCAAGCCCAATAAAAGGTTAGATTGGTTGAATTTGAGCTTGATGGATCTGTACGTTTCATCCACTATCTAACAACTTGCTAAAACGTTGAAAATGAAGAATGTAACTTGAGGGTTTTGATATCCTATTTGCATGTAGTGGTAAGCTAAATAAATTTGACTTCGTATGATACTTTAATATATTGGATTTCTATCTTGTGGGCAAACTCAACACTAGCATATGTATTTGGTCAATCTTATTGTTTGAGAGTGTAGATAGCTTTGCATATTCCCACAATGCATATTCTCACAAGAGTATGCATTGATTTGGATGGGCATTACATTTATCCCCATTAGTAAGTATGATACAATATGGTTCCATGAGCAAATAATTTAAATATCATTTCATTATTTGTCTTGTTGTGGATAGGACTATAGGGTTTGAAGTATACAACCAGTAGAGTAGATCTATGTTGTGGAGCTATGGGAGATTGCAGTGCTTTTAGGATCAAGGGAAGGAAGTTTACTAAAAATGGTAGGTCTTCTCTTGTTGCTTTGAGCTTTTTTTGCTATGTGCATGTTTAAGCCTTTTGATATCCTTGGTAATTGTAAACACAAAATGCATCTAGGGACAACATTGTGGGTGAAGCAGCAAGGATCTGCATTTCAAAAAAAAAGGAAGGGAGGCTTAGGAAGAGCTAATAAGACTTAATTTTTTTAACGGTGGAGCAGATCGGAAGAGGATGACAACTCTAGACCTACCTTAGGTGCTCTAGAACATGGTGAAGCAAAGAGAATGTAGTGTTCAAGACAACTTTTTTAGTGGATTCAATCATAATTCTATTGCTAACAATACAACATTGTGAACAAATTGTGATTAGTTTTCTTAACATGATATATTAGTGTGATAATGGCTTGTATTAATGGTTCCGACCAGTTTTTTTCTATAGGAAAATTTTACTATATGTATGGTTTCAACTAGTTTTCTTATCTAGGAATATTTTACTAGATCAACTAGGAATTTTAAAAATTTTCTATATAGAAATATTTTACTAGATCACTAACTTGTAAAGTGTTCCACTTTTACTAGTTGAGACTTTTTCTAGATACTTTGATAAGTATCTAGAAAATTTCTCTTTTTTTACTATATGGAAAAGTGTTTAAAGTTCCTTGTGTATAATCTCGCCTGCCGCTCTAGAAACGTCTAGAACTAACCCAGCCGTCCCAGCTTCATATACATACATCCAATGTCATGACGCGGAGCTTGAAACGATGTCGGGGATCCAGAGGCTTTGTAAATGTTATGGCTTAGGGCTGCTAATAAGAGTGATTGATATTGTAATTAATAGTTTCTGCTAGAAACAAACGAGGTGTGCAGCTGAGGATTTGTGAGATCTTCCGAATGGAACGCAATGGTTATGGACGGTATACCCCCAAGGGATTATTGGATGCATGGCTTTCCGATACATGCCGTAATGGATGCAATTAATAACGGATGCAATTATGCAATAATTAGACTCCCACCTCTTGCATACGTACATAGTTGAGATTACCGTTTCCCCTTTACTTTGAGACTACCGATACCTCTTTAGTCGCTAATGCTTTCTCCATGGAATTTGTTGACATACCCATTGACAAGCTATGTGAGGAGGCCCCAAGCGTGGCAAGAACGACAAAGCGCAGCACAACCGATCCTGATCTCCCATCAGCACGCACTACGGTTGAATTAGGGGAAAAACCAATGGACAAATTATGAAACGTGGATGGACATCATGGAAGGATATTACATCGTTACGGACAGAAGAAAGATATTTACAAAGCCTCTGGATCCCCGACATCGTTTCAAGCTCCGCGTCATGACATTGGATGTATGTATGTGAAGCTGGGACGGCTGGGTGAGTTCTAGACGTTTCTAGAGCGGCAGGCGAGATTATCATGGGATCTTGCCGGCAATAAATGACGTGATTAAGGCGAAATTATCATGGAATCTTGTGAGCGAATCAATGTTCAAGGCGAAATAAAGTATCATAGCATGTCGTCCGCCAGCAGTTACTAGTCCAAGAAGGAGCAACAGGGTACCTATATGTATGAGCACATCGTCGAGTGAGAAGCTGCAACTGTACTGCCAAGCTGATAACGTTCGGGGTTAGAAAGATGAGAACCATCATAGGTTGCTGATCATTTTCAGCATCAAAAGGGATAGAATCTTCGGCTAATGGTTGTTGAATGGCTGGTTGTTCATGTTGAAATTTGACCTTTTTTCTTATGAAGGTCACCATGTGTAGCATTTTTCAGCAACTTTGTGAAAGTTTAGAAGGATCGAGAAAGAGAGCACGAAGGTGAGAGATATGACGGATGGAGCAAGAATAAGAAAGAGAGACTCCAAATGTGGGAGATCTAACAGTCACAATGTGTGATCAGCCTTCCCTTTATTCAAATGTCATTGAAAGAATAAAGAATGAAGTGACAGTGATGGGCGTCTACCACTTGTAGTGTGCAGGTGCAGGTATTGTCAGTGTAGTAATACACGGGTCACTAGGGGAGGCACCTTTATCCCCAACAACCTCCTATTTAAAGGCGAATCTGCCTCAATAAGGAGTGAGAAGAAAAAAGGACAGTATAACATGTACATAGATACAAGAGGATGAGGAAAGACGCCATCTTATCCAATGCCCATTAATTTCCTAAGGAAGGCGAAGCGCTCTGTAGAGAGGCTTTCCGTGAGCAAGACTATAGGATTCTGGTCAGTTGAGATCTTGACAAGATCAACTGACTTGTTCTCAACGACCCCATGAATGAAGTGATACCTCACCTTAATGTGTTTTGTCTTCGCATAGAAGACCATAACTAGATAGCACTCATAGAATCCGAATGCAGTGTAGGGATAGTATCTGCAATACCAAGGTCAGCAACCAAACGATCCAACCAATTGGCCTCCTTGCAAGCCTCAGTGATTGCAACATACTTGGCCTCTGTAGTAGAAATTAGGACAGTGCATTTCTGCACCTCGACATACGAATAAAACAACACCTTCAGCAAAAGTGAGCACATAGCGAGAGGTGGACTTTCTACTATCTACATGTCTTTTTTTTTGCAAATAAAGTGTGGCTAATTATATTACTTCAGAAAAAAAAACCTTGAATACAAAGAAGTGCTCATGCTCAACAAACCAAGCTGGAGCTGGTAAAAGTCATAGATAGATCATATATACATCATAGACACATTATTATGCGGCCTGCTGGCGACGATCCATTGCACGTCCGCCCAATAGGTGATTGCGATGATTGTCAATACCATGGTGACCTATGAGAGTGATGTGTCCATTTTCGATAGGGGAGTCAGGATGGCCCACCAAGTCTTGGGGACTGACGGAGACTCCATAACCTGTGTTGGGAGACACCCCACAGGAGGTGTTTCAGAGCCATAACTGGAGAGCTACAATGCAATGAGACTACTCCGATCCACAAAGCCCAATCCAAGACTTCGATCTTACGGCAGGAACTGACCTTGCCACCGACCCAGGTCTCAGTATTCCATTCCATAATAATTTGTTCATGCATTTAATGTTTCGATGTGCTGTGGTTCTAGATTATGAGGTCTAGCTTTTGCAGCACGATCCGATAGATGGTGCAATCCTTCATGAGAATGGATATATCGCATCTTGCTTCTTCTCTCTTCAATCTCTTCTCGAAACGCTCGATTACATGCAGTATTGCCTTGTGAATTGTTGCGTGCAACTCATGATTATCTTTGCACTCAATATGTTACTAGTCTTTCTAACGTTTAGCTTGGCAAAAAATTTGCAGACAATCCTATCATCCAATTCTATTGAGAGGTTGGATTCGATAGCTTCATGCTCACCTTTTTCTATTACGATGGGACCAGCTCTGCGCCTATCGTAGTCTTTGGTTGGTATGACTAGAAGCTCGAGAGAGCAAGCTATAATTCTGGGTGCACTCCTGATGCAACGGCCAAAAAACACCAGAAATTATAGCATGCTCACAAATTAGTGCTGAGTAGGCTATCATGTGCCCTTTAACGCTTTTATCTCGACTGCATGTTGGCCCTGTTGTTTCAAACGTATAACCTAATTCAAGCTAGAATTTATGTTAATCAAGAGAAGGGAATTTGTTGATTGCTCTCGATTTCCTTTCAATTTTGTTAGCATGACATGGTGGTGTGACAATCCCACCTCTACCCTTAGTGTAGAGATTAAGCTAAGCTAAAATCCTTTCGATCGAACATCAATTGAAACCGTGACAAATTAGCTACAATCTAATCGACATCCATCATGCCTCTATACGTCTATTGTGTCTCTCGGAAATGAGATCAGCATGCAAATCGATAAGCGCTCATCTTAATAAACTTGAGGAATAATGTTGACTAGCAACCAACTAGCCACAAATATAACGTTAAATGATAGTCCACAGCCTGCACTTCAAATAAGGACTACATAGAAGAAAGAACTCTCGACTCACATGAGCTTATCAACTCATTGGCATGCCCTTTATGGAGATCACCCATTAACTGAAAACATCCATCTTACAAGTAATATTTCCATACAAATAAAAGTTAGCAGTAAAGTTAGTTAGTCAATCTATAAGTTAGTAAAGTTGGTTAGTCTATAAGTTAGTAAGGTAAGTTATGAGTTAGTTAGTTAGTTAGCTTATACATTAATAAGGTTAATAGTTAGTAAGTTAAAATTTATTAAGGTTACTAATTAAAAACCAACGTTTGAAATAATAATAATAATAACCAAGTAATGTTAAAAATTAACATTTACAAAAGAAAAAAAAGGGGGGTTGTTGACCGTCGAAAACAACGAAAACAAGGCTGGACGTCCCCTAATCATCGTCGTCATCATCATCATCGTCATCTTCATCGTCGTGATTATCATCATCATCTTAGCATCATCAACTCCTTTATCATGATCATCAATATCTTCTTTACCACAAAAAATAGGCGTCGATAGCCTCAAGACACCCCTTTTTTCTTCAGGAAAATTAAAAAATAATAAAATAAAAGAGAAAGAAGCTCCCCACTCTAAGTGGAGGAGTTATCTTTACACAAAGAGAGAAGAAAGAGAGGGGAAGGGAGAGACAACATGCACTCCCTTCTGCCTATATAAATGCTTGCCTTCTACTCACTTTGGGAGGAGACACAAGAAATCCGAAGAGGCTGTGAGAGGGAGGTAGAGAGAGAGAGGTAGAGGGATACCACTCCCCCTAAGTGGTTGCAAGAGGGAGCTAGAGAGGGAGAGAGCTAGAGAGAGAGAGAGAGGAAAGAAGATCCGAAGAGGCTGCGAGAGAGGGAATTAGAGAGAGGGTTAGAGAGGAAAAGAATTATCTTAGCCTCTCCCTGTCTCGATCTTCAACTCCGCAATCTTCTCTCACGCTCTCCCATCCCGAATTCATTCCACCTTCTCTATCTCTCGAACACACTTGCAAAGGATGGCTCCAAAGAAATGAGGTATAAAGACCATGAGAACCATCGCAACCGGTCAAAGAACGGATATTGCCATAGATACGAGAGTACGCAAGGTTGCCAAAGTTGCCACTACCAATGCAACACGAGCATGGAAAATGCAAGTGCAAGAAAAGACAAAAATTTCCAATATCATCATGCAAAACCAAGTTATTCACAATTCAGAAATAGGCTATTATTTTCATATAGCCACATAAAATAATCAGATTTTTATCGAAATTTTACATAAATTCTTAGCTTTTGCATTAAATGGTACAAGAACTACTTGCTAGAGTACATGGATAGAATCCATATAAAAATCAAGTACATCAACTATTAGCTTCCATATTTACATGTATAAGAAATGGCAGTTTCATCTAGAGAGCATATTAATACACGCATAAATGGTTAATTGCTACCTATGATTTGTAGTTAGATTAATCGAGATTATAATTCGTAGAATCATGATGGAAATAGTTAGAGAAGGTTATTGCACAAAATGAGTAAAGGACTTTATGTGCACTTGAGATTAGTAAATAACTCGATATATTTATTGTCCAACGCGACAATGGTAAAGAGTTTATTAACACTTAAAAAGTAAAAGTCTATTTAAAAGTCTTGTAGATCATCTTGTTAAGTTATTGTCGTAATATTTTTCTAAGTGCCAAGTAAAGAAATTCGCTTATGTTGTGTAAGTTAGTCCTAAAATAGGAAATTCATGTCTTGCTTAACAAAGATGAAAGAATTGTACTCATCACTTCTTTATGGAAGACGATACTCATAAAATGGTAAGGTTACTTTAGGCTAAGATCTACCTTGGCTATGTGAAGTTGTCAATTGCACGATGGTGTGATTGTCATTGCCTCATTACATGTTTGAAAGGATTGTTTATGTCTGCTAGAATCTAGATCTCTGAGTTAAAAACATTGACAAACAAGATAAAAGGAAAGATCGCACTAAGCTACCCCCAAGCTAGTAGCGAGACCCTACTCCAAGGGGGTCATGGTTATTGCTTCGAGACGCTTAGATCGCCTTCATAGTAGAAAGTTGTGTCAATAGGGATAGTCTCAAGTAATAGGAAATGTGAATGCCAAGGGGGGACTCTGATCGTAAATTTTGCATTACTCCTAGAATGTGACGAGCCTCTTTATGACCGAGGATGGGATCCTAGAACCCTAATACTAGTTACAAAGGAGGAATCTTGGTGGGCAGAATACCCTCGTGGAATTTTGTATATCTTTCACAGGATCGAAAATATGGAAATTCTAATAAACTTCCAACATAATAAAGGAATTTGTTTTTACTCAAGGTCTGTTTGATTTTTATGTGTGTTTGTGAGATAAATTACGTGAAGGAACTTATGATTTAACGGATTAATTAAGGAAGCTGGTTGTATATTCTCATTAAATGTAATGTAGGTAATTTAGAAAACTAAAGATGATATCGTTGTCGAAGGGTTTGTGAAAGCAATGTCGCAACCACAAAGGACTTTGAATAATTTCAGGATAGAAGGTCAATATTAGTAAAGCTCTGTTGTGACAACATGAACTTTTAATTCAGGCAGTTAATTATTGTCTAAGTTCAAATCCACAGTTGTTGAAGATCCGTCTTTTCTCACAGCAAGATTGCTCTGGCCTAGGCATGCAATGAAAGCTCTATCTCTCTGTTTACTACAAGTCAAATTGTCAAACTCTATAGTGCTTTTACTGTAGTCTTTGATCTCTTCCCATTCATAGTTATTACTATGTCTTAAGCACCTTCATCAGTGCTAAGTTCAGAACTTTGAAGGGAGAAGATGTGATGAGAAAAGATACAAAGCATTCTTCCTTATATGTCTGTTATTTTTCAGTGTCTGAAGAAAGCTTTGCAGTCTGTATTAGGAAGCAGTTTGTATCTAGATCGTATCATTTCCTCAAAGCCTGGCAGACATCAATCTTCTTCTAATTCCAATTACAACTGTATTCTGTTCAGTCCAAATAACGAGGGAGGTAAGTTTGTGCCAGCACTGGAGTAGCTGTGTCGTATCTTTTAACAAAGCGGATTCAGGACATTTCATTAGGTTAAAAGATCAGCACCTTCGAGGAATGTCAAAAATCCACCACTTGAATCCTAATCATCAAGGAAAAGATCATTTAGAACTTTGAAAGCCCATGTACTGCAACCAGCAGCAGCCCAATCATAGCAGTATAAGCAGAGAAAAAGGGTATGTGACCAGGCTGAATGCAACTTCAGCTATCAGAAAGAGCAAGTAGTTCATGTGGAAATAATTTCCCTGCGCCTGTAACGAGGACAGTTATTGAAGCACAATCTGTTGCCATGCTATGTGTAAATGTACAAGATGACGATTAGAGGAGGTATAAATGGCTACAGAATTCTGTGAGAAGCGCCATAATACCTCCATCACTCCATGATTGATTGTATATGTATGATGACCAGAGCAGGCTCGATTAATCCACTTGTTACTGATGGATATGCTTGATGCATTGGCTCATCGAATTTCTGTCAATGTCCCACTGAATAATGTTAATGTAAACTTTCTATACTCAGATTATTCGATTGTTCTCTGTCTCTCTGTCTCTCTTCTTTGGACTTCGTGGCCATCAACCAAGTCCTTTCATTTGCGTTGCTATTTGTCAAAGAGAGAAAAGTGGTTTGTCACATTACTATAGATTGACATGCTGGAAATGATGGCGGGTTGGCACATTAGTGCGCTGTTCAGAGTGTGTAATTGTAGTTGTCCATGGTTGCATTCATAATGCTTCAGGCAGCGTTCGCAGGGAGAGATGATGAGGATTTCCCGCTTATAGAGTGTGATATATCTAGAAATATCTTCGGAGTGTCTTTTTCAACACTCTCTCTCAAGAGCTTCAATCTCAGCAACACAACAGCTGAAATAACCGCGTAGGCAGCACTTGGCGGAAACGCAGTCAATGGTGGATTTGCGAACAATAGTAATTATCGGGGCCCTTGGCAGTGGAGATGGGTCGTCGTCTCATCTTTGCCACCGTCTAAACCAGCCGTTACATCATCGATTGTTGCTTTTCCCTCGTTACGCGTACACTCCAGTCTTCAGCTTCGTTTTCATCTTCTACTACAACTCCTTTGTTCCTTCCTCCAGTCGTCCACCTGATCAGTAGGCCTAGTCGAGCTTTTCTTCTCCTTAGCTTTAACAATGTCCAGTGTTGACTCGTCCATCCCCGTTGCACGTCCTCCGGAGCTTGTCAATTGTTGTCGGCCCCCTTCCTCCTTCGTTGTTTCCTTTCGAGCCTTTCTCCCCCATTAGCTACTACAGAGTATCCTCCCTGTTTTTTTCTCTCCAATGCTCTGTTCCTTCCTCTTTTTCCCCCCAGATTAGCATCGCCTCCCTTCCTTTTCGTCCCACATAATAAGCTACTTTTGCCTATTCCAAGACAGCCCAATATAGGCATAGCTCAATGGAGCAAATTTAATAAGACTCCTGAATTTCTCATACCGCCTGCCATGGAATAAGATCCTTATCATCCACAACAACACAATCGGTTTCTGTTACAATGCAACACCAAAAGGTCACCATGAAAATACTGAACAGAATAACCACAATCTGAAATTGACACAATGTGTTCCTTAAATCCCGTCCCACAGGCTTAGAGTACATATGTCCAACCACCACCCGCACATCAAAGGAAACACTCCAAGCTCAATTAGCAACAAGAAAGCAACTTTGAACAATGTCATCAAGTAATTCAGCCCTGCCACAACATGTCTTGCCACAGATGGAGCAGCCTCAGTCATTGAGCTCAAACCGTGAATCCGCCCTACTATCAATGGCTCCCCTCTGCTGAGTCTACAAGCAATAGTGCTGATGGATTTTGGCAAGCTGTGGTTCCATGATCAAGGACAACACATGAGCCTCATGTTCATTCATTGCAGATCTAGAACCCATTCTCCTTCTAATTTGTTTATTCCAAATATCAGATTCAATCCCAAACAGCACTTGTCTCTTTTGTAAAATTTAACATGAACCAACTGAAAGAAAAATGTTCAAGCAAAGCAAAGCACAACGTCTACGTCAAAGTATGTACAAAGTAACAAATCTCATGCACAACTTTTGGGTGGTTTTCACACCTCGAATGCACAGCAATACGACATCCACCCCCTCTAATCCTGCGCATCCTCCGGATGGGCCAACTACCCATGATCGTTATCATCTAGATCCACAAACAGATCAATCTCTTCATTATGCATTTCCGGTAGATCAACAAGATTATCTATCATATCATCTGTCTCTTCCATTGGAGTTTCTTGTCGTTGCTCTTCTCTTGCAAATTCTTCCAATGCATAATCTTCATCATCCCTTTTCTTGAAAATCTTGATTCTTTTTCCAGCAATAGGTACTCTAAGCACTGTTCCATCCAATTCTGTCAGCTCATATGTTGCATTATCAAAAACATGTCTAACTATGTATGGCCCAAACCATCTTTTCACCATCTTCCGAAGTGCAGTATGCTGATTTTCAAGGCTGCTATCAAAGACCAATACCCAATCTCCCTCTTCTATTGCTCTAGGCCGTAAGCGATGCCTGCTGTCAAAACTGTCCTTATTCCTTAGTCTAGCAACCTTCAACCTGTCAATAGCTAGCTGAATATCCTCAGGTCTCCTCTCCAATTGTTGAATCCGAAGAGCTAAGAGCTCCTCTCTCGTCAAATCCTCCTGCCAAGGTAAAGCTGACCAAGTCAAAGCACAAGTCTCAATCGGCATAACAGGTTTCTGACCATACATCAACTCTGCAGGCATATATCCTGTGGTAACACTATGAGTTGTACGATCAGCCCACAAAGCAAATGGTAGAAGTCTTGGCCATTCTCCAATCCGTCCTCTGCATGCTTTGGCTAATGCTTTCACTATCGGTGGATGCCCTATTTCACTCTTTCCATTTCCCTCTGGATTATATGCTGTGGTTAGAGCCAATTTGATTCCTAGCTGAGAGAAAAACTCCCTAGCTTCATCTGCATCCAATTCACCACGATCCGCAGTGATCTTACCCACACAACCATACCTACAGAAAATTTCCTCCAATAAGAACTTACATACTGCACTAGTGGTCTTCGTTCTCAAAGATCTGCCCTCAACATGATTAGTAAGATCCTCTCTAGCCAAAACAATGTATCTCATCTGCAATAGACCCATAGGTATGGTAACCCAATCAACTACCCACTTATAATGAATACATAGTGGATAGGTCGGATGAAGCTCATCTCGATGAGGCACTACTGAATACATCTGGCAATCTTTGCAAGTCTCAACAAAGTGAGAAATATCTCTATAAATGCCTTTCCACCAATATTTCTCCTTGATTTTCTCATAAGTAGCCCATACTCCTCTATGACCAGCCCAAGGACTCTCATGAAACTCCCTCATCACCTGTAACTATGTCTCTCTATCGCAGACAACCCGCAAAGGTAATCCGCCTCTTTTCTTCGAATGCTTCCAAAGAAATCCATCCTTGAGAAAATAACCATAGGCTTTCCTTCTGATCTTCTTGAACTCTTCATCTGTCCATTCATCTCTTTTGCTTAGTGTACTAAGGTACCTGTCAATCTGCAACCAATCTCCAACATAGAGCTCTTCTGTGAAAGCCACAATATCATAGACATGACAAACATGATCAACCATAGTGGCTGAAATTTCTGCATCATCCTCTTCTGCAAGTAGTGTCTCCTCATCATCATATCTAGCTCTAGACAACATATATGCCACTGGATTATCCTTCCCTGCTATGTGTTTAAATTCCGGATTTAATAACTTGATGTATGCAATCCATCTCAACATAGCTATATCCGGAGTAGAGCAACTCGTAATCATACCAATCAATGGCAAGCAATCTATCTCTACCACAACTAAAGCTCCAATAAAGTACTCCTTGTCACATTTGAGAGCCGTGACAATCCCCAATAACTCCCTCTTGATTTGCGGATATCTCCTCTGTCTCTCATTTAGGACTTTCGCCCCAAACCGAATAGCATACCTATTTTCATCTGCATCATCTTGACCCACAGCCCAACCTATGCCAATTGGACTAGTGTCAACTGTCAATACAATAGGCCTATCACAATTATAATCCGCTTTCCTGAGAGTAGGAGCATTCTGCAATAACTTCTTCAATTTCCGCATGGCTCTAGTGTGGCTCTCATCCCAATAGAATTTCTGCCCCTTTCGAAGCAGCTGATACAAACAATCTGCAATGTGTGCAAAATGAGGTATCCAAATCATATAAAACACACAAGCACCAATGAATCTCCGTACCTCTGAAGTAGTAGAATGATACTCTGCAATCTTGCCTATAGCATTCACCTTATCAGGTGAGGGTTTCCTGCCATAATATCCACACATATGCCCAACAATAACAACCTCATTCACTCCAAAAACAGATTTTTGCCCTGAAAGTGTCAAGTTCACTTCTTCTAACCTGGCCAAAATCTTCTCACATGCTGAAATATGATCAGCCACAAAGTATCTGCATCCCTGCTCATTTAGGCTCTCATTCTTCTCTTCTTCTGCACACCCCTTAATGGGCACATCATCCAAGAAAGGCATAGTAAGCTGAGGTATGTAATCACGAAGGACCTTATGCATGGAATTCATCATATGCGCAACAGAATTAGTGGCACCTTGAGGCAAGGTACACATCCTGACAAGCCCAATAGGAGTTCTCATGGTGGTTATGTCCCTGCTTTCCAAAGCTAGCTGAAACTGATCATATCTTAAATACAAATCACCCAAAGAATAGATGGCACGTCCAGCAAATGCCTCTGCAAACTCATCCACAACTGGACCTATACCAACATTCCTGATAGTAACTCTGTTCACTGGCTGCATGTCCTGAATAAATCGAAGAGTACCATTCTTCTTTGGAACTGTAAACCACCTGTTTGAGTATGGTGGAGATGAAGGCTCAAGGATTCCCATCCTGATTTTCTCATTCAATAAATCAATCAGCTTTAGCAAGTGTGCTTTAGGCACTGGAATAGGTCGGAGATTCCATGGGATATGGGGAATAGCAAAAATGACCATAGGAGCAACAATATCAGGATTTACACATCCAATCTCATGTGGCAAAAAAGCAAATCCCCTTCCATGATGCTCAAGCATCTCGTGAAAGCATTGCTTCTCCATGGGTAACAAGAAATCACCATTTCCAATTTTCAATTCAGCAAGTGTCTCTGCTGAAAATTTATGACCAATATGCTCCGGATTCCTCAAAATTTGCTGTTTAGCAGCCCTCTCTATTTGCTGATCATTGTCAGATGGAAGCGGTAGAACAACCGACTTCACCTTCTTATCCACAATTTTGTATTTCGTAGCAACCCTGGCTTCATTATGCTCTTCTGCATTACATAAACCTTGCTGTAAATCAGCAATTCTGCACTCCAATGGTTGAATATTCTCAGCCCTTTGCTCTATGGACTGCATAGAAACAGCCCCAAACTCTGAATGCTGAAATATTTCAACAGTAAACTCTATTGGCTGAAAATTTTCAGCCCTCTGTCTCTCTGAAAGCTGATCATAACCAGCTGGAAACTCTATTTGCTGAATTTCTTCAGCACTCAACACTCTTTGCTGAGTTTCCCCAACCTCTGACTCAATCTGTGACACAAAATCTGCAATTTCATGAAACATGTCCAGGGATTGCACTAATACATTACCATGACAATTCAGCATATCAGTTTTCAGCATATCTCTCATCTCTGTCATCGTATCTGCACAAATCACACTGTCATACATCCCATCTATGTGCTCATCATCCTCCAAAATTCCTGCATTTTTCAAATTTTTCTCCTTCCTGCATATATACTGCCTGGCAGCTCTAGGCAACCTAGAAGTCTTCTGATAACTCATCGAACTGTTTGCTGAAATCCCAACAAAACCGGAGGAGAAAACACTGCTGCCAGGAGGCGAGAACTCCAATATCCTCTCCTCTGTACCACCGTCGTCTCGCGAAACGGCGGTACCTAATGAAAACCCGAATCCCTCACAATGGGTAAGGGTGCATCTCTGAGAGTATCCCTGTTTCTAACATGGTTCACACATACAGTCATAAACTGAACTGCTCTCATACCATCTTTACTGCGAATCCGTGCATAAGCAGATCCATCATCCATGACCTTTGTTTCCATACGCATCTCTGTAATGAATGGCTGACTAAGAATTATGGGATAAGAGCATGAATCCTGCACAAAGAAATGAAAATCCTCCTCTAGATCACCAATAGAAACCCTGACACTAGGACAGGCAGCATACAAATCACCTGCAGTGTTATTGGCGCCTCTCATACGCCACCCATGCTCTACATCCATAGGCCATCTGTTACTCTCATAAACTCCACGAACTATGAGATTAATCTCTGAACCATGATCAACCAATGCAACATAAGGCACCTGTTTCTCTCCAACTTTTACCATCGTCTCTGTAGTTGCCCTAGCCCAATGGCTCCGCGAAAAGTGACTACGCGGTATCAAAACAGGCTCATCAATTTCAGCATAATGCATAGGCTGAACCCTCTTCTCTACCTGCGGCAAAACAGAAGCATTATCAACCATAACCTCATCATCATCCTCATCCAACTCTCCAATCAAAACTCCCTGTGTATCAGTGGTAGCCAATGCATGTCTTTTCCTCTTCAAGACCTCCTAAAACTGATCCTGAAACTCTCTTTTTGAGATGCCCAAAATCTCAGAAATAGTGAAAGTCACCTCACTGCCAAGTATCTTATCATTAAAGATTTTCTTCATGTCTGTAGATGTCTCAATATCGGACATCAATCTGAATCCTGGCTGCTTTCTCTCTCTAGGCTCTTGCCTCTTTTCTCTCTTTTGAGCATCCTCCATCTGTCGATCTGGCCCTGGTCTTGAAGACGGTCCTGCAGTAGGTGGAGTAACAAACTCACCCCCTCTAGTCTTCTTAGCTGCACTTGGATTTTCTTCATCCCTCTTACGCTTCTCCTCAACAAGTACATCTGCACCATGAGATTTAGCCAAATAAGCATAAATAGAGTACCTGTCAACAGGCGAGTCCCAACCTGTCTCTGATCTGATGCTAGAGCCTGCACTAGTCAAAACAGTTTGCTGAATTTTCCCCTTGTTTGCAGTCTCCATAGCATAAGTCCATAGCACTGACTGAGTCTCTGATCCCTTCTCAATCTGTACTCCATATGCAGAAGCATCGCCTCTAGCTGTCACATAAGAAGTACGCGCAGCCATGTCCTCCACTAACTTCTTCATTCCACCTTTACCAAAGTTGGTAGCAAGTGGAGCTCCTGTCTCAGTCAACCAAATCTTACCATCTTGCCCCCAATATACCAAATTCTGCCTCCTTGCATCCTAGAAAGAGTCACAATCCCTGCAATGCTGATGCTCCGTACTATCACACCAAATACATCTCCGATCTCTCCTAGGTGCACTAGGAGCACTCCTAAGTGCAGTAGGAGCACTAGAAGAAGTAGTAGGCACAGTTGAAGCAAACTGCTCCTTCAACTTTCCCACTAACTCCGCTTTGACTGACTCAAGTGTCAAATCGGTGATGCCTTTGATTATGTCATCAAGAGAGGTAGGCACCGATGGAGCGGATGGTTTTGGAGCAGAAGGTGTAGGCATCGGTTGTGGAACAGGAGGAATAGGTGGAGTGGAAACAGTAGGCACTAGCATAGGCCAAGAAACTGGCTGAGGAGGAGAAGAAATAACAGGGATAGAAGTAGGCATAGGAGCAGATGATGGTGTAGGTGTCATGGAACCATTCTATAGGCGAGTCTTCCATATCCTCCTCTTGGTCAAAGTCGAGACTGCATCCTGAGCATCCTGCCAATCAGTTTTAAGACCCATAGGCTTCGTACGATCTTCAAGAAGCTCACCCAATTCTTCTTGAAGAGCAGGATCTGCAGCTTGCAAGAAAAGCTCAACTTTTTCAACATCCAATGCTCTTTGTTCAATGGCATCAAGCTGACTATACCTCTCTTAGAATTCTCGAATCAACTCCGAAGCAGCGAGACCTTTGTTTGGCATGTAGACCCACTCTAGGAATGACCGTCGAGTAGCCATACCAAAGTCCTCAAGGAATTATTCTTCGTTCAAGGCCTTCTTAAAATCTTGCCAATGTGTATTTTGAATAAAAAGATCAGTCACTTTTGTCCTCAAAGCAGGTGTGACAAGACGAAGGAAGTACTTACTCATAAGTCCAGCAGGAACTCCAAAAAACCCCATCTTGATCTCATATGTCTTCAAATATGCTGAAACATTACGCCCGTCAAATAGCTTCTTCTCACTCTCAACTGCTTCAATAGCCTTAGTCGCGCTGTTTGCATTCTCCTGCTCTGAATAGAGTTGCCTTTGCTGAGACAACTGCTGTTGATGCAATTGTTGTTGTTGCTGCATATACAATTGTGTTTGCTGATTTTGGAGCTGCATATACATGGACATATTCTGCAAAATCTGTTTTAGATCCTCCGTTGAAGTACTTGACGCAGCAGTCATTGATGGAGCTGAAGTAGATGCAGCTGGAGTTGTAGAAGAAGCTGAAATAGAGGCTGAAGTATCTCCCATCCTGAAATTTCTGCGACGCTTTCACGTCGGGTTCACCAAAGATGTCGAAGGGTTTGTGAAAGCAATGTCGCAACCACAGAGGACTTTGAATAATTTCAGGATAGAAGGTCAATATTAGTAAAGCTCTGTTGTGACAACATGAACTTTTAATTCAGGCAGTTAATTATTGTCTAAGTTCAAATCCACAGTTGTTGAAGATCCGTCTTTTCTCACAGCAAGATTGCTCTGGCCTGGGCATGCAATGAAAGCTCTATCTCTCTGTTTACTACAAGTCAGATTGTCAAACTCTATAGTGCTTTTACTGTAGTCTTTGATCTCTTCCCATTCATAGTTATTACTATGTCTTAAGCACCTTCATCAGTGCTAAGTTCAGAACTTTGAAGGGAGAAGATGTGATGAGAAAAGATACAAAGCATTATTCCTTATATGTCTGTTATTTTTCAGTGTCTGAAGAAAGCTTTGCAGTCTGTATTAGGAAGCAGTTTGTATCTAGATCGTATCATTTCCTCAAAGCCTGGCAGACATCAATCTTCTTCTAATTTCAATTACAACTGTATTCTGTTCAGTCCAAATAACGAGGGAGGTAAGTTTGTGCCAGCACTGGAGTAGCTGTGTAGTATCTTTTAACAAAGCGGATTCAAGACATTTCATTAGGTTAAAAGATCAGCACCTCCGAGGAATGTCAAAAATCCACCACTTGAATCCTAATCATCAAGGAAAAGATCATTTAGAACTTTGAAAGCCCATGTACTGCAACCAGCAGCAGCCCAATCATAGCAGCATAAGCAGAGAAAAAGGGTATGTGACCAGGCTGAATGCAACTTCAGCTATCAAAAAGAGCAAGTAGTTCATGTGGAAATAATTTCCCTGCGCCTGTAACGAGGACAGTTATTGAAGCGCAATATGCTGCCATGCTATGTGTAAATGTACAAGATGACGATTAGAGGAGGTATAAATGGCTACAGAATTCTGTGAGAAGCGCCATAATACCTCCATCACTCCATGATTGATTGTATATGTCTGATGACCAGAGCAGGCTCGATTAATCCACTTGTTACTGATGGATATGCTTGATGCATTGGCTCATCGAGTTTCTGTCAATGTCCCACTGAATAATGTTAATGTAAACTTTCTATACTCAGATTATTCGATTGTTCTCTGTCTCTCTGTCTCTCTTCTTTGGACTTCGCGGCCATCAACCAAGTCCTTTCATTTGCGTTGCTATTTGTCAAAGAGAGAAAAGTGGTTTGTCACATTACTATAGATTGACATGCTGGAAATGATGGCGGGTTGGCACATTAGTGCGCTGTTCAGAGTGTGTAATTGTAGTTGTCCATGGTTGCATTCATAACGCTTCAGGCAACGTTCGCAGGGAGAGATGATGAGGATTTCCCGCTTATAGAGTGTGATATATCTAGAAATATCTTCGGAGTGTCTTTTTCAACACTCTCTCTCAAGAGCTTCAATCTCAGCAACACAACATCTGAAATAACCGCGTAGGCAGCACTTGGCGGAAACGCAGTCAATGGTGGATTTGCGAACAATAGTAATTATCGGGGCCCTTGGCAGTGGAGATGGGTCGTCGTCTCATCTTTGCCACCGTCTAAACCAGCCGTTACATCATCGATTGTTGCTTTTCCCTCGTTACGCGTACACTCCAGTCTTCAGCTTCGTTTTCATCTTCTGCTGCAACTCCTTTGTTCCTTCCTCCAGTCGTCCACCTGATCAGTAGGCCTAGTCGAGCTTTTCTTCTCCTTAGCTTAATCAATGTCCAGTGTTGACTCGTCCATCCCCGTTGCACGTCCTCCGGAGCTTGTCAATTGTTGTCGGCCCCCTTCCTCCTTCGTTGTTTCCTTTCGAGCCTTTCTCCCCCATTAGCTACAGAGTATCCTCCCTGTTTTTTCGCTCCAATGCTCTGTTCCTTCCTCTTTTTCCCCCAGATTAGCGTCGCCTCCCTTCCTTTTCGTCCCACAGAATAAGCTACTTTTGCCTATTCCAAGATAGCCCAATATAGGCATAGCTCAATGGAGCAAATTTAATAAGACTCCTGAATTTCTCATACCGCCTGCCATGGAATAAGATCCTTATCATCCACAACAACACAATCGGTTTCTGTTACAATGCAACACCAAAAGGTCACCATGAAAATACTGAACAGAATAACCACAATCTGAAATTGACACAATGTGTTCCTTAAATCCCGTCCCACAGGCTTAGAGTATATATGTCCAACCACCACCCGCACATCAAAGGAAACACTCCAAGCTCAATTAGCAACAGGAAAGCAACTTTGAACAATGTCATCAAGTAATTCAGCCCTGCCACAACATGTCTTGCCACAGATGGAGCAGCCTCAGTCATTGAGCTCAAACCGTGAATCCGCCCTACTATCAATGGCTCCCCTCTACTAAGTCTACGAGCAATAGTGCTGATGGATTTTGGCAAGCTGTGGTTCCATGATCAAGGACAACACATGAGCCTCATGTTCATTCATTGCAGATCTAGAACCCATTCTCCTTCTAATTTGTTTATTCCAAATATCAGATTCAATCCCAAACAGCACTTGTCTCTTCTGTAAAATTGAACATGAACCAACTGAAAGAAAAATTTTCAAGAAAAGCAAAGCACAACGTCTACGTCAAAGTATGTACAAAGTAACAAATCTCATGCACAACTTTTGGGTGGTTTTCACACCTCGAATGCACAACAATACGACATCGTCATCAATGGAAAGCGGGTGGGCCTGATCCTTGACAGGTTCGTCGAATGGTAAAGTGATCCCGATTAGCTGGAAGCTTTTCTAAATTGGCAAAAGAAATAGGAAGACCATAAATTGACCAACTATTCACTATAGGTAAAACCAATTTGCATTGTTTTAGGGGGCTGGAATGGGATTTTGCCTTATGGGAAGGAGAGTTGACGTACCACACTCCCCTTCATCTCCCATTCTCTTTGAACCAAGTGCAATGGCAAGTCCGCTTCAATTCGAGTAATCTTGTAGAAACTGGCAACTTAAAATTACTGATGCTAGTTGGCTGTTAGGAGACTCGTCTAATCTTAGAACCCAAAAATTGAAGTTGATCCTAGTGGCTTTGACCAAAACTCTGCTATCGTGATGTGGACTCAGTAGGGCCTAAGTGACAAACCCCGTGATACTCCAAGGGAGCACTGGGCGGCATCATTTGGAAAACCCATTAATGGACTACAAAAGGGTGTGCCTTGGATTGAGCCTCGCACGGACACCTCACATTGCATGATAATGAGTCTCGATTACATCACAAAAATGTGATATTTTTCTACTTTGGTCTCATATGCACATTTTCCTCATGGAATACAATATCACATATGCAACTAACCTTTCAAGCCCATGGATCCCAAAGGTGATAGCCCGCCTCACCTACATCACCATATCCAAGAAAAATACAATTGATGGACTTAGAATTAGCTTATTGTGTTTGTCTTTGAGAATATAGTTCAAAGCCTCACATCCAAACAAATGCAAGTGTGCATACGAGGGATATTTACCAGACCATTCCTCTTATGCAACTCTACCACTAAGGGCAATGCATGGAAATCTATTCATCAAATGAACGATAGTAATAATTTTCTTAACCCAAAAGTATTGTGGTAAGCGTTTCTAACTAAGAATATTTTAGACTCTTCTTGACTAGTGCTATTTATGTGCTTTGTAACACCATTCTAGGGTGGGATGTACAGGCTGGTTAGCTGATGCTTAATATGTCTCTCATAAAAAAACGTATGATTGATAGGGCATGGGACCACAAACATTTGAATGTGCAAGAGCTAATGACTCACCCATATGCAAAGAACGAGACGTTTTATGTGAGTTACAAGTCTACCTACCATATAAATCGTGATCATAAGAGTCAAAACATGAGTAGTCAAGAGATGGAAAATACTACAAATGTGTGAGTACTTACATTCATTTAAGGGACATATGTCCAAGACATCAATGCTAACGAGATACATGAGAATTTTGGTCACACCTAAAATATGATCAACACATCTAGATATAAATACAAAATAGAGGCTACCAACCTTGGCACCTCTAGCAAAAATATATTGGCCACATGTAATCTTCCGTGCACAATCACCAAAAGAGACATGGTGATTCTCATCATTCAACTATCTAGTAGAGATAAGTATTTTAGTCAAAGCAATTATATGACATACATCGTTAAGTGCAAATGGAGCATTGGTACTAAACTGTAATCTCACATCACTTATGTCAATAATGTCGCATGCATGATCATCATCTAATCTAACTGAACGTGTAACAATATAGTAGGTGTAAAACCACTGATGATGTGGGGTAATATTTAAGAAATCCATCAATTCAAGAAGCCAACACATAGAATAAGTAGACTAACATGAAGCAACTGTGTAGTATCAAGTGATGAAGTAGCAAGTATGTTATTATCTTAGATGTACTACAAGGCATTTATCTCTTCTAACTTAATATTGGAATTAGAAATGATGTGACCCTACTATCCACAATAATGACAAGTAAGAGAGGACTTAGGACCATGGGACTTATTGTGTTATTGCCCATAAGACTTAGATTTCCCTTGTTGGGTTGTGAGTCTTTACCATGATTATTATCCCATTCCCACCATGCCTACCTCTCACTATAAATGCATGAGAAGTATGGGTTGCATCGAAATTCTTCATGTTAACTTATTCTATAAGCAAAGCACCCCCTATATCCTTGAGTTAAAAGCTTACTAGGCACTTAATAAGCAAGAAAAGGAACTTAACATCCTTCTCAAACATAAGGCCTTGCAAAATAAGTTGATTTAAAATGGAATGAAACTCGTTTAAGTGAGAAGACATAAATGTCCCTTTTTTCATACAAATATCCATGAGGTTCTTAAGCCAATAGAGTTGTGTTTTAGGACTCTCGCTATTATAGAGATCATTTTCATAATGCATAAGCAACCCTCAAGCTCAATGGCATTCAAGTATACATCCTTTGATGATGACAAAACAATGGTAGACTTACATAGCTCTTCAAGCTCTTCCCAATAATCTACATCATAAAGTTTTGGTTTTATGCCCTCTAATTTTAATGGCTTGACTTGATTATTTACACCAAAACTTGCCAATTTTGAGTCTTTCAATATTGAGAGTTCTTACTATCCAACTTCTCTATGTTGAAGATAGTATTGTCATTGGAATCATTTGAAGCACCTACCATTATGTCTACCAAATAAAGAGTGTAAGGAATATTGTAATAATAGAAAATTAGCCTCAAAATCAAGCCAAAAAGCATGTAGTAGGAGGAAGACAAAGTTATTACACTGCTCTTCATAAGCAAGAAGCACTAGTGTGCTGAATACAAGCCTATTCTCTTAAATAAACAACTCAAAACCATCCTTCGGCATGGTTGTCCATAAATATGCAGTAAATCAACATATAATTGTTGTATACTCTCATTGCAGAGGTTTATGATTGTGGATTAATTTACCTTTGACACCTTGGATGTTTTGACACTCTTTGGTACTTAGTAGTTTTATGCTTTGTTATTACACTGCTAGTTGCATCGTACATATGTGTTACTACTCTAATTTTCCTAGTAGTGGGAGCTTACTCTTTTTTATTTTTACCTACAATTATATGTTCGAGAGGGAGAAAGAAGGAAATGAGGAGGGGAACAAAGTGAAGCAACAATGTCTTCGTCATCATCGGCTTGATGAAGGTGTAAGAGTCTGAAGATGAGTGAAGAAGTGGAGGACAACGAGAAGAAGATTAGCAAGCTGCTACAATGACAAAGTGTCAGTGATGAAGTTGCGACAACACAAATTGGTGAGGTTGGAGAAAACGACAACTGACTCAAGTGAACCACGATTTGCAAATAAAATGCAAATTACTCCTAATTCAAGTAGATCCAGAGTATCCAAAGTACCAAAGGAAGCTCAAGGCATAGAGTTCATAGCATCTAGGTGGCCAAAATATATCATCATGCATACATTCGAGAGCATATACTTTCAATATGTCTTCAAGCCCACAAGTTGAAAACACCGAAGCAAATAGCCACTTCCCAAATGCAACCACCTAAGCTCAAATAGAATATGTAGACCTCAACATAAGGATATTGAAGCATATACATCAATGTCAATCATCAACATGACCATGTACAATACTCAAATAGCATGTACGAGTTTCATACATAAACATTCACTGTAAATGCTTGCTATCCAAACTTTGCTACATCAAGAAACCCTTCAAATGTTGACCTATTTGAGCTCTAATCACTCTAAGAAGGCTTCCCAAGCATCAAACTAATATCCCCAGTTTATAAACTTGCCCCATAAGCATTACATAAGCCATACGCATTCAAATACATACTATGCAAGTAGTATATATCAAACATACCCTATATTTATAGTCAATGTCTAATCTCAAGGGATCCAAATAGCACTCAAGACTACCTTGCGAATGTTAGAACAATTCCTAAATGGTTAGTAAAGATTTGCATAACCACTAGATAAGGAGTGATCATCACCAAGTGATATAGAAGAGGCAAGACATGGGATGGAATCGACATGCGTAAATAGCATGAGTTATTCATGTTGGGCTAGAAGCTATTGCTACTATGTTGACCACTTAGAGATGCTCCATGGATCCTCTAGATTGAACCTGGATCAAGTTGAAGTAAAGGAAAGACCACTCAAAACCTTGGGTGTATAGGTTTCAGGCGACCATGAAAGCTTCATGCAAGCTCTTCTTCTCAGGTTGAATGTAATGTTAAAGAAGCTCTTGGAATGCCCCATTTGATACCACTTGAAAGAAAAAGTAGGACTAGAAGCATGAGCAAAAGAAAGAGAGACTAAGATTTTAGGTGGGAACTTCAATAGTCACAATGTATGACATGCCTTCCCTTAATTCTATTGGCATGTAAAGAATACAAAACAAAGTAACTTGAATATGTAGTTGCTACTTGCAGTGTACAAATGTTTGGGTGGTAAGTACAAGTCAATGTAGATGGCTAGGGACATGTGGCCTTTAACCCCCAACACAATCTATCATTGAGGAGGGTAGAGTACATGTGAGATGGATCTAGTGCTATGTCATAGACATGTGCAAAGATTAGAGGATCTTGGGGTCCTTGTTAAGGTGTAGTAGTGGGTTCTAGAAAAGCATGAGTTGGTAACTCAATAAGTCTGAGATGAGGAAGGGATTTCAAAGAGAATAAGCATTATTTCATTGAATATTGTTTCTCACTTTGATCTACTTTCCTTTAGCTATATGTTAATGAGATATCCAAGTAAATAGATTAGGGAAAGATGGATATGGCCTTGGGGGAGTATTTGTATCTTAAATATTGTATGCATAATATTTTTCTTATCTCACATACCTAGAGAGGTTGCAACACCACTTGGATACATTGCTTATCTTTTAATAGGATAGAAACATCATTATGAGCCTTGGAAATACTATTTATATCGTGTTTAACACCACCCAGTGGATTAAATGAACATTGTCGTGACATTGCGCGTCTACCACTACAAATATGAGGGCCAAGTTTTCTGCCAAGAAATTGATCACATTAGTTAGTGTCATTAGGAATTTATTTTCTATTGTGTGTGTCTCTTTATTTGCATTTGCATGACGCACGAGCACATGTAGTTAGGGTAGGCACAATTTTTTCAATGCATTCATAATTTTTTTTGTGGAAGCATCGCTTGATTGATTGCATAGCATGGATTCTAATTTGCAAACTGCATGAGTGATTGGGCATGAAGTTCTTTTACAAGGCATGTTCTTCGTAGGGCACAATGCATGAAAAAATGGTTTACATGAAGGTTTCTGTTTTGAAGACTCGAGGACTTGAGGAAAAGGTTGTAATTCGGATGTTGCCAATGCAGATGATATGACTCTTCATAAGAAAAATTGAATCAATATTTAGCAGTCCATGAAAGCTACAATTTATCCACTTATATCATGGATATTTAAGTGGAGTATTACTACATTCGAGATGGTGGAGACTAGCTAAGATGTGATCATTGTCCCTCTACCTATTACTCATCCTATTTATAGATACAAGACATCTTGAAAGAAGACTGGTTTTGGCCAAAGTTACAATGTGAGCATCGATATAATATAATCAACTTGCCACATTGTAAAAAGATATATTTAGTTTTGACAAAACTTATTGTTATTATACATACAAAACCATATTGAGGAATATGGGAATTTCCCATAAGTTTGGGACACGTGGTCAAATCTTTGGATTTGCCATAACTTGAACACTATAACTCCAAATCGAGTGCTCTATAGCTCAATAGATTCCATTTTTCAAGTGTGTTCCAATGATAGGTCACATCATATGGTTTTGAGAAACTTATGGGTATGTTATCCGGGTGCCAGCTTTTTAGTATTCAAAAAATGAAAATTGTGAGATTCCCAAACTCACTAATATTGTGTTATACCTTGGACAATGGCCTCTCTTGGTATCAAATGAGATATGAAGAGAGAGACTGGTCTTTCTGAGGTTATGGATTACCAGTGCAATCTTGTTGTTCTACTTCATGAAAGGGAAGAGTGTCTTATACCCATAGATGAACCTTCGACGAATATGGACATGATTACACACACTTTTCCGTTGAAACCACTTCACCACCTTGACTAAGAGAGGAGGTGCTAGCAACATTGTATCAGTTACATATGTTGTGAAAAATGATCCTCATCACTCAAACAAGAATAGACAAACCTTTCTCAGATAAAAAAGAATAAGAAAAAGCAGTAGCCTATTCAGAGCAGGAATGTCTCAATAACATTAACATTGACATTATTTAAGCGACCGATCCTGCACTTCAAGAGGAGTTGGGAGAGCTTCTTGAAGACCCTATGCAACCTATGGGATTGAAGATGGATTGGCAAGATGCTGTGGATGCGGTTTCCACATTGACAAAGAGGCGGAGATGGAAGGCTAGGTTGCAGAATGGCACACAAACACCTCTAGCGATGTCTTCTCCTTCCTTGACTTCTCCTACTTCTCACATTGCTCCTTCCACTTCTTGCCCTATTTCTCATCCCGTGTCTATGCCTACTTCTATGCCTATGCCTATGCCTATTCCTACTACGGTTGTCACACCATGTGCCAAAACGATTATGGAAGACATGGTGGAGGAAATTTCAAAGAACTTAAAAGATCTTCAAATCAAAATGACTAGAAGAGAACAACAACCCCTTAACCTAGCCCCAATTTCTGCCCCCAACCTTTTCTACTCCTATGAATTCTTCCAAAAATGATTGTGTTCACCGTTGCAAGTGGTGCGATAGTCCACTCCATGAGCAGAAGGACTATCAAGACTTTGAAGAGGCAAAAAGGCTGAAGTTGGTGGTCTGGAAGGACAAGATGATATGTTTCAGAGATAGAGAATAAGCAATTAAACCAAATTTTGGCAAAGGAGGTATGAAGAAGTTATTTGAGGAGTATCTTTCACGCTCATTTTATGTGATGCAAGAGGTGGCAAGAGAAGCTACTGCCTATGGTCTTCAATTGGAGAAGATACCAAAGGACAAGTCTCCTTTATGGTCCCATGCACGGCATGTAGAAAAGAAAGGTAAAGCTTCATCATCTGAACTTTCAACCATAGGAGATGCAATCAGAAAAGGCATTGGATGGAATGAGAGTGTAGATGTCTTTTCTATCTATGCTTACATTGCAGAATCTCAAGGATTTGAAGTACTTGTTGAAGAAAAGCGGAGAAGATACAATGATGAACCTGAAGGATCAAAGAGGGCGACTAGGAGGAGTGATCCAGTTCTTTAGCCTTCTTCTTCAGGACCGAAGCCAAGTATGGCTAACGTACATAGAAGCCAAAAGTATAAGAAGATCAGAAGGCCCAAAAGACAAAGGATCGGAAGCCAAAAAAGAAACCTAGATTCAAGCTACTATCCAACATCAAGACGACCACAAACTTGAAAAAGGTACTTGAGGATTGAATTTTTAATTGCAAAATTGAATTTACTCTTGGAGAAGTCTTCGGGATTTCCAAAAGATAATTTCATGATGTTATCATCAACATCATCAAAATAAAACGACAAGTTATTGAAAAGTCAACGCAAGATATGATCCATTGAGAGGCTTTAGCTGTTGCTGAGGCTATTCTTTATGGGTTCCAAATTGATGAGATTGATTCTGATGAGGAAACTATTGAGGAGTCTACAAGATGGAGCTTTATGTATGCAATCCAAAAAGTCTCTTTTTCAGCCCCATACAGTATGATGAGAGAGAAGATGCCCCTAGATTGGTGCCTCGTAGCCATTTTTCTCGAAGTCATTGGGCTCATGCGACTACAGAAACTGTAGTCAAGATTGGAGAGACTGAGACTCATTGTGTTTCTCTTTTGGATCATGGCTCTGAGATTAATGTCATAGTGAAAGGTTTATATGATATTGGTAGACGGCCAATTGATATGGATTATGGTTGGTGCATGCGTGCGGCCAACAACACTACATTAGATTTGTATGCTGCTTATCCAAACTTGAAGATTTCTATTGGAGATGTGGGCAAGTCTTATCACTTCTTTGTATAGAACTCTTGTTCTTATCCTATTATTTTGGGACATCCATTTATTGCTGAGTCTTGGATGGAGACTAAAGTTCTGGATGATGGGTCTTCCTATGCACGGATATGAAGCAAGGATGGGAAGAGAGTTATCCAATTCATGACAATTTCCATTAATCATTAGCTGAATAAAGATTATTTGAGGAATTCCCCTCTTCCAGTAGATGAGCCGGATTTTGGTTAGGTACCACTATCTTGCGACACAATAGTGGTATGAGTCAGGGAGAGCTCTTGCCTCCTTGGCACCGACAATTTTTTCTCATGTGTTTATGGTGTATCCACTGAAAGTACTTTGTATTTTCAGCATATTTCTAACATGCCTAGAGCGCCCAAGTGGGATGTGAAAATAAGATAAAAATAATTTTTTCTTGCAGGATTTTTGCAAGAAGAGGACTTGATAGATGGTCTCTATGATGGCCTTTCATGCTCAGATACCACGGAAGAACTTTCCCCATTGCTAAATGCTAACAATCAAGAGTTGTCATATGTCTTACAGGTCCATTCTCTAGCAATGTATTGTGAAATTTCTGATTTCATGCTTCAAAATAATTTGGGTGCTAAGGATTCTCAGCAAAAAGTATTATTTTTTTGCTGACATATTTCAGAAAAAAGATTTGAATGGTGTTGTTTATGCATAGCAAAAATTGTATTTACCACAGTATTTTCATCAAGGGTTGAAATTTGCAAGCTGTATCAATGAAGCGAGAGTCGAGAAAAAATATAAGATATTTGACAAGAAGGTTAGACCAATTGTAGGACGACTACATTTGGCTAGTGATGAGATGGTTGGGAGAGTTGCTTTGCAACCTTCTTTATGAGATCCTGTAGG
The DNA here is from genome assembly GCF_053477565.2 of Lygodium microphyllum. NCBI lineage: Eukaryota > Viridiplantae > Streptophyta > Polypodiopsida > Schizaeales > Lygodiaceae > Lygodium > Lygodium microphyllum. Next base: position 138,729,924 of record NC_141151.1, on the reverse strand, counting down.
TGTCGGGCATAAGTTTTCGGCTAAGACATTAAAAAGGATAAAGATTGGGACCGAAGATTTTTGGCTTCCTGAAGAGGTAAGATGTTTTGAAGAGATGTTATGCAGACATGAAATTTGTTTTCTTTCTTTCCACATGAGATTGGATGAATTGATCCTAGGGTTGTGATGGCTATGGTTATTTTTACCATCCCACACGTCCCTTGGAATCTACAGGCTAGTCCTATGCTGAGGATTCACTTGCCCAAATTGGTAGAGCTTTTGAATGAGTGGATCAGGATTGGGATTTTAGAGCCATCTTGGTGTGCAGATCGGATGCTGTATGCTCGCGTAGTGAATGCCGGAAGGTCCCCAAGAACAATGAACTCTACTTTTTGCACAAGTTACAAGGTAAAAAGCATGAACGACAAGAGCAAGAGACCAATTGGGTGCAATCTCCCCCCATGCCTTGTGTGAGCGCTTCACAAAGCATGTATTTTATGTATATTTCCATCTTCATGCTCAATAATAGCCCAATTTACAAAAATATATCAAGCTTTTAGCTTTTGAGTTTGCTTTTACAAAAATAAAAATAAAGCTAATGGACGGTGCCCATAGAGTCTGGCACGCCCAATACAATGTCCAAATAGAAATAACATAACCGTGCGCATGGGCGCATAAAAAATAATAATAAATAATCGATGCCTCAATAGACATGACAAAATATAGGCGTGGCGCCTATCAAAATATAATCCATAGATCGAATACTCGCTATCCTCCAATGCTTTCCTCCGGCACTGCTGCTATCTCTACACATCAACTGAAGCATTCACAATCGTTAGTAAAATAATACAATTAAACCGACAAAAGTGAATAGCTAGCAGTCTTCAGCTACATAAATAAATCAACTGGTTAGAAATAAATCCTAACCTTAATTTATTACGAGTGCGCACTCTAAACTCATAAACGTTTATTAATGTAATATGCATTTTGCGGAATCACCCACTATGGAATCACCCATGTACACACTAAATTAATGAAACGCCCGAAAAGGACAGGCGTCCCCATCAACTTCTCGCACAAAGAATCCACTTTGTGTATGAGCCCCGGTCATCAAAGTTTACGGAATCCACCGTAAAACCTCACGGAATCCACCATGGCACGGAATCCACCGTGAAATATGCCTCCTGCACCTCAATTGCTATTAGCTCAATGTGGAGCTAACAGAGTGGGGAGAACATTTAAGTCTCTAGCGTGCATCCATTGTGCTTCCTCTACAAGATGGTTCTTAAATTTAACTAGATATCTAGAATACCTTCGGCCAGTTCTAGTAGTCATGAAGTCAGTGTCTATAATAGCTTCTGGTTCAAGTATTTCAGTTTCTTCCTCTAATAAAGGTGGGTTTTCATAAATAGGGTGTACAGGTAATTGGCCTCTAAATGGTCTCAATAAACTAATGTGAAATGTGTTGTGAATTTTCCAATGAGGTGGTAATTCTAACTTGAATGCATTGTCATTAATTTTATGAATGATCCTAAATGGTCCATAGAATCTAGGGGCTAATTTGACAACTGGATGTCTATCTACACTTTGCAGTCTACGTTTTTCTATTCTCAGCCAAACATAATCATCGACTTTGAAAGTCATTGCTTGTCTTTTCTTGTTGGCTTGTTTGGTATATGATTGCTAAGTGTGCAAGCAAAATACGAGTGGAGCGATGTGAGTGTGACCGAGTTGTTCAGGTATCTTGTACCTACGCTTTGTTGATTTCTTTTCGGCACTATCAATAAAAAATTTTGTGCTTTTTCAAGGTGTTTTATGATTGTTTCTAAGGTTACTGAAGTATCATATATTACCACTTACAAATACCATACGTGAGTCTCGTGATGATACACGACATATTTTACGAAAGCTTGGCATGGACTACAACAACATCCATGCATGTATCAACGATTGCATACTATTTCGAGGAGAATACGAGACTATGGAGACATGTCCAAAGTGTGGTGCTCACAGGTATCGACAGGACTTGCAAGGGTAAACCATCCCTCAAAAGGTTCTTAGAAACTTTCTGCTTATCCCCCACATAAACCACATGTTTCGTACGTCTGGCATGGCGAGCTTGAAAATGTGGTATGCGCAGAATAGGTCCACAGATGGAGTTCAACGAATATTAGCGGATTCACGCGCATGGAGCCACATTGACTCTACCTTCCCAGGCTTTATTTGAGAGCCAAGGAATCTTTGGCTCGATCTTGCTATGAATGGCGTGAACCCATCGGTGTGTGCTCAACTTCTTACAGTGTGTAGCCTATAGTCCTTGTCAACTACAATATCCCTCCATGTCTTTCTATGAAGAAAGGACATCTCATCCTTAGCTTACTCGTTCCCGGCTACTCCAAAGTTAAAATATGGACGTGTATCTTCGTTTATTATTCAATAAGCTTAAGATTTTGTGGGAGGAGGGGATCACCGTGCAAGATATGAGCAAGCACGATGGTGGACGGTCCACCAATATTCGAGCCATTCTCATGTGGACAATGCATGACTTTCCAGAATTCAAAGAGTGCTCATGTAAGTAGGCTTCCATTCTCGTTAGTAATATCTATCATAGCTTGTTCAAGTTTGTATTGACTAGATAGAGATGTTGGGACAGGTCTGGTTACCTGAGGTTATCATGCATGTCCATTGTGTGGGCCACAATTAGACTCTCGAAGGTCACGAACCATGAAGAACATGGTATATCAAGGACATGCCCCTTTCTTGCCAGAGGGTCATGAACTCATGGAAGGTTTTCTTGGATGACCTCCAATACGTATGAATTCCCAAAGCTGGTACGAGTTGCAAATGGTCCACATAAAGTCACATCCAAATAGAATGTGATGGTTCTCAGTTTTCTACGAGTTGTCATATTGGACCCGCATACAAATCAACCACTTGTTGGATCCCATGCATATTTTCCAGAACGTGGGTAGCTTTCAATGGGACCACATCACAGGAAAGAGAGACACTGTAGGGGGCAAGAATGGAATTGAAGGAGGTAGGCAAAATGGAGGCGCTTTGGCCGTAGTCGAGTGTTGATGGTTGCTTGCAGCTACCTCATGCTCCTTGGGTTTTGTCAACTAAAGAAAAGCGCATTGTGAAGCAAATAGTCAAGTCTATCCGCACTACGACAGGTATGATGCATTCTCTCAGGTCTACGTTTTCTAAAGACAACCAATTATCAAGGCTAAAATCCCATGATTGGCATAAGATATGTCAGGTTTGTACTACGAATGGATTGTAAGTGACGTGTGTATTTTGCTATTTGGAGTGTAGTTGTTGTTCATAATGCTTTCTCATTTGTGGCAGTTTGTACTACCGATCACGATTATAGGTTGCCTTACTCTAAAAATACGCGAGGCAATTTACAGGTTATCAACTTTAGTGCAATGGATTTCACAGAAGGAGATTAAGACGTCCTCTATTGAATTCTAAGGCGGGGAGTAGTGGAAACGGTCAGTCTCTTTGAGAAATACCTACCTAATGGCATGCTCATGATACAAATCCACCTTCTTGTACATCTTGTAGATGAAGTGGAGATTACTGGACCTATCCATACGTGATGGATGTTCTTTTTGGAGCACTTCATGAAAACCCTGTAAGGCTTTGTGCGACAATGAGCTCGGCTAGAAGGTAGCATGGCTGAAGGTTGGTTGGTATCTGAGACGCTAGTGCATATTTCACAATGGCTACCAACGGTGGATTCAAACAATAGTATGCTATGGTCACTGAAGGATGATGATAGACTAACCGGAGATGTCGTGGTTGAAAATGGGGTACAAAAAAGAATGGATGATGCAATGGAGGAGAAAGTGAATCGCTTTTGTATGTTGCACCATGCCTCTATGGAGACATGGCTCGCTAGGTACCAGCAAGCTAGGAAAGATCGAGAGGAAGCATGATCTGTATTTTGACATAGTATGCGCCATCCACCAATTGGATATCCCAAGGGCATGGAGGAGATGCTGCAGTTTATGTCAATACGATGGTTGCATGGAGCTTTGATCGCAACGTCTCGCGAAGGGACAGAGATCTCAACCGAGGAGTGAGAATTATCGAGGGGATGTAGTCCAAAGGTGATGACCAGTTTAGGGTTTGTCATATCTATATTATATATGCGACAACTAATTGAGTATTTAAATGTATAGTACAAAATATATAGTGCAGTGTGTTCACGCGGATAGCATTTCTGCATAGAGCGTATTGACAAAATGCACTCCACAACAGATTGTGGTATCATGGTAAGGTTCGAGCAAGAGAGCTGACGACGAGCAACAGATCCAAGCACAGCTATAGATGAGATAGAGTATTTTGGAAACTTGAAAAGTATTGTCACGATGGATTACCGTAGCTTCTCCATGATCCTATTCTATATGCAGTGGTTCAAAGTGATACTTGAAGGAACTGGAGCAACAGTTTGACGAGGTCCATTTGGATTTCTCGAAATAGATTCCAAAAAAAATGGATGGATTTGCACAACACGTTTGTGTTGCTAGCCCATTTTGAAGAGGTGCATGAACTCATGTATTTTTTAATTATATTACGATATGGTACATATCACAATAGTTAAATCTCTCTTGTGTGTGATTGTGAACAAGTAATTTTCTATCCAAACCCCCGACAACCTTGATGGTGGTATGCTATACCTTCAACTTTTCGAAGTGCGAGAATATATGATCAAAGCGATGTTCCGAGCATAGATGAGGATAATATACAAATAGAGGGGTTGATATTGCAAGGGGTGGAGGCCACCAAAAGCTTGGAGCATATAGAGGAGCCAGCATTAGATAACAATGATGGAAATACAGGAGTCCAAGAATTATTTGAGAACGAGGTGAACTCATCCTTTTGTGGTGACATGTCTATCGATCTTCCGGTGTATGTAATATTTCCGTGTACCGCGCGCCGTAAATATTGACTTCCCGCACGTCGTGTAAATCTCGTGCAAAGATTATCACTAGTGCCAGCAGCTAATCTATAACCACACGCGAGGAATGGAGACACTCCACCTTAGGAAAAAAAGGTCGGGGATTCAAACCGCATAGCCGCGGGAAAACAGCCTCTTGGGAAGAGGTCATGAGGATAAGATAATTACAAATTTTTTTATTATCTTCCCCAGCCGATGTGTGGCTGGGGGAAAGGGATGGGCTAGCATGAGGGAGGTGAGAGGGAGAGAGCCATGCAAAGGGCCACGTGGGGAGGTCCCCTCTCCCCCCTTGGACTATAAGAACCCCCTCTTGGGGGGGAAAGAAGGGATATGGCTGCGACAGACTGCTTGAAGGATGGGGAGAGAGGGTAGCAGAAGCCTGTCGTGTGAAGGCCGTCGCCGTGTGAAGGAGGGGTCGCCGTGTGGAGGGTGGGATGGCTGAGAGCTGGGGGGAAAAGGTCGCTGCTGCCGCCGTTGGGAAAGGGGAAGGAGACCAGGCTGTCGCCACGTGAAGGGAGCCGCCAGTCCGCCATCCACGAGCTGCCATAGCTGCCGCCCCAGACCGCCTGACTGCTTCAGTCCGCCGCCGCCCGCCTGGTTCACGACCCCCCCTGACGTCCACGTGCTGAGAGAAGCTTCTTAGAAGCTTCTCTAGGAAGCTTCTAAGGGGGCTTCTTAAGCCCCCTTCCCATTACATTGCCCATAGGTCTATCCACACACCCCCAGGAATTTGAAGAGAAGGAGGCGACGAACCTTCTCACTGATTTTCCATAAGCCCTCTAGGCCCAGGGCTTGTAGAGAAGAAGAAGGGTCCTTAAACACCTTTCCACAATATCTTTAACCCTCGGGATTTTAAAGAATAAGAGAAGAAGCCCATAAAAGCCCTCCCACTAATCACTTACAAGGCCGGTCCTAGGATTTTTGGAAGAAGAAGAAGAACTCTAAAGCCCCATTCTTGCAAGGCCCATTTGCAAGAGTTCCTTCCCATAACAAGCTTAAATTCCCACAAGCTTGCTCGAGAAAGCCCCAATTCCCGCAAGCATTTATTAAGTTTTATTTTTTCCACAGCTCTTCTGCAAAAAGCCCAAGTTCCAATCCCTAAGGCCTTCCATAAGCCGAATCCCACAAGCCGGTATTTCCTTTTTCAAGGATCCGTACTTCAAGAAGGGATCTTGTACGTATGAGGGAGAAGGGCAAGATCTGGAGGCTGCATTCCGAGGCAAGTCAATTCGTAGACCACAAAGGCAAGTCAGAAGCAGAATCGACGCCTACGATGGCCCCAAAAAGATCACAAGGTGCGACTGCGGGAGGTTCATCTCCGAGTATACAAGTGGACATTTCCCAGAATTCACAAGTCCAGGTTTGATCTATTTGGATTCCACACAAAAGTATTGAATTATTCACGATAACTTCACGGATTAGGAAGCACTCATGCATGTTCGAATTCAACTAGTCAAGTTAAATGCAGTTGGAAAATGAATTGACTATTTGAACATTTATTAGAAATAGCTTAAGATATGAAAATTGATCATTGGTACATTCAAAGGAATGAATGAAAAGAGCATAAGGTGTCTTTGCATTTGTAAGACCTTATCAGCAAGTTTTCCTTTTGTGTATTCAAAAGCGACGAGCCTAGGACAACTGTTGCCTCATTACAAGGTTGAAATTATTGAGGTACACCTTTTTACTAGGTATGGAAAGATTAATGGCATGTCCCATTTTTTTAGATAGATCTTCCTTGTAATAATTCATGAGGAAAAGTTAACACCCATAAGACGTTATTCGAAAAGGAATAGAAGGGCACAAACATGATCTATGGACTTGCAAGTGGAATGATTATTTGATGTAAGTCCTAGTAGGACCTAGGAAAGTTAGTGTCCGGATTATCAGGCATTTTTACCTTACCAAGGAAGGATAGGGTTATTGTGAACCATGTGATGCGTAGAAGCAGTGAATCGCATGTTGACACGTATTGGTATAGTTGTAACTGTTGTTCTCCATTAAATCTAGTTTATTACCTTTGGGAAAGGTTCATCCTTGTCGCAGGACAAGTATATTGTGTTGTCTAAATCACATAAACCACACGGGATTCATATGGGCATGGTTCAGATGATATGATAAGTATCCCAAGTGCTAACTAGGGTTTAGTGCGATAAGAATTCGACCTAGTTTTACACTTGTTGCCAAGTCAAAACCCGCAAACCCAAAGATCTTACACACATTCACTAAATGTTGAGTCAAGTGGATACTCATGCATGAAATGATCTAAGGTTTTATCCCAAGGATCATTCGTTTAAAATGATGAAACTCCGACGGAGTTGCCTATTTTTAGGATCATGGGCCAACATAATTAAGAATGGTTTGGAGGATACCCTAAAACCCTGCCACTCGGCTGGAGGTAAATTCCGTGACCGGAAAACGCTAAGCAATTGGGTAGAATGATCCCGTGGAATGAAGCAACGCATGTGCAAAAAAGGTTGCAACATCGTATAGACTTGAGATTTGCCCACAAGAGAGTTTTATCATCTCTCGAAATGAGGTTGGCAAGTTATTGAAAGAATTTAACTTACAAGAGGATGGGTAATCATCCTGTTACTCACTTTTCTTGGGGGATAACTGCCAAGGAAAAGGAAAGGTTAGGTGTTTGCCTTGAAGCAAATGACCAGACAATAAACTAAAGCGACATGGTCGCTGGATCCTGCCACAACAAAACCTAAAGTATTGGTAGGGTATGACCCTAACCCAAGAATGATAGGAATCTTGCCAAGTTGCAATTGATTCCGGATCGAATGCGGGTTGCATTCGGAGAAAAGGAGTCACTCCTTAACAGTTTGCCAGCTAAACGACCATTGAAATTGATTGTGCTTGTAACAGTTTAGAAAGGACTGTTTGCATTGTTTGCTCAATGAACTAAAGGATGAAAAGATATCTAAATACTTCAGGTTGAAGCCTGAAGGGAGAGGCAGCTTCAGTTACCCCCGACTGCCTGCCTGACCCTAACCAAGGGGGTTGTTAGCCGCGCCGGGAACCTGGACCGAACCCGCCGCGAGAGGTCTCTCCGTTGAGTTCTACTTGGAGCAGGAGGACGCTTGGGTGCCAGGGGGGGCTCTGGCTGTAAATCCCTCGCCTTCCGGGCCCTACACAAGAGGCTAACGTGACTCGGGATTGGATCTCGAGGCCCGCATACTAGTCTACGGGCGGAAACTTGGATTAGTGATCCCTGGTGGATTACTGGATAGCCTTCGGGTGGATTATGAATACGCCTACGGGCGGGGAACTCCTTGTATTTCAAAGATAAAAGGATAAAATGATAATAAAGAAGTTGTTTGGCATTGTTTTCTTTATGTCCTGTGATAAGATTACGTGAAGGAACCGGTGCATAACAGGGTTAATTCAAAGAAGCTGTTTGTATATGTCAAACTCATGTGGTAGGTAATTACATAACTAAAACAAACCGAGGAAAGTGCGGAGGATGGACCATGGGTCCGTCCTATGGATGGATGGTCCCGGTTAGCCGGGAACTTTTCTCAAAGTCTTCGACGAACAGAAGGATGATCAACATCACCGAAACAAGTAACGAGAACGATGACTTAGAATTAACTAGTACCCGATTCACGTTGTTTTAGGGGAACGGAATGGGACTATGCCTTATGGCAGAGAGGTCGAGCCTTGCATCCCTCTCGTTTCCCATTCTCCTTGAACCAAGTACAGCGTGAATCCGCTTCAGACCGGGCGCTTCTGCGTAAAGTAGTTCGCTCGGGTCTGACGCTAGTTGTTGCTAGATAATGATCAAACAGGAAAACCCAAATTCAGGTCGATCTTAAGTGGGAACGGCCAGGATACTTCCGCTACGTGGCAGACGCGGGAAGACCTAGAACGCAAGTCCCGTAACATTCCATGGGAGTGCCGGGCGGAGCTTTCTAGACATCCTTCCCGATGGACTGCTAAGACGTGTCCGGGATGATTCTAGCGGACACGTTACAGTTGGTATCAGAGCGAACCAACAAAGGATTTGTTTTTAGGAAATTTTAATAAGAAGAAGTAAAGCAAATGTTGTGTCCCAAACATTTCCTTACTTTGAATGCTGTATTGCAGAATTATGAAGCATGGAACAGGTTCTTAGTGTTCCGAGTCATGTTTATGACCGCGATGCATTCCACGGATTATCGACAAAGGGTTGAGATGATGAACATCCTAGATCGCATTTACAATCCATCACCTGTGTACGTGGAATGGAGATGGATGGGTGTTACAGGGATCTATTACATAACTGCCTATCAACCTGCGTACCTTCAAATTAACTTGAAATTAATCAAGTGGATGGAAGATTTGAAGATCGTAAAGCTGTTCGTCTTTATTGAGGCTCACGCAAACGCGACCCTATGGGTCGGAGGTCGAAGGGTTAACCAGAATAAGTATGTGTACGGGGAAGTGATTCAAAGAATCCCTACCGACCGAATCAAGGTTTTGGGGCGTCGTGAGAAGAATGGATATCGAAGGAAGAGATACCCTAATCTTCCAATGAACTATCGATTCCTGAAAATCAATGACCCCAATCCGTACTACTACTCAGTTCTTGTAGCTGAATGCAATAATATCTTATTCTCTTCGAATTAATGTATTAACTTGTTCCATCGCCCCAAGAAATAACTGTACCTCGAAAGGGCCATGTTGATATGAATGGAATAAAACTTTTTCCCGATTGTCTTGACTGTGAATATTGATAAAAGTAGTAAAGTGAATTGGTCACTTGGCTGAAGGAATACGGGGACGTAGTTCTGAAGAGTTAACTGAACTCCCGCTTTAAAGAGAAGTAGATCATGAGATTAAGCTAGTAATAGGAGTTGCGCCAATTGCGAAGAGACCCTATAGAATGTCTATATCGGAAGCTATTGAGTTGAAGGAACAACTCAAGCAACTATTAAATCAAGGCTACATCCGGCCTAGCAATGTACCATGGGGAGCTCCAGTCCTATTCCAGAAAAAGAACGATGGGACACTTCAACTATGTATTGATTACCGTGGGTTGAATTAATCAACAGCCAAGGACAAGTATCCTATCCCTAGAATAGATGAGCTTCTTGACCGCCTTCAAGATGCAAAGATCTTTTCCAAAATTGATCTCAGGTCAGGCTACTATCAAATCAGGATCAAGGATGAGGATATTCCAAAAACGGCCTTCAATACAAGATATGGGCACTTTGAATTCTTGGTTATGTCCTTCAGCCTTACAAATGCACCTGCCACTTTCAATAGATTAATGCAGGATATTTTTAGACCATATCTTGATGACTTCGTGCTTGTCTTCTCGACGACACTTTAGTCTATTCTAAAACAGGAAGGAGATCATGAATCCCAACTTCGGATTTTTCTTGAGACAAGGAGGTCACGCAAGCGGTATGCTAAGATGATGGAATTGCACATTCCTCAAACATCAGAATTCATCATATCGGAAAAAGGAATCTCAGTGGAGCCAGCCTAAGTTAGAAATGTTCTAGGATGGCCAAATACCAACAACTGTCAAAGAAATACTCAGCTTTCTTGGATTGACAGGATGGTATGGGGTCTTCATCTAAAAATATGCCTTGATTGCAGCACCTTTGACAGAATTATTGAGGAAGCAAACGCCCATTGCATGGTCAACTGCCGAACAAACTGACTTCGATAGGTTGAAGCAAAGTTTGGTATCAGCACCTATTCTAAAACTTCCTGAATAAGGAGTTTGAGGTAGTAACTGGTGCCAGCATTCTTGCCTTGGGTGTGTACTTAAGCAGGAAGGTCATCCAGTAGCATATTCTTCAAGGAAATTGAAGAGTCACGAAAAGAATTATGCCACTCATGATCTGGAGTTATTAGCTGTCATCCATGCTCTAAAGCTTTGGAGACATTATCTGTTGGGAAATAAGTTCACTCTAGTAACAGATCATAAGAGTCTCAAATGGATTTTTACCCAGAACGAGCTCAACATGAGGCAACGTCGATGGATTGAAGTATTGGAGGAATATGATTTTGAAATCAAGTATCGACCGGGGAAAGAGAATGTGGTTGCCGATGCACTTAGTCGCAAGGCATTCCTAAATTCCCTAATATTGCAGACTCCATCAACGGCCAGATCTCTGGCTACAAAGGTATCTATGCCAAGCAACCCTATACTCGAATTGGCTAGAGAGGAAGCATGCCATGACTTAGCCTACCAAGCAATGATAAAAGAAATATCTACCAAGGATCAGAATTTGAAGCTATAGGCTAAGTATCATGAATTCTCTGTCAATAATGGACATGTCTACTATAGAATGAGAGCATGTATATGAGCAAGCCAGTTATTTAAATAGAAGATATTGTGCGAAGCTTATGATTTCACTCTATCGGGACATCAAAGCTGCGAAGGATAGACAGAAGGCATACACGAAATTGAAGTGTCAAGATAGAATATTTGAGGAAGGAGACATGGTCTTCATTCACGTATGCCCAAAGAAGAGTTCTCTATCCTTAGGAGATTGTAGGAAGCTAAGTCCAAGGTATTGTGGACGATACAAGATCCTCAAGTGCTTAAGACCTAATGTTTATAGACTGCAATTCCCTGAAAACCTAAAGGTTCATAATGTATTCCATAACAGTCTATTGAAGAATGAAGTATGTACCTAGCCCAAATCATGTACTTGATGACCAACAAATTGTAATGCCTAGTCAAGGAGTCCTTGAACTAAGACCGGAAAAGATTTTAGATGTCAGGGAAAGACAGCTGAGATCCAGAACCTTGAGAGAATGCCTCGTCCAGTGGAAAGATTATCCCAAGGAGGATGCTACCTGGATGGATGAAAGCTCTCTCAATCTCGATATCCCCAGTTTATCTCGAGATGAGGACATCTCGATTCTTCTAAGGGGGAGAGAATGTAATATTTCCGCGTACCGCGCGCCGTAAATATTGACTTCCCGCACGTCGTGTAAATCTCGTGCAAAGATTATCACTAGTGCCAGCAGCTAATCTATAACCACACGCGAGGAATGGAGACACTCCACCTTCGGAAAAAAAGGTCGGGGATTCAAACCGCATAGCCGCGGGAAAACAACCTCTTGGGAAGAGGTCAAGAGGATAAGATAATTACAAATTTTTTTATTATCTTCCCCAGCCGATGTGTGGCTGGGGGAAAGGGATGGGCTAGCATGAGGGAGGTGAGAGGGAGAGAGCCATGCAAAGGGCCACGTGGGGAGGTCCCCTCTCCCGCCTTGGACTATAAGAACCCCCTCTTGGGGGGGAAAGAACGGAGATGGCTGCGACAGACTACTTGAAGGATGGGGAGAGAGGGTAGCAGAAGCCTGTCGTGTGAAGGCCGTCGCCGTGTGAAGGAGGGGTCGCCGTGTGGAGGGTGGGATGGCTGAGAGCTGGGGGGAAAAGGTCGCTGCTGCCGCCGTTGGGAAAGGGGAAGGAGACCAGGCCGTCGCCACGTGAAGGGAGCCGCCAGTCCGCCAGCCACCAGCTGCCATAGCTACCGCCCCAGACCGCCTGACTGCTTCAGTCCGCCGCCACCCGCCTGGTTCACGACCCCCCCTGACGTCCACGTGCTGAGAGAAGCTTCTTAGAAGCTTCTCTAGGAAGCTTCAAAGGGGGCTTCTTAAGCCCCCTTCCCATTACATTGCCCATAGGTCTATCCACACACCCCCGGGAATTTGAAGAGAAGGAGGCGACAAACCTTCTCACCGATTTTCCATAAGCCCTCTAGGCCCAGGGCTTGTAGAGAAGAAGAAGGGTCCTTAAACACCTTTCCACAATATCTTTAACCCTCGGGATTTTAAAGAATAAGAGAAGAAGCCCATAAAAGCCCTCCCACTAATCACTTACAAGGCCGGTCCTAGGATTTTTGGAAGAAGAAGAAGAACTCTAAAGCCCCATTCTTGCAAGGCCCATTCGCAAGAGTTCCTTCCCATAACAAGCTTAAATTCCCACAATCTTGCTTGAGAAAGCCCCAATTCCCGCAAGCATTTATTAAGTTTTATTTTTTCCACAGCTCTTCTGCAAAAAGCCCAAGTTCCAATCCCTAAGGCCTTCCATAAGCCGAATCCCACAAGCCGGTATTTCCTTTTTCAAGGATCCGTACTTCAAGAAGGGATCTTGTACGTATGAGGGAGAAGGGCAAGATCTGGAGGCTACATTCCGAGGCAAGTCAATTTGTAGACCACAAAGGCAAGTCAGAAGCCGAATCCACGCCTACGATGGCCCCAAAAAGATCACAAGGTGCGACTGCGGGAGGTTCATCTCCGAGTATACAAGTGGACATTTCCCAGAATTCACAAGTCCAGGTTTGATCTATTTGGATTCCACACAAAAGTATTGAATTATTCACGATAACTTCACGGATTAGGAAGCACTCATGCATGTTCGAATTCAACTAGTCAAGTTAAATGCAGTTGGAAAATGAATTGACTATTTGAACATTTATTAGAAATAGCTTAAGATATGAAAATTGATCATTGGTACATTCAAAGGAATGAATGAAAAGAGCATAAGGTGTCTTTGCATTTGTAAGACCTTATCAGCAAGTTTTCCTTTTGTGTATTCAAAAGCGACGAGCCTAGGACAACTGTTGCCTCATTACAAGGTTGAAATTATTGAGGTACACCTTTTTACTAGGTATGGAAAGATTAATGGCATGTCCCATTTTTTTAGATAGATCTTCCTTGCAATAATTCATGAGGAAAAGTTAACACCCATAAGACGTTATTCGAAAAGGAATAGAAGGGCACAAACATGATCTATGGACTTGCAAGTGGAATGATTATTTGATGTAAGTCCTAGTAGGACCTAGGAAAGTTAGTGTCCGGATTATCAGGCATTTTTACCTTACCAAGGAAGGATAGGGTTATTGTGAACCATGTGATGCGTAGAAGCAGTGAATCGCATGTTGACACGTATTGGTATAGTTGTAACTGTTGTTCTCCATTAAATCTAGTTTATTACCTTTGGGAAAGGTTCATCCTTGTCGCAGGACAAGTATATTGTGTTGTCTAAATCACATAAACCACACGGGATTCATATGGGCATGGTTCAGACGATATGATAAGTATCCCAAGTGCTAACTAGGGTTTAGTGCGATAAGAATTCGACCTAGTTTTACACTTGTTGCCAAGTCAAAACCCGCAAACCCAAAGATCTTACACACATTCACTAAATGTTGAGTCAAGTGGATGCTCATGCATGAAATGATCTAAGGTTTTATCCCAAGGATCATTCATTTAAAATGATGAAACTCCGACGGAGTTGCCTATTTTTAGGATCATGGGCCAACATAATTAAGAATGGTTTGGAGGATACCCTAAAACCCTGCCACTCGGCTGGAGGTAAATTCCGTGACCGGAAAAGGCTAAGCAATTGGGTAGAATGATCCCGTGGAATGAAGCAATGCATGTGCAAAAAAGGTTGCAACATCGTATAGACTTGAGATTTTTCCACAAGAGAGTTTTATCTTCTCTCGAAATGAGGTTGGCAAGTTATTGAAAGAATTTAACTTACAAGAGGATGGGTAATCATCCTGTTACTCACTTTTCTTGGGGGATAACTGCCAAGGAAAAGGAAAGGTTAGGTGTTTGCCTTGAAGCAAATGACCAGACAATAAACTAAAGCGACATGGTCGCTGGATCCTGCCACAACAAAACCTAAAGTATTGGTAGGGTATGACCCTAACCCAAGAATGATAGGAATCTTGCCAAGTTGCAATTGATTCCGGATCGAATGCGGGTTGCATTCGGAGAAAAGGAGTCACTCCTTAACAGTTTGCCAGCTAAACGACCATTGAAATTGATTGTGCTTGTAACAGTTTAGAAAGGACTGTTTGCATTGTTTGCTCAATGAACTAAAGGATGAAAAGATATCTAAATACTTCAGGTTGAAGCCTGAAGGGAGAGGCAGCTTCAGTTACCCCCGACTGCCTGCCTGACCCTAACCAAGGGGGTTGTTAGCCGCGCCGGGAACATGGACCGAACCCGCCGCGAGAGGTCTCTCCGTTGAGTTCTACTTGGAGCAGGAGGACGCTTGGGTGCCAGGGGGGGCTCTGGTTGTAAATCCCTCGCCTTCCGGGCCCTGCACAAGAGGCTAACGTGACTCGGGATTGGATCTCGAGGCCCGCATACTAGTCTACGGGCGGAAACTTGGATTAGTGATCCCTGGTGGATTACTGGATAGCCTTCGGGGGGATTATGAATACGCCTACGGGCGGGGAACTCCTTGTATTTCAAAGATAAAAGGATAAAATGATAATAAAGAAGTTGTTTGGCATTGTTTTCTTTATGTCCTGTGATAAGATTACGTGAAGGAACCGGTGCATAACAGGGTTAATTCAAAGAAGCTGTTTGTATATGTCAAACTAATGTGGTAGGTAATTACATAACTAAAACAAACCGAGGAAAGTGCGGAGGATGGACCATGGGTCCGTCCTATGGATGGGTGGTCCCGGTTAGCCGGGAACTTTTCTCAAAGTCTTCGAGGAACAGAAGGATGATCAACATCACCGAAACAAGTAACGAGAACGATGACTTAGAATTAACTAGTACCCGATTCACGTTGTTTTAGGGGAACGGAATGGGACTATGCCTTATGGCAGAGAGGTCGAGCCTTGCATCCCTCTCGTTTCCCATTCTCCTTGAACCAAGTGCAGCGTGAATCTGCTTCAGACCGGGCGCTTCTGCGTAAAGTAGTTCGCTCGGGTCTGACGCTAGTTGTTGCTAGATAATGACCAAACAGGAAAACCCAAATTCAGGTCGATCCTAAGTGGGAACGGCGAGGATACTTCCGCTACGTGGCAGACGCGGGAAGACCTTGAACGCAAGTCCCGTAACATTCCATGGGAGTGCCGGGCGGAGCTTTCTAGACATCCTTCCCGATGGACTGCTAAGACGTGTCCGGGATGATTCTAGCGGACACGTTACAGTTGGTATCAGAGCGAACCAACAAAGGATTTGTTTTTAGGAAATTTTAATAAGAAGAAGTAAAGCAAATGTTGTGTCCCAAACATTTCCTTACTTTGAATGCTGTATTGCAGAATTATGAAGCATGGAACAGGTTCTTAGTGTTCCGAGTCATGTTTATGACCGCGATGCATTCCACGGATTATCGACAAAGGGTTGAGATGATGAACATCCTAGATCGCATTTACAATCCATCACCTGTGTACGTGGAATGGAGATGGATGGGTGTTACAGGGATCTATTACATAACTGCCTATCAACCTGCGTACCTTCAAATTAACTTGAAATTAATCAAGTGGATGGAAGATTTGAAGATCGTAAAGCTGTTCGTCTTTATTGAGGCTCACGCAAACGCGACCCTATGGGTCGGAGGTCGAAGGGTTAACCAGAATAAGTTTGTGTACGGGGAAGTGATTCAAAGAATCCCTACCGACCGAATCAAGGTTTTGGGGCGTCGTGAGAAGAATGGATATCGAAGGAAGAGATACCCTAATCTTCCAATGAACTATCGATTCCTGAAAATCAATGACCCCAATCCGTACTACTACTCAGTTCCTGTAGCTGAATGCAATAATATCTTATTCTCTTCGAATTAATGTATTAACTTGTTCCATCGCCCCAAGAAATAACTGTACCTCGAAAGGGCCATGTTGATATGAATGGAATAAAACTTTTTCCCGATTGTCTTGACTGTGAATATTGATAAAAGTATTAAAGTGAATTGGTCACTTGGCTGAAGGAATACGGGGACGTAGTTCTGAAGAGTTAACTGAACTCCCGCTTTAAAGAGAAGTAGATCATGAGATTAAGCTAGTAATAGGAGTTGCGCCAATTGCGAAGAGACCCTATAGAATGTCTATATCGGAAGCTATTGAGTTGAAGGAACAACTCAAGCAACTGTTAAATCAAGGCTACATCCGGCCTAGCAATGTACCATGGGGAGCTCCAGTCCTATTCCAGAAAAAGAACGATGGGACACTTCGACTATGTATTGATTACCGTGGGTTGAATTAATCAACAGCCAAGGACAAGTATCCTATCCCTAGAATAGATGAGCTTCTTGACTGCCTTCAAGATGCAAAGATCTTTTCCAAAATTGATCTCAGGTCAGGCTACTATCAAATCAGGATCAAGGATGAGGATATTCCAAAAACGGCCTTCAATACAAGATATGGGCACTTTGAATTCTTGGTTATGTCCTTCAGCCTTACAAATGCACCTACCACTTTCAATAGATTAATGCAGGATATTTTTAGACCATATCTTGATGACTTCGTGCTTGTCTTCTCGACGACACTTTAGTCTATTCTAAAACAGGAAGGAGATCATGAATCCCAACTTCGGATTTTTCTTGAGACAAGGAGGTCACGCAAGCGGTATGCTAAGATGATGGAATTGCACATTCCTCAAACATCAGAATTCATCATATCGGAAAAAGGAATCTCAGTGGAGCCAGCCTAAGTTAGAAATGTTCTAGGATGGCCAAATACCAACAACTGTCAAAGAAATACTCAGCTTTCTTGGATTGACAGGATGGTATGGGGTCTTCATCTAAAAATATGCCTTGATTGCAGCACCTTTGACAGAATTATTGAGGAAGCAAACGCCCATTGCATGGTCAACTGCCGAACAAACTAACTTCGATAGGTTGAAGCAAAGTCTGGTATCAGCACCTATTCTAAAACTTCCTGAATAAGGAGTTTGAGGTAGTAACTGGTGCCAGCATTCTTGCCTTGGGTGTGTACTTAAGCAGGAAGGTCATCCAGTAGCATATTCTTCAAGGAAATTGAAGAGTCACAAAAAGAATTATGCCACTCATGATCTGGAGTTATTAGATGTCATCCATGCTCTAAAGCTTTGGAGACATTATCTGTTGGGAAATAAGTTCACTCTAGTAACAGATCATAAGAGTCTCAAATGGATTTTTACCCAGAACGAGCTCAACATGAGGCAACATCGATGGATTGAAGTATTGGAGGAATATGATTTTGAAATCAAGTATCGACCGGGGAAAGAGAATGTGGTTGCCGATGCACTTAGTCGCAAGGCATTCCTAAATTCCCTAATCTTGCAGACTCCATCAACGGCCAGATCTCTGGCTACAAAGGTATCTATGCCAAGCAACCCTATACTCCAATTGGCTAGAGAGGAAGCATGCCATGACTTAGCCCACCAAGCAATGATAAAAGAAATATCTACCAAGGATCAGAATTTGAAGCTATAGGCTAAGTATCATGAATTCTCTGTCAATAATGGACATGTCTACTATAGAATGAGAGCATGTATATGAGCAAGCCAGTTATTTAAATAGAAGATATTGTGCGAAGCTTATGATTTCACTCTATCGGGACATCAAAGCTGCGAAGGATAGACAGAAGGCATACACGAAATTGAAGTGTCAAGATAGAATATTTGAGGAAGGAGACATGGTCTTCATTCACGTATGCCCAAAGAAGAGTTCTCTATCCTTAGGAGATTGCAGGAAGCTAAGTCCAAGGTATTGTGGACGATACAAGATCCTCAAGTGCTTAAGACCTAATGTTTATAGACTGCAATTCCCTGAAAACCTAAAGGTTCATAATGTATTCCATAACAGTCTATTGAAGAATGAAGTATGTACCTAGCCCAAATCATGTACTTGATGACCAACAAATTGTAATGCCTAGTCAAGGAGTCCTTGAACTAAGACCGGAAAAGATTTTAGATGTCAGGGAAAGACAGCTGAGATCCAGAACCTTGAGAGAATGCCTCGTCCAGTGGAAAGATTATCCCAAGGAGGATGCTACCTGGATGGATGAAAGCTCTCTCAATCTCGATATCCCCAGTTTATCTCGAGATGAGGACATCTCGATTCTTCTAAGGGGGAGAGAATGTAATATTTCCGCGTACCGCGCGCCGTAAATATTGACTTCCCGCACGTCGTGTAAATCTCGTGCAAAGATTATCACTAGTGCCAGCAGCTAATCTATAACCACACGCGAGGAATGGAGACACTCCACCTTAGGAAAAAAAGGTCGGGGATTCAAACCGCATAGCCGCGGGAAAACATCCTCTTGGGAAGAGGTCAAGAGGATAAGATAATTACAAATTTTTTTATTATCTTCCCCAGCCGATGTGTGGCTGGGGGAAAGGGATGGGCTAGCATGAGGGAGGTGAGAGGGAGAGAGCCATGCAAAGGGCCACGTGGGGAGGTCCCCTCTCCCCCCTTGGACTATAAGAACCCCCTCTTGGGGGGGAAAGAAGGGAGATGGCTGCGACAGACTACTTGAAGGATGGGGAGAGAGGGTAGCAGAAGCCTGTCGTGTGAAGGCCGTCGCCGTGTGAAGGAGGGGTCGCCGTGTGGAGGGTGGGATGGTTGAGAGCTGGGGGGAAAAGGTCGCTGCTGCCGCCGTTGGGAAAGGGGAAGGAGACCAGGCCGTCGCCACGTGAAGGGAGCCGCCAGTCCGCTAGCCACCAGCTGCCATAGCTGCCGCCCCAGACCACCTGACTGCTTCAGTCCGTCGCCGCCCGCCTGGTTCACGACCCCCCCTGACGTCCACGTGCTGAGAGAAGCTTCTTAGAAGCTTCTCTATGAAGCTTCTAAGGGGGCTTCTTAAGCCCCCTTCCCATTACATTGCCCATAGGTCTATCCACACACCCCCGAGAATTTGAAGAGAAGGAGGCGACGAACCTTCTCACCGATTTTCCATAAGCCCTCTAGGCCCAGGGCTTGTAGAGAAGAAGAAGGGTCCTTAAATACCTTTCCACAATATCTTTAACCCTCGGGATTTTAAAGAATAAGAGAAGAAGCCCATAAAAGCCCTCCCACTAATCACTTACAAGGCCGGTCCTAGGATTTTTGGAAGAAGAAGAAGAACTCTAAAGCCCCATTCTTGCAAGGCCCATTCGCAAGAGTTCCTTCCCATAACAAGCTTAAATTCCCACAAGCTTGCTCGAGAAAGCCCCAATTCCCGCAAGCATTTATTAAGTTTTATTTTTTCCACAACTCTTCTGCAAAAAGCCCAAGTTCCAATCCCTAAGGCCTTCCATAAGCCGAATCCCACAAGCCGGTATTTCCTTTTTCAAGGATCCGTACTTCAAGAAGGGATCTTGTACGTATGAGGGAGAAGGGCAAGATCTGGAGGCTGCATTCCGAGGCAAGTCAATTTGTAGACCACAAAGGCAAGTTAGAAGCCGAATCCACGCCTACGATGGCCCCAAAAAGATCACAAGGTGCGACTGCGGGAGGTTCATCTCCGAGTATACAAGTGGACATTTCCCAGAATTCACAAGTCCAGGTTTGATCTATTTGGATTCCACACAAAAGTATTGAATTATTCACGATAACTTCACGGATTAGGAAGCACTCATGCATGTTCGAATTCAACTAGTCAAGTTAAATGCAGTTGGAAAATGAATTGACTATTTGAACAGTTATTAGAAATAGCTTAAGATATGAAAATTGATCATTGGTACATTCAAAGGAATGAATGAAAAGAGCATAAGGTGTCTTTGCATTTGTAAGACCTTATCAGCAAGTTTTCCTTTTGTGTATTCAAAAGCGACGAGCCTAGGACAACTGTTGCCTCATTACAAGGTTGAAATTATTGAGGTACACCTTTTTACTAGGTATGGAAAGATTAATGGCATGTCCCATTTTTTTAGATAGATCTTCCTTGTAATAATTCATGAGGAAAAGTTAACACCCATAAGACGTTATTCGAAAAGGAATAGAAGGGCACAAACATGATCTATGGACTTGCAAGTGGAATGATTATTTGATGTAAGTCCTAGTAGGACCTAGGAAAGTTAGTGTCCGGATTATCAGGCATTTTTACCTTACCAAGGAAGGATAGGGTTATTGTGAACCATGTGATGCGTAGAAGCAGTGAATCGCATGTTGACACGTATTGGTATAGTTGTAACTGTTGTTCTCCATTAAATCTAGTTTATTACCTTTGGGAAAGGTTCATCCTTGTCGCAGGACAAGTATATTGTGTTGTCTAAATCACATAAACCACACGGGATTCATATGGGCATGGTTCAGACGATATGATAAGTATCCCAAGTGCTAACTAGGGTTTAGTGCGATAAGAATTCGACCTAGTTTTACACTTGTTGCCAAGTCAAAACCCGCAAACCCAAAGATCTTACACACATTCACTAAATGTTGAGTCAAGTGGATGCTCATGCATGAAATGATCTAAGGTTTTATCCCAAGGATCATTCGTTTAAAATGATGAAACTCCGACGGAGTTGCCTATTTTTAGGATCATGGGCCAACATAATCAAGAATGGTTTGGAGGATACCCTAAAACCCTGCCACTCGGCTGGAGGTAAATTCCGTGACCGGAAAACGCTAAGCAATTGGGTAGAATGATCCCGTGGAATGAAGCAACGCATGTGCAAAAAAGGTTGCAACATCGTATAGACTTGAGATTTGCCCACAAGAGAGTTTTATCATCTCTTGAAATGAGGTTGGCAAGTTATTGAAAGAATTTAACTTACAAGAGGATGGGTAATCATCCTGTTACTCACTTTTCTTGGGGGATAACTGCCAAGGAAAAGGAAAGGTTAGGTGTTTGCCTTGAAGCAAATGACCAGACAATAAACTAAAGCGACATGGTCGCTAGATCCTGCCACAACAAAACCTAAAGTATTGGTAGGGTATGACCCTAACCCAAGAATGATAGGAATCTTGCCAAGTTGCAATTGATTCCGGATCGAATGCGGGTTGCATTCGGAGAAAAGGAGTCACTCCTTAACAGTTTGCCAGCTAAACGACCATTGAAATTGATTGTGCTTGTAACAGTTTAGAAAGGACAGTTTGCATTGTTTGCTCAATGAACTAAAGGATGAAAAGATATCTAAATACTTCAGGTTGAAGCCTGAAGGGAGAGGCAGCTTCAGTTACCCCCGACTACCTGCCTGACCCTAACCAAGGGGGTTGTTAGCTGCGCCGGGAATGTGGACCGAACCCGCCGCGAGAGGTCTCTCCGTTGAGTTCTATTTGGAGCAGGAGGACGCTTGGGTGCCAGGGGGGGATCTGGCTGTAAATCCCTCGCCTTCCGGGCCCTGCACAAGAGGTTAACGTGACTCGGGATTGGATCTCGAGGCCCGCATACTAGTCTACGGGCGGAAACTTGGATTAGTGATCCCTGGTGGATTACTGGATAGCCTTCGGGCGGATTATGAATACGCCTACGGGCGGGGAACTCCTTGTATTTCAAAGATAAAAGGATAAAATGATAATAAAGATGTTGTTTGGCATTGTTTTCTTTATGTCCTGTGATAAGATTACGTGAAGGAACCGGTGCATAACAGGGTTAATTCAAAGAAGCTGTTTGTATATGTCAAACTAATGTGGTAGGTAATTACATAACTAAAACAAACCGAGGAAAGTGCGGAGGATGGACCATGGGTCCGTCCTATGGATGGGTGGTCCCGGTTAGCCAGGAACTTTTCTCAAAGTCTTCGACGAACAGAAGGATGATCAACATCACCGAAACAAGTAACGAGAACGATGACTTAGAATTAACTAGTACCCGATTCACGTTGTTTTAGGGGAACGGAATGGGACTATGCCTTATGGCAGAGAGGTCGAGCCTTGCATCCCTCTCGTTTCCCATTCTCCTTGAACCAAGTGCATCGTGAATCCGCTTCAGACCGGGCGCTTCTGCGTAAAGTAGTTCGCTCGGGTCTGACGCTAGTTGTTGCTAGATAATGACCAAACAGGAAAACCCAAATTCAGGTCGATCCTAAGTGGGAACGGCCAGGATACTTCCGCTACGTGGCAGACGCGGGAAGACCTAGAACGCAAGTCCCGTAACATTCCATGGGAGTGCCGGGCGGAGCTTTCTAGACATCCTTCCCGATGGACTGCTAAGACGTGTCCGGGATGATTCTAGCGGACACGTTACAGTGTATGTGAAGTTGTGTCAGGAGATTGACATGGGACCATAGGGTACTTCATACTTAGAGCATCCACCTACTCAATTTGTTGACAAATCACTTATAAGGGTACATAAGATATGTATTTTAAGTAAGATCATTTTTTTAAGATTTATATTACCGTGCTTTATATGATTTATATTGATTATACTAACATCATTTTTTTTCTCTACATTTGACCTTTGTGGATATTTAGATCATCAGAATGAGTCAAGGGATGAGCGATGAGGAGCTAAAGGAGATCTTCACGCGCATGTCTCTAGATCAAATGGTGAGATTCAGAGATATGACAGACCAGGAGCTATCTTGGACACCATCAAGCTGCTCTATTAGATCTACTTGTGCGCACTCTGATACTTCAGTTTCTAGTAGACGAGGTCAACGCTCCAAACTTGGGCCAGACAGAGGGAGTGGTTGAGGGGGATGCTATAGAGATCCGGATGCAGTGAGCCCGTGGTGAGATCGGGATAGAAGTGCTACTCCTCGCTCTCATGGCAATGTGAGAGAGCGTGGCTCAGGTGATTGCTATGGAGGTACAAACGTGGTATCTCTATCTTGTTATTCTTCTAGAGTTGCATCACCTCCAGGATTTGTCACACCTGTGGGGACGTCTACTCCACTCACTCTGGCTTTTACTCAACTGTCCTCATGTGGCATCCCTATGGGTGCTACTCCAATAGATACTACCCCAGTAGGTACATCAGATGTACAAGGGTCTCCTGGATATGCCCAGGAGGGTGGTCACAAGTGGGAGAGGATCCACCTTAGGCATACCCCAGAGGGGTATGCCTACCTCGTAGATGATAGGTGAGGAGCCATCATCATGAATGATGAGGGGAGGAGGGTGATGGCTCGCATGAGAGAGTTATGCCAACAAGTTTTTTGGCACAATATCTTGGATCATTGGAAGAACATATCGGAGGGGAGTAAGGACTACATAGTAGTATCCTTGCATGAGGAGTTTCCGGTACCAACCACAGTAGATAGGTTTTCTACGGGCTGGATGATGAAGTGCATGCGTGCATATATGTCACACAGACGATCGAATGCACCCAAGGCACTCAAGAGTGGAGCTTCAAAGCCCGAGTGGCTAGATGCGAATGACTAGCGCCGACTCAGGGAGGAGGCTACAGATTCTTCAGGACGTTGGAGACAGTAGCGCGAAACAACGAGGGCATCACTAGAGGCCGAAGTTGCCCATCATCTTGGGAGTGGCGGGCAGCCACAGGACATATGTGGAGGACTTTGTAAGTTTTTCTTTTGTTTTGCTTGCTTTTTTTTTTGCAATATCATTTGTACTAACAATCGTGTTTCTAAGAGTTGTATTTTGTTTTCTTTGCAGCACTCCATTACAAATCGCGATCCCACCAGCCTTGAGACTCGATATGCAAAGAGGCACAGTCTCACTGCATTAATCAATCGGTTATATGGATGCGGCGGCCCTGTAAGTCACTCATCTTTCTTGTCCGTAGTTACCATGTTTACTTAGAATGCATTATTGCATGGTGGACTGATGTGTAGTTGTTTCATTTTTTTAAATATTTCATTCGATGCTCCTTTGCAGCGGGACGAGGTTTCGGATGGCGATGATTGATAGCTCGCCCTTAGATCCCTGGAGCTCACATACCCTTCCTTTTTGGTCACGTAATCTGTGTAAACATTTTCTATGTAGTAATAGTATCTTGCCATGATTGTACCGGTCGCTTTCCTTATGCGATCATGTATTTATTTCTTGTATCAGTGTTATGATTTAAGTATACTTTACCTTTTTTTACACAAGCATTGTACACATTATTGAAACTATTTTGTATGGCCCAAATAAAGCACATAGTGCTATATGTGGCAGTGCAGCTTGCTGCCCAGCCACCAATTAAAAAAAATCATGTTACTGTCGCTATTAGCGTCTCAAATTTATTGTACGCATCGCTATTAGCGTTGCAAAGTGTTGCTATTAGCGTTGTTATTTGTGTTGGTATCAGTGTCGCATTTATAAACATTTTCGTCGCTTTTAACATCGGTATAAGGCCTATATCTTGCAGTGAGAAAGACATATTCAATTTTGACAAAACTTATTGGGATTATACATACCTTGGACAATGGCCTCTCTTGGTATCAAATGAGATATGAAGAGAGAGACAGGTCTTTCTGAGGTTATGGATTACCGCTGTAATCTTGCTTTTGCACTTCATGAAATGGAGGAGTGTTTTATACCCATAGATGAACCTTGGACGAACATTGATATGATTACATACACTTTGCTTAAAGTGGTTGAAACCACTTCACCACCTTGACCAAGAGAGGAGGTGCTAGAAACATTGTACTGGTTATATATGTTGTAAAAACTTATCCTCATCACACAAACAAGAACAAACCTACATTTCTTGAATCAAGAAGAAGAAGCAAAAGCAAGAACACGTTCACAACAGGATGGTCTCAATAACATTAACATTGACATTATCATTGATATCAATGATCGATGCTTTCGTGCAAAGAGAAAGAAAAGCGTCATCATTAACAATGTTATCTGAAGCTTTTTAAAGATTTTTTTTCTGAAGCCACGAGCTTTAGAGATGGTGCAGGTTATAAAAGGATGGGAGGTAGAAAGAAGAAAATGAGGAGGCGAACAAAGTGAAGCAATGGTGTCTTCGTCGTCATCGGCTTGATGAAGGTGGAGTCCTCTGAAGATGAACAAAGAACTTATGAAGACGACAATGAGAAGAAGATTAGCAAATTTTTGTGACAACAAAGTGCTAGTGAGAAAGTTGCAATGACATAGACAGGTGAGGTCAGAGAAAATGACAACGAAGCTGCAAAATTGAGTTGTAGATGAAGGTGACACAGTGCCGTGGAGAGCGGAAGGGAATGTCAACTTGCAGTCAAGGGGGGGGGAAGAAAATGCCAATAGGAGAATCAGAGGTGAATGAAAAGCACGCAAAAAGTGATGGCGACCGAAGAAGACGACATCAAAGGTGACAAAGTGGTCGTTGTAGGACACAAAGAAGAAAACTGTGAAAGTGACGAAGCCCGAGTGTGAAACAAACCAAATGATCTCCTCATTTTCACAATCAGCATTTTCTGAAACATGTAATGAATTTGAATCACAAATCAAAAGGAAAGTTTTGTCTTTCTAAACTTCTAGTGTTTACACTTGGCTGAACGGAAACATGTCAGAAGTACCCATCAACCCTGTGTGTGTTTTATCATTGCTAGTAACAGCCTCCCTTCTAGTATATCGCAACTAGTTTTGCAAAAGGATTCATTGTGGAGGAATCAAGGTCATTTGATAACAATAGACTATCAATCCTCCCATATTTCACATACATGTCAACCAGTGCATTGCCAATGGCCAAATCAGATACAACACTGTCCAGTGTCAGCTGAATAAATACTAGGTTTCCCTGCTCAATGGCTCCAATGTTGCCACAAGCTTTCAAACGAACCCTTGGTCACAATCAAAATGGTCCATGAGATTGCATCTCGAGTCACCAATCTACCAAAATTCCTTATTCTTCTCTGTCTTCGGCATAAAATGAAAGAGCAAACATAACAACTAAGTATGTACAAAGTATCAAATCACACACACAACTTTTGGGTGGTCTACACACCTCGAATGCGCAGCAATACGACATCCACCCCCTCTAATCCTGCGCATCCTTCGGATGGGCCAACTACCCATGATCATTATCATCTAGATCCACAAATAGATCAATCTCTTCATTATGCATTTCCGGTAGATCAACAAGATTATCTGTCTCTTCCATTGGAGTTTCTTGTCGTTGCTCTTCTCTTGAAAATTCTTCCAATGCATAGTCCTCATCATCCCTTTTCTTGAAAATCTTGATTCTTTTTCCAGCAATAGGCACTCTAAGCACTGTCCCATCCAATTCAGTCAGCTCATATGTTGCATTATCAAAGACATGTCTAACTATGTACGGCCCAAACCATCTTTTCACCATCTTCCGAAGTGCAGTATGTTGATTTTCAAGGCTGCTATCAAAGACCAAAACCCAATCTCCCTCTTCTATTGCTCTAGGCCGCAAGCGATGCTTGCTATCAAACCTGTCCTTGTTCCTTAGTCTAGCAACTTTCAACCTGTCAATAGCTAGCTGAATATCCTCAGGTCTCCTCTCCAACTGTCGAATCCGAAGAGCTAAGAGCTCCTCTCTCGTCAAATCCTCCTGCCAAGGTAAAACTGACCAAGTCAAAGCACAAGTCTCATTTGGCATAACAGGTTTCTGACCATACATCAACTCTGCAGGCATATATCTTGTGGTAACACTATGAGTCGTACGATCAGCCCACAAAGCAAATGGTAGAAGTCTCGGCCATTCTCCAATCCGTCCTCTGCATGCTTTGGCTAATGCTTTCACTATCGGTGGATGCCCTCTTTCACTCTTTCCGTTTCCCTCTGGATTGTATGCTGTGGTTAGAGCCAATTTGATTCCTAGCTGAGAGAAAAACTCCCTAGCTTCATCTGCATCCAATTCACCACGATCCGCAGTGATCTTACCCACACAACCATACCTGCAGAAAATTTCCTCCAATAAGAACTTACACACTGCACTAGTGGTTTTCGTTCTCAAAGATCTGCCCTCAACATGATTGGTAAGATCCTCTCTAGCCAAAACAATGTACCTCATCTGCCATAGACCCATAGGCATGGTAACCAAATCAACTACCCACTTATAATGAATGCATAGCAGATAGGTCGGATGAAGCTTATCTCGATGACGCACTACTGAATACATCTGGCAATCTCTGCAAGTCTCAACAAAGTGAGAAACATCTCTATATATGCCTTTCCACCAATATTTCTCCTTGATTTTCTCATAAGTAGCCCACACTCCTCTATGACCAGCCCAAGGACTCTCATGAAACTCCCTCATCACCTGTAACTGTGTCTCTCTATCGCAGACAACCCGCAAAGGTAATCCGCCTCTTTTCTTCGGATGCTTCCAAAGAAATCCGTCCTTAAGAAAATATCCATAGGCTTTCCTTCTGATCTTCTTAAACTCTTCATCTGTCCATTCATCTCTTTTGCTTAGTATACTAAGGTACCTGCCAATCTGCAACCAATCTCCAACATAAAGTTCTTCTATGAAAGCCACAATATCATAGACATGACAAACATGATCAACCATAGTGGCTGAAATTTCTGCATCATCCTCTTCTGCAAGTAGAGTCTCCTCATCATCATATCTGGCTCTAGACAACATATCTGCCACTGGATTATCCTTCCCTGCTATGTGTTTAAATTCCAGATTTAATGACTTGATGTATGCAATCCATCTCAACATAGCTATATCCGGAGTAGAGCAACTCGTAATCATACCAATCAATGGCAAGCAATCTGTCTCTACCACAACTGAAGCTCCAATAAAGTACTCCTTGTCACATTTGAGAGCCGTGACAATCCCCAATAACTCCCTCTTGATTTGCGGATATCTCCTCTGTCTCTCGTTTAGGACTTTCGCCCCAAACCGAATAGCATACATATTTCCATTTGCATCATCTTGACCCACAGCCCAACCTATGCCAATTGGACTAGTGTCAACTGTCAATACAATAGGCCTATCACAATTATAATCCGCTTTCCTGAGAGTAGGAGCATGCTGCAATAACTTCTTCAATTTCCGCATGGCTTTAGTGTGGCTCTCATCCCAATAGAATTTCTGTCCCTTTCGAAGCAGCTGATACAAACAATCTGCAATGTGTGCAAAATGAGGTATCCAAATCATATAAAACACACAAGCACCAATGAATCTCCGTACCTCCGAAGTAGTAGAACAATACTCTGCAATCTTGCCTATACCATTCACCTTATCAGGTGAGGGTTTCCTGCCATAATATCCACACATATGCCCAACAATAACAACCTCATTCACTCCAAAAACAGATTTTTGCCCTGAAAGTGTCAAGTTCACTTCTTCTAACCTGGCCAAAATTTTCTCACATGCTGAAATATGATCAGCCACAAAGTATCTGCATCCCTGCTCATTTAGGCTCTCATTCTTCTCTTCTTCTGCACACCCCTTAATGGGCACATCATCCAAGAAAGGCATAGTAAGCTGAGGTATATAATCACGAAGGACCTTATGCATGGCATTCATCATATGCGCAACAGAATTAGTGGCACCTTGAGGCAAGATACACATCCTGACAAGCCCAACAGGAGTTCTCATGGTGGTTATGTCCCTGCTTTCCAAAGCCAGCTGAAACTGATCATATCCTGAATACAAATCACCCAAAGAATAGATGGCACGTCCAGCAAATGCCTCTGCAAACTCATCCACAACTGGACCTATACCAACATTCATGATAGTAACTCTGTTCACTGGCTGCATGTCCTGAATAAATCGGAGAGTACCATTCTTCTTTGGAACTGTAAACCACCTGTTTGAGTATGGTGCAGATGAAGGCTCAAGGATTCCCATCCTGATTTTCTCATTCAATAAATCAATTAACTTTGGCAAGTGTGCTTTAGGCACTGGAATAGGTCGGAGATTCCATGGGATATGGGGAATAGTAAAAATGACCATAGGAGCAACAATATCAGGATTCACACATCCAATCTCATGTGGGACAAAAGCAAATCCCCTTCCATGATGCTCAAGCATCTCCTGAAAGCATTGCTTCTCCATGGGTAACAAGAAATCACCATTTCCAATTTTCAATTCAGCAAGAGTCTCTGCTGAAAATTTATGATCAATATGCTCCGGATTCCTCAAAATTTGCTATTTAGCAGCCCTCTCTATTTGCTGATCACTGTCAGATGGAAGCGGTACAGCAACCGGCTTCACCTTCTTATCCACAGTTTTGTATTTCATGTCAACCCTGGCTTCTTTATGCTCTTCTGCATTACATAAACCTTGCTGTAAATCAGCAATTCTGCACTCCAATGGCTGAATATTCTCAGCCCTCTGCTCTATGGACTGCATAGAAACAGCCCCAAACTCTGAATGCTGAAATATTTCAGCAGTAAACTCTGTTGGCTGAAATTTTTCAGCCCTCTGTTTCTCTGAATGCTGATCATAACCAGCTGGAAACTCTGTTTGCTGAATTTCTTCAGCACTCAACACTCTTTGCTGAGTTTCCTCAGCCTCTGACTCAATCTGTGACACAAAATCTGCAATTTCATGAAACATGTCCAGGGATTGCACTAATACATTACCATGACAATTCAGCATATCAGTTTTCAGCATATCTCCCATCTCTGCCATCGTATCTGCACAAATCACACTGTCATACATCCCATCTATGTGCTCATCATCCTCCAAAATTCCTGCATTTCTCAAATTTTTCTCCTTCTTGCATATATACTGCCTGGCAGCTCTAGACAACCTAGAAGTCTTCTGATAACTCATCGAACTGTTTGCTGAAATCCCAACATAACCGAAGGAGAAAACAGTGCTGCCAGGAGGCGAGAACTCCAATTTCCTCTCCTCTGTACCACCGTCGTCTCGCAAAACGGTGATACCTAATGAAAACCCGAATCCCTCACAGTGGGCAAAGGTGCATCTCTGAGAGTATCTCTGTTTCTAACATGGTTCACACATACAGTCATAAACTGAACTGCTCTCATACCATCTTTACTGCGAATCCGTGCATAAGCAGATCCATCATCCATGACCTTTGTTTCCATGCGCATCTCTGTAATGAATGGCTGACCAAGAATTATGGGATAAGAGCATGAATCCTGCACAAAGAAATGAAAATCCTCCTCTACATCACCAATAGAAACCCTGACACTAGGGAAAGTAGCATATAAATCACCTGCAGTATTATTGGCGGCTCTCATACGCCACCCATGCTCTACATCCATAGGCCATCTGTTACTCTCATAAACTCCACGAACTATGAGATTAATCTCTGAACCATGATCAACCAATGCAACATAAGGCACCTGTTTCTCTCCAATCTTTACCATCGTCTCTGTAGTTGCCCTAGCCCAATGGCTCCGCGAAAAGTGACTACGCGGTATCATGACACGCTCATCAATTTCAGCATAATGCACAGGCTGAACCCTCTTCTCTACCTGCGGAAAAACAGAAGCATTATCAACCATAACCTCATCCTCATCCTCATCCAACTCTCCAATCAAAACTCCCTGTGTATAAGTGGTAGCCAATGCATGTCTTTTCCTCTTCAGGACCTCCTGAAACTGATCCTGAAACTCTCTTTTTGAGATGCCCAAAATCTCAGAAATAGTGAAAGTCACCTCACTGCCAAGTATCTTATCATTAAAGATTTTCTTCATGTCTGTAGATGTCTCAATATCGGACATCAATCTGAATCCTGGTTGCTTTCTCTCTCTAGGCTCTTGCCTCTTTTCTCTCTTTTGAGCATTCTCCATCTATCGATCTGGCCCTGGTCTTGAAGACGGTCCTGTAGTAGGTGGAGTAACAAACTCACCCCCTCTAGTCTTCTTAGCTGCACTTGGATTTGATTCATCCCTCCTACGCTTCTCCTCAACAAATACATATGCACCATGAGATTTAGCCAAATAAGCATAAATAGAATACCTGTCAACAGGCGAGTCCCAACCTGTCTCTGATCTGATGCTAGAGCCTGCACTAGTCAAAACAGTTTGCTGAATTTTCCCCTTGTTTGCAGTCTCCATAGCATAAGTCCATAGTGCGGACTGAGTCTCTGATCCTTTCTCAATCTGGACTCCATATGCAGAAGCATCACCTCTAGCTGTCACATAAGAAGTACGCGCAGCCATGTCCTCCACTAACTTCTTCATTCCACCTTTACCAAAGTTGGTAGCAAGTGGAGCTCGTGTCTCAGTCAACCAAATCTTACCATCTTGCCCCCAATATACCAAATTCTGCCTCCTTGCATCCTGGAAAGAGTCACAATCCCTGCAATGCTGATGCTCCGTACTATCACACCAAATACATCTCCGATCTCTCCTAGGTGCACTAGGAGCACTCCTAGGTGCAGTAGGAGCACTAGAAGAAGTAGTAGGCACAGTTGAAGCAAACTGCTCCTTCAACTTTCCCACTAACTCCGCTTTGACTGACTCAAGTGTCAAATCTGTGATGC
Source organism: Lygodium microphyllum (assembly GCF_053477565.2). Taxonomy (NCBI): domain Eukaryota; kingdom Viridiplantae; phylum Streptophyta; class Polypodiopsida; order Schizaeales; family Lygodiaceae; genus Lygodium; species Lygodium microphyllum. Next base: position 138,698,042 of record NC_141151.1, on the reverse strand, counting down.
CTTTGATTATGTCATCAAGAGAAGTAGGTACCGATGGAGCGGATGGTTTTGGAGCAGAAGGTGTAGGCATCGGTCGTGGAACAGGAGGAATAGGTGGAGTAGAAACAGTAGGCACTGGCATAGGCCAAGAAAGTGGCTGAGGAGGAGAAGAAATAACAGGGATAGAAGTAGGCATAGGAGCAGATGATGGTGTAGGTGTCATGGAACCATTCTGTAGGCGAGTCTTCCATATCCTCCTCTTGGTCAAAGTTGAGACTGCATCCTGAGCATCCTGCCAATCAGTTTTAAGACCCATAGGCTTCGTGCGATCTTCAAGAAGCTCACCCAATTCTTCTTGAAGAGCAGGATCTGCAGCTTGCAAGAAAAGCTCAACTTTTTCAACATCCAATGCTCTTTGTTCAATAGCATCAAGCTGACTATACCTCTCTTCGAATTCTCGAATCAACTCCGAAGCAGCAAGACCTTTGTTTGGCATGTAGACCCACTCTCGGAATGACTGCCGAGTAGCCATACCAAAGTCCTCAAGGAAGTATTCTTCTTTCAAGGCCTTCTTATAATCTTGCCAATGTGTATTTTGAATAAAAAGATCAATCACTTTTGTCCTCAAAGCAGGTGTGACAAGACGAAGGAAGTACTTACTCATAAGTCCAACAGGAACTCCAAAAAACCCCATCTTGATCTCATATGTCTTCAAATATGCTGAAACATTACGCCCGTCAAATAGCTTCTTCTCACTCTCAACTGCTTCAATAGCCTTAGTCGCGCTGTTTGCATTCTCCTGCTCCGAATAGAGTTGCCTTTGCTGAGACAACTGTTGTTGATGCAATTGTTGTTGCTACTGCATATACAATTGTGTTTGCTGATTTTGGAGCTGCATATACATGGACATATTCTGCAAAATCTGTTTTAGATCCTCCGTTGAAGTAGTTGACGCAGCAGTCATTGATGGAGCTGCAGTAGAGGCAGCTGAAACTGTAGAAGAAGCTGAAATAGAGGCTGAAGTATCTCCCATCCTGAAATTTATGCGACGCTTTCACGTCGGGTTCACCAGAGATGTCGAAGGGTTTTCGAAAGCAAAGTCGTGACCACAGAGGACCTTGACTAATTTCAGGATAGAAGATCAATCATACGAATAAGCAAGATTAGAGGATTTGTGAGTAGCAATAGATCTGCCAAGCTCCCAACTACAAGGTCTTCATCAATCCTTTTGGGTTCTTCCTCTAGTAATACGTAAAGAGCTACTGCCTCTACAAGCATAGCACCTTCCTCCCCATCAGTATTAGCAACATTTCAAGCACATGGCATGTTTTCGCCCTGTTAAACCAGTACATTCCACTGTAAACCGCAAAGAGACATCTTGGACATGTGATTATGGAAAGCATCTTCCATGGAAAAGTCGGTTAATCCTTTAGATTTCATGACAGCATTACAATATGAATGGATTATGGCATCTACATATGGCTCTTGTAAGTTTCGCAAAGCTGATTAATACTGGACGTCACAAACTCCAACATACATGAGAATGCGGAAAATAGTTGGTCATCCAGCCTTCTTGAAGAGGTTTAGTACTAAATGTTAATATGAGATATTTCATCAAGAAACATGGCCCCATGTTGGCTGATAGGACCCTCAACTGGCAGACAAGAATGCAGCAAATTGCTGTTGGAGAGCAACTGGGTAGAAACTGAAAAATTGCCAAATGTTCTGAGAGCTTTGGATAGTTGTTTTGTTTTTCATTTGAGATTATTTTTCTTAATCTCATACCTGAGCGCAGGTATTTCTATTTGGCTTGTGGATGGAGGGCACCATTGAGCTCTACTCTTGATTTCACTGATATGGGTGTTGAAACTTTGTGTAATGCAACAAATCAAGCTCATAGCTATCACACTTACCAGCTACATTGACACTGGGTTTACATAACATAATGCAGCATCTGAGAGTCTGCAACCCTGGTTGCCCATAACAATTGAAGCATATTCACAATTTTCAATCATATTCAAGCTTTGCAGTACTTGCCCCTGTTCCACAATGTCCAACAGCCAACACATAGTACCAGACTCCTGCATACTGCATCATTGGTTTTGGACTGCTCATGAACGGAATTTCACAATGTCCAGCAGTCAAAAGAAACTCTCGGAAGTGCAATTTGCCATCACCATGGAAAAGAATCGCAACACAATTGTGAAGCCTGGATATACATCCACATCTGATACTAGAACATATGGGCCAAAGCTGCTTAGTTGTTGTAATGCTTCTACAGACTGACTCACAATCATCAAACAATGCTCGAACAACTACAGCACCTTATGCGACTAACATTATCCCTTGAACCTTCTTCGTAGGAAATTGAATGGACTCACAACAAAATCACCGCCACAGCAACCCAAAATTGGTAAAAATCCAACCAGTACACTGGTTTTCCTACATCTTGAGAAAGCAGTGGGCAGCACCGATTGCGTTAAATCCTCAGGATTGTCTGGTGAAATGTCTTCCTAGTATCCAACAAAGATTTCTATAGGGTTATGCCGAAGACGAGAAGACGCTGACCGAACAGGAAGGCGCTCTCTCCTCCTTCTCGACCGAGGGGCACTCAGTTTATGAAAATGAGCTTCGGTAACTGAGTTAATACCTCTCTCAGGCATTCCTAAGGAACCCCTGTGGCCTCAATAACCGCAACCACATCACCGTTTTTTCACTCCTTCACTTTGCTCCCCGATAGAGCTTCAATTGCGAGACTCTCCTATTCTTTGCAGTGTAAGTGATGTTCTCGAGCTAGTAATTCCAGTTATCCTCAGATTCGATAAGGAATCCCTGATAGAGCTTTCCGCTCTTGAGCTTGATGGAGACGTTATGGCCTTCGACTTCGTGCAGCAGCTTCACGGGTATACAGTCTTGTTCCAGGTACAGGATGCTGCTGAGAGTGCGGATTTTTCCCCAGTCCATTCCGCGTAATCATTCCCTGTTCTCCAATCAGCCGCAAAGTACCGTTTTGTCGACTCTTCGTCCCCTCTTTTCCTGAACTCTGTTCATCCTTTTTCCAGTAATTCCCTCCTTCTTTTGCTTTCCAAAAATCCTTTTTTTAGTCTCCTCCTCCCCTGTTTTCTACCGCCTCCCACCAAAAACGAATCTCCCCACCATTTCCAGCGGCTCTTCTTTTTGCTTTGGACCCATAAAGCAGGCCCCCAATTTAGCTTTTCTCTCCACCATGCTACCTACTATGATTTACCTTTTTCAAAACAGTAAAACAAAGAGCCATTTATCTCTTTCAGGTCTCTTTCATATGCAGCATGCCTCGCAGTCAAAAGTACGACTATTGAGCACCTGTTTTTTTATCATAGCCTTGCATAAAAATCTTCTTTCTATCAAGTTCTTTGTTGATCTCTGCTTCTTTGACAAAACCAAATGATCTCCTCATTTTCACAATCAGCATTTTCTGAAACATGTAATGAATCTGAATCACAAATCAAAAGGAAAGTTTTGTCTTTCTAAACTTCTAGTGTTTACACTTGGCTGAACGGAAACATGTCAGAAGTACCCATCAAGCCTGTGTGTGTTTTATCATTGCTAGTAACAGCCTCCCTTCTAGTATATCGCAACTAGTTTTGCAAAAGGATTCATTGTGGAGGAATCAAGGTCATTTGATAACAATAGACTATCAATCCTCCCATATTTCACATACATGTCAACCAGTGCATTGCCAATGGCCAAATCAGATACAACACTGTCCAGTGTCAGCTGAATAAATACTAGGTTTCCCTGCAAAATGGCTCCAATGTTGCCACAAGCTTTCAAATGAACCCTTGGTCACAATCAAAGTGGTCCATGAGATTGCATCTCGAGTCACCAATCTACCAAAATTCCTTATTCTTCTCTGTCTTCGGCATAAAATGAAAGAGCAAACATAACAACTAAGTATGTACAAAGTATCAAATCACACACACAACTTTTGGGTGGTTTACACACCTCGAATGTGCAGCAATACGACATCCACCCCCTCTAATCCTGTGCATCCTCCGGATGGGCCAACTACCCATGATCATTATCATCTAGATCCACAAACAGATCAATCTCTTCATTATGCATTTTCGATAGATCAACAAGATTATCTGTCTCTTCCATTGGAGTTTCTTGTCGTTGCTCTTCTCTTGAAAATTCTTCCAATGCATAGTCCTCATCATCCCTTTTCTTGAAAATCTTGATTCTTTTTCCAGCAATAGGCACTCTAAGCACTGTCCCATCCAATTCAGTCAGCTCATATGTTGCATTATCAAAGACATGTCTAACTATGTACGGCCCAAACCATCTTCTCACCATCTTCCGAAGTGCAGTATGTTGATTTTCAAGGCTGCTATCAAAGACCAAAACCCAATCTCCCTCTTCTATTGCTCTAGGCCGCAAGCGATGCTTGCTATCAAACCTGTCCTTATTCCTTAGTCTAGCAACTTTCAACCTGTCAATAGCTAGCTAAATATCCTCAGGTCTCCTCTCCAACTGTCGAATCCGAAGAGCTAAGAGCTCCTCTCTCGTCAAATCCACCTGCCAAGGTAAAACTGACCAAGTCAAAGCACAAGTCTCAATTGGCATAATAGGTTTCTGACCATACATCAACTCTGCAGGCATATATCTTGTGGTAACACTATGAGTCGTATGATCAGCCCACAAAGCAAATGGTAGAAGTCTCGGCCATTCTCCAATCCGTCCTCTGCATGCTTTGGCTAATGCTTTCACTATCGGTGGATGCCCTCTTTCACTCTTTCCGTTTCCCTCTGGATTGTATGCTGTGGTTAGAGCCAATTTGATTCCTAGCTGAGAGAAAAACTCCCTAGCTTCATCTGCATCCAATTCACCACGATCCGCAGTGATCTTACCCACACAACCATACCTGCAGAAAATTTCCTCCAATAAGAACTTACACACTGCACTAGTGGTTTTCGTTCTCAAAGATCTGCCCTCAACATGATTGGTAAGATCCTCTCTAGCCAAAACAATGTACCTCATCTGCCATAGACCCATAGGCATGGTAACCAAATCAACTACCCACTTATAATGAATGCATAGCGGATAGGTCAGATGAAGCTCATCTCAATGACGCACTACTGAATACATCTGGCAATCTCTGCAAGTCTCAACAAAGTGAGAAACATCTCTATATATGCCTTTCCACCAATATTTCTCCTTGATTTTCTCATAAGTAGCCCACACTCCTCTATGACCAGCCCAAGGACTCTCATGAAACTCCCTCATCACCTGTAACTCTGTCTCTCTATCGCAGACAACCCGCAAAGGTAATCCGCCTCTTTTCTTTGGATGCTTCCAAAGAAATCCGTCCTTAAGAAAATATCCATAGGCTTTCCTTCTGATCTTCTTAAACTCTTCATCTGTCCATTCATCTCTTTTGCTTAGTGTACTAAGGTACCTGCCAATCTGCAACCAATCTCCAACATAAAGTTCTTCTATGAAAGCCACAATATCATAGACATGACAAACATGATCAACCATAGTGGCTGAAATTTCTGCATCATCCTCTTCTGCAAGTAGAGTCTCCTCATCATCATATCTGGCTCTAGACAACATATCTGCCACTGGATTATCCTTCCCTGCTATGTGTTTAAATTCCAGATTTAATGACTTGATGTATGCAATCCATCTCAACATAGCTATATCCAGAGTAGAGCAACTCGTAATCATACCAATCAATGGCAAGCAATCTGTCTCTACCACAACTGAAGCTCCAATAAAGTACTCCTTGTCACATTTGAGAGCCGTGACAATCCCCAATAACTCCCTCTTGATTTGCGGATATCTCCTCTGTCTCTACAGATTTTAGCCCTGAAAGTGTCAAGTTCACTTCTTCTAACCTGGCCAAAATTTTCTCACATGCTGAAATATGATCAGCCACAAAGTATCTGCATCCCTGCTCATTTAGGCTCTCATTCTTCTCTTCTTCTGCACACCCCTTAATGGGCACATCATCCAAGAAAGGCATAGTAAGCTGAGGTATATAATCACGAAGGACCTTATGCATGGCATTCATCATATGCGCAACAGAATTAGTGGCACCTTGAGGCAAGGTACACATCCTGACAAGCCCAACAGGAGTTCTCATGGTGGTTATGTCCCTGCTTTCCAAAGCCAGCTGAAACTGATCATATCCTGAATACAAATCACCCAAAGAATAGATGGCACGTCCAGCAAATGCCTCTACAAACTCATCCACAACTGGACCTATACCAACATTCATGATAGTAACTCTGTTCACTGGCTGCATGTCCTGAATAAATCGGAGAGTACCATTCTTCTTTGGAACTGTAAACCACCTGTTTGAGTATGGTGCAGATGAAGGCTCAAGGATTTCCATCCTGATTTTCTCATTCAATAAATCAATTAACTTTGGCAAGTGTGCTTTAGGCACTGGAATAGGTCGGAGATTCCATGGGATATGGGGAATAGTAAAAATGACCATAGGAGCAACAATATCAGGATTCACACATCCAATCTCATGTGGGACAAAAGCAAATCCCCTTCCATGACGCTCAAGCATCTCCTGAAAGCATTGCTTCTCCATGGGTAACAAGAAATCACCATTTCCAATTTTCAATTCAGCAAGAGTCTCTGCTGAAAATTTATGACCAATATGCTCCGGATTCCTCAAAATTTGCTATTTAGCAGCCCTCTCTATTTGCTGATCACTGTCAGATGGAAGCGGTACAGCAACCGACTTCACCTTCTTATCCACAGTTTTGTATTTCGTGTCAACCCTGGCTTCTTTATGCTCTTCTGCATTACATAAACCTTGCTGTAAATCAGCAATTCTGCACTCCAATGGCTGAATATTCTCAGCCCTCTGCTCTATGGACTGCATAGAAACAACCCCAAACTCTGAATGCCGAAATATTTCAGCAGTAAACTCTGTTGGCTGAAATTTTTCAGCCCTCTGTCTCTCTGAAAGCTGATCATAACCAGCTAGAAACTCTGTTTGCTGAATTTCTTCAGCACTCAACACTCTTTGCTGAGTTTCCTCAGCCTCTGACTCAATCTGTGACACAAAATCTGCAATTTCATGAAACATGTCCAGGGATTGCACTAATACATTACCATGACAATTCAGCATATCAGTTTTCAGCATATCTCCCATCTCTGCCATCGTATCTGCACAAATCACACTGTCATACATCCCATCTATGTGCTCATCATCCTCCAAAATTCTTGCATTTTTCAAATTTTTCTCCTTCCTGCATATATACTGCCTGGCAGCTCTAGACAACCTAGAAGTCTTCGAACTGTTTGCTGAAATCCCAACATAACCGGAGGAGAAAACACTGCTGCCAGGAGGCGAGAACTCCAATTTCCTCTCCTCTGTACCACCGTCGTCTCGCGAAACAGCGGTACCTAATGAAAACCCGAATCCCTCACAGTGGGCAAAGGTGCATCTCTGAGAGTATCTCTGTTTCTAACATGGTTCACACATACAGTCATAAACTGAACTGCTCTCATACCATCTTTACTGCGAATCCGTGCATAAGCAGATCCATCATCCATGACCTTTGTTTCCATGCGCATCTCTGTAATGAATGGCTAACCAAGAATTATGGGATAAGAGCATGAATCCTGCACAAAGAAATGAAAATCCTCCTCTACATCACCAATAGAAACCCTGACACTAGGGCAAGCACCATATAAATCACCTGCAGTATTATTGGCGGCTCTCATACGCCACCCATGCTCTACATCCATAGGCCATCTGTTACTCTCATAAACTCCACGAACTATGAGATTAATCTCTGAACCATGATCAACCAATGCAACATAAGGCACCTGTTTCTCTCCAATCTTTACCATCGTCTCTATAGTTGCCCTAGCCCAATGGCTCCACGAAAAGTGACTACGCGGTATCATGACAGGCTCATCAATTTCAGCATAATGCATAGGCTGAACCCTCTTCTCTACCTGCGGAAAAACAGAAGCATTATCAACCATAACCTCATCCTCATCCTCATCCAACTCTCCAATCAAAACTCCCTGTGTATCAGTGGTAGCCAATGCATGTCTTTTCCTCTTCAGGACCTCCTGAAACTGATCCTGAAACTCTCTTTTTGAGATGCCCAAAATCTTAGAAATAGTGAAAGTCACCTCACTGCCAAGTATCTTATCATTAAAGATTTTCTTCATGTCTGTAGATGTCTCAATATCGGACATCAATCTGAATCCTGGTTGCTTTCTCTCTCTAGGCTCTTGCCTCTTTTCTCTCTTTTGAGCATCCTCCATCTGTCGATCTGGCCCTAGTCTTGAAGACGGTGCTGTAGTAGGTGGAGTAACAAACTCACCCCCTCTAGTCTTCTTAGCTGCACTTGGATTTGATTCATCCCTCCTACGCTTCTCCTCAACAAATACATATGCACCATGAGATTTAGCCAAATAAGCATAAATAGAATACCTGTCAACAGGCGAGTCCCAACCTGTCTCTGATCTGATGCTAGAGCCTGCACTAGTCAAAACAGTTTGCTGAATTTTCCCCTTGTTTGCAGTCTCCATAGCATAAGTCCATAGTGCGGACTGAGTCTCTGATCCTTTCTCAATCTGGACTCCATATGCAGAAGCATCACCTCTAGCTGTCACATAAGAAGTACGCGCAGCCATGTCCTCCACTAACTTCTTCATTCCACCTTTACCAAAGTTGGTAGCAAGTGGAGCTCGTGTCTCAGTCAACCAAATCTTACCATCTTGCCCCCAATATACCAAATTCTGCCTCCTTGCATCCTGGAAAGAGTCACAATCCCTGCAATGCTGATGCTCCGTACTATCACACCAAATACATCTCCGATCTCTCCTAGGTGCACTAGGAGCACTCCTAGGTGCAGTAGGAGCACTAGAAGAAGTAGTAGGCACAGTTGAAGCAAACTGCTCCTTCAACTTTCCCACTAACTCCGCTTTGACTGACTCAAGTGCCAAATCTGTGATGCCTTTGATTATGTCATCAAGAGAAGTAGGTACCGATGGAGCGGATGGTTTTGGAGCAGAAGGTGTAGGCATCGGTCGTGGAACAGGAGGAATAGGTGGAGTAGAAATAGTAGACACTGGCATAGGCTAAGAAACTGGCTGAGGAGGAGAAGAAATAACAGGGATAGAAGTAGGCATAGGAGCAGATGATGGTGTAGGTGTCATGGAACCATTCTGTAGGCGAGTCTTCCATATCCTCCTCTTGGTCAAAGTTGAGACTGCATCCTGAGCATCCTGCCAATCAGTTTTAAGACCCATAGGCTTCGTGCGATCTTCAAGAAGCTCACCCAATTCTTCTTGAAGAGCAGGATCTGCAGCTTGCAAGAAAAGCTCAACTTTTTCAACATCCAATGATCTTTGTTCAATAGCATCAAGCTGACTATACCTCTCTTCGAATTCTCGAATCAACTCCGAAGCAGCAAGACCTTTGTTTGACATGTAGACCCACTCTGGGAATGACCGCCGAGTAGCCATACCAAAGTCCTCAAGGAAGTATTCTTCTTTCAAGGCCTTCTTAAAATCTTGCCAATGTGTATTTTGAATAAAAAGATCGGTCACTTTTGTCCTCAAAGCAGGTGTGACAAGACGAAGGAAGTACTTACTCATAAGTCCAGCAGGAACTCCAAAAAACCCCATCTTGATCTCATATGTCTTCAAATATGCTGAAACATTACGCCCGTCAAATAGCTTCTTCTCACTCTCAACTGCTTCAATAGCCTTAGTCACGCTGTTTGCATTCTCCTGCTCCGAATAGAGTTGCCTTTGCTGAGACAACTGCTGTTGATGCAATTGTTGTTGTTGCTGCATATACAATTGTGTTTGCTGATTTTGGAGCTGCATATACATGGACATATTCTGCAAAATCTGTTTTAGATCCTCCGTTGAAGTACTTGACGCAGCAGTCATTGATGGAGCTGAAGTAGAGGCAGCTGGAACTGTAGAAGAAGCTGAAATAGAGGCTGAAGTATCTCCCATCCTGAAATTTTTGCGATGCTTTCATGTCGGGTTCACCAGAGATGTTGAAGGGTTTTTGAAAGCAAAGTCGTGATCACAGAGGACCTTGACTAATTTCAGGATAGAAGATCAATCATACGAATAAGCAAGATGAGAGGATTTGTGAGCAGCAATAGATCTGCCAAGCTCCCAACTACAAGGTCTTCATCAATCCTTTTGGGTTCTTCCTCTAGTAATACGTAAAGAGCTACTGCCTCTACAAGCGTAGCACCTTCCTCCCCATCAGTATTAGCAACAATTCAAGCACATGGCATGTTTTCGCCCATTTAAACCAGTACATTCCATTGTAAACCGCAAAGAGACATCTTGGACATGTGATTATGGGAAGCATCTTCCATGGAAAAGTCGGTTAATCCTTTAGATTTCATGACAGCATTACAATATGAATGGATTATGGCATCTACACATGGCTCTTGTAAGTTTCGCAAAGCTGATTAATACTGGACGTCACAAACTCCAACATACATGAGAATGCGGAAAATAGTTGGTCATCCAGCCTTCTTGAAGAGGTTTAGTACTAAATGTTAATATGAGATATTTCATCAAGAAACATGGCCCCATGTTGGCTGATAGGACCCTCAACTTGCAGACAAGAATGCAGCAAATTGCTGTTGGAGAGCAACTGGGTAGAAACTGAAAAATTGCCAAATGTTCTGAGAGCTTTGGATAGTTGTTTTGTTTTTCATTTGAGATTATTTTTCTTAATCTCATACCTGAGTGCAGGTATTTCTATTTGGCTTGTGGATGGAGGGCACCATTGAGCCCTACTCTTGATTTCACTGATATGGGTGTTGAAACTTTGTGTAATGCAACAAATCAAGCTCATAGCTATCACACTTACCAGCTACATTGACACTGGGTTTACATAACATAATGCAGCATCTGAGAGTCTGCAACCCTGGTTGCCCATAACAATTGAAGCATATTCACAATTTTCAATCATATTCAAGCTTTGCAGTACTTGCCCCTGTTCCACAATGTCCAACAGCCAACACATAGTACCAGACTCCTGCATACTGCATCATTGGTTTTGGACTGCTCATGAACGGAATTTCACAATGTCCAGCAGTCAAAAGAAACTCTCGGAAGTGCAATTTTCCATCACCATGGAAAAGAATCGCAACACAATTGTGAAGCCTGGATATACATCCACATCTGATACTAGAACATATGGGCCAAACCTGCTTAGTTGTTGTAATGCTTCTACAGACTGACTCACAATCATCAAACAATGCTCGAACAACTACAGCACCTTATGCGACTAACATTATCCCTTGAACCTTCTTCATAGGAAATTGAATGGACTCACAACAAAATCACCGCCACAGCAACCCAAAATTGGTAAAAATCCAACCAGTACACTGGTTTTCCTACATCTTGAGAAAGCAGTGGGCAGCACCGATTGCGTTAAATCCTCAGGATTGTCTGGTGAAATGTCTTCCTAGTATCCAACAAAGATTTCTATAGGGTTATGCCGAAGACGAGAAGACGCTGACCGAACAGGAAGGCGCTCTCTCCTCCTTCTCGACCGAGGGGCACTCAGTTTATGAAAATGAGCTTCGGTAACTGAGTTAATACCACTCTCAGGCATTCCTAAGGAACCCCTGTGGCCTCAATAACCGCAACCACATCACCGTTTTTTCACTCCTTCACTTTGCTCCCCGATAGAGCTTCAATTGCGAGACTCTACTATTCTTTGCAGTGTAAGTGATGTTCTCGAGCTAGTAATTCCAATTATCCTCAGATTCGATAAGGAATCCCTGATAGAGCTTTCCGCTCTTGAGCTCGATGGAGACGTTATGGCCTTCGACTTCGTGCAGCAGCTTCACGGGTATACAGTCTTGTTCCAGGTACAGGATGCTGCTGAGAGTGCGGATTTTTCCCCAGTCCATTCCGCGTAATCATTCCCTGTTCTCCAATCAGCCACAGAGTACCGTTTTGTCGACTCTTCGTCCCCTCTTTTCCTGAACTCTGTTCATCCTTTTTCCAGTAATTCCCTCCTTCTTTTGCTTTCCAAAAATCCTTTTTTTAGTCTCCTCCTCCCCTGTTTTCTTCCGCCTCCCACCAAAAACGAATCTCCCCACCATTTCCAGCGGCTCTTCTTTTTGCTTTGGACCCATAAAGCAGGCCCCCAATTTAGCTTTTCTCTCCACCATGCTACCTACTATGATTTACCTTTTTCAAAACAGTAAAACAAAGAGCCATTTATCTCTTTCAGATCTCTTTCATATGCAGCATGCCTCGAGTCAAAAGTACGACTATTGAGCACCTGTTTTTTTATCATAGCCTTGCATAAAAATCTTCTTTCTATCAAGTTCTTTGTTGATCTCTGCTTCTTTGACAAAACCAAATGATCTCCTCATTTTCACAATCAGAATTTTCTGAAACATGTAATGAATCTGAATCACAAATCAAAAGGAAAGTTTTGTCTTTCTAAACTTCTAGTGTTTACACTTGGCTGAACGGAAACATGTCAGAAGTACCCATCAACCCTGTGTGTGTTTTATCATTGCTAGTAACAGCCTCCCTTCTAGTATATCACAACTAGTTTTGCAAAAGGATTCATTGTGGAGGAATCAAGGTCATTTGATAACAATAGACTATCAATCCTCCCATATTTCACATACATGTCAACCAGTGGATTGCCAATGGCCAAATCAGATACAACATTGTCCAGTGTCAGCTGAATAAATACTAGGTTTCCCTGCTCAATGGCTCCAATGTTGCCACAAGCTTTCAAACGAACCCTTGGTCACAATCAAAGTGGTCCATGAGATTGCATCTCGAGTCACCAATCTACCAAAATTCCTTATTCTTCTCTGTCTTCGGCATAAAATGAAAGAGCAAACATAACAACTAAGTATGTACAAAGTATCAAATCACACACACAACTTTTGGGTGGTTTACACACCTCGAATGCGCAGCAATACGACAACGGATCACGAAATAACACACTTCTATCTCCACTATTTCCCTCTATTATTAAACAAACACCTCCTCCAAGTGCCATCACTAGTTATAGTGTTTTAACTGTAAATAAAGTGAAAGTTATTATCCTAGAATCAAAAATACTGCCCATAGCTCAAATGTGCAATTGTATACAATCATTGATCTCTTCTGTAAGTCCTCACATCTCATGGAATTTCTCTATATTTCAAACCCTTCATGTATCAAAGCTTGCCCAAGTGCATACCTAACGTGGTCATGGGTGTTGCATCATGTAAGGAAGGGAAAGTTGTCTCTGTCCTAAAACACCTATGCCAGATAATGCAGATTCTTGTATTTCTTTGCGGTGTTCCAATAAAGGCAACTGAAGCTACATCACGATCCCATCGCTCAGGCAAGAATCTTTGAATTTTAAAAAGCAGCTCAAAAGAAGGACACGTGATCTCTCTACCTTTACTATGCTCCCAATCAACAACAATTGAACATCTTTTTCAACATATATCCATGAATTTATCTTAAGTTCTCTTCATCTCGCTTAGTGTCCCTATGACGAGTGACATTCACGAACCCCCTCACGTATTATTTGAAGCAATATCTCGTGAACCCGATGTGAAAGCATCTCTTCTAATTGTCAAGATGGAAGACTCTTCGAATACTCCACCCACTTCATTATTGAGTGCTTCTTCCTTTTCGACCGATGAGATGAAGAATTTATTGCAAACTCTTTCTTCAGTCATTCTAATATGCAAAATTAGTAGATGGAATTATCAATGTAGCAGCAACACCAGCTACATCAGAAACAATTGGATCAACAACGAATGTTGCATCAAGAACAAGAGCATACGCATGGTTCAACCAAAGCGATTGAGGTTGTGGTAAGTGAGTGCAAATTATTTGATGGCCGGAATGTTTCAACCTATCTTAAAGCCTTTGGAAGTCAGATGCCCTTCTTTGGAGTTCCTACCAACTGGAGCAACTATTTCCTATGGCTTGTCATGCCTGCTTTTTGCAGGTTAGAGTGACTGGTTTGTTTGTGCTAGACTCAAACTGGAACGATTTCAAGAAAGCGGTCAAAGACGAATATTTTTTGGAAGATTATGGTATTGCTGCACGGAAGACATTCAAAGAATGGGTCTATCAACTCAACAAAGGTCTTGTTGCTTCTAAGTTGTTGCGAAAGTTTGAAGAGCAATACAACCAGTTGGATGCACTTGAGCAAAGAGCCCTAAACTCGGATAAAGTAGAGTTATTATTGCAGATTTAGGAGGGGCTTCACATATTAGAGATGTTGAGAAGATTCTTTGCAGACTAGAGAAAGTGAATTTGACTAGAGGTTGAAGTCAATTTTTGGAGCTAGAGAAGTTTTAATTGTTGGACATATGTGTGGATATTATGGCAGGAAGGCTTCTTCTACGAAGGTTGATGTCATAGAGAATAATGCAAAGAGTTTCTCTTCTACATCGGAGGTTCGCTGATTTCTTGGAGCTTGTGTGTTTTATGTTATTTGGATTCCTCATTCTTCTCATATTGCAAATGATCTCTACCAACACTTGAGAAAAGGGAAACATTTTTCTTGGGAGATAAAACATACTAACGGCATGCAGAAACTGAAGAAATTATTGAGAGCTGCTCCGACTCTTCGAAAGGTAGAGATTATTAGTGTCGGAGACCTATTGTTCTTACTATTGATACTAGTTTTATCGGCATTGGTTTGGGCTATTGGCAAAGATGATGCAGATTAGAATAGGTATGCTATTCGATTTGGGGTGAAAGTCCTAAACGAGCGGCAACATAGGTATTCACAAGTTAAGAGAGAGCCCTTGGGAGTTGTCATGGCTCTCAAGAATGACAGAGAGTACTTCATTGGTGCTGTTGTGGTGGTTGAGATTGATTGTTTGCCTCTTTAAGGTATGATCACGAGTTGTTCTACTCTAGATATTGCCATGCTTACGTGGATTGGGTACATAAAATCCATGAATCATAAGTTCAAACACATAGCAGGTAAAGATAACCCAGTAGCCAATATGCTTTCACGAGCAAGGTATGATGATATGGATTTTTCTTTTATTGATGATACTGATGATGGGGCTGATATGTCTGCCTTGGAAAGCTTTGATGAGACTTTGTATATAGAGGAGAGTATTTACAGATTGGATGTTATTTGAGTACCATGTCTAGACAAGATGGATGGTCTGATGCAGACTTCAAGAAAATATGAAGAAAACATTATGGATTCTTCTTGCAAAGTAGGCTACTTTGGAAGCAACCACAAAAGCAAGGAGGACAACCATTGAGAGTTGTTCGTGATAGATCTTTAGAGGTACTGATCATGAAAGAGTTTCCTAAAAATATCATATTGAGGAATATGGGAATTTCCCATAAGTTTGGGACACGTGGTCAAATCTTTGGATTTGTCATAACTTGACCACTATAACTCCAAATTGAGTGCTCTACAACTCAATAGATTCCATTTTTCAAGCGCTTTCCAATGATAGGTCACATCATATGGTTTTGAGAAACTTATGGGTATGTTATCCAGGTGCCACCTTTTTAGTATTCAAAAAATGGGAATTGTGAGATTCCCAAACTCACTAATATTGTGTTTAAAAGTCTTTGGGCTGGACATCAAGCTGTTTGGGCGACCTATAAGAAGATCAAAGAGCGCTATTGGTGGAGAGGCATGCATAGAGATATCTCACAATTTTTTGAGACATGCCCTGATTGTCAATTGTTCTCTTCAATAAGGTATAGAGATGAGCTTCACTCTACCTACCCATTATGTATTCATTACAAGTGGGTTCTTGATTTGATTACTACGCCTATTGGTTTACAGCGGTAGATGTGCTACATTTTTTTAACAGGATAAGATCTCACAAATCAAGTGAAAGGAAGAGCATTATGGGACAAAGTTCACTTCAATGGTTTGTAAGTTTCCATTAGAAGATGTTATTTGCAGATATGGATGTATTGGAAAAGTTAGTGCAAATAGAGGTGAGTTGGATACTGATGAGGCTAGGGAGTTTTTCTCTTTCCTTGGCATTAAACTTGCTTTGAATTCAACATATAATCCAAAAGGCAACAAGAAGAGCGAAAGAGGTAATCCGCGAATTGTGAAAGCCTTGGCCAAAGCATGCGATGGATGGGTTGGGGAGTGGCCTACATTGTTGCCTTATGCCTTATGGGCGATCGCACTACTCACAGTGTGACTATAGGGTATATGCCAACTGAGTTGATGTATGGGAAGAAGCTATTCATGCCTATAGAGACTTGTACACTTTCTTGGAGTGCTTTACCGTGGTAGCAAGAAGAGATGACCAGAGAAGATCTTTTAGCTCTTCGTATTCGTGAGTTGGAAAGAAGACCTAAAGGCTTTGAGAAAGCAATTCAAAAGGAGATTGGGTGTTGGTCTATGACAGTAGTCTAGACAACCAGTATATTGCTATCCGTACGGTTTCGAGACAATGGTTTGGGACCTATTTAGTGTAGCATGTCCATGACAATGCTACTTATTCCTTAATAGAGCTTGATAGTTCAGCCTTGCAGATTCTGATTACAGGGAAGAGAATCAAAATTTTCAAGAGAAGAGATGATGCAGCCTATGCAATTGAGGAGTTGGATGATGCGATTTATGATGGACTTAAGATAGGAGATGATGAAGATGAAGACTTGGACATTGCAGATGCTTTTATAGAAGATGAAAAGATTGCATTGACCGTCGAGCTTAGTGGTGATGAGGATGGGTAGGTGTGGCCCATTCAAAGGATGTGCAAGTTTGGAGGGGGCGGATGTCATCACTACAAATCTAAGGGTGGAGTTTTCTACCAAGAAATTGATCACATTAGTCAGCATCATTAGAATTTATTTTCCATTATGTGTGTCTCTTTGTTTGCATTTGCATGACATGTAGTTAGGCTAGGCACAATTTCTTCAATGCATTCATAATTTTTTGTGTGGATATTTAACTATAGTATTTCTAAGAGTTATCCACTTATATCATGGATATTTAGGTGGACTATTGCTTTATCCGAGATGGTGGAGACTAGCTAAGATGTGACCACTGTCTCTCTACCTATTACACATTCTACTTACAGATACAACACATCTTGAAAGGATACTGGTTTTGGCCAAACTGACAATGTGAGCATCGATATCATGTAATCAACTTGCCACATTGTAAAAAGATATATTCAGTTTTGAAAAAACTTATTGGGATTATACATGCCTTGGACAATTGCCTCTCTTGGTATCAAATGAGATATGAAGAGAGAGACTAGCCTTTCTGAGGTTATGGATTACCATTGCAGTCTTACTTTTGCACTTCATGAAATGGAAGAGTGTCTTATACCCATAGATGAACCTTGGATGAGCATCAACATGATTACACACACTTTTCTTAAAGTGATTGAAACCACTTCACCACCTTGACCAAGAGAGGAGGTTCTAGCAACAATGTACGGACTACATATATTGTGAAAATTTATCCTCATTACACAAACAAGAACAAACCTACCTTTCTCAAATAAAGAAGAAGAAGAAAAAGCAAGAGCGCATTCATAGGAGGATGGTCTCAATAACGTTAACATTCACATTATCATTGATGTCAATGAACGATGCTTTCGTGCTAAGAGAAAGAAAAGCATCATCATTGACAATGATATTTGAAATTTTTTGAAGAATTTTTTTCTAAATCCATGAGCTTTCGCGATGGCATTGATTATAAAAGGACAGGAGGCAAAAAGAAGGAAATGAGAAGGCAAACAAAGTGAATCAACAATGTCTTCATCCTCTCGGCTTGATGAAGGTGGAGGAGTTTGAAGATGAACGAAGAAGTGACGAAGAAGACAACGAGAAGAAGATTAGCAAGATGCTGCGATGACAAAGTGCCGATGGCGAATTTGCAATGACACAAACGAGTGAGGTCGGAGAAAACGACAATGAAGCTACAAAATTAAGCTATAGATGAAGGTGATGCAGTGCTGGAGAGAGCCGTAGGGAATGTTAACTTGAAGTCAAAGGCAGGGGGGCATTGACAACATGCCACAAAGAGCCGAAGAAAATGTCGACGGGAGAATCAAAGGTAAATGAAAAGTACTTAGAAAGTGGTGGCAGCCAAAGAAGCCGACATCAAAGGTGACAAAGTGGTTGCTGTAAGAGAGGAAGAAGAAAATTGTGAAAGCAACGAAGGCCAAGTGTGCAACATCGATGTGCAAAGGAGAAGGTGAAGACCTAGTCACATGGTGGATTTGTGGTCACCTTGGTCACATATCGACACGATTCTTAGAAAAAGAGCAAGCTAATAGGGAGAGAGCTCATCTCAAGTGTGCCGAGTACAGCATCACCCATCTCTTCAAGGAATGCCCTAGACAAAATCCATCCTCAAGCTCAAGCTATGTACCACCAGTACCTTTCGGGTTGTTTGACATTAATACATTTGACATCGAGGATACACCCATCCTGCTGCATGTCATGACACGTGCACAAATGCGGCATGCTGGCATATCACTACCTAGGCCTAGCAACCTAAACGCTGCCTCAATAGGGAAGAAGAGTCGTAGGCGGAGAAAGAAGAAATTGATGCTAAGATCACTCTCAAAACTGATGGAGAGACAATGCTAGTGAGTGGCAAGAAGGTAAGTTATGCTTAGGCTAAAACCACAGCTCCGAAAACAACAGAGAAAGGGAGTGCTAAGGTAGGGGAGTATCCCCGCCCGAAGCGCCAATTAGAAGCGATTGAAAAGTTCAAGGAGTGGGTAAACGAATCCCAAGAGAACCTAAAGGATGCTGAGGCCATCATAGAAGACGGAACTGAGGACTTCTCTAGTGTGAGCACCCCAGTATCACCCTCTTGACCAAGATCAAGAGATGTGTCTATGCCACAGGCAGCACCACCCAGGAGAAGCTTAGGAGCCACAAGCCAGCAAAACACCCAAGGCCAATGGCCTAGATGTGTGGGAATGGAGGAAAGACAAATGACGAGTAACCTCCTCACGACATTAGTAACCACCCCAGTATCCCTAAGCCTAGTAGACCTGCTTAGGAAGCATCTGATGCTTTGGCTAGAATTGAAGCACTGGGTGGAGGAACCGACTGAGTAGATTGCTGCTGATCTACATGAGCATGATGCAATCACACAAATACCGAGCTTGACACTCCGTGCCTAAATCTCTACATGTAAATGCTTTTTGGGAAGGCACCGAGATGCACGATGTGCTACCTATCCTGGCCTTAGGAGACATGATGCAGAAAGGAATCGTAGACACGAGTGCAGGGATTAGTGTCTTGAGCCACACAGTCTTGTAGGCTTGGGAAAACCCTCCCATCGAGATTTCTAGGTTCAATGTCACACTAGCAGATGGAATGAAAGTAAGGCCATTTGGAGTTTTAAAGAACTGGCCAGTAAAGATTACAGGTGTCAAGCTCTCTGTACACTTTATTGTTATGAAGGGAGTGGACTACGACATCTTGCTAGGCCGACCCTGGATGAGAAATGCACGTGTTCTTTGTACACTTTATTGTTATGAAGGGAGTGGACTACGACATCTTGCTAGGCCGACCCTGGATGAGAAATGCACGAGTCATCGAGGACTGCGGCAACAGTCTAATCTTCTTAGGGAATCGGAATGAAGTAGTAAGGGTGAAGATGGATACATGGAAGATAACATCTATTGATCTAGATGTCATGTCAGCCACATCGAGGGGTGACACACAACCGACCACATTGTATGGGCCGCTGACCAAGTATATCCCCTGCCTTGAGGATGAGTGAGATTGGATGCATGTCCTTGCATCCATTGATCTCCCATTCTCAGACGATGAGGAGGAGTATAAGTAAGCCGCACAAGTCATGTGCACGCCAAATGAGGAACACTCAGTACCACTTTACATGATGGCAAGGAGTGCATGTGCTCAACCCAAACCTGTCACTTTCCATGTCCCAAATACTAAGCTAGAATTCCACAAAACCCTAGAGTATCTGACAAGCATATTGGAGGGCAATCCTTTTGCTAATCTCTTGCCCCTCAGAGACCTCTTGGGTAAGCATAGGTGGAAGTGAACCAAAGTTCACGACTTGAACTTGCTATACAATTGGGCTCTAGTTACCAATGAGAAAGAGGCTAGAAAGGAGGACCTAGGAGACGATGAGCAGTTAGGGAGTGATGGTTCTGACAATGAATATGAAGATTAATCCTCCATCAGTGAGAAGAGTGAGGAGGAAATGGATACTATGGAGTACAATACTGATCGACTAGTGATAGAGCAAATAAGAGCAGACTCCAGGCCTCGAGAAAGGAATGCATATGAGATCAAGAGAGGAGTTATGAAATTGGATTGCGATCACTCTTGGTTGGAACGCATAGGGGCAGTAGATTATGAGTAGGCTACAATTTTCCAACCACCAGTGGTACCTGTGTTTAGGACAGACGCACTTACTGAACTACGACCACCCGGGGAGACTCCTTCCTCCAGTGAGGGTTGTGAGTTCAACTCGCAGTTTGAAATCAGTACGAAGAGCGACCCCAAAATACCCATCCCATCCAAAACCAAACACACAAAGGGGACTTACCGGTCCACCTAAGCCGCAATCGGCTAAAGGAGGAAAGAAACAAACAAACAAAAGAGTCAGACGCAGAACGACAGAAGAAATCGCAAGACCTACCCAAACGCTTGACTAAGTTCAAGAAGGGTGACAGAGTGACGGTCCTGCTAGGAGCAAAGAGGCATGGCCAGACCAGCAAGCCTATTGAAGGACCCGCCAAGGTCAATGAAGTCAACCTGGGAAGGGAAGTGTCAAGAATCACATGATGCGGGGATTTGCTTGAGCTACTGCACCAAACACACACTGTATACACAAGAGGAAGCTCACTTAAGAATACAAGAAGAGAGATGGAGACCAAAACGTTTTCTTGCTGATTTTTCTTCTTCTTCCACACACTATACGATGTACACAAAGTACAGATAAGATACTGTTGAGATATCGAGCTCCACTCGTGATACGCCAGGGTGACCATTGTGTATTTATGTCACCAACTTGTCAGTTGCAGACGCGGTTGGTACACCGCCCATGAATAATAGCTACATGATAGCTATCCTTATCTACTCTAGTTCGTGGCTCAGTTAGTATGCCACCTTAGTTAGTTGAGTTTGGTTTGAGACCCATATATAGGGTTCTTCTATTTCTTTGTACTTGAGTTCTTTTGGCTTACACAACTAAGAAGAGGAAAACTGTTTTCAGCCTCCACCTTTGTGTGTATTCCCCCATTGTGCAAGCAAGAAAGCTACAAGTGAGACTCCTTCCTTCTCTCCCACAATCTTGACATGGTATCAGAGCCTTGTTCGTGGTAAGGAGCTCAAGAAAGCAAGCCAAGCTCGCGGTGATTTGGTAAGAGGAGCAGTGTTGCTTTCATTTTCTGTTTTGGGAGCAGATCTCTGCAGGTAGCACAACCAGAAATTGCAAGAGTGCATTGTCTCAGGTTGAGACGCCCTTCGCGGTGAAGCAAGAGGGTAGTATATGCTGCGGGCAAGGGCTTTAGCCCTTGGCGACCTTATTTTTTTGATTTGGGGCCATTTCGGGGCCTGTTTTGGAGGCGGAAGTTTTCTGCACGCACTCAGGAAAAGGCCCAGTTTTATGCTGTGCAGCCAATGTTCTACAGGTCGGTGAAAAGTTACTATAGAAATTGCATCGTATGCTTGTGCGCAGAGACATTGGGAGTTACAGAATCATCCCTGTTGCCTGTTGATGCAAAATTGTCACTAGAAAGTGACTGTGTGGTCAAATACCACTTTCGTCAGTTTTGCAGATTTGCCTTTGTGAGGCTGAAGCTGTGTTCTTTGCAGTGACAGAATTTTTTGCAGTGTTCTGTAATGGCGTCTGATTCTCTCTCACAGATTGTCACTGAAAAGCTTGACAAGAACAACTTCCAAGCATGGAAGTTTAGAATGACGAATTTCCTTATGGGAAAAGGATATTAGGAATTTGTTGCAGGAAATGAAGAAGAACCAGTGCAGGCATTTAAAGCATGGCATGAGAGAGCCAGGAAAGTTATGTACTGGCTGTCTATCAGCATTTCAAACTCTATGATTGTGCATATTCAAGATGCAAGTACGCCAAAGGAGGCATGGGATACTTTGTCAAAAATGTATAGCACAAATACGCAAGCCAGGAAAATGCAGCTCAAGCAAGAGTTGCATAATGTGCAAAGAGAAAATATGAGCATCAATGACTACCACATGAAGGTGAACAAGATTGCAGATGCACTTGCTTCCATTGGGTCGCCAGTGGAAGATGATGATTTAGTTTCTGTGACCTTGAATGGTCTAGGAAAGGATTATGCACAGTTCCGAACATCCATTTCCGTCCGTGAAAGATTTCCTGATTTTGAGGAGTTGATTGCTCTTCTAATTTCTGAGGAGCAAAGAAATGGTGGTGCATCTTCTTCAGGAGGAACTTCAAAAGAAGCTGTCTTTTACTCAAATGCTGGAAGAGATAGAGGCAGAGGTAGAGGAGGCCGATATGGAGGCCATGGTAGAAATCAGAATATGCAGCAAACTCAAGAAAACCAGTCCTATGGAGGAGGACGTGGTAACTCTAGAGGCAAGGGGAGCCAAAGAGGTCGTGGTGGATGGCAAAGAGGCCAAAATGCAAACAGTAATGTTGAATGCTACTACTGTGGTAAAATGGGTCATATGACTAAAGACTGCTATAAAAAGCAGAATGACATCATGAATGGAAAACTGCAACAAGGGAATTATGCATCTTCTAGTAGACAGGGTGATGACAGAAATGAGCACTTGTTTATGGTGCAGCACATGAACAATTCTGTGACAAGTGCAGAAGAAAGCAATGATGTATGGTATGTTGACTCAGGTGCATCAAACCACATGACAGGTCATGCAGAATGGATGGAGGATGCAAGAAAAATGGAAAAACCAGGATTTGTGGAGACTGGTGATGATATTGCACATCCTATTGTGCAGATTGGAAAAATTCCTTTGTCTATGCAGGATGGGAAAAAGAAATACCTATCCAATGTATTTCATGTCCCGAATATCACCAAGAATCTGGTTTCTGTTGGTCAAATGTTTGAGCAGGGCTTGCAGGTCAGATTTAATCCTCATGGATGCTTTGTTGAGGATATGAAAAATAAAGGTCGCTTGATAGCAAAAGAAAAGAAGAAGGGCAGAATGTTTATATTGGATGCAGACATGTCTGAATTGAGTGCAGCAATGTTTGCACATGGGACCGGTGTAGTTGCAGATATTGATATCTGGCATAAACGCATTGGTCATGTTAATGTACAGCGACTTAAATCAATGCAGGCCCAAAATATTGTTGCAGGTTTGCCTAAATTCAAGGTTGCAGAAATGCATAAGGTATGTGAAGCCTGTCAGTTTGGAAAACAGGCAAGGAAACCATTTCCTAGACATGTTCAAGAGAGTGAGAAGCCATTGGACTACTAAAGCTGCATCTCTTGGAGGCTGTCATTATTTTGTCACTTTTATTGATGACTATAGCAGAAAAGTTTGGGTGTATTTTATGAAGAAAAAAAAGTGAAGTTTTTGGGCATTTCAAAACCCTTAAAGCTATGGTTGAAAAAGAAACAGGCCTGCAAATAAAATGCCTAAGGTCAGATGGAGGGGGAGAGTACCTCTCAAATGAGTTTGCAAGGTTCCTGCTAGACCATGGCATAAAGCAGTAATATTCATGCAGTCATACCCCACAACAAAATGGAATTGCAGAAAGGAAAAACAGGCATATTGGAGAGGTATCTCATGCCATGCTCAATGAAAAAGACTTGCCAGATTTTAATTGGGTTGAAGCAGTTGCTACAGCAGTCTACATAATGAACAGGACACCCACTACAGCAATACATGGAATGACTCCAGAGGAGAGGTATACTGGTAGGAAACCAGATATTTCTCATTTGAAAATTTTTGGTTGCATTGCCTATGTACATGTGCCAGATGAGTTGAGATCCAAGTTGGATCCAAAAGCTGAGAAGTGCATCTTTATTGGTTACTCTCTGCAGCAAAAAGGGTATAGATGCTATAACCCTTCTACTCGTAAGTTTACACTGAGCAGAGATGTTGTTTTTGATGAGATGAGTAGCTGGTATAAACCAGTAAATGTGATTGATGATGTAGATGCACAAAATGGTAATGCTGCACAGAATTCACAGCAGCAGTCACAAAATATTAGTGGACCTGGAGCGTCCTCTAGCAGTGGTTCACATTCTTCGCCATGGACAGGCAGATTGAGATCAGGAGAATCTTCTCAAAGTAATGCAGATAGTGGTATGCAGGTATCACGAAAAGGAAAAGAGAAGGTTGATCAGCCCATGTTTGATGTGAATACAGGTCACTCTTATGTGGATGGTGAATCCAGTGGCTCAGAACAGAGCATTGATGATGAGTTGGGTATTCCTTCTATTGTTACACCTGGAGTAAGGAAGATCAGGGATGTTTTGAGAGCACCTGGGAGTGAACCTACTTTGCGTAGGTCTACGAGAGCTAGGTATCCTGTGGATAGGCTGAAATATGATGGATTTACAGCCATTCACTATGCATATATAGTCAAAGTGATACAGGAACCAGAACCCACTTCTTTTGAGAAAGCCATGGGAAAAGAAAAATGGGAGAACATGGATGAAGAAATGGATGCCTTGGAAGCAAATGCTACATGGGAATTGGTACCTTTGCCTAAAGGTAAAAATGCAATTGGCTGTAAGTGGGTTTATAAGGTGAAGCACAATGCAGATGGTACTGTGAACAGATACAAGGCAAGATTAGTAGTCAAGGGGTATGCACAAATATATGGCATTGACTATAAAGAAACATTCAGTCCGGTTGCAAGGATGGCAACCGTAAGAGCAGTCATTGCTATGGCTGCATCAAAGGGATGGTCTTTACATCAGATGGATGTAAAGAATGCCTTCTTGCATGGTGATTTGCAAGAAGAGATCTATATGGAGCAGCCACCAGGTTATGTGCATGCTGTTCATCCTGAGTTTGTTTGCAGATTGAAGAAAGCCTTGTATGGCTTGAAGCAAGCACCTAGAGCATGGTCTGACAAGATAGGACAGTATCTTGTCACTATTGGCTTTCAGATTTCCAAGGCAGATTTCTCACTTTATGTGAGAAAAACAGAGAAAGGTATTATGCTACTTGTCATTTATGTTGATGATTTGATTGTGACAGGTGACAGTGATGAAGATATCCTTCATGTGAAAATGCTATTGAAGCAGAAGTTTGAAATGAAGGATTTAGGAGAGCTGCGTTATTTCTTGGGTATTGAGGTGATTAGATCACTAAGTGGGATACAGTTCTTGCAGAGGCAGTATGGAATGGACATGCTGTCCAAATATGGGATGACAGGCTGTAAGCCTATTTCAGTTCCTTTGGAGCAGAATGTGAAGCTGAGCACAGATGCAGGTGAGCTTCTAGAAGACTCTACTATGTACAGACGCATAGTAGGAAGTTTGATTTATATGACTATTACCAGGCCAGATTTGAGCTATGCTATTGGATTGGTAAGTCAGTTTATGCAGGCTCCAAGGAAACCACATTTGGATGCGGCTAGACGCATACTCAGGTATGTGAAGTCCACATTACAGTATGGACTATTTTATGAGACTGGGGTTCAGATACAGTTGCATGGATACACTGATGCTGATTGGGCTAGTAGTATTTCCGATAGATGATCTACCAGTGGATATGTGTTCTCTTTTGGGAGTACTGCAGTCACTTGGAGTAGCAAGAAACAGCCTACAGTTGCCTTGTCGAGCACAGAGGCTGAGTACAGGGGTGCAGCAATGGCTGCATGTGAGATAGCTTGGTTGCATAAGCTACTTTATGATATGCATCAGTCTACAGATGGACCAGTTGTCATTTATTGTGGCAACATGAGTAGTATACAGTTGGCAAATAACCCAGTCTATCATGCTAGAACAAAGCACATTGAGGTGCATTATCATTATGTGCGAGAGAGGGTTTTACTAGGTCTTATTGATTTAGTTTATGTCAGCACAGAGGATCAGGTAGCTGACATATTCACGAAGGCATTGGGCGCAGAGAATCTGCCCAAGTTCAGAGACCTACTTGGTGTGCAGGAATTGGGATTGAGCTCGAGGGGGAGTGCTGAGATATCGAGCTCCACTCGTGATACGCCAGGGTGACCATTGTGTATTTATGTCACCGACTTGTTAGTTTGCAGACGCGGTTGGTACACCGCCCATGAATAATAGCTACATGATAGCTATCCTTATCTACTCTAGTTCATGGCTCAGTTAGTATGCCACCTTAGTTAGTTGAGTTTGGTTTGAGACCCATATATAGGGTTCTTCTATTTCTTTGTACTTGAGTTCTTTTGGCTTACACAACTAAGAAGAGGAAAACTATTTTCAGCCTCCACCTCTGTGTGTATTCCCCCATTGTGCAAGCAAGAAAGCTACAAGTGAGACTCCTTCCTTCTCTCCCACAATCTTGACAGATACAACATAAAGGAAAGTGGCCTTCTAAGTTTAACAGTGCATAATCGACTACACTAATCAATTGGTGCTATATCTTTGCCAGTTGTAGGTAGGTGTAACAAACTAAATATAATAAGTGATAATTCAGTGGCCATGTGAGTGTCATAATTACCACCAATGTGCTAAGTGTAGACCTGCGGACCCATCTAGCTAGGCAGTCCATCATCAATGTCCACATGTGTTGAGCTTGCCATCTCAACACTCCCCCTCAAGCTCAGTTCTATCTCTATAACTCCAAGTAAGCATTGGAACTTTCGAAGCTTCTCTCCACCCAATGCCTTTATGAAAATATCAGCTATATGATCTTGTGTATTGACATATGTCAAGTCAATCTCTCCTACAAGTACCTTCTCTCTCACAAATGGTAGTGCACCTCAATGTATTTTGTCCTAGCATGGGACACTGGATTCCTAGCTAGTTGTATGTTTCTCATGTTGTCACAATGAATGACAATTGGACTATCTCCTTGCACGTCCAAATCACCTAATAACTTTTGTAGCCATACCACCTCACATGTTGCCATAGCAACACCTCTATACTCAACCTCTATACTTGATAAAGCAACTGTAGGTTGCTTTTTGCTACTCCATGTAACTGTTGCACTATCAAGGGAAAACATGAATCCACTTGTAGATCTTCTGTGTGACCTACTACCAGCCCAATCTACATCTGTGTATCCAAAGACCTGTACGTCCTTACCTACCTCATAAAAAATTCCATAATGCAAAGTGGACTTCACATATCTCAATATACATCTAACTGCATCCAAATGAGACTTTCTAGGCATTTGCATAAACTGACTGACAAGGCCAACAACATAGCTCAAGTTTGGCCTTGTGATAGTCATGTAAATCAAACTACCTACTATCCTCCTAAAAATAGTAGGGTCTTCTATCTCATCCCCAAAGTCGGCACTCAACTTCACATTTTTTTCCAATGGTACTAAAAGAGGCTTACATGTTGTCATGCCATACTTGGATAACATATCCAAGCCATACTACCTTTGGGATAGCCATATACCATTATCACATCTGATCACCTCAATACCAAGAAAGTATCTCAGCTTACCCAAATCTTCCATCTCAAACTTCTTCTTCAAGCAGTCCTTAACTTCAATAATCCCATTGTCACTGTCACATGTAATAGTCAAGTCATCCACATAGATGACTATGATGACCAAACTTGCATCTCCCTTTCTCACATAAAGTGAGTGATCAACATCAGAAATACAAAATCCAATATTGACAAGATACTCTCCAATATTTTCATACCATGCTCTAGGTTCTTGCTTTAACCCATAGAGCGCCTTCTTTAACCTGCACATATATGTGGGATGCTCTAAATCCTCATAACCTGCTGGCTATTCCTTATACACTTCTTCTTGCAATTCACCATGCAAGAAGACATTCTTAACATCCATTTGCTGCAGACTCCAACCTTTGGCTACTGCCAAGGCAATCACACATCTAACAGTTTCCATCCTAGCAATTGGACTAAATGTCTCTTCATAATCTATGCTATATGTTTGAGCATAGCCTTTTGCAACCAGCCTAGCTTTATACTGCTAACTGAACCATCTGCATTATACTTGAATTTGTAAACCCACTTATAGCCAATAGCTTTCTTACCCTTAGGTAAGGGTACCAAATCCCAAGTCCTATTGGCTTCTAATGCAGCCATCTCCTCATCCATTGATTGCTGCATCCCAATGAGTATGACCAACAACATCCTCAAAACAAGTGGGCTCAACATCCTCAACTATTTTCACCATATAAGCATAATGGTGAGTGAGGGCTGAAATGATGAACGGGTTTCCTCTTACCCATCCAACCTCCAATCCTCACTAAGAGAACTAAAGAGGGGCACCACCTAGCCAAAGGGAGGATGGGCTAGGACATCCCTTTTCTCAAAGAGAATCAAGAGAATCAAGACACAAATTTACAAGAGAGAATATATGTACTAGAAACCATATTGGAATATAAGAGAGAGAGATGAGAGGAGAGGGAGACAAGAAGATAAGAGGTAGAAGAAACTTGCCATTATGCTACATGGAATGAGAAGATGAGAAGAGAGGGAGATAATAGGAGAAGAGGTAGAGAAAGCTTGCCATTATACTACATAATAAAAGAACTTACTCATAGCTTACCTCAAAGAGATGAGGATATTCTAGAATGCTCTCATGGACTTGTCATTGTCCTTCCTCCTCCCCTCTTCATTCTCCATGGGCTCTTTATATAGCCTCCATGAGAGATTAGATTAAGCTAATCTTCTTGATTAACATAATCCTAGATGATGTATGGCATCTTTGAAAATATGGAGAATAGTGAATGGGACAAGTTCCCACCTTGGTCATCATGCAAGAAGCTAAGGGTGGTGGTAGACAAAATAGAGAAATGGAGCTAGATTACAAGAGGTGGGTGCCTAAAGCACATTATTATAATATATTTACAAGAAGGATACAGTGGAAAGTTGGTGTGGTGAAAGAGAGAAGAAAATTGCATGTAGCTAGCAGTCTGCACCTTCGTAACTTTAAATCTGTGAGGAATTTGAAAAAATTTTCTTCTGCAACTTTGTAGACCAGGTCGAAATCGATCGGGCATCGCAAGAAGTTTCTTGAAATTCGCTTTTTCTTGGGAGTTATTGAGATTATAAAAAATAGCTTCTAAAAAAATTCGCTTTTTCTTGGGAGTTATCGAGAATTTTCTTGAAATTCGCTTTTTCTTGGGAGTTATTGAGATTATAAAAAATAGCTTCTAAAAGCTGCTTTGACTTTAGTCCCCCATATGTATATAAATACATATAAGCATGTGACAAAAGGGGTCCATGCTTGTAAGCTTTTGTGCAAGATCCAAATGACACCATGATGTGGATATTGACTTGTGTGCTAGGGTGAGGTGTCCTCTAATGATGGTGATAGATTCCAAATCTTAGTGATGTAGACGGGGCCCATGTGTAGTTGGAGGCTAGTCCTTTGAAAACTCTATGCACTCACTCAACTCCTAGATGTAATCCATTTCCATCTTCACTAAGATAACCATCCCTTTTACCCTTTATATTGACATGCCTCCTAAAAACTTGTTCCCCCCATTTGCTAGAGTTATCATAATCGAGAAGCAATGTAGCATACCTAGTGCTTGAAGAGTAAACCCAAAGTGATATGGTAAGCTCTTGATAGGGGCTTTGGCCAAATTTTTTGGTAATAATCCGGGTTGTAAAAAACCCGGATCATTAGCCGTCCCCTTAGGCTAGAGGTATTCATGCCTCTAGCTTGATAATGATGGTCCAATAGAGCAAGGAGGACTGCACCCCCTCATTGATGGCTCTTCATTGAATGACTGCTCCAAAGTATTCATATTTCTTTGAAAATAAGGCTTCAGTCGTCATCCATTTACCCTTGTCTTGTGAACCTTTCCATCCATGTCACCTAGCTTATAGCTACCATTTGGATATCTCCTTATGACCATGAATGGCCCTTCCCACTTGAACACAAGTTTAGCATCCTTTCTATTATCAAAGCGGTTATCATAGCGTAGCACAAGTGATCCTTCCCTTATGTGTTTGCTAGCCAGTTTATTATTAAAGGTCTTTCTCCTCTCTTTAGCCTGCATGGAATAGTGTTGGACTGCTGCTTCTCTATCTAACTCCAGCCTCTCTAGATCCAAGATCCTTTCCAGTAACTTCTTATCTTGATTCTTCTCTTGACTGGCAACTAAAACAGGCAAACTGGCGAGTTCCACCTCTATAGGAAGCAAAGCCTCTTGGCCATAAACGAGGTGAAATGGAGTATAGCCAAGTGAGGTTCTGAATGAAGTCCTGTAGGCCCAAAGAGCTGCATTCAATTTTTTATCCCAGTGCTTGGGGTGCATGTGTACCTGCTTGGTAATTATCTTACAAATTAGCCCATTCACTTTTTCGACCAAACCATTAAACTGTGGATAGTAGGGAGTAGAATGCATGTGCTTGATTTTTAGCCTTTCCATTAGCTCCCCTACTAGGTTCGCCCTAAAACCAAGACCCCGATCAGAGATAATTTCCAAAGGTGTGCCAAACCTGCAACAAATATTTTCAAACACAAAATTTCCCACTTCTTGGGCTGTGATCCTACTAGTTGCTGAAGCCTCTGCCCACCTCATCATGTAGTCTACTCCCATTATGATGTATTACTTGCCAGATTGAGTTCGTGGGAGTGGTCCTATTGCATCAATCCCCCATTTCTCAAATGGGCCATATGTAGTTATGGGATTTTGTTCCTCATGCACTAGCTTCCTTGGTCCGGCCTTTTGGCAATTGTCACAAGTGCGGCACCACTGTTGCACATCTCGATGTAGACTAGGCCACACAAAACCGGCTTGGAGAATCTTCCTACTGGTTATTTCTTGAGCAAAATGTCCGCCACAAACCCCTTCATGGCAGCTCTTAATCACATCTATAATCTCCTTTGCTGTTGGCACCCTTCTAAGCACTGCATCCTTTCCTTTGCAATACAACACATCATTTATCAAGCGGTATTTAGTGGCCTTAGTAACTAGCCACCTTTTCTCACTTTTACTTATATGTGTAGGTGCCTCACCTTACTCAAGAAAATAAATCACATCTTGTAGTTGAAACTTACCCTGAAACAAGGGAAGCTTTACTGTAATGATGCCCACCATTACCTCTTTCAATTTTTTAGCTGCTAGAGCATCTGCGTCACCATTTGTGCGCCTTGGCACAAAATAGATTTGGGCTTTCTGTAGCTTTCTCATGAGAGTTTTAGCTTCTCTCATTTTTACTGCTAAGTTATCATTTTTACAAGCCCAGATTCCTTTCATTTGCTTAACAATTAGCATAGAATGACCAAAAACATTAAGCTAAGTGATATCATGTGAGAGACACCACCTCAAACCTAAAAGCAAGGCTTGATATTCTGCCTCATTGTTAGAATGGACATCCTCCAAGCTGATACCTTCTCCATCAATTTTGTCACCTTCGGGACTGAACACCACTATTCCTACTGCCGCTCTATCTTTAATACGCTTGTAGGCCCCATCGAAGTAGAGGGCATGGGCATTATCCACCCGTGGCGGCTCCTCAAGAGGAGATGTCTCCTCTTTTACCTTTCCCTTCTCCTTTTCCTTCTTTTAATGGCATCTATGGGTCAACAAATCAGCTAGGCAAGCTCGAGTAGAATCCTCCACCTTGAAGCTGTAGTCAAACTCTTGGAGTTGTATCATCCACTTAGCGATTCTAGCTGAAACATCCATGTGCTGTAAGGCATAGGGAAAATGCTCTTCTGTCATGATCACTGTGAATGGCCTAGGGAGAAGATAAGGACGAAACTTTCTTATAGCAAACATTAGAGACAAAACCATCACCTCGACCATCTTGTATCCTCGTTCTGATGCTGTCATTACTCTATTAGAAAAGTAAACCGGTCTCATTAGTCCAGTTTTAGCATCCTTTTGTATTAGTGCTGCCCCTAGAGCATCTTCCCCAAAACTCGGATTGACAAAAAACTCCTGATCCCAACAAGGCTGTAAAATTATAGGAAGGCTGCTAAGAGTCTTCTTCACCTCGTGAAAGCACCTTTTGCTTTCGTCACTCCAGAG
Organism: Lygodium microphyllum; assembly: GCF_053477565.2. Classification (NCBI taxonomy): domain Eukaryota; kingdom Viridiplantae; phylum Streptophyta; class Polypodiopsida; order Schizaeales; family Lygodiaceae; genus Lygodium; species Lygodium microphyllum. The sequence goes on along the minus strand of NC_141151.1, from coordinate 138,665,971 downwards.
GAGCTCCTCAGAGTGGGTTAACTATTGCAGTGGAAATATTAATTGAGAGAGGAGATGAATGAACCGCCCCATATATTGCACCTTCTGAATGAAAGAGGTTAGCTGCTTCACAGAAGATGGTGATGGCACCGCCAATAGGGCCTTAACTTTGTTTGGATCTGCTTCAATGCCCCTCTCACTTACGACATGCCCTAATAAAGTTACACTGCTTTCACCAATGCGACACTTCTCATGGTTTAATTGCCCCCCCATTTGTGCAAGGCGGTTGAAAGCTTCATCCACCTTTCCTAGATGTAAAGCCTTAGAACTATAAATACAAAAGTCATCAATAAAGACCCTAATGGATTTTCCAAAATATGGCTGGAAGACATAATTCATGAATCGTTGGAAGGTAGCTGGGGCATTTGTTAATCCAAATGGCATTACTTTGTAAGCAAAACAACCCCAAGGTGTAATGAAGGTGGTCTTCTGTTGATCCTTCTCAGCTATTCAGATCTGGAAATAACCTAAATACCCATCACAAACAGTGTATCTCTCATGCCCGTCCACCTCGTTGAGTATTTCATCCTAAAAGGGAAGAGGAAAGTGATCTCTCTTAGTTGCAGCATTTAGCGGCTTGTAATCCACACAAATCCTCCATTTTCCATTCTTCTTGGGTATCACCACCACAGGTGAAACCCACTTTGAGTCCCCTATTGGATAGATGAAGCCTGCCTTTAAAAGTTGTTGCACCTCAGTGAGTAGAGTGTTTTGTTGAACTACTCCCAATCGTCGTAGTCGCTGCACCACTAGCCGTGCTCCCTCTTTTAGATTAATGTGACGTTGTACTGCTGTCACACCTGTGATGTGTTCATAATCAAAAATAAAAAGTGCAGAGTGTTTTATCACCACTCCCATGTAGGCTGCCTTCTCCTCAACTGATAGATCCTTAGCCAACATTTTTTCTAACCCCTCCTTCTCAACCTTTGGAAGCTGCTGTGCAATTTCACTACTAGAAGGCCCTTTTAATGTAATCCCCATCACTTCTAGAGAGCTTTCTTCCTCCTCATTAGAAGACTCTCCCTCTGTCATAGATGACCAACCCTCGCTAGAACTCCATTCATCAGCGGTGGTCTCTAACACAAGATCCTCCTGTCGGCCCTCCTTCATGTTGTAGATAGTGCTCTTCCATTTTTTATGCAGCCTCTTTTGTGGCCTTAGCTCTAAAGCCCCTGTCTCCCAATCTTGTTTGGCTTTCATTCCCATTAGCCATGGTCGCCCAAGAATGAGCGGATAGTCGTCCCCCTTCACTGGCATCACATACATGTCAAGCTCCAATTACACTCCACACACCTTTACCTTGACTTTCTTTATAACTCCCAAACAATTTACTACTACATTGTTAGCCATTTTGGCCCCAAATTTAGTAGTTTCATTTACCTCTAATCCCAAACGATGTATCAACTTTTCCGTCATGACACAAATCTTTGCACCTCCATCCACATGTCTTTGACACTCTCTGCCCATTGATTTCGGCTTCCACTAGAGGCACAATATCTTTCATCTTTCTAGCCTGGATTGCATTCACATGTCTATTCTTCATGGGTCTAATGCTTATTATCTTTGACCATTGTCGCCGCACTGTTGGAGATAGATGTAGTAATTGTGGCCATGAAATTTTTGGCCCTTGATTCCTCACATCAGCAAAAGCAAATCATAAGCTCTAGTACCTTTACCCAGGGAAAAATCATCTAGCTCAATGTGTCGGTGTGAGCAAGCCCTCCTCTTTTTAATATTGCGTGTCTTTGTAGCCATTGATGACTCTGCCTCCTCTTCCATATTTTCAACCTCCTTTGGTGGTGTAGGCTCCATTCTCTCAATTCTCCGGGCTTTCTTCACTGGCATTGCTTCAACCTCTACTACTTTGGCCTTCCCTTTGACATCACTCTCATCTAAACTAATTATCCTAACATCATGATTCTCTGGCGGTTGGACAGGCAAGGGCGGCACCTCTGCAAGTGGTCGAGGATGTTGGAGAACTTGAACCGGTGGTGGAGGCCCTGGATTCGTTGGAACAAACCTTTCCCTAGGTGGTGTCACTTGTTGTCCCCTCCTTGGTTGGAACCCATTTCCTGGAAAACGCCTAGAATGAGGGCAAAAGTACATACCATGGCCAATCACCCCACAATTATAGCAAACATACTCTCTTTCTTGTCTCCTTGGACCTCGATTGCCTTCATTTATGAGGGGAGGGGGTCGTACTCCTTGCACCAAATTTAACGAAAGGCTTTCAAGTTGATTAGTAATGCGTTGTAGGAGCTCTTGCTGTGGTATCTCCGGTTCAGGTGGGGCCTCTGGTATTTCTCTAGGCCTTGGCATGGTTGGTAAAACCTGCATGGGCTCAACTCCCCCCTTCAACTGGGCTTGATACTTCAATTTTCTATCTTTCTCCCTCGCATAAGTGACTGATTCTTCATAGGATGTGGGAAACTTTCCTTTGACCTTCTCCCTTAGTAGAGGATGGAGTCCGGCTAGAAAACAATCTTTCTTAAGGCAATCAGGTACTCTTTCTCCCTCGGCTAAAGAGGCTGTTCATTTATCCCACAATTTTATAAACATGCCTTCATATGCTTGGTACTCCCCTGGTAAGGTTTGGCGAAGATCTAAGAGTTGTCTCCAAATATCTTCACGTGGCTCTGTATCTTGGTACTTGTACATGAATGCGGTCTTGAGATCCTCCCAATTACCCCTTGTAGCCTCTTGGAGAGCTTGATACCACACTCGAGCATCACCCTTTAGAACTAAAGAGAAGGCCCGTACTTTGGTTGCTTCATCATCCCGGCCTGTGACTAGGAATGCCATTTCTAAGTCATCCAAAAAGTCTAGAGCTTTCTCCCCTTTCTGCCCAAAAAAACTTGGAAATGCCATGTTGCCTTAGTAGAGTACGAAGATGAAAACGTCTAGACTTAAGTTATATTTTATAAGGGAAAGGATGAATGGATTCATAGATGCATTGATTTCAGCAAGACGTCTAGGCCCCAGTATGCTTCTAATAATGCCTTGGAATCTAAGCTTTGTACTAGCTACAATATGCACAGTTTGCATAGCAAGTGGACGGATAGGTCCATACAACTCGTTTTGATTCATGAGAAACTATTATAATAGGATAAAGACATGTACATTGAAGGATGCATTGTAGTCTAGCATTGGGAAGATTATAGGTTCTGGTGATACAAGAATCTCCCTTAATCTTTCAGCCCCAAAGTACATGACAAGACGCTGTTGGAAGAAAATCTTCCTACTGATGCATACATTAACTCGGATGTTTTGTACAGAGTGGAAGGTGTAGAAATTCGGGCCATTATTATTATTCATGAGTGGAGACTACTTAAGGGAGTAGAGGGAATGCACTTTCTTGAATTATGAAGGATTTTTCCCAGAGTGTTTCTTTTTGGAACCCACCAACTTTGCTATACGGAGAATTTGCTCACCAGTGATTGTTCTTGCCTTGGTGTCTCCATCCTCGGTGACATATATTTCATAAGGTGTGATGGCCACCTTTTCAACCACACCCAACCTTTGAGCTAACAACAGTTGAAGGTAGTCTCCATACTTTGCACTTCTACAAAACTCCACACCGTTCATGCATACGTGTCCTCCTTTGATGTGGATTAGGCTAGAGAGAGAGAGGGATTTGATGATTTGGAGACAAGGACCTCTCGGAAGGTCCTTCACTTTATTTTCAAAACACTCACCACAATTATGAGAACCTAGCAATTGATGGCAACATAATTTTTTCCGTTGTGAGATAATGGAATTTCTAAAGTGAACACCTTTTACCCGCATGCGTGCCGTCATCCGATAGGTATACTTTCTTTCCTGAGCTTCTTTAGGAGACAATTCTAGGAGTCGTGGACTTCGACCAGCTTCAAAAATAGTTGGTGAAGGCATTGAGGAAGAGCCACTTGGGAAACTTGTTGTAGGGGATGCACCACCATGTGTTGTATCATTCCACATAAGGAGGTAGAGAATTGTGGTTGAGAATGTCCTCAGTGGGGGCACCAAAAATGAGGGCTGAAATGATGAACGGGTTGCCTCTTACCCATCCAACCTCCAATCCTCACTAAGAGAACTAAAGAGGGGCACCACCTAGCCAAAGGGAGGATGGGCTAGGACATCCCTTTTCTCAAAGAGAATCAAGAGAACCAAGACACAAATTTACAAGAGAGAATATAGGTACTAGAAACCATATTGGAATATAAGAGAGAGAGATGAGAGGAGAGGGAGACAAGAGGAGAAGAGGTAGAAGAAACTTGCCATTATGCTGCATGGAATGAGAAGATGAGAAGAGAGGGAGATAATAGGAGAAGAGGTAGAGGAAGCTTGCCATTATACTACATAATAAAAGAACTTACTCATAGCTTACCTCAAAGAGATGAGGATATTCTAGAATGCTCTCATGGACTTGTCATTGTCCTTCCTCCTCCCCTCTTCATTCTCCATGGGCTCTTTATATAGCCTCCATGAGGGATTAGATTAAGCTAATATTCTTGATTAACATAATCCTAGATGATGTATGGCATCTTTGAAAATATGGAGAATAGTGGATGGGACAAGTTCCCACCTTGGTCATCATGCAAGAAGCCAAGGGTGGTGGTAGACAAAATAGAGAAATGGAGCTAGATTACAAGAGGTGGGTGCCCAAAGCACATTATTATAATATATTTACAAGAAGGATAGAGTGGAAAGTTGGTGTGGTGAAAGAGAGAAGAAAATTGCATGTAACCAGAAGTCTGCGCCTTCGTAACTTCAAATCTGTGAGGAATTTGAAAAAAGTTTCTTCTGCAACTTTGTAGATCAAGTCAAAACCAATCAGGCATCGCGAGAGTTTTCTTGAAATTCGCTTTTTCTTGGGAGTTATTGAGATTATAAAAAATAGCTTCTAAAAGCTGCTTTGACTTTGGTCCCCCATATGTATATAAATACATATAAGCATGTGACAAAAGGGGTCCATGCTTGTAAGCTTTTGTGCAAGATCCAAATGACACCATGATGTGGATATCGACTTGTGTGCTAGGGTGAGGTATCCTCTAATGATGGTGATAGATTCCAAATCTTAGTGATGCAGACGGGGCCCATGTGTAGTTGGAGGCTAGTCCTTTGAAAACTCTATGCACTCACTCAACTCCTAGATGTAATCCATTTCCATCTTCACTAAGATAACCATCCCTTTTACCCTTTACATTGACATATAGTAATGAGAGCAAGGAGTTGTTGAAAGAGTTGATACAAGCACAGGTTGAACGGAGAGAACAAGTGAGTGAGGCCATACTTGAAACAAAGAGGTTAGGAGACAAGCCCAAGGATAGAGTTTGGACTTAAAATATCATAGAAGATCACGAAAGAAGCCCAATCCTTATAGATGAAGGCATCAATGGAGAGCTAGCACAACACCACAATGGATATCCAAGGCGTTGCTTCGTGCTCAAGGGTATTATGCATGCAACTGATGGATTTGGGTACCAAAACCCCCTGCTAAACCACCTCGGTCAGAAGCCCAAATTAGGTCAAAATCAACAAGGCATGGGAGGAACCCTAAACGAAAATCCGATTCTCGAACCAAAAATATTGGAGTGATTGCGCCCCTCACAATTGAAATCAAGAAACCGAACATGACCCATCAAAAACTAGATCCTCAGCCTAGCATGCTTAGCAAGCAGATATCAGAGGGATCCATCGAGTGTGCACAAGGTCCACTAGTGCCCAAGGAGCCTTTGACTTCCCAAGAGGATAATGAGCACCACAAGCACAACGTCACTCATGATAAGGCTGATTGCTCAGCAAAGCTAATGACGGAATCCTCCAACAATCACAAGCAAATCATTCAGCCGGTGCCACGTCCGCCTAAGAGTCCTAAGTCTACTACGTCCTCTCTTCCCAAATGGACCCAGGAAGCACAATGGCAGTTGTCAATGGCAGGGGCTCACTCCCAATCTCTGTCTCCATCAAAGCTTCCAAAAACCCAAGAGGGGAAACATGACACTAGCCGTAGCTCTCGGCCCAAGGATATGCCCGTGCGACCCAATGTGACTGGATTCGATCTACACAAGTGAATGCTTAGAGGAAAACAAAAGAGATGACCATGTCCAATCACCCCAGGGACTTGACATTGCGATCCACAAAGAGTAACCAGCCCACTGGACTAAATGCCACTGCTTCCAATCAAGGATCGTAGTAGTCACAACCCTCAACCGTGAGTACACCCCTTGCAGAACGTGTCCCTAACAACTCATCTGCAGAGGAGGTGCCGCAACCAGTATCCTTGACAACTCCAATCCGTTCCAAGCACCTAAAGCCTAGGCTCAAGGATAAACCCCTCAAAGATGTGACCAAGGAGTTGACGCATCAAACCACTCAACCTAGTAAGGCTATTCAGCGGGCCATGGCTATGTTCCATGAGGACACACTAGAGAAAGGAAATGCTAAGGCCCAACCAGGCACAACAATGGTTGACCTAGTCCAAGGTCCTGAACCATTGAGAGATATACCTTCACTGCCTAAGAGAAAGAGGAGAAAATAGCGCAAACAACAGCAACTACAGGTGGTCGTGTATCCCAAGAGCATTGAGACCAAGAGCGTTGGAGAGCTAGGGAATAAAGCATCAAGTCCATCCACCAATGAACCCATTGATGTCTCTCCTAATAACGATGAAACCTCAGACACATCCGTGTGCTCTAAAAAATTAAAGCAGTCGTTGCATCAACAGTTGCTTATGTCCAAGGAGAACCATGATGCAATAACGAAGCCTCGAGAGAAACATGGAAACCCCGAGCACATGAGCACTCCTAGCATTGACCAATCTTGCTCATCTAGGCCTGAGCGCCCAGCTACGCTAAAGCCCAGGCAAAACTCCTAGAACCCTGAGTGAGATGGCAACCGAGCAAGCCCTCGTTGAACATAGAAGTGTCGCAAAATGCCTAGCTGAGTTGGATGCCAAGCTCAAGGTGTTCGCACGTGTCTATGTCTTGGTAGACATGCGTGCATTCCCTAAAGAGCAGCTCGGAGAATACTTGTCCTTTCCTTTATCTTGGGAAGAGCAAGAACATCTCGACGAGCACTATAGCAGGCTCCTGCATGAACGCTTGCTACTCATCTCGGGCGAGGAAGCCGACAAATTGTGGTTAATTGTCACATTCAATGAGGCACTCTGCCAACCAAATCTCTTAGGGATAGAGCAACCAAAGCAACTGTCAGAAGGCCAAGTCGATTTGAACAGCGTTGGTGTGAAAATCGCGTTGCAATGGCCGAGCTAGGAGCTCAGATCATGATAGTCTCTGAGGAGCGATTGGCCAAATGGCGATCCCAAAGAGACCCAACCTATGTGGCACCAACTTCCCTTCGAGTGTTGACTGCCATTCGGGGCACGGACTTGGCTGAACCAAGCCAAGAAAACCCTCTACTTGATAAGGTTCTCACTGAGGAGGAGTTACATGTTGCCAGTAGACTCGGACAAGGTTCCATGCTACTCGATGTGGAAAAATATCTATCAGTATTGAGTAAGCTTTCACGTATACTAGATGCGTATGCCATGCTTCAGTACAATCCCGAGTTCTACAATTGGTTTCTATCCTCGTGAAGTGACAGGGATTTGTAAAAATGTGTATATATAAACAATGATTTTTGTGTCACCCTGTATAGACACTATCAACACACACAAGCAATAAAAAGTCAAGCACAGATAGAAGAATCGTGGCTAACAGGCTAGGCTAGTCAAGTCCCGCTTTCACATGATCATGCCTGCCTCCAGGCAAGGGGCATGCACCCCGCATTGCCACCATGAAAAGCCCTGACCAACATCTCTAGTGATGAAAGTAGGGCGCAGTCCCTCTCTATACACTTTTTCCTTTTCGGCCTATCCTTCCGAGGATGAGCCCTCCCAACACGGGACCACCAACTGATGTAACTCGGCGTGAGTCAAGATCTACTAGTAGCTAGAGACTAAATGGACACCATTACGGGGGCCATCTCTCTACAACGAGTACAATATGTTCCGCACCTTCTCTTCTAGTCATTTGCATTTGACAACCCACAATGAAATCCCTCCTATGTGAACAATCTTATTCCGTATCAAGGCCTAATCCTTGGATTGCATCTTGCAGGCCCCTTGAAGGAAAACATGGAGAACCACGAGCAGCTGGCATGCAAAGATGCTCTTCGTGGACGATGGGAACATGTGGCACGCACCCCTCCACTGGTGCGCTATGTTCCCACTCTCAAGAGATATGCAAAGAAACGCGGACCTAAGTGGCACCATCCCAGACGAAGGCCTAAAAATCCTCGGACCAGGAAAGTTGAAGCTCAGCAAAGCGTGCAAGCCGTGGTGAGACCAGTTGCACAAATCCCGCACGAGCGCTCAAGCACCAGATGCCCAAGGGTAGGAAAGGCAGCCAGGGAGACAGGGAAGAGTTCAACAAATTATTTAAAGGCTTTTTGGAAATGGTGGTGTCTCGGGACTATACCATTCATGTCCCGGCCGACGTGTGCCTTGCCCGACCTCACGATGGTCTCGCACCAGCATCAGCCTAGTACCTAACCAATGGACTCGCCCCACCTAATAGAAATCGACTAAGCCACTATGATGTACAAGTAGCTTGACAAGTTATCAGGACCTAACTTTTTGTCTTTTAATGGGTAAAAGGGCAACCCTCCACTTGTACAACTTCTTCTACCTATCTCTAATGTATGCTGCATCTTTGACAAGCAATCACATGGGCATTGCAATTAACATCATAGCATTTTGAAAAGTCATGTTTTAACATAGCTACATTTATTGAATTACTTAACAAAATCAAGCATGTGCTCTCACGACGTGACAAGTGGATGCAGGATAACACAGGTCTTCGTCCAAACGTGTTCAATACCTGGGTCAATGCAAAACCACGACCGTGCACTAATCGCAACAAAGTCACATTGCTAAACGTGAACAATGTTGAGATATCGAGCTCCACTCGTGATACGCCAGGGTGACCGTTGTGTATTTATGTCACCGACTTGTCAGTTGCAGATGTCATTGGTACACCGCCCATGAATAATAGCTACATGAAAGCTATCCTTATCTACTCTAGTTCGTGGCTCAGTTTGTATGCCACCTTAGTTAGTTGAGTTTGGTTTGAGACCCATATATAGGGTTCTTCTATTTCTTTGTACTTGAGTTCTTTTTGGCTTACACAACTAAGAAGAGGAAAACTATTTTTCAGCCTCCACCTTGTGTGTATTCCCCCATTGTGCAAGCAAGAAAGCTACAAGTGAGACTCCTTCCTTCTCTCCCATAATCTTGACATGGTATCAGAGCCTTATTTGTGGTAAGGAGCTCAAGAAAGCAAGCCAAGCTCGCGGTGTTCAGGTAAGAGGAGCAGTGTTGCTTTCATTTTCTGTTTTGGGAGCAAATCTCTGCAGGTAGCACAGCCGAAAATTGCAAGAGTGCATTGTCTCAGGTTGAGACGCCCTTCGTGGTGAAGCAAGAGGGCAGTATATGCTGGGGGGAGGGGCTTTAGCCCTTGGCGACCCTGTTTTTTTTATTTGAGGCCATTTTCGGGGCCTGTTTTGGAGGCGGAAGTTTTCTGCACGCACTCAGGAAAAGGCCCAGTTTTATGCTGTGCGACCACTGTTCTACAGGTCGGTGAAAAGTTACCACAGAAATTGCATCGTATGCTTATGTGCAGAGACATTGGGAGTTACAGAATCATCCTTGGTTCCAGTTTATGCAAAATCGTCACTAGGAAGTGACTATGTGGTCAAATACCACTTTCGCCAGTTTTGCAGATTTGCCCTTGTGAGGCAGAAGCTGTGTTCTTTGCAGTGATAGAATTTTTTGCAGTGTTCTGTAATGGCATCTGATTCTCTTTCACAGATTGTCACTGAAAAGCTTGACAAGAACAACTTCCAAGTATGGAAGTTTAGAATGACGAATTTCCTTATGGGAAAAGGATATTGGAAATTTGTTGCAGGAAATGAAGAAGAACCAGTTCTTCCTGATGTTTCCAATCAACAGCAAATGCAGGCATTTAAAGCATGGCATGAGAGAGCCACGAAAGTTATGTACTGGCTGTCTATCAGCATTTCAGACTCTATGATTGTGCATATTCAAGATGCAAGTACTCCAAAGGAGGCATGGGATACTTTGTCAAAAATGTATAGCACAAATACGCAAGCCAGGAAAATGCAGCTCAAGCAAGAGTTGCACAATGTGCAAAGAGAAAATATGAGCATCAATAACTACCACATGAAGGTGAAGAAGATTACAGATGCACTTGCTTCCATTGGGTCGCCAATGGAAGATGATGATTTCCTATGACCTTGAATGGTCTAGGAAAGGATTATGCACAGTTTCGGACATCCATTTCAGTTCGTGAAAGATTTCCTGATTTTGAGGAGTTGATTGCTCTTCTAATTTCTGAGGAGCAAAGAAATGGTGGTGCATCTTCTTCAGGAGGAACTTCAAAAGAAACTGTCTTCTACTCAAATGTTGGAAGAGGTAGAGGCAGAGGTAGAGGAGGCCGATTTGGAGGCCGTGGTAGAAATCAGAATATGCAGCAAACTCAAGAAAACCAGTCCTATGGAGGAGAACGTGGTAACTCTAGAGGCAAGGGGAGCCAAAGAGGTCGTGGTGGATGGCAAAGAGGCCAAAATGCAAACAGTAATGTTGAATGCTACTACTGTGGTAAAATGGGTCATATGGCTAAAGACTGCTATAAAAAGCAGAATGACATCATGAATGGAAAATTGCAACAAGGGAATTATGCATCTTCTAGTAGACAGGGTGATGACAGAAATGAGCATTTGTTTATGGTGCAGCACATGAACAATTCTGTGACAAGTGCAGAAGAAAGCAATGATGTATGGTATGTTGACTCAGGTGCATCAAACCACATGACAGGTCATGCAGAATGGATGGAGGATGCAAGGAAAATGGAAAAACCAGGATTTGTGGAGACTGGTGATGATACTGCACATCCTATTGTGCAGATTAGAAAAATTCATTTGTCTATGCAGGATGGGAAAAAGAAATACCTGTCCGATGTATTTCATGTCCCGAATATCACCAAGAATCTGGTTTTTGTTGGTCAAATGGTTGAGCAGGGCTTGCAGGTCAGATTTAATCCTCATGGATGCTTTGTTAAGGATATGAAAAATAAATGTCTCTTGATAGAAAAAGGAAAGAAGAAGGGTAGAATGTTTACGTTGGATGCAGACATGTCTGAATTGAGTGCAGCAATGTTTGCACATGGGACCGGTGTAGTTGCAGATATTGATATCTGGCATAAACGCATTGGTCATGTTAATGTACAGCGACTTAAATCAATGAAAGCCCAAAATATTGTTGCAGGATTGCCTAAATTCAAGGTTGCAGAAATGCATAAGGTATGTGAAGCCTGTCGGTTTGAAAACAGGCAAGGAAACCATTTCCTAGACATGTTCAAGAGAGTAAGAAGCCATTGGAATTAATCCACTCTGATGTGTGGACTACTAAAGCTGCATCTCTTGGAGGCTGTCATTATTTTGTTACTTTTATTGATGACTATAGCAGAAAATTTTGGGTGTATTTTATGAAAAAGAAAAGTGAAGTTTTTGGGTATTTCAAAACTCTTAAAGCTATGGTTGAAAAAGAAACAGGCCTGCAAATAAAATGCCTAAGGTCAAATGGAGGGGGAGAGTACCTCTCAAATGAGTTTGCAAGGTTCCTGCAGGAGCATGGCATAAAGCAGCAATATTCATGCAGTCATACCCCACAACAAAATGGAATTGCAGAAAGGAAAAACAGGCATATTGGAGAGGTATCTCGTGCCATGCTCAACGAAAAAGACTTGCCAGATTTTTACTGGGCTGAAGCAGTTGCTACAGCAGTCTATATAATGAATAGGACTCCCACTGCAGCAATACATGGGATGACTCCAGAGGAGAGGTATACTGGTAGGAAACCAGATATTTCTCATTTGAAAATTTTTAGTTGCATTGCCTATGTACATGTGCCAGATGAGTTGAGATCCAAGTTGGATCCAAAAGCTGAGAAGTGCATCTTTATTGGTTACTCTCTGCAGCAAAAAGGGTATAGATGCTATAACCCTTCGACTCGTAAGTTTACAGTGAGCAGAGATGTTGTTTTTGATGAGATGAGTAGCTGGTATAAACCAGTAAATGTGATTGATGATGTAGATGCACAAAATGGTAATGTTGCACAGAATTCACAGCAGCAGTCACAAAATATTAGTGGACCTGGAGTGTCCTCTAGTAGTGGTTCACATTCTTCACCATGGACAGGCAGATTGAGATCAGGAGAATCTTCTCAAAGCAATGCAGATAGTGGTATGCAAGTATCACAAAAAGGAAAAGAGAAGGTTGATCAGCCCATGTTTGATGTGAATGCAGGTCACTCTTATGTGGATGGTGAATCCAGTGGCTCAGAACAAAGCATTGATGATGAGTTGGGTATTCCTTCTATTGTTACACCTGGAGTAAGGAAGACCAGGGATGTTTTGAGAGCACCTGGGAGTGAACCTACTTTGTGTAGGTCTACGAGAGCTAGATATCCTGTGGATAGGCTGAAATATGATGGATTTACAGCCATTCACTATGCATATATGGTCAAAGTGATACAGGAACTAGAACCTACTTCTTTTGAGCAAGCCATGGGAAAAGAAAAATGGGAGAAAGCCATGGATGAAGAAATGGATGCCTTGGAAGCAAATGCTACATGGGAATTGGTATCTTTGCCTAAAGGTAAGAATGCAATTGGCTGTAAGTGGGTTTATAAGGTGAAGCACAATGCAGATGGTTCTGTGAATAGATACAAGGCAAGATTAGTAGTCAAGGGGTATGCACAAACATATGGCATTGATTATGAAGAAACATTCTGTCCGGTTGCAAGGATGGCAACCGTAAGAGCAGTCATTGCTATGGCTGCATCAAAGGGATGGTCTTTACATCAGATGGATGTAAAGAATGCCTTCTTGCATGGTGATTTGCAAGAAGAGGTCTATATGGAGCAGCCACCAGGTTATGTGCATGCTGTTTATCCTGAGTTTGTTTGCAGGTTGAAGAAAGCCTTGTATGGCTTGAAGCAAGCACCTAGAGCATGGTCTGACAAGATAGGACAGTATCTTGTCACTATTGGCTTTCAGATTTCCAAGGCAAATTTCTCACTTTATGTGAGAAAAACAGAGAAAGGTATTATGCTACTTGTCATTTATGTTGATGATTTGATTATGACATGTGACAGTGATGAAGATATCCTTCATGTGAAAATTCTATTGAAGCAGAAGTTTGAGATGAAGGATTTGGGAGAGCTGCGTTATTTCTTGGGCATTGAAGTGATTAGATCACCAAGTGGGATACAGCTCTTGCAAAGGTAGTATGGATTGGACATGCTATCCAAATATGGGATGACAGGCTGTAAGCCTATTTCAGTTCCTTTGGAGCAGAATGTGAAGCTGAGCGCAGATGCAGGTGAGCTTCTGGAAGACCCTACTATGTACAGACGCATAGTAGGAAGCTTGATTTATATGACTATTACCAGGCCAGATTTGAGCTATGCTGTTGGAATGGTAAGTCAGTTTATGCAGGCTCCAAGGAAACCGCATTTGGATGCGGCTAGACGCATACTCAGGTATGTGAAGTCCACATTGCAGTATGGACTATTTTATGAGACTAGGGTTCAGATACAGTTGCATGGATACACTGATGCTGATTGGACTGGTAGCATTTCTGATAGACGATCTACCAGTGGATATGTGTTCTCTTTTGGGAGTGCTGCAGTCACTTGAAGCAGCAAGAAATAGCCTAAAGTTGCCTTATCCAGCACAGAGGCTGAGTACAGGGGTGCAGCAATGGCTGCATGTGAGGTAGCTTGGTTGCATAAGCTACTTTATGATATGCATCAGTCTATAGATGGGCCAGTTGTCATTTATTGTGACAACATGAGCAGTATACACTTGGCAAATAACCCAATCTATCATGCTAGAACAAAGCACATTGAGGTGCATTATCACTATGTGCGGGAGAGGGTTTTACTAGGTCTTATTGATCTAGTTTACGTCAGCACAGAGGATCAGGTAGCTGACATATTTACGAAGGCATTGGGCGCAGAGAAGCTGCGCAAGTTTAGAGACTTGCTTGGTGTGCAGGAATTGGGATTGAGCTCGAGGGGGAGTGTTGAGATATCGAGCTCCACTCGTGATACGCCAGGGTGACCGTTGTGTATTTATGTCACCGACTTGTCAGTTTGCAGATGTGGTTGGTACACCGCCCATGAATAATAGCTACATGACAGCTATCCTTATCTACTCTAGTTCGTGGCTCAGTTTGTATGCCACCTTAATTAGTTGAGTTTGGTTTGAGACCCATATATAGGGTTCTTCTATTTCTTTGTACTTGAGTTCTTCTTGGCTTACACAACTAAGAAGAGGAAAACTGTTTTTCAGCCTCCACCTTGTGTGTATTCCCCCATTGTGCAAGCGAGAAAGCTACAAGTGAGACTTCTTCCTTCTCTCCCATAATCTTGACAAACAATCACCCTTGCGAGTGCCCACATCGCACGAACCAATGCGTAGTCATGGGCTACACTCTCTTCTTGGATCAAGCTCTACACTCACGACGGGGGACGCTGCAATCGTACCGATATCGCAACAACGGCTCCCTTAACAACAAGGCTAGGGCCAAATCATCACGGTCATATCCATTTCTTGAGCCTCCTAGGCTTGACATGTTCGGACCCATTGAAAGGATCATAGCCTCTGCATATTGCAATGGTTGTACTGTGGCAAAAAAAAAACCGCACCTAGGGGTCCTCAAATTAGGTGCATCCAGTGACCTTGGTCGGCTGGATCCGTCCCTAGTCCCTTAGCCCCCTAACATCACCCACAATAGTTCAGGGCACATCAAGGGCAAAACAGCCCTAGGGAGATTGTCTCACCTGTGGTTGGACATGTTACCCTAAACCATTCACACGATTCCCGCTTCCACTTTGCCTTAAAACCATGGCAATCAATTGGGGTATGCACTACACGAATGGCCACGAACAATACACTGTCCTCATCCACAAGCCTAATGTCTCCCACTTATGGCTCATCCACTCTCGTTGTGTCCTACTCTGCTACGTCATGCAATCACAATGCACAGGATGTCGCACCCACCTTCACATGGATCACTTTGCTTCACCTACACGACGTTATGAGCCACCAGGCCGTAAGCCTTCTACCTACATAATATCTAAGTATGCACAAGCACTAACAATATCTGTATGAGATTCTATACACCATTTGGGTCCTCAAGTGCAGGACAACACTCGAGGCTTGCTTAGAGTTCGACCTGTCTCTCAAACTCATCAAAATATGTATTGTGCACACTCAGACGACTAGCATCACCTGTTAGGGAGAGACTACCTGAGAGGTTTTCCAATTGTAGGTATTAAAGACTCCAATGAAAGAGCTGTCAGCTCTACATCAACACTCAACTCTGAACTATTTTCCTTTACTTCATCATGCAAGACCACCAGAGAATCATCATGAGCAGAATCCACCATGAGCATCCCAATAACATCAACACCCGTGCCAGCTTTGAGTGACCATTCCCAACAAGAGTAGCCCTATCGCCACCTACAACAATCATATCAACAGCCAATCAGAATAGCAAAGTGCCACCACCGACCTTCATCCGCACCAACATCAGAACTCCTCCAAGGCAAACCACAATAGTCCCTTCCACCCACGTCTTCGGTGCAAGCTCCGCATGCTACCTTCAACGAAGAGTGCCATGGGACTCGCACTCGTCTAAGAGGGGGGTAATGTTAACCCCAACATGAAGAAAGCAAAAGGAAATGCAGGGCAAAGGCGGAAAAAAGGTAGCTCGACTAAAGAAAGAAGAGGAGAAAAGGCCAAAAGCACAAGGGCAACCTTAAAAGTCCAAGGCAGCTTTCTGCAAAAGGGGAAAGGTGCATTTTAAAATACAAAGGCGCACTCTAAAATATTGTAAAAGAGTGCCAAGTGGTGGAAAATCCGAAAAGCTAAAATAAAAGGTAAAGACAAAGACAAAGGCCAAGGCAAGAGAAATGAAAGGCAAAGGCGCACCAGGAAAAGCACAAGACAAAACTTGTGTAAAAGAGCGCAAGCGCACCACAGTTTAATTCAAGGAGTGCCGGGTTCTCACCCGTGCAATTTGTAAATATAGATGGGCGGCAGAGAGGAAGCTAGGAAGATAGAAGGACAATGGGAAAAAGGGCTTAGGCTATGGTTGGCCATGTAAAAAAGGGAAAAGGGGATGATCGCCCAAAAGGGATTTAGAGTTTTGTATATAAAGTTGAAAAGTGAATGAGAAGCTCATTCTTGTGTGTGGCCAAAAGCAGCTCTCCTCTTCTTCTTCTTCTTCTTCTTCTTTCTTGCTTGAGCTTGTGCTTGAGAGAGGGAGTATGAGAGTGTGAGGGAGTGAGTGTGTGAGGGTGAGGGACCGTGGGGTGGAGAAGCTCTCCATCTTCTTCTCTTCTCTTCTCTTCTCTTCTCTTCTCTTCTCTTGCTCACTGCGATGGAGCTTGGAGCTTGGAGCGGGAGGATCGAGCTTGCTTGAAGCTTGCACTTGGATCGTGGAGATACCGGAGTGTGCGGGAGAGGAGGTAACTCGAATGGCATGGAGGTAAGCTCACTACACCCGTAGATATGGATGGCGTGTCGGCTATGTGAGAGGTAGCCATTAGTGCTCGGCTTGGAGCGCTTGAAACAATAAGTGGTCTATGGGTCTTGGTGGTTGAGTGAAAGCTCCCACAACATACATAAGACTGCCCACTACGGATGCATAGGGAATCTTGGCCATCTTGGCCTTCTGCTCTTCTATCTGCGGACAATCAGCCTTTGATACCTTCACATAAGAAGGAAATGGATAGCCAATAGACTTTACGTCCTGCATGCGGAAGTTCTCAAGGACTTTATGAATGTACTCCCTCTGTGATAAGTAGAGGAGTCCCTGACGCCTATCGCGTATAATGCACATACCAAGTATGTGAGCGGCCTGTCCTAGATCTTTCATGTCAAAGATCTTCTTGAGCTAAGCCTTAAGAGCATCTAGCTCATCATGATCTTTTCCCGGCATCAACATATCATCCACATAGAGTACCAAAATCAACAAAGAACCATCATGAGCCTTCTTTGTGCAAAGACATGGATTCATAGCACTTCGACTGTAGCCCTGTGACTGCATAAAGGCATCAAACTTATGATACTACTCCCTAGGTGCCTGTTTCAAGCCATAAAAACTTTTCTTCAATTTGCACTCTAGGTGCTCCCTGCCAGGTTCTACAAAGCCCTTAGGCTGCTCTATATAAATCTCATCATGCAAGTCCCCATGTAAGAAAGTCGTCTTGACATCCATCTGGTATAAATCCAAGTCAAGCTGAGCAACCAAAGCCAGCCAAGACTAAGCACAGGGTTGTCATCTTAACCACAGCAGAAAAGACCTCATCAAAGTCCACACCATGCTCCTGCTTAAAACCCTTTGCTAGCAATCTAGCCTTGTATGCCGGCTTGGGGTGTCGAGGGGTACTTTCTAGCTTGTAACCCACTTGCATGGCAAAGCCTTCTTGCCCATAGGCAAGGAAACCAAATCCCAAGTGTCATGCATAGCCTTCTCCCAAGAGTGACTGTCACCCTTGCACATAGCCTCATCATAAGTGAAAGGCTCTCCTGCATATGTAACCAAGGCATAATGCATCGAGGGCTGAAATCTATCTGGTGGACGTTTGTCTCTAGTAGACCATCTGCCTATCCATGAGCATGAGCATCTACTGCATCTACTGTAGCAGCTGACCATGAGCATCTACTACAGCTGTACCGTCTATCGTCCAACGCCCTGACCATGAGCATCTACTGCAGCTGTAGGCTATCCAACTGGTTGTGTAGGAGCTCTCGACTCCTCCTAAAATATGACCCTGTGAATCTCAACAACTCTCTCAGGCTGCCTATGCATCTTGTGTTCATGGAAGACTACATCATGACTGCGGATGACTTTCTGCGCTCGCAGATCCCAGATACGGTAACCCATCTCGCCTACATCCCCATAACCAAGAAAAATGCATTTGACACTCTTGGGATCCAGATTACTTCTCTTGTCCCTAGGCACATGGCAAAATGCCTCACATCCAAAAACACGGAGATGCGAATAAGAGGGGGGTTTTCCAATCCATACCTCCTCTACAACCTGGAAATCCAAACCACTAGAAGGTGATATGTTTATGACATCCACAGCTGTACTAACTGCCTCAGCCCAAAAGCTCTGTGGTAGGCCTGCATGGCTAATCGTACTGCATACACGCTCCTGGATGGTTCTATTCATCCACTCAGCCAAACCATTCTGGGGAGGTGTAGGGGGCAGTCAACTGATGCTTAATACCCCTCTCATCACATAACTGCTCAAAAGCACGTGAGACATACTCACCCCCATTATCTGTCCTTAGGCATTTTAGCCTATATCCAGACTGGTTCTCAACCAATGCAAGCCATCTCTGAAACACAGCCAAGACATCGGATTTCAACTTAATGGGATAAGCCCAAACTTTCTATGAAAAATCATCTATGAACGTAACAAAATACTTTGCACTACCCATAGACTGACAAGGCATGGGCCCACAAACATCCGAATGTACCAATGCCAAGGGCTCACTCATGCGTGGCCTACCAAACTTCTTATGTGTAGACCTACTCTGTCTGCCATAAAGACAATGCTCACATGAATCAAAACATGCATAATCAAGGGGCGGTAAGTACTGCAAACTAGAAAGCATTTTCATTCCCTTCAAATACATATGGCCCAAACAGGCATGCCAAAGAGATACATGTGGGATAGAACCCACAAACAAAACATGATCAAGGGAAGAAGCTGATACAATCAAGGGGTAGAGACTGCTAGCCTTGGCACCTCTCGCAATCACAAGTCTGCCACGAGTGATCAAGCTATCCAACTGACATGAGACTTCGTGTCAAAGCAAGTACATGATGTACATCCTGCATAACAAAACTGCTGCCAGAAGGAAACTGCATCCTAACATCACCAATGCCCACAATATCAAGAGAGCTGTCATCTCCCAAGCGCACAGTACCTGAAAGAATACGGTATGAATGAAACCACTCTCGGCAAGGTGTCACATGAAAGGATGCACCTGAGTCCAAGAGCCAACACTGTGCATACATAGAGTGTATCTCTATCATCTACGAAGCACTAGAAGAAGCTGCAAGGATATAATCATCATCATCAACATCCTCAAGTTGCATAACATTGATCTCTTCAATTTTAACACTGGACTTTGCAGGCACTATGTTGCAATCAGAAGACTTATCCTGCACTTTGTCTTTCCCCTTATCTTTGCACCTTTCATTGCGCAACTCATGGCATTGTGGCCTAATATGGCCATTTTCCCCACAATGGTGACAAGTAACATCTGCATTCCTGCCACAAGATTTGCTATGTGACTTCCCACGAGACTTGGACAGAGATTTTTGAGAATCCTGTCCACGGCCACTTCCACTGCCATACTTTCCATATCCATCACTCCTACCTCTAACTATCATAGCATGCGACACACGAGAGGCATCCAAATTCTTACGGTTAACCTCTTCTTGTAGAAGAGCACTCTCAACATCAGATAATTTCAAGGTAGCAGTAGAGGCACATAAGGCAGTGCGGAATACATCCCATGACTCATTAAGAGTACCAAGCAAGAAAAGAGAAGTGACATCCTCTACAAAAGTGATGTCCTGCAAAGTCAAGTTCTTGATTATAGCATGAAACTGGCTCAAGTGAGCAGACATAGTCACATTTTCCTTCATGTGCAAATCCATAAGTTGCTTCAGCCAATACATTTGACTCGTTGGACTTTTCTTATCATAGAGATTCTTGATTTTATCCCACAACTTCCATGCACTCTGTTCTTCCTCAAATCCATTGCAGTGAACCTGTTCTATGAGAGACAATATAATATTGGACTTGCATAACTCATCAAGCTCAAGCCATTCCTCATCTGGCATAGTTGCAAGCGGATGCCCGCTTAACCTCAAAGGTTTGATCTGCGATTTCTGCACCGACACCTGCCAAATCTGGCTCTTCCAATTAGAGTAATTCGTACCATCAAGCTTAGTAATGTTGAAAATAGCATGATCAGTGGACAAACTCACCATAATGCAGGCTGGAAGACTGTAGACATATCAAAACTGCTTGTTATTTACTGCAGAAAATGACCAAAAAATCACCAAAATCGAGGGAAAATGGCGAGGAAAGTGGAACTAAATCTACTGCCCACCAAGTACTAGTGAAAGTACATCGTTTTAGAGTGTTTCATCATGAAAAATCCATGTCAGTCTATACATATATGCTTGTTGTAATAAATTTCAGATTTCAGTAAAAGAGAGCTAACAGTGCCAAAATCGGATCCCAAGGCAATCAGATATTGCCAAGACCAAAGTCGGCATCATGGGAGCATAGCATCAGCATATGACGGTCGATAAGCATGAATCCAATACCCAAGTATGTCATACAAACATCTGCCAGTGAGTAGGTAGACCCCCCAGTCAATGGGGCAAAGTGTTTGCCACTACCAAAACTTGACACAAGTAGGTGTCAGCTCACAAAGATACAGATCCAAAACTAAGACTTGGCTCATAAGCATACAGTGAACCAAGACATATGATGTATCATCCCAAAAAGTAATAAGTCCCAACGTCTCAAGTGTTTGTAACTGCTCAGAGGCATGTAACGGCTCAATGCATAAAAGAACCACCTGCTCAATGTCTGATAAGCATTCAAGAATGCTCCCACTGGCACAAAAGCCGTATTTACGAGCTCAAGAGCTCAAGCCAAGGCAAGACACAGTGCCAATGACATAAGTCCAAGACAATACATCAATAGTACAACCCGAATATGTAGGAGGTAGAGTATCCGTATGTAGCATTCGTAAGCATGTAAGACATCAAATACATCCCAATCCAAACTTTGACAAGCCGAGTAACATCTAAGACTACTCCAGATAATCCAAAATGCATTCAAGGTGGAGCTTCAATGAGCACTCAAGCTCAACGTATGCATAGGGTAATCAACCGTGACATGAGCATCAAGCCGTAGGCAACGGGTATGCATAAACCTAAGAAGCATCACTGTTAAAGCATATACCAATGTCAATAAGTGCGGGATGAAATAAGCTCAAGCTTCCAAAAGCATTCCGATTCAATGAAAAGCTCAAAGTCTCTTCGATGATCAATACATCATAGCATAACCCAAGACATACATCCGGAACCAATAGGCATATGTCAAAGTATAAAAGATAGCTTCAGTCCAAGAGTATTCAACATGCATTTAATATTATAAACTGTGTATTCCAGCCCCAAAATCAAGCCAAAATCATAGCATTACATGTAGCTTCAATCCCCCAATCAATCGGGATGCAATAGGCATCAAACCGGTTATGTAGTCATGCCCAAACAAGCATAGGCATACAAATACATGATGTCTCAGATCTGAAATCTGTTGCAGAAGATTCTATCATCATAATTTGGCAAATCCAACATCACCATCGTGTTTCGAGCGTGCCAAAACCCCAACTTAGACTCTTACCTTGCTTGAATCGGGTTCCGAATGCTCGAGATATGACAAAAAGAGTGATTTTTGGGCCAGATTTTGAAACATGAGCAAAAAAAAAAAACGTGAGCTGGTTGGGGGGTCTGCTATCCCACATGTCAACAATGGGGCCCAAAGGGAACACAAATGAGGGCAAAGAAGGCCTACACCAAGCCTCAGCAAGCCTTGATAGGCTGGAAGCAAGATCTAAGTGAAGGAAGCTCCAAGAGGTGTGAGCTATGGTTGCCCACAACTTGTTTACAATCTGTGAGACCTGAGAACTGAAGTAAACCCTGAAAAAAATGATCAAATACCTCTGATTAATGCCCTGAAGGTACCAACAATGCTAGGAATGTGCTCGGGAAGTTGGGGAGTGACGGGAGCTCGAAGGAGTCAGATATGACTGTCGGGAAGGAGACCCAATGCAAGTAACGAGTCGATGGGATGCTGAGAATGCCACGAACCAAGCTCAAGAGTTAGAAAGCAAAGCTCCGACACTAGTTGAAAGGGAGAGAAGAATCCAAGCTTGGACTCCAGAGCTATGGTGGGAGAGTAAGAGTAAGAGAGAGAGAGACTAGAAATGGGAACTCATACAGTCACAATGTGTGACCGGGCCTTCCTTTATTCAAACTGTCACTAAAAGAATAAAGAATAAATTGACGGTGACGGGTGCCCACCACCTGCAGTATGCAATGGCGATGACTGTCAGTGTAGTAATACACGGGTAGCTAGGCAGAGGTGCCTTTACCCTCAAGAGGAAGACTTAGAAGATATTCTACACCTCTTAGAGCAAGGAGAAGCTCCCAAACACCTAACTAAGGGAGAAAGATGGTGGCTAGCTCGGAAGGCTACAAGATATCGCATGGTAAATGATAGTTTGTATTGTCTTGGTAAGGATGGTGTGCTTAGAAAAGTGTCTTCAAAGCGGAAAATTGAAGAAATCTTATAAGCTTGCCATGATGATGTGTGTGGAGGCCACTTTGCACACGACAACACAAGTAGAAAGATTCTACAAGCCGGCTTTACTTGGCCCAGCCTACACTGAGATATCAAATATTGGTGTCAAACATGTGAAGAATGTCAGAAATGAGGACCACGATGGCTCATAGCAGAACCCCAAATACCAATCAAGGTCTATGGACCCTTTGAGAAGTGGGAAATTGATGCCATAGGGCCTCTACCACGCACTCCATCAGGAAAAGAGTATATTATCATGGGGGTAGATTACATGACTAGATGGGCCGAGGCTATGCCAACTAGAAGAATCACTGCTAAAAGGAAGTGAGTAAATTCATCTTTGACAACATTTGTTGTAGGTTTGGTACCCCTCTTGAAATACTATCACATAGAGGACCAGGGTTTAGAGCTAATGTTGTGGGTGAACTCATGCAAAAGCTAAATATTCAATGACGACACTCTACCCCTTACTATCCTCAATGCAATGGATTGGTGGAGAAGGTAAATGGAATGATTTGTAAAATCATCAACAAACAGGCATATTCAAGGCCCCGGGATTTGGACAAACACCTTAGTGGAGCTCTATGGGCTTATAGAATCTCCTTCAAAACCATGTTAGGATTTATATCTTTTCATCTAGTTTATGGATAAGAGGCTCTTTTGCCTATTGAGGTGAAATTAGCTAGCCTTTGGGTATTAGGTGGCACAGTTGGCTCTCAAAAGGAGAAGTTACATCAAAGATTACTAGACCTAGAGAGGCTACAATTGGATCGTGAACAAGCCATCAACCACTACTCCCAGGAAGCTGAGAAGCGTAGAGAAAAGTTCAACAAGAAGCTAAAAGATAAAAACATCAAGGAGGGATCTTTAGTGCTTTGGTATGACAATCGCTTTGATAAAAGAAAGGATGGCAAGTTTCTCTACCGGTGGGAGGGACCGTTTTGGGTCACAAAAAAATTTAACAATGGCTACTGCAAACTTTAAGACATTGAGGAAAAAGTGCACAAGACCAAGGTAAATGGATGGCACTTAAAACCCTATTACATCAGGGTGGGGTCAGCTCAAGATACCAAAGAGTGTCTAGAGGCATAAATACCTCTAGCCAGGTTGTGGGGGGGGGCTATTTAATCCGTGAAAATCACAAAAAAATATTTGTCTAACAATTTATTGATTTTTTGTACATTTGAAGGTTTGAAATAAAGAAGAGGGTGGGAACAATCTCTTGGGAAATCCAAGAAATCCTTGGATGGAAATATTTCATGGATCGGTTTACCAAGGGGGGGTGAAGAGTAAAGATCAATGGAGGAAGGTGAAGGGAAAATGTGTAATGTGAAAAGAAAAGATATAAAATGGATTTGGAGCTATCCAAAGGGCATGTGAGGCTCATAATGTCATGGCTTTGGATCCTTATGATAATTCAAACAAATGGGACCCTTCTTGGAAACATTAGTGGAAGAAAAACCAGGCACATGATTTTGTAAGATTTTTTAAAAATATTTCCACTCCGATCCAAAACAACTTTTCAACATAAAAGTTGTAGCGCGTGAGCTAAAGTTTTGGCTAGTATTTCTTTATAATTTTTTAGAGCTACGAGTTGGGAGATATGGCCAAAATGGTGGACATCAACTTTTTCCAACTGCGGTGCAGACCACCTCCCAATTTTATACACATCCACACTTTCTTCCCCACACTTAACACTTCCATAAAACATCATTCATTAGACTCCCAACCCTTCCCCCTCTCTTATCCTCTCTCTCAAGCTAATAAACCGTTAGAATTCCCCTCTTAAATCACCCTCAAATCATCCTTAATTGTAGTAGTAATGTATGAATTCTCACTACTCTCTCTCCATTATTGCTAAATATGATCTTATTTTATGAAGATTCTCTATATATTTTTTTATAGGAGAGCTCTTGGACTCAAGCTATGGGGGGGAGAATGGAGATAACTCACCTATGATGGAACTTGATTAAGTACAAAATTGGTCAACAAAACATCTAGATGGAGCTTCCACATTGGTGGAACCGCTTTAATGCAGCTTTGGTGGTGTTAATTCCTATTCTATCTTAACCTCCTCCCTAAACACCCTCAAGCCCTTTATAAAGAGGCCTTCTCCTTTGTAATTTTCAAGAGAGAGCCAAGAGGCCTTCTTCAGCCCTATTGAGCCTTCCCCATTCTCTCTCATGAGCTTATGTAGTTCATTCCCTTATTATAGCTTATGCATGCTCCACAATGTAATAAGCCCATGCTATTGGTGTCCATATTGTGTATATTGGTTATGTCTTGAGGGTTCTCCATCTCTTGTGCCCTCTTAAGTTTTATTGATTCATCTATTTTTTGCAGTTCTCTCTCTCTCTCTCTCTCTCTCTCTCTCTCTCTCTCTCTCTCTCTCTCTCTCTCTCTCTCTCTTTGTTTTCCTCTCTTCTCCCTCACAAGCTCCTCTCCCTCTTGCATAGTGTCCTAGTCCGCTCTTCCATGACTAGGTGGTGCCCTTACCTCATTCACTTTGTGGCAGAAGGGAGTTTGGCATAGTATAGAGGCTAGCATACCGAATTTCCTTCATCGGCTATATAACAATCAGACAAGAGAGGGAGGGATAAAGATAAAGAGGAGGAAGGGAAAGAGAGAAATAGAGGGAGGGAGAGAAAAAAAAAAGGAGGAAAAATAGAGAGAGAGAGAGAGAGAGAGGGAGGGAAGGATAGTAAAATAGAGAGGAAAAGGGATAGAGTGGGAAAGAAATAGAGATAGAGAGAGAGGGAGAGGCAAAAAGAAAACTAATGAGAAATAGAGAGGGAGGGGGAATAGGGAGGAAGAGAGGGAGTGATGAATTGAGAGAGAGAAATATATTGCTCATGAAATATAATTAATGAAGAATGCTGAGGGCTGTGATATTGGAGATCAAGAGGTATATAGGAATCAACATGTCCCATGTCATTGCACTTAGTAAAAGCTTACAGTTTGATAAAATTGTCACTTGTTTATAGACCATTTGCGACGCTTCATAGAAATCATTCATCAACTGATCTTTTTTGTCTTCATTCTATTGTGAAGACGATGCATAGTTTCCTTGCTGCAATTTACCACTATGAATATCATCCTTCTTAGCATATCAATGG
Organism: Lygodium microphyllum; assembly: GCF_053477565.2. Classification (NCBI taxonomy): domain Eukaryota; kingdom Viridiplantae; phylum Streptophyta; class Polypodiopsida; order Schizaeales; family Lygodiaceae; genus Lygodium; species Lygodium microphyllum. Next base: position 138,640,277 of record NC_141151.1, on the reverse strand, counting down.
GCTACAATATGGCGTTTTGCCACAATAATGGCAAACAATAGTAAACTTTCTAGAACCTCTATTCTATCATCCACCTCTTCCTCTAGAGCTCCCTTTGCCTCTAAAGTTTCCTCGGCCTCCTAAAACCTACATTTCCCCAAATTGCTGATTGAACATGTTTTGTTGATTATCGCCCCAATACATCCCATACCACGGCCTCTCGAAGAGGATCTACCACGTTCCCTTCCTAAACTTGAGTAAAATGCTTGAACTTGTTCACCATTTTTTTCAAATGAGTCACCTTGCATATTGATCGCTTCGGTAATCATGAGAGAGATCAACTCATCAAAATCTGGAAATGGCCTCTGTACATATACTGAAGTAACAAATGATTTCCATGCCTTCTCATTGTTAAGGCCACTAAAAGTGGATGAAACCAAATCATGATCATCAGGCATGGTATCAATCACTGCTATAGCATCTGCAATGCTCCTCACCTTCAATAGATACTCATTGATAGACATTTTCTCTTTCTTCAAGGCATTCAACTCTTCCTTGAGTTGAATCTTTCGTGCCTTTGTATTTACTGAAAACATGTTCTCAAAATTTGTCCAAGATACATGTGAAGTTTTTGCATTCCTGATATGTCCCAACATCGTATTATCAATGACTACCGATAACCAGTACATCACCTTTTTGTCTTTCGCATTCCATTATTTCCATGTTTTTAATTCATTTGTAGTTAGAGGGATACCTAGCTCTAGCTCCTTTTCTTCACCTAAAACAAACTCATAAAGGCCCTTTCCAATGAGGAAGTTTGTCACACGGAACTTCCATGAAGGGCAGTTGTTCTTGTTGAGCTTCTCAATAATGGGATTTTCACTATTCTCTGCCATTATTACAAACAAGGATACAATGCAACAAGCTAGTCTTCTGCAATCTTTCACAACATGCGCACAGCAATACACCAAGCAACCTTTTTCACTGATTGCTCAATAGTACATGTAATCTGCAACCTATTTGCAGATAAACCTTATGCTTTCTTCATGCAAACACCTCAAAAATTATAGATTTGAAATCTATAACATGTATACCCACTTTCGATCCATACAGCTGAAATAACAGTGTACCTTGAAACTGTTGTCCGCAACCTTATAGCTCTAAAATGGAGCTTGAAACGGCCTCAGATGCCCAAAATAACTGCGGGATACCACTAAAGGACTGATCTATAGAATATACAGTACTCTACTCTACTCGCACACCAAATCTCACAGCAATCTGAGATTTTTGCTCTACGCTGCTTTCGGTGCCTCCACAGGCACTATCCAAGAGAGAGAGTGGAAGAATGGGAGAGCTTCTTACCTGTTGCTTGCTTGCTCAAACCTTGATTCTTCTCCTTCACTTCAGTCTTCAAAATCAGCCTCTCTTAGTGGCGTGGCTCATCACGTGATGGGGGGATTCTCTTGAGGTGCTGCGCTAAACACACACTGTATATACAAGAGGAAGCTCACTCAAGAACACAAGAACAAAGATGGAGGCCAAAATGTTTTCTAGCTGATTTTTCCTCTTCTTCCACACACTATACAATGTACACAAAGTATAGATAAGATACAACATAAAGAAAAGTGTCCTTTTAAGTTAAACAGTGCATAACCAACTAACTAATCGATTGGTGCTATATCTTTGCCAGCTGTAGATAGGTGTAACAAACTAAATATAATAAGTGATAAGTCAATGGCCATGTGAGTTTCATAATGACCACCAACGTGCTAAGTGTAGATGTGTGGACCCATCTAGCTAGGCGGTCTATCATCAATGTTTGCATGTGTGGAGCTTGCCATCTCAAGAGGAAGGTGAGAAGCCTCAACCTGTATTCATAGCAGACGACCTAACGAAGGATGAGGAGGCTAGCCTTGTACCTTTTAGAGTGTGTGCCATCAATAGAATGGGAAATGTCGTAGTTGAAACACTGGAAGGCGAGGGCATAAACTTTTTCAATGGCAATCGCATGAAGAAGTACTACCCTCCCACATATCCTTTACATGAGCCCCCTATGATAGAGGTCCCTTGTCAATGTCTATGTCACAACCATTACCGAGATAGAGGATGATGAGGAAGCTATTGCTCTAGCTTATTTACTAATCACGGCCACAACCCAAAAGACACATTCTTTTGATGCTTTGATCAATGAGGAAGTTGATGTTAATATCCTAACCCATGCTCATTGGACCCTCATTAGTCAACCCTAGTTGCAGCCAGCTAATGCTAAACTTAGCCCATTTGGGGGCGAATCCTATGCACTCCTTGGGAAGTGCAAAGTCATTGTCTCTATTGAGTCTGAAAGTTTGCCAATAATCTTCTATGTGTTGCCCAACATGAAGGAGGCAGGCAAGGCATCACTACTAGGGCACACTTTCAAAAAACAAGGCCATTGTTACGCCGATTACAACCTACATCGTATCCACCTTGCCATAGGAAATGTGCGCATCGTGACAACTTTCAACAAGGGAAGTGCGGCTCTCTCCAAGACCGCCAGTCCACCAATAGAGAAAACCATGCCTAAGGCTAAGGAGGGGGGTCGTGATGTGTCACACCCCACTCAACCCCCAAAAAACCCCCCCCACCAAACCCACTCCTAAGGTTAAGCAACCTACATTTCAATGGGTACCTAAATTCCAATGGCTTCTTACTCTCTTGAACATGTCTAGGAAATGGTTTCCTTGCCTGTTTTCCAAACTGACAGGCTTCACATACCTTATGCATTTCTGCAACCTTGAATTTTGGCAATCCTGCAACAATATTTTGGGTCTGCATTGATTTAAGTCGCTGTACATTAACATGACCAATGCGTTTATGCCAGATATCAATATTTGCAACTACACCGGTTCCATGTGCAAACATTGCTGCACTCAATTCAGACATGTCTGCATCCAACGTAAACATTCTGCCCTTCTTCTTTCCTTTTGCTATCAAGCGACCTTTATTTTTCATATCCTCAACAAAGCATCCATGAGGATTAAATCTGACCTGCAAGCCCTGTTCAACCATTTGACCAACAGAAACCAGATTCTTGGTGATATTGGGGACATGAAATACATCGGACATGTATTTCTTTTTCCCATCCTGCATAGACAAAGGAATTTTTCCAATCTGCACAATCGGATGTGCAGTATCATCACCAGTCTCCACAAATCCTGGTTTTTCCATTTTCCTTGCATCCTCCATCCATTCTGCATGACCTGTCATGTGGTTTGATGCACCTGAGTCAACATACCACACATCGTTGCTTTCTTCTGCATTTGTCACAGAATTGTTCATGTGCTGCACCATAAACAAATGCTCATTTCTGTCATCACCCTGTCTACTAGAAGATGCATAATTTCCTTGTTGCAGTTTTCCATTCATGATGTCATTCTGCTTTTTATAGCAGTCTTTAGCCATATGACCCATTTTACCACAATAGTAGCATTCAACATTACTGTTTGCATTTTGACCTCTTTGCCATCCACCACGACCTCTTTGGCTCCCCCTGCCTCTAGAGTTACCACGTCCTCCTCCATAGGACTGGTTTTCTTGAGTTTGTTGCATATTCTGATTTCTACCACGGCCTCCATATCGGCCTCCTCTACCTCTGCCTCTACCTCTTCCAGCATTTGAGTAGAAGACAGCTTCTTTTGAAGTTCCTCCTGAAGAAGATGCACCACCATTTCTTTGCTCCTCAGAAATTAGAAGAGCAATCAGCTCCTCAAAATCAGGAAATCTTTCACGAACTGAAATGGATGTCCGAAACTGTGCATAATCCTTTCCTAGACCATTCAAGGTCACAAAAACTAAATCATCGTCTTCCACTGGTGACCCAATGGAAGCAAGTGCATCTGCAATCTTCTTCACCTTCATGTGGTAGTCATTGATGCTCATATTTTCTCTTTGCACATTGTGCAACTCTTGCTTGAGCTGCATTTTCCTGGCTTACGTGTTTGTGCTATACATCTTTGACAGAGTATCCCATGCCTCCTTTGGCGTACTTGCATCCTGAATATGCACAATCATAGAGTCTGAAATGCTGATAGACAGCCAGTACATAACTTTCCTGGCTCTCTCATGCCATGCTTTGAATGCCTGCATTTGCTGTTGATTGGGAACATCAAGAAGAACTGGTTCTTCTTCATTTCCTGCAACAAATTCCCAATATCCTTTTCCCATAAGGAAATTCGTCATTCTAAACTTCCATGCTTGGAAGTTGTTCTTGTCAAGCTTTTCAGTGACAATCTGTGAAAGAGAATCAGATGCCATTACAGAAGACTGCAAAAAATTCTGTTACTGCAAAAAACACAGCTTCACCCTCACAAGGGCAAATCTGCAAAACTGGCGAAAGTGGAATTTGACCACACAGTCACTTCCTAGTGACGATTTTGCATAAACAGGAACCAAGGATGATTCTGAAACTCCCAATGTCTTTGCGAACAAGCATACGATGCAATTTCTACAGTAACTTTTCACCGACCTGTAGAACAGTGGCTGCATAGCATAAAACTGAGCCTTTTCCCGAGTGCGTGCAGAAAACTTCCGCCTCCAAAGCAGGCCCCAAAATGGCCTCAAATCAAAAAAACAGGGTCGCCGAAAGCTAAAGCTCTATCCCGCAGCATATACTGCCCTCTGGCTTTACCGCGAAGGGCGTCTCAACCCGAGACAATGCACTCTTGCAATTTCCGGTTGTGCTACCTGCAGAGATCTGCTCCCAAAACAGAAAATGAAAGCAACACTGCTCCTCTTACCAGACCACCGCGAGCTTGGCTTGCTTTCTTGAGCTCCTTACCACGAACAAGGCTTTGATACCATGTCAAGATTGTGGGAGAGAAGGAAGGAGTCTCACTTGTAGCTTTCTTGCTTGCACAATGGGGGAATACACACAAGGGTGGAGGCTGAAAACAGTTTTCCTCTTTTTAGTTGTATAAGCCAAAAGAACTCTAGTACAAAAGAAATAGAAGAACCCTAGATATGGGTCTCAAACCAAACTCAACTAACTAAGGTGGCATACTAACTGAGCCACAAACTAGAGTAGATAACGATAGCTATCATGTAGCTATTATTCAAGGGCGGTGTACCAACCGCATCTGCAACTGACAAGTCGGTGACATAAATACACAACGGTCACCCTGGCGTATCACGAGTGGAGCTCGATATCTCAACAATATAGACCTCTTCTTGCAAATCACCATGCAAGAAGGCATTCTTTACATCCATCTGACGTAAAGACCATCCCTTTGATGCAGCCATAGCAATGACTGCTCTTACGGTTGCCATCCTTGCAACCGGACTGAATGTTTCTTCATAGTCAATGACATATGTTTGTGCATACCCCTTGACTACTAATCTTGCCTTGTATCTGTTCACAGAACCATCTGCATTGTGCTTCACCTTATAAACCTACTTACAGCCAATTGCATTTTTACCTTTAGGCAAAGGTACCAATTCCCATGTAGCATTTGCTTCCAAGGCATCCATTTCTTCATCCATGGCTTTCTCCCATTTTTCTTTTCCCATGGCTTGCTCAAAAGAAGTGGGTTCTGGTTCTTGTATCACCTTGACCATATATGCATAGTGAATGGCTGTAAATCCATCATATTTCAGCCTATCCACAGGATACCTAACTCTGGTAGACCTGCGCAAAGTGGGTTCACTCCCAGGTGCTCTCAAAACATCCCTAGTCTTCCTTACTCCAGGTGTAACAATAGAAGGAATACCCAACTTATCATCAATGCTCTGTTCTGAGCCACTGGATTCACCATCCACATAAGAGTGACCTGCATTCACATCAAACATGGGCTGATCAACCTTCTCTTTTCCTTTTCGTGATACCTGCATACCACTATCTGCATTACTTTGAGAAGATTCTCCTGATCTCAATCTGCCTGTCCATGGCGAAGAATGTGAACCACTGCTAGAGGACGCTCCAGGTCCACTAATATTTTGTGACTGCTGCTGTGAATTCTGTGCAGCATTACCATTTTGTGCATCTACATCATCAATCACATTTACTGGTTTATACCAGCTACTCATCTCATCAAAAACAACATCTCTGCTCACTGTAAACTTACGAGTAGAAGGGTTATAGCATCTATACCCTTTTTGCTGCAGAGAGTAACCAATAAAGATGCACTTCTCAGCTTTTGGATCCAACTTGGATCTCAACTCATCTGGCACATGTACATAGGCAATGCAACCAAAAATTTTCAAATGAGAAATATCTGGTTTCCTACCAGTATACCTCTCCTCTGGAGTCATTCCATGTATTGCTGCAGTGGGAGTCCTCTTCATTATGTAGACTGCTGTAGCAACTGCTTCAGCCCAATAAAAATATGGCAGGTCTTTTTCATTAAGCATGGCACGAGATACCTCTCCAATATGCCTGTTTTTTCTTTCTGCAATTCCATTTTGCTATGGGGTATGACTGCATGAATATTGCTGCTTTATGCCATGCTCCTGCAGGAACCTTGCAAACTCATTTGAGAGGTACTCTCCCCCTCCATCTAACCTTAGGCATTTTACTTGCAGGCCTGTTTCTTTTTCAACCATAGCTTTAAGAGTTTTGAAATGCCCAAAAACTTCACTTTTTTTTTTCATAAAATACACCCAAACTTTTCTGCTATAGTCATCAATAAAAGTGACAAAATAATGACAGCCTCCAAGAGATGCAGCTTTAGTAGTCCACACATCAGAGTGGATTAATTCCAATGGCTTCTTACTCTCTTAAACATGTCTAGGAAATGGTTTCCTTGCCTGTTTTCCAAACTGACAGGCTTCACATACCTTATGCATTTCTGCAACCTTGAATTTAAGCAATCCTGCAACAATATTTTGGGCCTGTATTGATTTAAGTCGTTGTACATTAACATGACCAATGCGTTTATGCCAGATATCAATATCTGCAACTACACCAGTCCCATGTGCAAACATTGCTGCACTCAATTTAGACATGTCTGCATCCAACGTAAACATTCTGCCCTTCTTCTTTCCTTTTGCTATCAAGCGACCTTTATTTTTCATATCCTCAACAAAGCATCCATGAGGATTAAATCTGACCTGCAAGCCCTGTTCAACCATTTGACCAACAGAAACCAGATTCTTGGTGATATTCGGGACATGAAATACATCGGACAGGTATTTCTTTTTCCCATCCTGCATAGATAAAGGAATTTTTCCAATCTGCACAATCGGATGTGCAGTATCATCACCAGTCTCCACAAATCCTGGTTTTTCCATTTTCCTTGCATCCTCCATCCATTCTGCATGACCTGTCATGTGGTTTGATGCACCTGAGTCAACATACCACACATCGTTGCTTTCTTCTGCACTTGTCACAGAATTGTTCGTGTGCTGCACCATAAACAAATGCTCATTTTTGTCATCACCCTGTCTACTGGAAGATGCATAATTCCCTTGTTGTAGTTTTCCATTCATGATGTCATTCTGCTTTTTATAGCAGTCTTTAGCCATATGACCCATTTTACCACAATAGTAGCATTCAACATTACTGTTTGCATTTTGGCCTCTTTGCCATCCACCACGACCTCTTTGGCTCCCCCTGCCTCTAGAGTTACCACGTCCTCCTCCATAGGACTGGTTTTCTTGAGTTTGCTGCATATTCTGATTTCTACCATGGCCTCCAGAACGGCCTCCTCTACCTCTGCCTCTACCTCTTCCAACATTTGAGTAGAAGACAGCTTCTTTTGAAGTTCCTCCTGAAGAAGATGCACCACCATTTCTCTGCTCCTCAGAAATTAGAAGAGCAATCAACTCCTCAAAATCAGGAAATCTTTCACGGACGGAAATGGGTGTCCGAAACTGTGCATAATCCTTTCCTAGACCATTCAAGGTCACAGAAACTAAATCATCATCTTCCACTGGCGACCCAATGGAAGCAAGTGCATCTGCAATCTTCTTCACCTTCATGTGGTAGTCATTGATGCTCATATTTTCTCTTTGCACATTGTGCAACTCTTGCTTGAGCTGCATTTTCCTGGCTTGCGTATTTGTGCTATACATCTTTGACAGAGTATCCCATGCCTCCTTTGGCGTACTTGCATCCTGAATATGCACAATCATAGAGTCTGAAATGCTGATAGACAGCCAGTACATAACTTTCCTGGCTCTCTCATGCCATGCTTTGAATGCCTGCATTTGCTGTTGATTGGGAACATCAGGAAGAACTGGTTCTTCTTCATTTCCTGCAACAAATTCCCAATATCCTTTTCCCATAAGGAAATTTGTCATTCTAAACTTCCATGCCTGGAAGTTGTTCTTGTCAAGCTTTTCAGTTACAATCTGTGAAAGAGAATCTGACGCCATTACAGAACACTACGAAAAATTTTGTCACTGCAAAAACTCAGCTTCACCATCACAAGGGTAAATCTGCAAAACTGGCGAAAGTGGTATTTGACCACACAGTCACTTCCTAGTGACGATTTTGCATAAACAGGAACCAAGGATGATTCTGAAACTCCCAATGTCTCTGCGCACAAGCATACGATGCAATTTCTACAGTAACTTTTCACCGACCTGTAGAACAGTGGCTGCATAGCATAAAACTGAGCCTTTTCCTGAGTGCGTGCAGAAAACTTCCGCCTCCAAAACAGGCCCCAAAATGGCCTCCAATCAAAAAAACAGGGTCGCCGAAAGCTAAAGCTCTATCCCGCAGCATATACTGCCCTCTTGCTTTACCGCGAAGGGCGTCTCAACCCGAGACAATGCACTCTTGCAATTTCCGGCTGTGCTACCTGTAGAGATCTGCTCCCAAAACAGAAAATGAAAGCAACACTGCTCCTCTTACTAGACCACCGCGAGCTTGGCTTGCTTTCTTGAGCTCCTTACCACGAACAAGGCTCTGATACCATGTCAAGATTGTGGGAGAGAAGGAAGGAGTCTCACTTGTAGCTTTCTTGCTTGCACAATGGGGGAATACACACAAGGGTGGAGGCTGAAAACAGTTTTCCTCTTCTTAGTTGTGTAAGCCAAAAGAACTCTAATACAAAGAAATAGAAGAACCCTATATATGGGTCTCAAACCAAACTCAACTAGCTAAGGTGGCATACTAACTGAGCCACAAACTAGAGTAGATAAGGATAGCTATCATGTAGCTATTATTCATGGGCGGTGTACCAACCGCGTCTGCAACAACTGACAAGTCAGTGACATAAATACACAACGGTCACCCTGGCGTATCACGAGTGGAGCTCGATATCTCAACACTCAAGTGTGGGAGAACACCGTCGTGGGCTCAACCCAACTCCCAGCTTCACCGCCACGTGTACTGCATGCACCATAGAGAAGCAAACACACCCCTTAGGAAGTGCACAACTTTTCCTTGCAAATTAAGATCATGCCGTATCAAGGAGAAAGCACATCAACCAATGCATTCGCTCCAACACCAATTTCAATTTCAAGTGCAAATCTTTGTCAAGACAAAGCATATCTTTGTCAAGACACCTTTCCAAAGGAACCCAATTCAACATCATTCTCAGTTTCAAGGATGAATCCCTCCAACACCATCCTCCACAAGGGCATGTATACAAATGCAAAAGGCCACCCGGCCACCAACACTACCACCTTCCAAGCTACCACCCATCAGTGCCATGGGACCGACACTCGGCTAGGAGGGGGGCAATGTTTACTGCAACACCAGGAATAGGAAAAAGCTGGAAAATATGTAAAAGAGTGACAGGCTCCCTCCTGTGCAAATTGTAAACTTAGAAGGGTGGTGGGACTAGCTAGGAAGCGAAATAATGGAGAAAAATGGCCTAGGCCATGGCCGATCATGTAAAAATCGAGGATGACCGCTTGTGGGAAGTAGGGCATGTATATAAACTTGAAAAGTGAATTTGAAGCTCATTCTGGTGTGTGGCAAAAAGCTTCTTCTTCTTCTTCTCTTCTTCTTGCCTTCTTGCTTGTGCTTGAGAGAGGGAGTGAGTGAGTGTGAGGGAGTGAGGGAGTGAGTGTGTGAGAGTGAGGGATCTAGGAGAAGAAGCTTGCCATCTCCTCTCTTCATCTTCTTCTCTTCTCTACTCTTCTCTTGTCTCGCATGGCTATGGAGGATGGAGCTTGTTGGAGAGGGATAGAGGTTGCTTGAGCTTGCCTCAAGGATCGTGGAGCTACCGGCGTTCACGGGATAGGAGGGTATGCGATCGGACATCAAGGTAAGCTCACTACACCCCATAGGTAGGGAGGGCGCGTCGGCTATGTGAGGGCTCTGTGAGAGGTAGCCATGGCCGCTCGGCTTGAAACGCTTGACCAATAAGCGGTCCGTAGGTCTCGGGGTTTGAACTTGTAGCTCCCTTCATTTTGGTTCCTATGGCCCATATCCAAAGGATGTGCAGGTTTGGAGGGGGCAGATGTCATGACGCTATGCATCCACCACTACAAATCTGAGGGCGGATTTTTCTACCAATAAATTGATCACATTAGTCAACATCATTAGGAATTTATTTTCCATTATGTGTGTCTCTTTGTTTGCATTTGCATGACACACGAGCACATGTAGTTAGGCTAGGAATAATTTCTTCAATGCATTCATAAATTTTTGTGTGGAAGCATCACTTGATTGACTACATAGCATGGATTCTAATTTGCAAATTGCATGAGTGATTGGGCATGAAGTGCTTTTTCAAAGCATGTTCTTGATAGGGAACAATGCATGGTAAAACGATTCACATGAAGTTTTCCATTTTGAAGACTCCAGGACTTGAGGAAAATATTGTAATTTGGATGTTGTTAGTGCAAATGATATGACTCGTCATAAGCAAAATTGGATCAATATTTAGCAGTCCACAAAAGCTAAAAGTTATCCACTTATATCATGGATATTTAAGTAAGTGGAGTATTGCTACATGCGAGATGGTGGAGACTAGCTAAGATGTGACCAATGTCCCTCTACGTATTACACATCCTGCTTACAAATACAAGACATCTTGAAAGGAGACTGGTTTTGGCCAAAATGACAATGTGAGCATTTATATCATGTAATCAACTCGCCACATTGTAAAAAGATATATTCAGTTTTGACAAAACTTATTGGGATTAAACATACCTTGCACAATGGCCGCTCTTGGTATCAAATGAGATATGAAGAGAGAGACCGGTCTTTCTAAGGTTATGGATGTAACGTGTCCACTAGAATCATTCTGGACACGTCTTAGCAGTCCATCGGGAAGGATGTCTAGAAAGCTCCGCCCGGCACTCCCATGGAATGTTACGGGACTTGCGATCTAGGTCTTCCCGCGTCTGCCACGTAGCGGAAGTGTCCTGGCCGTTTCCCACTTAGGATCGACCGGAATTAAGGTTTCCTAGTTACTTGTTTCGGTGTTGACGATCATCCTCTGTTCGTTGAAGACTTTGAGAAAAGTTCCCGGCTAACCGGGACCACCCATCCATAGGACAGACCCATGGTCCATCCTCCGCACTTTCCTCGGTTTGTTTTAGTTATGTAATTACCTACCACATTAATTTGACATATAACAACCAGCTTCCTTGATTAGCCCTGTTAAGCACTGGTTCCTTCACGTAATCTTATCACATGACATAAAGAAAACAATGTCAAACAACTCCTTTATTATCATTTTATCCTTTTATCTTTGAAATACAAGGAGTTCCGCCCGTAGGCTTTTCATAATCCGCCCGAAGGCTATCCAGTAATCCACCAGGGATCACTAATCCAAGTTTCCGCCCGTAGACTAGTATGCGGGCCTCGAGATCCAATCCCGAGTCACGTTAGCCTCTTGTGCAGGGCCCGGAAGGCGAGGGATTTACGGCCAGAGCCCCCTCTGGCACCCAAGCGTCCTCCTGCTCCAAGTAGAACTCAACGGAGAGACCTCTCACGGCGGGTTCGGTCCACGTTCCCGGCGCGGTTAACAACCCCCTTGGTTAGGGTCAGGCAGGCAGTCGGGGGTAACTGAAGCTGCCTCTCCCTTCAGGCTTCAACCTGAAGTATTTAGATATCTTTTCATCCTTTAGTTCATTGAGCAAACAATGCAAACAGTCCTTTCTAAACTGTTACAAGCACAATCAATTTCAATGGTCGTTTAGCTGGCAAACTGTTAAGGAGTGACTCCTTTTCTCCGAATGCAACCTGCATTCGATCCGGAATCAATTGCAACTTGGCAAGATTCCTATCATTCTTGGGTTAGGGTCATACCCTACCAATACTTTAGGTTTTGTTGTGGTAGATTCCAGCGACCATGTCGCTTTAGTTTATTGTCTGGTTATTTGCTTCAAGGCAAATACCTAACTTTCCTTTTCCTTGGCAATTATCCCCCAAGAAAAATGAGTAACAGGATGATTACTCATCCTCTTGTAAGTTAAATTCTTTCAATAACTTGCCAACCTCATTTTGAGAGATGACAAAACTCTCTTGTGGACAAATCTCAAGTCTATACGATGTTGCAACCTTTTTGCACATGCGTTGCATCATTCCACGGGATCATTCCACCCATTGAATGGCGTCCTCCGGCCACGGAATTACCTCTAGCGGAGTAGCAGGGTTTAGGGTATCCTCCAACCCATTCCTAATTATGTTGGCCCATGGTCCTAGAAATTTGCAACTCCGTCGGAGTTTCATCATTAGAACGAATGATCCTTAGGATAAAACCTTAGATCATTTTATGCATGAACATCCAATTGATTCGACATTTCGTGAACGTGTGTAAGATCTTTGGGTTTGCGGTTTTAGACTTGGCAACAAGTGTAAAACTAGGTCGAAATCTTATTGCACTTGGCACTTGGGATACCTATCATATCGACTGAGCCATGCCCATATAAATCCCTTGTGTTTTAGGTTACTTAGACAACTCAATATTCTTGTATTGCAACAAGGATGAACCTTCTAAAGGTAATAAACTACATCTAATGGAGAACAATAGTTACAACTACACCAATACGCGTAAACATGCGATTTATTGCTTTTACGCATCACATGGTTTATGATAATTTTATCTTTCCTTGGTGTAGCAAAAATGCATGATAATCTGGATACTAACTTTTCCTAAGACCTATTAATCATGCCTACAATCTTGTAGTCTATACTTTCGAATCTTATGCTTTGACGAACCATGCAACCTTTCCTAAATGCGGCTTCTGATGAATGACGTTTCCGCATGATGACTATGCAATACGCAACATTCTCCTAGCTATAATGTAGTTAACGAAGTTTATACCAACTAAAGCTAGTGTTAACTCATTCCATTTTACATGCTATTTGCAGGTCCATAAGATCATTTTCGTACTCTATTATTTCCTTTCGGATAATATCTTATGGGTGTTAACCTTTCCTCATGAAATCATTACGAGGAGGATGTTACCTAACATGCGGCACACGCTTATTCCTACCATGTCTAGGACGAAAGAGAATGCACTTATAAATTCCATTTCTTTGCCCTAAGTTTGGACTCATTACTTTGATAATGTACCAAAGAAACTACATGCAACTAGTCTTCTAAGGTGGATAACTCGTTCAAATTCATGACATATTTCAATCTTGCCTAATGTCTCAAGAGATACTTTACCAAATGTATTTTTTTTTCCAATTTCCACATGCATTAAAACTAAGCGTAAAGATGCAATCTCCCTTATGAACTAAGCGCGCCTAATCATTTCTTTATGCGAAAATAACTCGAAAGAACCTGGACTTGAGGGGTCGGGGAGATATCCACTTGTATACTCGGAGATGAACCTCCCGCAGTCGCATCTTGTGTCCTTTTTGGGGCCATCGTAGGTGTAGAATCGGCTTCTGATTTGCCTTTCTGGTCTACGGATTTACTTGCCTCGGAATGCAACCTCCCGACCTTTGGCCTTTTTCTCGTATGCGGAAGATTTCTTTGCGGAATGGCGCTTGCCGAAAAGGGCTTTAGGAGATCTTTAGGGAAAACCCCGTGTTGGCACGGAGTTGATTCTTGGATGGCTTGCGGCTTTAAAGTCCTTTTTGCGAAAGCCTTTTTCGAAGGGTCTTGTGGGAGTCTTTACGGCCTTCACCCTCTCCTCTTCAATTTCCGGGAAGGGGTATGAATGGGTCTTTTGGGGAATGTGGTGGGAAGGGGGCTTAAGGAGGCCCCCCCCTTAGAAGCTTCTAAAGAAGCTTCAAGAAGCTTCTGAGCTTCAGCTGTGACGTCGAGGGGGGAAAAAGGAGTCGAATTCCAGCGTGGCGGTGGCGGCTGAGATGGCCTGGCGGGACTGAGGCGGCAGCTATGGCGGCTGGCGGACAGGGCGGACTGCAGCTCGGCGGCGTCGGTGACCTCCTCTCCACGGCGACCTCACCTCCCTCCTCACGGCCCGTCCTCCTCACGACGACCCTACGTCCAGCACGACCATCCCTCCTCCACATGGTGACCCTACGTCTAGCACGACCAGCCCTCCCTTCACGTTCCGCCCTCTCCCTCTCAACAGCCTTCTGCCGCCATCTCCCCCTTTTCACCCCCCCAAGAGGGGGTTCTTATAGTCCAAGGGGGGAGAGGGGTCCTCCCCACGTGGCCCTTTGCATGGCTGTCTCCCCCCACCCCCTCATGCGGCCCATACCAGCCCATCCCTTTCCCCCAGCCACACATCGGCTGGGGAAGATAATAAAAAAATTTGCAATTACCTATCCTCATGACCTCTTCCCAAGAGGCTGTTTTCCCGTGGCTATGCCGGTTTGAATCCTCGACCTTATTTTCCTAAGGTGGAGTGTCTCCATTCCTCACGTGTGGTTATAGATTAGCTGCTGGCACTAGTGATAATCTTTGCACGAGATTTACACGACGTGCGGGAAGTCAATATTTACGGCACGCAGTGTGCGGAAATATTACATTCTCTCCCCCTTAGAAGAATCGAGATGTCCTCATCTCGAGATAGACTGGGGATATTGAAGATTGAGAGAGCTTTCATCCATCCAGGTAGCATCCTCCTTGGGATAATCTTTCCACCGGACGAGGCATTCTCTCAAGGTTCTGGATCTCAGTTGTCTCACCCTAGCATCTAAAATCTTGTCCGGCCTTAGTTCAAGGACTCCTTGACTAGGCATTACAATTTGTTGGTCATCAAGTACATGTTTAGGGTTAGGTACATACTTCATTCTTCAATAGACTGTTATGGAATACATTATGAACCTTTAGGTTTTCAGGGAGTTGCAGTCTATAAACATTAGGTCTTAAGCACTTGAGGATCTTGTATCGTCCACAATACCTTGGACTTAGCTTCCTGCAATCTCCTAAGGATAGAGAACTCTTCTTTGGGCATACATGAATGAAGACCATGTCTCCTTCCTCAAATATTCTATCTTGACACTTCAAATCCGTGTATGCCTTCTGTCTATCCTTCGCAGCTTTGATGTCCCGAGAAAGTGAAATCATGAGCTTCGCACAATATTTTCTATTTAAATAACTGGCTTGCTCGTATACATACTCTCGTCCTATAGTAGACAAGTCCACAACTGACAGAGAATTCACGATACTTAGCCTCTAACTTTTGTTCCTGGTCCTTGATAGAGACTTCCCTTAGCATCCTTTGATAGGCTAGATCATGGCATCCTTCCTCTCTAGCTAGCTCAAGTATTAGGTCGTTTGGCATGGACACCTCTGTAGCTAGAGATCTAGCTATTGATAGATTTTACAAGATTAGTGAATTAAGGAATGCCTTGCGATTGAGTGCATCAACAACTACATTCTCCTTTCCAAGTCGGTACTTGATCTTAAAATCATATTCCTCCAATACTTCAATCCATCGACGTTGCCTCATGTTGAGCTCGTTCTGGGTAAAAATCCATTCGAGACTCTTATGATCGGTTACTAGAGTGAACTTATTTCCCAACAGATAGTGTCTCCAAAGCTTTAGAGCATGGATGACAGCTAATAACTCCAGATCATGAGTGGCATAATTCTTTTCGTGACTCTTCAATTTCCTTGAAGAATATGCTACTGGATGACCTTCCTGCATAAGAACACACCCCAAGGCAAGAATGCTGGCATCAGTTACTACCTCGAACTCCTTATTGAGGTCGGGAAGTTTCAGAATAGGTGCTGATACCAAACATTGCTTCAATTTGTCGAAGCTATTTTGCTCGGGAGTTGACCATGTAATAGAAGTCTGCTTCTTTAGTAAGTCGGTAAGAGGTGCTGCAATCAAAGCATAGTTTTTGATAAAGACCCTATACCATCCTGTCAAGCCAAGAAAACTGCGTATCTCTTTGACGGATAATGGTATTGGCCATTCAAGCACATCTCTGACTTTGGCTGGATCTATTGATATTCCTTCTGATGATACTATGAATCCTAGATATTCAATCTGACGTTTGAAGAATGCACACTTCTTCATTTTTGCATACAGCTTATGAGACCTCATTGTCTCCAAAACAATCCGTAGTTGAGGTTCATGATCTTCTTCCTGTTTAGAATAGACTAAAATGTCGTCGAAGAAGACAAGCATGAAATCATCAAGATATGGTCAAAAAAAATATCCCGCATTAACCTATTGAATGTGTCAGGCACCTTCGTAAGCCCTAATGACATAACTAGAACTCAAGTGTCCATATCTAGTGTTGAAGGTCGTCTTTGGGATATCTTCTTCCTTGATTCTTATCTGATAGTAACCAGACCTAAGATAATCTTGGAGAAGATCTTGGCATCCTGAAGACTATCAAGAAGCTCATCTATTCTGGGAATATGATATTTGTTCTTGACTATTGATTGATTCAACCCACTGTGATCAATATATAGTTGAAGTGTTCCATCTTTCTTTTTCTGGAACAGTACTGGTGCTTCCCAAGGTGAACTGCTAGGACGGATGTAGCCCTGATCTAGCAGTTGCTTGAGTTGTTCCTTTCAGCTCAATTGCTTCTGGTATAGACATTCTATAGGGTCTCTTCGCAATTGGCGTAGCTCCTATTACTAGCTTGATCCCATGATCTACTTCACTTTGAAGCGAGAGTTCTGTTAACTCTTCAGAACTACGTCCACGTATTCCTTCAGCCGAGTGACCAATTCACTTTACTACTTTTATCAATATTCACAGTCAAGACAATCGGGAAAAAGTTTTATTCCATTCATATCAGCATAGTCCTTTCATGGTATAATTATTTCTTGGGCCGATGGAACAAGATAATACATTAATTCGAAGAGAATAAGATATTATTGCATTCAACTACAGGAACTGAGTAGTAGTACAGATTGGGGTCATCGATTTTCAGGAATCGATAGTTCATTGGAAGATTAGGGTATCTTTTCCTTTGATATCCCTTCTTCACATGACGTCCCAAAACCTTGATTCGGTCGGCATGGATTCTTTGAATCACCTCCCCGTACACATACTTATTCTGGTTAACCCTTCGACCTCCAACCTGTAGAGTCGCGTTTGCGTGAGCCTCAATAAAGACGAACAGCTTTACGATCTTCAAATCCTCCATCCACTTGATTCTCTTCAAGTTAATTTGAAGGTACGCAGGTTGATAGGCAGTTATGTAATAGATCCCTGTAACACCCATCCATCTCCATTCCACGTACACAGGTGATGGATTGTAAATGCGGTCTAGGATCTTCATCATCTCAACCCTTTGTCGATAATCCGTGGAATGCATCGCGGTCATAAACATGACTCGGAACACTAAGAACTTGTTCCACGCTTCGTAATTCTGCAAGACAGCATTGAAGTAAGGAAATGTTTGGGACACAACATTTGCTTTACTTCTTCTTATTAAAATTTCCTAAAAACAAGTCCTTTGTTGGTTTGCTCTGATACCAACTGTAACGTGTCCACTAGAATCATTCTGGACACGTCTTAGCAGTCCATCGAGAAGGATATCTAGAAAGCTCCGCCCGGCACTCCCATGGAATGTTACGGGACTTGCGATCTAGGTCTTCCCGCATCTGCCACATAGCGGAAGTGTCCTGGCCGTTTCCCACTTAGGATCGACCGGAATTAAGGTTTCCTAGTTACTTGTTTCGGTGTTGACGATCATCCTCTGTTCGTTGAAGACTTTGAGAAAAGTTCCCGGCTAACCGGGACCACCCATCCATAGGACAGACCCATGGTCCATCCTCCGCACTTTCCTCGGTTTGTTTTAGTTATGTAATTACCTACCACATTAATTTGACATATAACAACCAGCTTCCTTGATTAGCCCTGTTAAGCACTGGTTCCTTCACGTAATCTTATCACAGGACATAAAGAAAACAATGTCAAACAACTCCTTTATTATCATTTTATCCTTTTATCTTTGAAATACAAGGAGTTCCGCCCATAGGCTTTTCATAATCCGCCCGAAGGCTATCCAGTAATCCACCAGGGATCACTAATCCAAGTTTCCGCCCGTAGACTAGTATGCGGGCCTCGAGATCCAATCCCGAGTCACGTTAGCCTCTTGTGCAGGGCCCGGAAGGCGAGGGATTTACGGCCAGAGCCCCCTCTGGCACCCAAGCGTCCTCCTGCTCCAAGTAGAACTCAACGGAGAGACCTCTCACGGCGGGTTCGGTCCACGTTCCCGGCGCGGTTAACAACCCCCTTGGTTAGGGTCAGGCAGGCAGTCGGGGGTAACTGAAGCTGCCTCTCCCTTCAGGCTTCAACCTGAAGTATTTAGATATCTTTTCATCCTTTAGTTCATTGAGCAAACAATGCAAACAGTCCTTTCTAAACTGTTACAAGCACAATCAATTTCAATGGTCGTTTAGCTGGCAAACTGTTAAGGAGTGACTCCTTTTCTCCGAATGCAACCTGCATTCGATCCGGAATCAATTGCAACTTGGCAAGATTCCTATCATTCTTGGGTTAGGGTCATACCCTACCAATACTTTAGGTTTTGTTGTGGTAGATTCCAGCGACCATGTCGCTTTAGTTTATTGTCTGGTTATTTGCTTCAAGGCAAATACCTAACTTTCCTTTTCCTTGGCAATTATCCCCCAAGAAAAATGAGTAACAGGATGATTACTCATCCTCTTGTAAGTTAAATTCTTTCAATAACTTGCCAACCTCATTTTGAGAGATGACAAAACTCTCTTGTGGACAAATCTCAAGTCTATACGATGTTGCAACCTTTTTGCACATGCGTTGCATCATTCCACGGGATCATTCCACCCATTGAATGGCGTCCTCCGGCCACGGAATTACCTCTAGCGGAGTAGCAGGGTTTAGGGTATCCTCCAACCCATTCCTAATTATGTTGGCCCATGGTCCTAGAAATTTGCAACTCCGTCGGAGTTTCATCATTAGAACGAATGATCCTTAGGATAAAACCTTAGATCATTTTATGCATGAACATCCAATTGATTCGACATTTCGTGAACGTGTGTAAGATCTTTGGGTTTGCGGTTTTAGACTTGGCAACAAGTGTAAAACTAGGTCAAAATCTTATTGCACTTGGCACTTGGGATACCTATCATATCGATTGAGCCATGCCCATATGAATCCCTTGTGTTTTAGGTTACTTAGACAACTCAATATTCTTGCATTGCAACAAGGATGAACCTTCTAAAGGTAATAAACTACATCTAATGGAGAACAATAGTTACAACTACACCAATACGCGTAAACATGCGATTTATTGCTTTTACGCATCACATGGTTTATGATAATTTTATCTTTCCTTGGTGTAGCAAAAATGCATGATAATCTGGATACTAAATTTTCCTAAGACCTATTAATCATGCCTACAATCTTGTAGTCTATACTTTCGAATCTTATGCTTTGACGAACCATGCAACCTTTCCTAAATGCGGCTTCTGATGAATGACGTTTCCGCATGATGACTATGCAATACGCAACATTCTCCTAGCTATAATGTAGTTAACGAAGTTTATACCAACTAAAGCTAGTGTTAACTCATTCCATTTTACATGCTATTTGCAGGTCCATAAGATCATTTTCGTACTCTATTATTTCCTTTCGGATAATATCTTATGGGTGTTAACCTTTCCTCATGAAATCATTACGAGGAGGATGTTACCTAACATGCGGCACACGCTTATTCCTACCATGTCTAGGACGAAAGAGAATGCACTTATAAATTCCATTTCTTTGCCCTAAGTTTGGACTCATTACTTTGATAATGTACCAAAGAAACTACATGCAACTAGTCTTCTAAGGTGGATAACTCGTTCAAATTCATGACATATTTCAATCTTGCCTAATGTCTCAAGAGATACTTTACCAAATGTATTTTTTTTTCCAATTTCCACATGCATTAAAATTAAGCGTAAAGATGCAATCTCCCTTATGAACTAAGCGCGCCTAATCATTTCTTTATGCGAAAATAACTCGAAAGAACCTGGACTTGAGGGGTCGGGGAGATATCCACTTGTATACTCGGAGATGAACCTCCCGCAGTCGCATCTTGTGTCCTTTTTGGGGCCATCGTAGGTGTAGAATCGGCTTCTGATTTGCCTTTGTGGTCTACGGATTTACTTGCCTCGGAATGCAACCTCCTGACCTTTGGCCTTTTCCTCGTATGCGGAAGATTCCTTTGCGGAATGGCGCTTGCCGAAAAGGGCTTTAGGAGATCTTTAGGGAAAACCCCGTGTTGGCACGGAGTTGATTCTTGGATGGCTTGCGGCTTTAAAGTCCTTTTTGCGAAAGCCTTTTTCGAAGGGTCTTGTGGGAGTCTTTACGGCCTTCACCCTCTCCTCTTCAATTTCTAGGAAGGGGTATGAATGGGTCTTTTGGGGAATGTGGTGGGAAGGGGGCTTAAGGAGGCCCCACCCTTAGAAGCTTCTAAAGAAGCTTCAAGAAGCTTCTGAGCTTCAGCTGTGACGTCGAGGGGGGAAAAAGGAGTCGAATTCCAGCGTGGCGGCAGCGGCTGAGATGGCCTAGCGGGACTGAGGCGGCAGCTATGGCGGCTAGCGGACAGGGCGGACTGCAGCTCGGCGGCGTCGGCGACCTCCTCTCCACGGCGACCTCACCTCCCTCCTCACGGCCCGTCCTCCTCACGGCGACCCTACGTCCAGCACGACCAGCCCTCCTCCACACGGTGACCCTACGTCCAGCACGACCAGCCCTCCCTTCACGTTCCGCCCTCTCCCTCTCAACAGCCTTCTGCCGCCATCTCCCCCTTTTCACCCCCCCAAGAGGGGGTTCTTATAGTCCAAGGGGGGAGAGGGGTCCTCCCCATGTGGCCCTTTGCATGGCTCTCTCCCCCCACCTCCTCATGCGGCCCATACCAGCCCATCCCTTTCCCCCAGCCACACATCGGCTGGGGAAGATAATAAAAAAATTTGCAATTACCTATCGTCATGACCTCTTCCCAAGAGGCTGTTTTCCCGCGGCTATGCCGGTTTGAATCCCCGACCTTATTTTCCTAAGGTGGAGTGTCTCCATTCCTCGCGTGTGGTTATAGATTAGCTGCTGGCACTAGTGATAATCTTTGCACGAGATTTACACGACGTGTGGGAAGTCAATATTTACGGCACGCAGTGTGCGGAAATATTACAATGGATTACCATTGCAATCTTGCTTTTGCACTTCATGAAATGGGAGAGTGTCTTATACCCATAGACGAACATCAACATGATTACACACACTTTGCTTAAAGTGGTTGAAACCACTTCACCACCTTGACCAAGAGAGGAGGTGCTAGCAACATTGTATCAGTTACATATGTTGTGAAAAATTATCCTCATCACACAAATAAGAAAAAACTTGCTTTTCTAGAAAAAAGAAGAATAATAAAAAGCAAAAATGCATTCACAACAGGATGGTCTCAATAAGGTTAACATTGACATTATCATTGATGTCAATAAACGATGCTTTTGTGCTAAGAGGAAGAAAAGCGTCATCATTGACAATGATATCTGAAGCTTTTGAAGCTTTTTTTTCTGAAGCCAAGAACTTTTGAAATGCCACCGATTATTAAAGGATGGGAGGCAGAAAGAAGGAAACAAGGACGTGAGCAAAGTGAAGCAATAGTGTCTTTGTCATCTTCGACTTGATGAAGGTGGAGGAGTTCACAGACGGGTGAGGTCGGAGAAAACAACAACAAAGCTACAAAATTGAGCAGTAGATGAAGGTGACCCAGTGCTACAGAGAGCTGAAGGGAATGTCAACTTGTGGTTGGGGGGGGGAGCATTGACAACATGCCGTAGAGAGCTAAAAAAAATGCTAATGTGAGAATCAAAGGTGAATGAAAAGCATGAAGAAACTGATGGCGGCTGAAGAAGAGGATGTCAAAGGTGAAGTGGTCGCTGTGAGAGACGAAGAAGAAAACTGTGAAAGCAACGAAGGCCAAGTGTGCGACATCGATGTGCGAAGGAGAAGGTGAAGACAACGTAGCCAAAGGGAGAAGTTTGAATTCCTGCATGCTTTCTTCCTGCGCAATATAGAATGTCTTGAGTACAAAACTTTATGCATGGTTAAGTCAGAGAGAGAGAGAGAGAGAGAGAGAGAGAGAGAGAGAGAGAGAGAGTGTGTGTGTGTGTGTGTGTGTGTGTGTGTGTGTGAGAGATGTACTCTTTCATGGATTGTTTCATGGGTTATAATCAAATGGCCATAGCTGAAGAGGATAAGTTAAATATGACATTCATTATAGTTTTTGGTATTTTTGCATACCATGTGATGGCTTTTGGCCTATGTAATGCTCTTGGGTCTTGGAAAAGAATGGATGACAAGACATTTTTTTATATATCCCTTGAAGAGATAAATGTTTTCATAGATGATTTAAAGGCAGCTACCATGATTCATCATAGATATTTGATTGTTCTACACACATGTTTTGAGTGATATCATGAGTATTGCATAGCGTTGAATCCTCGAAAGTATGTATTTAAGGTGCCTTATGGTTTGCTATTGGGTTATCTTGTGGTGCGGTTGGTATTGCTAGTGATCCTAAAAAGGTGGTTGTTATTATGGCTCTAAGCCCATCCACTTGCCCTAGGGAAGTTCACAATTTTGTTTCATCTATGGGTTACTATCACCAATTCATTAATGCATTGGTTGTGAACATTCGTCACCCGCATAGGATCATTCAATGACATATTCACTAGACATCCCTTGCTATTTATGTAGGGAGCTAGCTAATAATTTGATGCATTTAGTAAAGGGCCTAAGTGGCCCATCCCTTAATCTAGTTTTGTGCTTCAATAGAGTTTATGTGGGGACCAAGGGTTTGCTTTCAGTAAAGTAGGTTATTGAATGGTGTGATGTATGGTTATATTTCATAAGGCCAAGAGGGCCATTTCTTTTAGTAACATGAAATGTTTTGTTTCATTAGGCCAAGAGAGCCATGTGTCTATTTGGTGTAGGTGTGTTTGATGGTGTTCTATTTTAGTATTGTACCAAACATGTTTGAAGAAGTGTCTAGAGGGAGCCTCTTGCTAGCAGAAGCTTCTTATGGCCAAGTCCAGGTATATTTTCTTCTTTTGGGGACTGACAGGTCAAGGCATGAAGTCCTAGGGTTTGGTTCGGTATATTTGGGAAATGTCTCTATCCCCTATTAAAATATTGGCGGACATTCCAAAAGCTATTTTTGCGAGTAGTCCTAGTGACCATGTTCTGATAGCTTGCTAGTATGCAACTCTTTTTCTAAGAATCCCTATTAGTTGTGAGGTAGATAGAGAAGCCTACCAAATAGAAGAGCAGATGATTGTTGGCTTGTGAAGGCCTGATGTAGGTTCCTAGATGTGGCATTTAGCAAAAAAATAGATAAGGATGGTTGGAGCAAAGATAATAGTGAGTGAAAAAAGAAAATGATTTAGTATTACCTTGCGAGAGCTTGGTAGGTTCTTGGGTATTGAGATATGACCTAAGGTCAATGCCCTATTCTCCTTGGATCAGAATACACTCAGCTCCCTCCTTTTTATACACTTGAGTATAAAATACTAAGAAGAAAAATGTGGTCAAATGGAAAATCTATGTGACTTTTTATAGCCCAAGCTATAGGAGCCCTCCCTTTGTAGGAGTTCTTAGTCCAATTGTCCTAGGTTAGGTAGGCAAATCATACCACCATGTCAGAGGATAGGGTGTGAGTTGTGTTTGTGTTTTGATGTATATGTTTATTTGTAGCAGCTTGATACTCTTTGAGGTTTGTGAAGGACACCACCAATTGTGAGATGGGTTATTTCCTGGTCAACATCTTGAGGACCATCATTTTTCTGAGCAATAGTGAGATTTTGGATTGCATATCATGGATCCTACATTACTTTTTTTCTCGAGTCACGAATGAATGGGCACCAAGTTCTCTTTCAAAGCATATTCTTGTTAGGGCACATTGCATGGAAGAATAGGTTCGTATGAAGACAATGTTCATTTTGAAGAATCCAATGGTTTGTACACCATATTGGAGTTTATGAAGAAATTGAAGGAAGAAACATGAAGGAAACTTGAGTTTGGTCAAATATAAAAAAGATCCAATCAAGGCTTGGAAGGGTGGTGAGGTGTGAATGCCCCATTGTGTTTGGTGATTTCGTGTTTTATGGGTGTGCAATCATTACTTATAAGAAGAAGAAATCGAGGTGACCTCAAAGACTCTCAAGATTGTGGGAGAGAAGGAATCTCACTTATAGCTTTCTTGCTTGCACAATGGGGGAATACACACAAAGGTGGAGGCTGAAAATAGTTTTCCTCTTCTTAGTTGTGTAAGACAAAAGAACTCTAGTACATAGAAATAGAAGAACCCTATATATGGGTCTCAAACCAAACTCAACTAACTAAGGTGGCATACTAACTGAGCCACGAACTAGAGTAGATAAGGATAGCTGTCATCTAGCTATTATTCATGGGCGGTGTACCAACCGCATCTACAGCTAACAAGTCGGTGACATAAATGCACAACGGTCACCCTGGCATATCACGAGTGGAGCTCGATATCTCAACAAAGACATGTTTGGGTATCGACTCGGAAGGACGTCAAGTAGCAACATGATTTCTATAGCCATGGAAATCTATGGACTATAACATGATGATATGGAAAACCTTGTAGAACCATCCGAGGAGCTTGATTATGGAGCTATTGCTTGTTGAGATGACAAGCTCAACACATGTGGACACTAATGATGGACAGCTTTGTTAGATGGGTCTACACGTCTACACTTAGCACATCGGTGGTCATTATGACTCTCACATGGCCACTGACTCATTACTTATTATACTCAGGTTGTTACACCTATGTACAGTTGGCATAGTTATAGCGCTAGTCGACTAGTGTAGTCGATTGTGCATTGTTTCACTTAGTAAGCCACTTTCCCTTATGTTGTATCTTATCTATACTTTGTGTACATTGAAAAGTGTGTGGAAGAAGAAGAAGTAACCATCAAGAAAACGTTTTGGCCTCCATCTCTCTTCTTGTCTCTTGAGTGAGCTTCTCCTTGTGCATTCTGTGTGTATTCGGTGTAGCATCTTGAGCAATTCCCCCCACCACGCGATTCTTGACATGGTATCAGAGCCGCACCTCTAAAAAAGGCTGTTTTCGAAGGCTGAAGTGAAGGAGAGGAAGCAAGGTTCGAGCAAGCAAGCCACAGATAAGAAGCACTCCCATTCTTTCACTCTCTCTCTTGGATAATGCCTGTGGAGGCACCGAAAGCAAGGTCGAGTAAAAATCTCAGATTGTAGTGAGATGTAGTGTGCAAGAAGATCACTGTCTATTCTGTAGAGAAGCCCTTTAAGGCTTATCCGCAGTTATTTTGGGCATCTGAGGCCGTTTCAGGCCCCGTTTTAGAGCCACAAGGTTGCGGACAACAATTTCAAGGTACACAGTGACTTCGGCTGTATTGACCAAAAGTGGGTGCACAGGTTACAGATTTCAGATCTGTAAGTTTAAATGTATTTACCAACGAGTAAACACAAGGTTTATCTGCAAACTGGTTGCAGATTGCATGTATTATTGAGCAGACAGTGAAAAAGATTGTCTGGTGTATTGCTATGCACTACAGGTCGAGGGTTGCAGAAGATTTGCTTGTTGTTTGGTATTAGTTTTGTGATAATGACAAAGAATAGTGGAAGCCCCATCATTGAGAATCTCGACAAGAACAAATACCCTTCATGGAAGTTTCGTGTCACAAACTTTCTTATTGGAAAAGGCCTCTACAAGTTTGTTTCAGGTGAAGAAAAGGAGCCAGAGATGAGTGATTCTCCAACTGCAGAAAAGAGACAAAGGCACGGAAGGAATGGAATGCAAAAGACAAAAAGGTCATGTATTGGCTGTCTACAGTACTTGACAATAATATGTTGGGACATATTAGAAATGTAGAGAATTCATATGCAGCTTGGACTATACTTGAAAGTATGTTTTTCGTAAATACAAATGCACAAAAGATTCAACTCAACCAAGAGTTGAATATATTGAAGAAAGAGAAGATGTCTATCAATGAGTATGCACTGAAGATAAGGAGCATTGCAAATGCCTTGGCAGCAATTGATGCAATGCCCGATGATGATGATTTGTTGTCGTCTACCTTAGGTGGACTTAACAATGAAAAGGCTTGGAAGTCTTTTGTAACTTCCATATATGTCAGAAAGCCATTTCCAGATTTCGATGAGTTGGTCTCCCTTATGATCACTAAAGAAATCAATATGCAGAGTAAGACATCTAAAAAAAGTGGTGAATAGGTCCAAGCTTTCTACTCCAGTTCAGGAAGGAGACGTGGTAGGTCCTCTTCAAGAGGCCATGGTATAGAACGTAGTAGTGACAACCAGCAAAACAGATTGAATCAGCAATTTGACGATATACAGGTTTCTTGAGGTCATGGTAACTTTAGAGGTAGGGGGATCTTTAGAGGAAGAGGTGGATGGCAGAACACAGGTTCTAACAACTTTGGTATTGTGCAGCAAGAAAGTGGTAAGTTGCAGTAAGGAAACTATGCATCGTTCTCATGACAGAATGAAGACAAAAATGAACGTCTGTTTGTTATGTAGCATATGCTGAATGCTGTTACAGGAAAGGGAACACATGATGATGTTTGGTATGTTGATTCAGGTGCATCCAATCATATGACCAGCCATGTAGAATGGTTTGGAGAGATGCAGGATTTGCAAAATATAGATTGTGCAGACAGGTGATGATTCATACCATCCAATCTCACACATTGAAAATGTTTCCTTTTCCTTGCATGATGGTAAGACAAAGAGTCTTTTAGATGTATTACATGTGCAATCTATTACAAAGAACTTGGTGTCAGTCGGGTCAGATGGTAGAGCAAGGGCTGCGAGTCATATTTAATGCAAAGGGTTGCTTTGTAGAAGAGACTTCAATGACAAGTGCAGGTTGGTTGCAAAGGGAAGTAGAGTTGGACATATGTTTACTCTGGATGCTGGAATTCCTACTATGAATACTGCTATGTATGCTAAAGGAAAAGGTGTTGTTGCAGATATTGAAATTTGACACAAACCCATTAGACATGCAAATGTACAAAGGTTGAAATTAATACAGTCCAAAGGGTTGGTTACAGGTTTGCCTACATTTAGAATTGCAAAATTTCATAAGGTATGTGAAGCATGTTAGTTTGGTAAGCAGGCAAGACAACCCTTTTCACATGACAGAGATGTAAGCAGAAATATCCTTGATGTTGTACATACAAATATTTGGGGGCCTACACAAAATATATCTCTTGGAGGCAGTTTATACTTTGTCACATTCATTGATGATTGTTCTAAAAAGCTGTGGGTATATTTTATGAAGGAAAAGAGTGAAGCATTTGAGCACTTTAGAACTTTGAAGGCTGCAATTGAAAGAGAAACAAGCTTGAAAGTAAAGTGCTTGAGGTCAGATGGAGGGGGATAGTACCTCTCGAATGAGTTCAGTGATTTTAATCTGAGGTCTCATGGGATAAAGAGACAGTTCACATGTAGGTATACCCCACAACAAAATGGGGTTGCAGAAAGGAAAAAACAGGCGTAAGATTTCAAGCTCATCTATATCTATCTTCAGTTATGACTGTACCCAACACTTAGGATGTCCAGATGTACCATACTATGTAGACATTGAATAAGTCAGTGTTTTAGGACTTAGCAGTCTTTGGTGTGAATGGTCCTTGAGACCTTAGGTTGTACTATTCACTTTAGTTATGTGTGAGAATAGATTTAAATAAAAGGTAGTGAGAGCACACTGCTCTACACTGTTACTCCAACTCTCTGTCTCTGTCTCTAACTTTTGAACATGATCAAGCCTCATTAGTATGTAAGATGGATGTTTTCAGTTAATGGGTGATCTCCATAAAGGGCATGTCAATGAGTTGATAAGCTCATGTGAGTCAACAGTTATTTCTTCTTCTTTGTAGTCCTTATTTGAAGTGTAGGCTATGGACTATCACTCAACTCTATATTTGTGGCTAGCTAGTGGCTAGTCAACATTATTCCTCTAGTGTATTGAGATGAGCGCTTATCGATTCGCATGCTGATCTCTATTTCCGAGAGACACAAAAGACGTATAGAGGCATGATGGATGTCGATTAGATTGTAGCTAATTTGTCACGGTTTCAATTGACGTTCGATCGAAAGGATTTTAGCTTAGCTTAATCTCTACACGAAGGGTAGAAGTGGGATTGTCACATGTCCTGCTAACAAAATTGAAAGGAAATCGGGAGCAATCAACGAATGCCCTTCTCTTGATCAACATAAATTCTAGCTTGAATTAGGTAATACATTTGAAACAGCAGGGCCAACATGCAGTCGAGATAAAAGCGTTGAAGGGCACATGATAGCCCGCTCATCACTAATTTGTGAGCACGCTATTTCTGGTGTTATTTGGCTGTCGCATCAAGAGCGCGCCCAGAATTATAGCTTGCTCTCTCCAGCTTCTAGTCATACCAACCAAAGACTGCGGTAGGTGCGGAGCCGGTTCCATCGTAATAGACAAAGGTGAGAGTGAAGCTATCGAATCCAACGTCCCAATAGAATTGGACGATTAGAAAGACTAGTAACAGATCGAGTGAAAAGATAATCATGATCAGTTGCAGGCAGCAATTCACAAGGCAATAATGCATGTAATCGAGCGTTTCGAGAAGAGATTGAAGAGAGAAGAAGCAAGATGCAATATAGATTTGATTATCCATCCATTCTCACGAAGGATTGCACCATCTATCGGATCGTGCTGCAAAAGATAGACCTCATAATCCAGAACCACGGCACGTCGAAACATTAAATGCGTGAACAAATTATTATGGAATGGAATACTGAGACGGCCTGGGTCGGTGGCAGGGTCAGTTCCATCCGTAAGGTCGAAGTCTTGGATTGGGCTTTGTGGATCGGAGTAGTCTCGTTGCATTGTAACTCTCCAGTTATGGCTCTGAAACACCTCCTGTGGGGTGTCTCCCGGCACTTGGGTTATGGAGTCTCCGTCAGTCTCCAAGACTTGGTGGGCCGTCCCGACTCCCTTGTCGAAAATGGACACGTCACCGTCGTATTGACAATCGTCGCAATGGATCATCGCCAGCAGGCCGCATAATAATATTGTGCTGGTGCTTGAAACAACACATTTGATGGTCCTCATCTTTCTAACCCCGAACGTTATCAGCTTGGCAGTACCGTGTTGCTCCTTCTTGGACTAGTAACTGCTGGCGGACGAGATGCTATGATACTTAATTTCGCATCCACGTTTCATAATTTGTCCATAACGATGTAATATCCTTCCATGATGTCCATCCACGTTTCATAATTTGTCCATTGATTTTTCCCCTAATTCAACCGTAGTGCGTGCTGATGGGAGATCAGGATCGGTTATGCTACGCTTTGTCGTTCTTGCCACGCTTGCGGCCTCCTCACATAGCTTGTACATGGGTATGCCAACAAATTCCATGGAGAAAGCATTAGCGACTAAAGAGGTATCGGTAGTCTCAAAGTAAAGGGGAAACGGTAATCTCAACCATGTACGTATGCAAGAGGTGGGAGTCTAATTATTGCATTGCATCCATAAGTGCATCTATCGGAAACCCATGCATCCAATAATCTCTTGGGGGTATATCATCCATAACCATTGCGTTCCATTTGGAAGATCTCACAAATCCTCAGGTGCACACCTCGTTTGTTTCTAGCAAAAACTATTAATTACAATATCAACCACTCTTATTAGCAGCCCTAAGCCATAAACAACAAACCTGCTACTCAAGAGGTAAATGGTGTACGTTTGCTCCCTAAGGACGCTCGTCTCTTTGCGTTGGCATGTGGTTTAGTACATCGGTTCAGAAGTATATAAGATTAGAAATGGTACTTATGTTCTTTATGAAGTAGATATGACACACATACAAGAAGGGATGAGGTAGTTAGATCAAGGAGAACATTAAAACTAGTTGTCCTTTTATAGAACGTGGTATGCATAGCAATCAGGCCTCATTTAAGAACACTGGTGAATTATGACTAATGTAAAGATACATGGAGCTTAAAGGATATGGGTTGTCACACACAAATTAGCCCTCACCTCTACTTGTTCGATGTTAGAGAAATGTAATCATGAATCTTGCATCATCCCCCTCTAAGCTGAGTTCTTAGGTGAGAAAGAGGTGCATAACCATCTAGCCTTAGTATGGCCGAGTATCTTAGAGATAGTGGAAAAATTACATAACACTCAATAGTTCTATGAATGGCACCTCCCAAGATTGAGAACATAATGCACATTGATCAAAGCTCAAAATATAACAACAATAAAGCAACTAATGATGCGCATGTGCTTAAACAATACATCATCCTCTAATTTTTTTGAAATATATACCCATCACATGGAAAATATAACAAAACAATACCATAAATAACATGTCGGGTAATGAAAAGTATCATGACAGTAAATCAATGATTGAGCTACAAAGATGTGGAAAGAACTCAAATTGCATATTTAGGCAAACAATTGGATCTCATGCAAAATGTCAAGGATTTTGGATGAGCATTGAGGATCTTTGAAAGAAATTATGGAGCCATACTATGCAAATTCATGACCTCAGGATGAAGTAGGGCACCTCAAGGTTAAACTCATACACTTCTATATGAAAGAATCGAAAATCAAGGTGACATTTACTCACTCTAGGTGAAATTTTCTTCATTCTCAATGTAGCATAATCTATAACTTCAGGACGACTTTGGTTAGCGAGCGAATCTAGGTGGAATTGTTAAATTTATTCAAAATCAAAAGCTACTATGAAATTCTAATAGCTGCAATGTAAACTTTATTATTCAAATGTTGCTGTGCTCATTCTCAGTGTATCCTTGTTGCAATCATCTATCATTTAAAAAGCCAATGTATTGCATGGAAAAAAAATATCAGAAGCAATCTTTAGGTTTCCCCGAAATTTTAAAGATTTCATCTATTTACATGTTGCACTAAAGGTGGATCTATTGATTGATATAAATGGAAACTTTGCATGGACCCCCTTCTTTATAGTCCTAGATAAGGCTTAACAAGTAAGAATCATATAGAAGAACAAGCATGATCATTATTAAGGGTCGGAGTCATTGAGCATCTCAAGATCACCAATCTTGTTGAGCATTGTATTTGGGGTCATCTTCTTGATCAATCTACTACCAGCTCAATGGGGCTAATATTAACAACTTGTACCAAGAATAAGAACACATATCATAAGACATAAGAATCTACTCTTTGTAATGTGAAAGCCATCCATCTCAAGAGACTTTGAGCACCAAGCTTTTCTCAAAGGGCATTCATCTCATAGCTTTCAATGAATAATCACGAGGTTGATATCAAGGAATCACGTTAAAGCATGCTCACAACTAGTAAGGGGGAAAGAATCCACACATTTTCTTGCATTCTTTAGTAATTGACATGTGTATTGCATCATCACCTTCATCAATAACCAATCCATACAACTCAAACAAGAATCAAATTAAGAGTCATCATCAACCTCAACTTTCCGAATCCTCTAGCAAGAGGTAAGCAAGGAAAATGCTTATGGGATTCTTTGTTTCCATCATCATACAACCATACAGACTATGATCTATAACTCTATTCAATACATTTCCAAATAAAACCACATCGAAATCCACTTCTTTAAGAAAGGTAGTTGAACGAAGGATGACTACTTCTCAAAGATCTCATGGATCCTCATCAAGTGTGCTTTAATACGTGAAATTGGTTTCTTCAACAAAAAAAAAAATTGCATCAATCCTTAGAGGATGCATCACTACCTTGGCCCTCATGTTTTTGTACAAACCTACATGTATCTAAAGTGAAGGAGCTACTCTTAATTACCATTGTAGTCCACAATCCATGTGAACAAACATACAAAGAGTCATCATGTTGCATGATAACACTTTCAAAGAGTAAACTTCAAGGGAAGTACTAGATTCCAACATGTAAGTTTATGTAAAAGTTACATCCTTGTTGCTCCAAAACAAAAAAAAAAAGACAATCATCTAGACACACTATATTTAATTTTGATTCAATGATATTAAAGTATAGTGAAAGAGGGCAAGTTAGATTTTGAAAAAAAAAACTAATAGGGACTTGGTCTATGGAGCTTTGGTTACTTACTCATGAATACCTATGTGTATCACATGGGTTCAAAAAAATGTAATTTTAAAATACAAATTTTAACATACAGAAGGATGTAAGACAAAGGTATTATTTACAGATTGAATAAAAAAGGGTTATGTTTTATTCAGAAAAAATTTGCAGATAAGGATATTTATAAATAGGCCTTGAATGCATGTGATGTAGAGAATATTTATATAGTAACTTCCCCAAGCTATGGAGGACCAATGGGAGTCAAGGGGACCCCATGTCAAATGCGAATGGAAGAGGGATTATCATGCCAAATTTGCCTATGTTACCAACTCCTTCTAGTCTGACTATGCTTATGGTTAATTAGATGGGCCCATTAGATGGTGGAGGCCAAACAACAAATCCTAATGTTGTCCCAGTAAGTCAACAACCGATTCCCAATCAAGTGATTAGGCCGATGGGACGACACACCGATGATCTCGACTATGAGTCAAGTGCCTCAAATGTCATTGGTGAACTCAAGGATAGGATGAAGCACTACACTGACATGATGAGTGAATAGTATAGACAAATAGCTATGGATGTCAATTTCCTTAAGAAGCAACAAAATTTGATAGGGAGAGTCGACGCCATGAAGAGGGTGCCCCCTCAAGATTCAGTTGTAAGTGGTGTGGTGGCCAACATTTCCCTAGGAATTGTCCGAATGCCAAATGTCATATTTGCAGAAATTTTGGCCACTTAGCTGCTACATGTTGGAGTAAGATCAGCTTTCTCCAACAAGGAAGTAAACAACCAGGTCCAATTAATCATCGCGCATAAGGGAATAATCTTCAGCAAGATGAGGGACCAAGACAAATATTGCAAAGAGGAAAGGCTAATTTAGAGGATTTGCCTCATGGCAGTGGAGTTAGTCTTATTGAGTCGGTAAGTGTCAATGACGCTGAAATTTCTAATCTACAAACCGTAACAAGAGGTCAAAAGACTAGAGAGGGTGACAAAGCAACTGTAAAGCCTGTCGAGAAAAACCCTAATCAAGATGCTAGGGGAAAGCAAGTTCTGAATCCTGATATGGAAGGTGGACCTCTAAGGCCTATTGATAGTAAAGTTGATCCCGAGAAGGATAAAAGATTTCCAAGAAGAAAGAAAATGATAAAAAAGAGACACCGAAGAAGTTCCAAAGACCAAAGGAGAGAATGGTTTGGCAAGAGAAGAGAACATTAGCTAACTACCATAGCTTTAATTTAGCAAGTTCTCTTTGCGAAGTGAAACCAGTGTGAATCTCTTGCAATTAATTAAACTATCTCCGGGAGTACGTGAGAAATTCAAGAAAATCATGCGTACTGGGTATATTGTAGAACCTTTGGGCATAGCACGAGTGGGAGAAGATTGATTCGATCATGCTGAAAAGCATTGTCCCAGGGTTCCATCATATGTGGATGGAATATTGGTGGAGCACGCTATCGTAGACACTGGATCCTCCGTCAATATCATGAGTTCAGACTTGATGGAGAGGCTAGGTCTAGAAATCCAAAAGGACGGCTTCACATTTCTTAGGATGGCTGATGACAGTCTAAGGAAACCAGAAGGTTGCATCACTAGAGTCTACCTTACCGTTGCAAGCGTGGAATGCTGTCTAGACTTTAGGGTGATTAGGTTTGCAGGATGTCCTAACTATAGAGTTTTGCTAGGCAGGCCATGGATTTCACGAACAAACTGTCAAGTTGATATACCTGTTGGTCGAGTGATGCTACATAGAGGTGCCAATCGTGTAATAGTGGATGCTTACCATGAGTCTCCTCAGAGTGAGAGAGCTCCTTTATCCTCTATTGAACTAGAAATAGTAGATGATCCATCTGGTAGTGAGACGTCATCGAGTGATGGATCTAAACAAGAGTCTACTACAGAAGACATCTATCTTATAACATTGAATGAACCAATAGAGCCTCAAAATAGGATAAGAGACACAGATGTTATTGAGTTGGACCTTGGTATGCCAGATGATTCATGGCCAATTAAATTAGGATCCATGGTTAGTTCGAAAGAGAGATAGGAGTATGTGTCCTTAATTCAAGAGTTTCGCGACCTCTTTGCTTGGAGCTATGATGAACTTAGAGGTATTCCTCCGAGTCTGGCTATGTATATCATTCCTCTAAAGGAAGGATATCAGCCCCTACGTCAGAAAGTAAGGTGCATGCCTTTTGAACTAATGGACAGGCTGTTTGAAGAGCTATAGAAGTTGCGGAAAGTGGGTTTGATCTTCCATGTTCAGAATACTGAATGGTGTTCACCAATTGTGATTAGAAAGAAGAAGAATAATCAAATCCAACTTTGTATAGACTTTAGAGAGTTGAATAAGCAGACTGTTAAGGACTACTACCCATTGCCATTTATTGTCCAAATTTTGGATCAATTAGCGAGTAGGGAAATATATTCGTTCATGGATTACTTCGCGGGGTATCACCAAATGATGATTTCTGAGTAAGACAAGCTGAAAACGTCATTTATTATTGTCTTCAATATCTTTGCGTACCATGTAATGCACCTAGTTTGTGGCAAAGAATAGGCGACAAGACCTTTGGTGACATCTCCCGAGAGGAGTTGAAAGTATTCATTGAGGATCTGGGGGCAGCCACCATAAGAGAAAGGTAGTCTATTATTTTGTGAAAGTGTTTTGAGCATTGCAGACAATTTTGCATAGCTCTTTTCCCCGGAAGTGCGTCTTTGGAGTGCCTTACGGGCTATGGTTAGGTCATGTGGTCAGTTCAGTAGGGATTGCAACTGACCCTGAAAAGATCAAGGTTATAGTTACCATGAGTCTGTCGCATACTCCCAAGGAAGTGCATAGCTTTTTGTCATCGGTAGGGTATTATCAGAGGTTTATAAATGCCATGGCAGAAAGAATGTTGCCAGTGATGAACCTATTGTCCTTTAATTGTCAGTTTGCATGGAGTGATGCTTGCAAAGTATATTTTGATGATGTGAAGCATGAGCTTGCCAAAGCACCTATTTTAAAAGCACCTAAAAGGGAAGAAATGTTTTATATATTTTCAATAGCCACCACGTATAGTATCAGCTGGTGCTTATCCCAAATTTGGGAGGAAAAATGGTACCATCCGATTGCTTTTGCTAGTGGAAAGTTGGGCATATCGAAAATTAACTACACCTGTATGGAGAAGTTGTGCCTTGCGATGGTATTTGCAACCAAAATGTTCAGGCATTACATTCTCTATGAGAAGGTGGTTTTTAATCTGAAGGTGGAAGGTCTTCCATTATTGCTGAACAAGTTATAGTCTCCTGTTTTTTTAGCAAAGTGGTTAATCTTTTTGTAGGAGTTTGATTATGAGATTAAGGGCAAGCCATCAAAGCTATATGGCATAGTAGAATGTGTTGTGGATTTCAGAGATACAGAAGAGGTCTTGGCTGAAAAGGAAGTGACATGGAAACATTGTTTAAGATTAATATGGCATCTATTCCCTCTTAGTATGCTGCTATAACGCACTATCTATCTACAAGAGAGACTGGAGATACTTTATTAAAATTTGAGAAGAGAAAAATTAAGCAGCATGCATTGAAATTTTCATTGATCACAGAAACATTATATCGACAGGGGTTGATGATAGCTATTGTCGATGTGTGATGCCTGACGAGGTTTCATTTATCCTGAAGGAGTGCCATGAATTTGCTTGTGGGGGGAACTTTGCTGGGCGGTTGATAGCATAGAAGGCTTTAAGAGCTGGATAATGGTGGCCGTCCATCTTCCAGGATTCATTTGAGTATGGCCATCCATCATCCATAATTTCCCATGATGTCGAATGAGACTCCATGAAGTGTCCGGCAATGAGGGACCTTGAGACGGACGCACAAGATTTTTTGGACCTCGAAATCGATGTCAGACGCGAGAATGAGAGTGCCCAGAGGCCAAGACCAAAGAGGTTTAATGTAAAAGGGACTTGTAAGGCCAAGGGGGATGACCCTTGAGGTCTCCCACCCCAAAATTTTCTTGTGAAGGGGGGAGCCTTTTTTTGACGGGTGTGAAGGAAATGGTGACGTTCTGTTATAAGAGGCACTAATTTTTTGAGAGGGAGGAGGCTATGCCACCTCAATACACCAATATCACCTAATCCCTTCAGCCTGATGCTTGATTCCTTGCACTCTCCATCGTCGTTCTCCACTCCTCCAATGGCTACATGGTTGTTGAGTTGTTGTTCTAGTATTTCTCTCTCCTCCCTCCCTCTCCTCCAGCTCTTCTGTGGCTTTCATGATTTTCTCCATTTCAGTTTGTAGATATTCATAACGTGCCACAATTTCTTAATTGTGCCGTTTTAGGCATCGTATGGCTTCGGTTTCTTCATTCACTCGCGCCTACCATTCTGCTTCTATCTCTTCCTTAGCTTATAGCTGCTCCTTCAACTCGTGAACTTCCCTTTGGACCATGGCTATTTGGCGTGTTTTCTCCAACTGGGATGTAGCCATGGACTCTTTTTCGACTTCGAGCTTTGCAACTACAGCTTTGTTCGACTTCGAGCTTTGCAATTGCAGCTTTGTTCTCCTCCTTGGCTTTCTCTAATTGAGAGAGGAGCTCCTTGACATACTCATCATATTCTTTGGATGGTCTTTCTATTGCAGGGACAAAGGTTGTGCACATGAAAATCGATGCCCCCCCTGATTTTATTTTTTAGTTGGGGCTCCCAAAGGGAGCCCCCAAAAGGCATGCTCTTTAGACTTATTAAGTCCCATTCACACTTAACCTTGGCCTTGGCCTCCTAGGCACTCCCTCTTCCACGTTCGGTGTCCAAATTGCAGTCCAAAAAATCCTGGGCATCCGTCTTGAAGTCCTCCACTACTAGGCATCTCCCGTCCAGTGGGTCTTTTAAGCATTTCCGGGCATTGCCACTTAAAATCGTACTAATTGCCACCGCCGCCTTCGACGAAGTCTATTTTTTCCCTGAAATTTAAAAATTTTGGCTATTTTTAAGCACTTCTCAGTATCAAAAATCATCTGTCATTGGCAACCACCGGATAGGGCGACTCAGCTCATCGAATCCCACGAACAAATCTGTACATAAACAGAATAATAAAGGGCATCACGCTGATACAAAATAGATACATAACAAAACACATTATAGATCTCACTCTATCCCCTTGTCAAAACCAAGGCATGAAATCCACGAGGAGTAGGCCTAGCATAATCTAACAGAAAGTCAAAAGCTAGTCACTAACCTAACTACTCCAACAAAACCAAGCTAACAAGAACCATCAAAGAGGTCATCCTCAGTCGTGGTCTGAACTACCTACCGAACTAAGGACAACTCAACTAGGAGCTCCTACTAAGTGAGGACTCTTATAACCTGATCAACAAATATTATCTTTTAGCACATTGGAACTTTAGCCTCTTATTTTCCATACTCGGGCATGTAAAAAGGAGGGAGCTGAGCATAGTGACCCAAGGAGAACAAGGCATTGGCCTTAGGTCTTGTCTTGGTACCCAAGAACCTACCAAGCCCATGCAAGGCGACACTTAATCCTTGTCTGACGCTCACTTTTATTTTCACTCCAACTTTCCTTTATTTGTATTGTCAGCTAGATGCCACCCCTAGGAAGACAAGGCATTGGCCCTGGGTCTGACCCATCCCCAAGAACCTACCACGCCTCGCAAGGTGATAAACAATAGCTCAAGGATTTTTCTTTCTTTCTATTTCTATTTTTATAGGGGTTAGAACCCCTTTTTACACACCTCCGTATATTCATATATTGTCTTTTAAATATTTAGGGTTTTGTCTCTTTCCATCTTTATTTTAGTAGGCTTCTCTAATTGCCTCACAACTAACAAGAACTCCAAGAACGGTTGCCCAGCAAGTCAGCAGAGCAGGGTCACTAGAATTCCCATCTAAAATAGGTCTTATAATGCTTGGCAATGCCTTACAGGAGGTAATGACTACTTAGACCTCCCCCAGACATACAGAGTCTAATCTTGGGACTTCATGCCTCGAGTGCTAGTCCCCAACAAACAAAAGAAAGTAACCCTTACACACACATATATCATTATTTGCTTAAGGAAAAAGACTAGAAAAGGGAACAAAATCACCTAGAATGGCCACAAGAAGCTCCTTCGCAGCAAATGCTCGCTCCAGCGCGACTTCGTCAACTTATATGATGCAATCACTACAAGAAAACCCAGTAACTGTACCTGCACCAAACAGACATAGGGCCCTCTTGGCATAAAGAAATAGCACATTTTACTACAAACTAGCTGGCCCTCTTGGCCTAAAGAAAGCATACATTACCAACTTTAAAGCAGCTGGCCCTCCTGGCCTAAGGAAGTAGATCATTAAAACCTGAAAACAACTGGCCCTCTTGGCCTAAAGAAATCAAGCAAACCTACTCATGTAGATCCCTCCTTGGAAGAAGACAGATATACAAACACACACTCCACTCTAAAGGGAAAGACAAGGCGCTCAGCCCTAAACTAAATGCATCAAGTTATGACCCATACCTCCTACATATATAGCAAGAGGCGTACACATAATATGTCGTTGAATCAACCTATGGGTCCAAGATAATAGTGGTAGATGAGTCTCGGCTACTCTGCTCATTACCCATATCAACCATTTCCTGCCATATAACGCGTGGTCTAATAACATTCCCCATAAGCGACCAGGTCCTGTCTCATTATCAATAACAAAATTCGGACTAGGACCACAATTGAAAAAGAGGTCCTCCTCATAAGCAGAATTGGCTAATGAATCCGCAAATTGATTCCAATAACGTGGAATGAGCTGAAGAGATATGCTTTCAAATTCATCAAGTAAGGTTATAGCAATTCGATGATACATATGAAGGATAGGATTCTGGACTGTATATATCCCCTTTTACTAACAACTGCCTAATACCACCTTTCTTGGCAATATTCAATCCCATAATCAGGGCTTTATACTCCGCCATGTTGTTAGTGAATCCCACCCCAAGATAAGCAGCTAATTTGATTATAACTCTACGTCGGGGATCTCGGATAACTACTCCAACACTCCCTTTTCTATTAGGCCCCCTGGACGCTCCATCAAATTATAATGTGTACGTCCACAATGGGTTTACACAACTAGCCATCAAGAACTCGTCTATTCATAATTATGATAATCAAAATTCAACATATTTAGAGGATGAACTAACGGCTCCATCCCACCTTCTTCATTGAACTCAACAGGGATGCTTGTCAAGATTTGTAAACACAGTGATGGTAGAAAACTTTAATCTCCCACACAAAGGTACCGTCTTCTTTCTCAATCAATTTGTATCCCTTGCTCCACCAGATAAGCCTCCCCTGATGATATCTTTGCTCTAGATATGGGTGCTCCAAATAAGGGATTAACCGCCCCATTGACCAGTTTAAGCTCTCCTACAAGTCTCAAATCAGCCCCAGCATGGACCTGCAATGCATTTAGCGCGATAATAAGGTTTAATATCATTAAGATTAACCTTATTTTTAAATTCCACTCCTTTTAGATCAGCTAATAAAATCGTGGACTTATTTTTACCTATCCGAACTATCTTGTAAGGGCCATCCCATCTAGTACTCTCGCTCTCCTCTGGGCTTGCTCCGCAAGATCTTGCCTTCTTCTTTGGACTGCTATCATGTGTTCAGGAATTTGTGCCCCTTCTGGCTCTTCCGGTGGTGATTTAGGCAGGGGCTGACTGGGCTCTCTGTGTTGTTCTTCCTCGAATTTTTGCTCAAATTATGGCCCCTCTTTCATGGCTTGCTCTACTATTGGCCAATCTTCAAGTGGTGGCTATTGCACTTGTCCTTCAAACCCTAGTTTCCTAAGTCGTCAATGGAAAGACCGGCTTGCCATAGATAACTGTGTTGTTGTGACACAGTAATAGCTGTGCCAGTTGGAAGCGTGTGTTCTTAAAGGCCATATCTCAAGGCACGAGATGTCAATTCTAACTTCCTCTTCATCCTTTCCATTGAGTCCTCACCTTCAACTTGGGTGACATTCAATACCGTGCTCAAGAAGGCTTGTCTCTAAGTGTCTGAGCACACTTCCGTAGCCTTTGCTCTTGATTCCACGCACACTCTTTCGCATTCACTCGCCATCAGGCATTCTGTTAGTCCACGCACTCTTTCAAAGTTGTGCCGCTCCCATTGCTGTGCCTTCTCTTCCATCTTTTTCCTTCCCTCCTCCATTTCTTGAGACAACATCACTACCACCTATTGCTACTCATTCACTAAGTCTAGCATTTTCATATTCTCCTCATTGCGGTGGTTTCGCTGCTCTTTTGTTGTTTTTCTTCCTTGTTTTGCAATGGTAAACTCCAGTTCTACCTCTGCAAATCTCTCTGACAGTTCTTTCCAGATTGCTTACGGCTTTCTAACTTTGCAAAGTGCAGTCTTCTTTCTATTATTGCCATAGCCATGAGAGCTTCCACATCGCTTTTTGTGTTTTCCAAGTCATCTTTCAGCTCCTGTGTGCTTCTTCCTATGGCATCTTGCCTTTCTTGCTCTAGGACTTGGATCTCTCTTTCTAGTCTTCCTTGCTCCTCTATTTCATACCATAGTCAGAACAACGCCAAGGCGTCCTCTTGCTCTTGATGTTGGTCTTCCGACTCCTGGTTTTCTTCCTGCTAGTGCTTCTCCAAGCAAGCGGTCCTTTCCATTAGCTCATCATACTGGTGAATTAGCATTTTCAGACTCTTTAAATGAGCTAGTAAATCCTATTCTTCCTCCTCCAATTTTTTCCTCAAATGATCCTCATTCTCTTGAGCTTCCTTGGTCTTGGCATCCAATTGCTCTTTTAGGGTGTTAAGCTCTTTTTGATGATCTGTGGCTTGCCTGGACACGTTGAGCCTCAAAGTTGTCGAGGTTTCCTTTTCAACGTCCAGCTCTGCCAAGGCCTCTTTCTTTTCCTCTCTCTTTGGCCTTGCTCAACTGAGTGAGGAGTTCAGCCACATATGATCGTAGTCTACCACTGGTGACACTGTAAGAGGGGTCGTAGTGTTTGATGCTTCCAACTTCTGCTGCTTAGGGTCTTGTTGTGATTCTACTTCTGCTGCAACTGTTCTCTTTGTTCCTACTTCAGGGGCAATCTCTGCCACTTTGTTAGCTAGGAGCTGTATCATTGTCATTAATTGAGCCATGTCCACAGTTGGCATAGACTCTTGTGTCGTGGTGGGTGTGGTTTCAGTTGGGAGTGGCATAAAGGAAGAGGGGAGGGGTTGTAGTGGGGCCTTTCCCTTTCTTGCAACCAGAGGGGTTGTTTCTACACCGCCACTAACTCCAGCCTCATGATGTATGCTCAGTGGGCTCATCTATTCCCCTCCATGCATCTCTTCCACAGACCTATGAGTTGCCTCTGCCAAATCCACAGCTTCCTTCCTCCTCATTTCTTCAGCTTCATCTTCAGCTCTTCTCTTTCTCTCCTCCTTGGCTCTTCTTGACTCTTCTCTGATCCTTTCAAATTCTTCCTCTTCTTTTCCCCTTCATTCCTCCTCCATTGTCTTGGACTCTTCTTGTGCTCTTGTCAACTTAGCTTTCTCTTCCTTGCTTAAATTTTCCTTCTTCTGTTTTGGGATCTTGGTAGTCTTCGCCTTTCCTTGTGCCCTAGTTTCGGCTTGAGTAGATGGTGCTTCAGGCTCTTCTCTGTCACTAAGGGTGCGTTCACTAGACCTGTCTTCCTCACAGTGCAGTGGCACTGGAAGGGTGCTACTATCTCTTAAATTCCCCCTGCTTTCTTGGTGGCCTCGTGAATAATGG
Organism: Lygodium microphyllum; assembly: GCF_053477565.2. NCBI lineage: Eukaryota > Viridiplantae > Streptophyta > Polypodiopsida > Schizaeales > Lygodiaceae > Lygodium > Lygodium microphyllum. The sequence continues at coordinate 138,598,179 of NC_141151.1, read as the reverse complement.
CCATTAGTATACCACTATATCTAATAGTAGAAGCCTTGGCAGAGGACTTCTTCTGGGCTGATCTCACTGTAGAGACTGGGGACTCTCCTCCAGCTGCTGCTGCTATACCCGTAGCAAGGGCCTTTGCTGATGTCTTGATGGTCTTTATGATGAACCTGTTCCAATCCACTTCCTTAGAGGACCCTGCCACTATGCTTTTCAACACTGGGACATTGATTCTCTTCATCAAAGCATTATATCTCTGTCCTAAGAAGAGGGCATGGACCATCTTTGCTTGCATCTTTACTTTCGGGTTTGGGATGTCTGCCAGACTTACTACATCCACTGTGTGCACCTCACTCATGTTCATCCTCCGCATGGCATATACGTCTCTTCTATGATGCTTCACAGCCTTGGGGGCCAAGCCAAGGGCCTTCTCCACCACTTCAACATCGTCCAAGTTTAGAGTGTGCTTGAAGGTGAACTGATTAAATCCTCGTGTCTCCACACCTATCTCGTACTTGGCTTGTTCTTCTTCCGTGAACGGAAGCTTACTGTCTTTTCCCTATCTTGCCATTGTGGGTACCTACCATACAACAATACCCATAATTAGTATTGATGGGGTAGGCAAGACTGAATTATGGCATTATGAAAGAATTGAACAATTAGAAAAGCTGCATGAGAACGTGAAATTTGAGAAATAAAAAACTAAAAGAAAATACATGAATTTTCCAGGTGCACTTTGCTCTTAAGTTTTTATACGTAGTTCAACTCTTCATTATGCTTTTCCTTTGTGTTATGTTTTCCTCATCACCTTATCTCCTTCCCATCGTGGAAAGATGAAAATCCTTCCTAGGATTAAATAGGACGAGGAAAGGGTGTTGGTGTGTTTAATTTGACAACAGCCACCACTGGTAGAAATTCGGGTTGTATTCCAATTGGGCATGACGATCAAGCTCATGTGGTCTAATGGATGCTTGCGTGATATACGTTAGGACATCGTGTAGCACATCACCAGATTTGAGGTGGCTAGCAATGTGTAGCTCTTCTTCTATAAGGACTTGGTCAGTGTAAGGATGGGGGCCAATAAATGGTCTTCAACCAGTTTGTTACACAAAATGGCCATAACCCTAAAAGAAGTAGGAGCTACGTACGTGGGGTCATATTCCACAGCCTTGATTGGGCTTCTCTGCTTGGCATTTGTCATAATTTGGAAACCTTTTCGCTCCCATTGGAGGTGTAAGGCGTACCATTACTGTAAGAATGAAGAGGTAGAGTTTGCAAGACTCAAGAGCTCTTCAAGCTCTTAGATTGGTGCAGAGCCGGCAAGCTTTTGGTATGAGGTCAGCATATTGCTGATGATTGCTTGCTCCTTTGAGACTTCACTGCTAGCAATAAGCTCAGCTCTGCAACCTTGGGAAATTTGATGGCCATGAGCTCGTACTGTTCGTAGGTGCATGGTAAAGCACGGAATTCAGAAGCAAGTGGCTCATCAAGAAGGACAAGGTTTAGCCACTCATAACTTTGGACGAAGGTCGTGAATGTGTTGTCCAGCATTTTAATGCAAGTAACCAAGTCATCACCTGAATTGGCAGCAAGGTCCTTGGCCATAGCAAGAAATGAGTGTTGCTCATATGAAGGCCTAAGACTTGTTGGTCGCTGTAGTGGAACAGAACTAGATGGATTCATTAGCAATGATGTTCCGCTAGATTGCTCCTTGGGATGAGCATCCGCTTGGAAGGTTAGTCGTGTGTCCTGCGGCTTGGAAGATGTGCATTGGAAGATGTGCAACCTTCATGTGAGCTGCTTTGAGCATGCAAGAGTCGATCGCATTAGATGATTGCGGGACATCTAGCTACTGCGTAAGTTGATGGGTTTGTGAGATCTTGAGAGACATAGTGGGTTCAAGCTGCACGGGACTGATTGGTCAAGTCTCTAGAGACTTTTCTCTAGCATCAGTAGTGGTTGGTTTAGAGCTAGCGGGTTGCGGCTTTGGCTGATAGATGGGCTTCGGCCTTTATGGTTGTCATAGATTTGACAGCTTGGGTCTTAGGTATGGCTGGTTGTTTAGTGAGCATGGTTCTTGAAGCACGTGTGGCCGCAAGTTGTGTAAAGGGTTTGTACTTAAGAACTGATATCTTGGACACCTAGATCTAGTTGTTTCCCTCAAAGTATCCTTGAGCACGTAATAGGGTTATGGGGATCTATTGCAGCTTAAGGGTGCGTTTACAACTTTGACATCTAGGCTGCTTTCTAGGCTTTGCATTAGAGTTTCTAGGTCTGCAAGGTCACATTTGCTTATTATGGGAAGGCTTGCCTTGATTTTTAGGTATCCATTGAAATGTAGGTTGCTTAACCTTAGGAGTGGGTTTGGTGGGGGGGTTTTTTGGGGGCTGAGTGGGGTGTGACACATCACGACCCCCCTCCTTAGCCTTAGGCATGGTTTTCTCTATTGGTGGAGTGGCGGTCTTGGAGAGAGCCGCACTTCCCTTGTTGAAAGTTGTCACGATACGCACATTTCCTATGGCAAGGTGGATACGATGTAGGTTGTAATCGGCGTAACAATGGCCTTGTTTTTTGAAAGTGTGCCCTAGTAGCGACGCCTTGCCTGCCTCCTTCATGTTGGGCAACACATAGAAGATTATTGGCAAACTTTCAGACTCAATAGAGACAACGACTTTGCACTTCCCAAGGAGTGCATAGGATTCGCCCCCAAATGGGCTAAGTTTAGCATTAGCTGGCTGCAACTAGGGTTGACTAATGAGGGTCCAATGAGCATGGGTTAGGATATTAACATCAGCTTCCTCATTGATCAAAGCATCAAAAGAATGTGTCTTTTGGGTTGTGGCCGTGATTCGTAAATAAGCTAGAGCAATAGATTCCTCATCATCCTCTATCTCGGTAATGGTTGTGACATAGACATTGACAAGGGACCTCTATCATAGGGGGCTCATGTAAAGGATATGTGGGACGGTAGTACTTCTTCATGTGACTGCCATTGAAAAAGTTTATGCCCTCGCCTTCCAGTGTTTCAACTACGATATTTCCCATGCTATTGATGGCACACACTCTAAAAGGTACAAGGCTAGCCTCCTCATCCTTCGTCAGGTCGTTTGCTATGAATACAGGTCAAGGCTTCTCACCTTCCTCTTGAGATGGCAAGCTCCACACGTGCAAACATTGATGATAGACCACCTAGCTAGATGGGTCCGCACATCTACACTTAGCACGTTGGTGGTCATTATGAAACTCACATGGCCATTGACTTATCACTTATTATATTTAGTTTGTTACACCTATCTACAGCTGGCAAAGATATAGCACCAATCGATTAGTTAGTTGGTTATGCACTGTTCAACTTAAAAGGCCACTTTCCTTTATGTTATATCTTATCTATACTTTGTGTACATTGTATAGTGTGTGGAAGAAGAGGAAAAATCAGCCAGAAAACATTTTGGCCTCCATCTTTGTTCTTGTGTTCTTGAGTGAGCTTCCTCTTGTAAATACAGTGTGTGTTTAGTGCAGCACCTCAAGAGAATCCCCCCATCACGTGATGAGCCACGCCACTAAGAGAGGCTGATTTTGAAGACTGAAGTGAAGGAGAAGAAGCAAGGTTTGAGCAAGCAAGCAACAGGTAAGAAGCTCTCCCATTCTTCCACTCTCTCTCTTGGATAGTGCCTGTGGAGGCACCGAAAGCAACGTAGAGCAAAAATCTCAGATTGCTGTGAGATTTGGTGTGCGAGTAGAGTACTGTATATTCTATAGATCAGTCCTTTAGGGGTATCCCGTAGTTATTTTGGGCATCTGAGGCCGTTTCAAGCTCCATTTTAGAGCTGTAAGGTTGCGGACAACAGTTTCAGGGTACACTGTTATTTCAGCTGTATGGATCGAAAGTGGGTATACATGTTATAGATTTCAAATCTATAATTTTTGAGGTGTTTGCATGAAGAAAGCATAAGGTTTATCTGCAAATAGGTTGCAGATTACATGTACTATTGAGCAATTAGTGAAAAAGGTTGCTTGGTGTATTGCTGTGTGTATGTTGTGAAAGTTTGCAGAAGACTAGCTTGTTGCATTGTATCCTTGTTTGTAATAATGGCAGAGAATAGTGAAAATCCCATTATTGAGAAGCTCGACAAGAACAAATGCCCTTCATGGAAGTTCCGTGTGACAAACTTCCTCATTGGAAAGGGCCTTTATGAGTTTGTTTTAGGTGAAGAAAAGGAGCTAGAGCTAGGTATCCCTCTGACTACAAATGAATTAGAAACATGGAAATAATGGAATGCAAAAGACAAAAAGGTGATGTACTGGTTATCGGCAGTCATTGATAATACGATGTTGGGACATATCAGGAATGCAAAAACTTCACATGCATCTTGGACAAATTTTGAGAACATGTTTTCAGTAAATACAAAGGCACGAAAGATTCAACTCAAGGAAGAGTTGAATGCCTTGAAGAAAGAGAAAATGTCTATCAATGAGTATCTGTTGAAGGTGAGGAGCATTGCAGATGCTTTAGCAGTGATTGATACCATGCCTGATGATCATGATTTGGTTTCATCCACTTTGAGTGGCCTTAACAATGAGAAGGCATGGAAATCATTTGTTACTTCAATATACGTACAGAGGCCATTTCCAGATTTTGATGAGTTGATCTCTCTCATGATTACCGAAGAGATCAATATGCAAGGTGACTCATCTGAAAAAAATGGTGAACAGGTTCAAGCATTTTACTCAAGTTTAGGAAGGGGACGTGGTAGATCCTCTTCGAGAGGCCGTGGTATGGGATGTATTGGGCCGATAATCAACAAAACAGGTTCAATCAGCAATTTGGGGAAATGCAAGTTTTAGGAGGCCGAGGAAACTTTAGAGGCAAAGGGAGCTCTAGAGGAAGAGGTGGATGATAGAATAGAGGTTCTAGAAATTTTACTATTGTTTGCCATTATTGTGGCAAAACGGGCCATATTGTAGCCCATTGATATGCTAAGAAGGATGATATTCATAGTGGTAAATTGCAACAAGGAAACTATGCATCGTCTTCACAATAGAATGAAGACAAAAAAGATCGGTTGATCAATGATTTCTATGAAGCATCGCAAATGGTCTATAAACAAGTGACAATTTTATCAAACTGTAAGCTTTTACTAAGTGCAATGACATGTGACATGTTGATTCCTATATACCTCTTGATCTCCAATATCACAGCCCTCAGCATTCTTCATTAATTATATTTAATGAGCAATATATTTCTCTCTCTCAATTCATCACTCCCTCTCTTCCTCCCTATTCCCCCTCCCTCTCTATTTCTCTTTAGTTTTTTTTTTGCCTCTCCCTCTCTCTCTATCTCTATTTCTTTCCCACTCTATCCCTTTTCCTCTCTATTTTACTATCCTTCCCTCCCTCTCTCTCTCTCTCTCTCTCTATTTTTCCTCCTTTTTTTTCTCTCCCTCCCTCTATTTCTCTCTTTCCCTTCCTCCTCTTTATCTTTATCCCTCCCTCTCTTGTCTGGTTGTTATATAGCCGATGAAGGAAATTCGATATGCTAGCCTCTATACTATGCCAAACTCCCTTCTGCCACAAAGTGAATGAGGTAAGGGCACCACCTAGTCATGGAAGAGCGGACTAGGACAATATGCAAGAGGGAGAGGAGCTTGTGAGGGAGAAGAGAGGAAAACAGAGAGAGAGAGAGAGAGAGAGAGAGAGAGAGAGAGAGAGAGAGAGAACTGCAAAAAATAGATGAATCAATAAAACTTAAGAGGGCACAAGAGATGGAGAACCCTCAAGACATCACCAATATACACAATATGGACACCAATAGCATGGGCTTATTACATTGTGGAGCATGCATAAGCTATAGTAAGGGAATGAACTACATAAGCTCATGAGAGAGAATGGGGAAGGCTCAATAGGGCTGAAGAAGGCATCTTGGCTCTCTCTTGAAAATTACAAAGGAGAAGGCCTCTTTATAAAGGCCTTAACGGTGTTTAGGGAGGAGGTTAAGATAGAATAGGAATTAACACCACCAAAGCTGCATTAAAGCGGTTCCACCAATGTGGAAGCTCCATCTAGATGTTTTATTGACCAATTTTGTACTTAATCAAGTTCCATCATAGGTGAATTATCTCCATTCTCTCCCCCATAGCTTGAGTCCAAGAGCTCTCCTATAAAAAAATATATAGAGAATCTTCATAAAATAAGATCATATTTAGCAATAATGGAGAGAGAGTAGTGAGAATTCATACATTACTACTACAATTAAGGATGATTTGAGGGTGATTTAAGAGGGGAATTCTAATGGTTTATTAGCTTGAGAGAGAGGAGAAGAGAGGGGGAAGGGTTGGGCGTCTAATGAATGATGTTTTATGGAAGTGTTAAGTGTGGGGAAGAAAGTGTGTATGTGTATAAAATTGGGAGGTGGTCTCCACCGCAGTTGGAAAAAGTTGATGTCCACCATTTTGGCCATATCTCCCAACTTGTAGCTTTAAAAAATTATAAAGAAATACTAGCCAAAACTTTAGCTCACGCGCTACAACTTTTATGTTGAAAAGTTGTTTTGGATCGGAGTGGAAATATTTTTTAAAAATCTTACAAAATCATGTGCTTGGTTTTTCTTCCACTAATGTTTCCAAGAAGGGTCCCATTTGTTTGAATTATCATAAGGATCCAAAGCCATGACATTATGAGCCTCACATGCCCTTTGGATAGCTCCAAATCCATTTCATATCTTTTCTTTTCACATTACACATTTTCCCTTCACCTTCCTCCATTGATCTTTACTCTTCATCCCCCCTTGGTAAACCGATCCATGAAATATTTCCATCCAATGATTTCTTGGATTTCCCAAGAGACTGTTCCCACCCTCTTCTTTATTTCAAACCTTCAAATGTACAAAAAATCAATAAATTATTAGACAAATATTTTTTTGTGATTTTCGCGGATTATATAACCCCCCCAACCTGGCTAGAGGTATTTATGCCTCTAGACACTCTTTGGTATCTTGAGCTTACCCCACCCTGATGTAATAGGGTTTTAAGTGCCATCCATTTACCCTGGTCTTGTGCACTTTTTCCTCAACGTCTTAAAGTTTGCAGTAGCCATTGTTAAATTTTTTTGTGACCCAAAACGGTCCCTCCCACCGGTAGAGAAACTTGCCATCCTTTCTTTTATCAAAGCGATTGTCATATCAAAGCACTAAAGATCCCTCCTTGATGTTTTTATCTTTTAGCTTCTTGTTGAACTTTTCTCTACGCTTCTCAGCTTCCTGGGAGTAGTGGTTGATGGCTTGTTCACGATCCAATTGTAGCCTCTCTAGGTCTAGTAATCTTTGATGTAACTTCTCCTTTTGAGAGCCAACTGTGCCACCTAATACCCAAAGGCTAGCTAATTTCACCTCAATAGGCAAAAGAGCCTCTTGTCCATAAACTAGATGAAAAGATATGAATCCTAACATGGTTTTGAAGGAGATTAAATAAGCCCATAGAGCTCCACTAAGGTGCTTGTCCCAATCCCGGGGCCTTGAATATGCCTGTTTGCTGATGATTTTACAAATCATTCCATTTACCTTCTCCACCAATCCATTGCATTGAGGGTAGTAAGGGGTAGAGTGTCGTCATTGAATATTTAGCTTTTGCATGAGTTCACCCACAACATTAGCTCTAAACCCTGGTCCTCTATGTGATAGTATTTCAAGAGGGGTACCAAACCTACAACAAATGTTGTCAAAGATGAATTTACTCACTTCCTTTTAGCAGTGATTCTTCTAGTTGGCATAGCCTCGGCCCATCTAGTCATGTAATCTACCCCCATGATAATATACTCTTTTCCTGATGGAGTGCGTGGTAGAGGCCCTATGGCATCAATTTCCCACTTCTCAAAGGTTCCATAGACCTTGATTGGTGTTTGGGGTTCTGCTATGAGCCATCGTGGTCCTGATTTCTGACATTCTTCACATGTTTGACACCAATATTTGACATCTCGGTGTAGGCTGGGCCAAGTAAAGCCGGCTTGTAGAACCTTTCTACTTATGTTGTCGTGTGCAAAGTGGCCTCCACACACATCATCATGGCAAGCTTATAAGATTTCTTCAATTTTCCGCTTTGAAGACACTTTTCTAAGCACACCATCCTTACCAAGACAATACAAACTATCATTTACCATGCGATATCTTGTAGCCTTCCGAGCTAGCCACCATCTTTCTCCCTTAGTCAGGTGTTTGGGAGCTTCTCCTTGCTCTAAGAGGTATAGAATATCTTCTAAGTCTTCCTCTTGAGGGTAAAGGCACCTATGCCTAGCTGCCCGTGTATTACTACATTGACAGTCACCGCCACTGCATAGTGCAGGTGGTGGGCGCCCGTCACCGTCAATTTATTCTTTATTCTTTTAGTGACAATTTGAATAAAGGAAGGCCCGGTCACACATTGTGACTGTATGAGTTCCCATTTCTAGTCTCTCTCTCTCTTGCTCTTACTCTCCCGCCATAGCTCTGGAGTCCAAGCTTCGATTCTTCTCTCCCTTTCAACTAGTATCGGAGCTTTGCTTTCTGACTCTTGAGCTTGGTTCGTGGCATTCTCAGCATCCCATTGACTCGTTACTTGCATTGGGTCTCCTTCCCGACAGTCATATCTGACTCCTTCGAGCTCCCGTCACTCCCCGACTTCTCGAGCACATTCCTAGCATTGTTGGTACCTTCAGGGCATTAATCAGAGGTATTTGATCATTTTTTTCAGGGTTTACTTCAATTCTCAGGTCTCACAGGTTGTAAACAAGTTGTGGGCAACCATAGCTCACACCTCTTGGAGCTTCCTTCATTTAGATCTTGCTTCCAGCCTATCAAGGCTTGTTGAGGCTTGGTGTAGGCCTTCTTTGCCCTCATTTGTGTTCCCTTTTGGCCCCATTGTTGACATGTGGGACAGCAGACCCCCCAGCCAGCTCATGTTTTTTTTTTTTGCTCATGTTTCAAAATCTGGCCCAAAAATCACTCTTTTTTGTTGAGATATCGAGCTCCACTCGTGATATGCCAGGGTGACCGTTGTGCATTTATGTCACCGACTTGTCAGTTTTGCAAATGTGTTGGTACACCGCCCATGAATAATAGTAGATGACAGCTATCCTTATCTACTCTAGTTCGTGGCTCAGTTAGTATGCCACCTTAGTTAGTTGAGTTTGGTTTGAGACCCATATATAGGGTTCTTCTATTTCTTTGTATGAGAGTTCTTTTGGCTTTCACAACTAAGAAGAGGAAAACTGTTTTCAGCCTCCACCCTTGTGTGTATTCCCCCATTGTGCAAGCAAGAAAGCTACAAGTGAGACTCCTTCCTTCTCTCCCACAATCTTGACATGGTATCAGAGCCTTGTTCGTGGTAAGGAGCTCAAGAAAGCAAGCCAAGCTCGCAGTGTTCTAGTAAGAGGAGCAGTGTTGCTTTCATTTTCTATTTTGGGAGCAAATCTCTGCAGGTAGCACAGCCGGAAATTGCAAGAGTGCATTGTCTCAGGTTGAGACGCCCTTCGCGGTGAAGCAAGAGGGCAGTATATGCTGCGGGTGAGGGCTTTAGCCCCTCGCGACCCTGTTTTTTTTATTTGAGGCCATTTTGGGGCCTGTTTTGGAGGCGGAAGTTTTCTGCACGCACTCAGGAAAAAGCCCAGTTTTATGCTGTGCGACCACTGTTCTACAGGTCGGTGAAAAGTTACTGTACAAATTGCATCGTATGCCTGTGCGCAGAGACATTGGGAGTTACAGAATCATCCTTGTTGCCTGTTGATGCAAAATCGTCACTAGGAAGTGACTGTGTGGTCAAATACCACTTTCATCAGTTTTGCAGATTAGCCTTGTGAGGCTGAAGCTGTGTTCTTTGCAGTGACAAAACTTTTTGCAGTGTTCTGTAATGGCGTCTGATTCTCTCTCACAGATTCTCATTGAAAAGCTTGACAAGAACAACTTCCAAGCATGGAAGTTTAGAATAACGAATTTCCTTATGGGAAAAGGATATTGGGAATTTGTTGCAGGAAATGAAGAAGAACCAGTTCTTCCTGATGTTCCCAATCAACAGCAAATGCAGGCATTTAAAGCATGGCATGAGAGAGCTAGGAAAGTTATGTACTGGCTGTCTATCAGTATTTCAGACTCTATGATTGTGCATATTCAGGATGCAAGTACGCCATAGGAGGCATGGGATACTTTGTCAAAAATGTATAGCACAAATACTTAAGCCAGGAAAATGCAGCTCAAGCAAGAGTTGCATAATGTGCAAAGAGAAAATATGAGCATCAATGACTACCACATGAAGGTGAAGAAGATTGCAGATGCACTTGCTTCCATTGGGTCGCCAGTGGAAGATGATGATTTAGTTTCTGTGACCTTGAATGGTCTAGGAAAGGATTATGCACAGTTTCGGACATCCATTTCAGTTCGTGAAAGATTTCCTGATTTTGAGGAGTTGATTGCTCTTCTAATTTCTGAGGAGCAGAGAAATGGTGGTGCATCTTCTTCAGGAGGAACTTCGAAAGAAGCTGTCTTCTACTCAAATGCTGGAAGAGGTAGAGGCAGAGGTAGAGGAGGCCGATTTGAAGGCCGTGGTAGAAATCAGAATATGCAGCAAACTCAAGAAAACCAGTCCTATGGAGGAGGACGTGGTAACTCTAGAGGCAGGGGGAGCCAAAGAGGTCGTGGTGGATGGCAAAGAGGCCAAAATGCAAACAACAATGTTGAATGCTACTACTGTGGTAAAATGGGTCATATGGCTAAGGACTGCTATAAAAAGCAAAATGACATCATGAATGGTAAATTACAACAAGGGAATTATGCATCTTCTAGTAGACAGGGTGATGACAGAAATGAGCATTTGTTTATGGTGCAGCACATGAATAATTCTGTGACAAGTGCAGAAGAAAGAAACGATGTATGGTATGTTGACTCAGGTGCATCAAACCACATGACAGGTCATGCAGAATGGATGGAGGATGCAAGGAAAATGGAAAAACCAGGATTTGTGGAGACTGGTGATGATACTGCGCATCCTATTGTGTAGATTGGAAAAATTCCCTTGTCTATGCAGGATGGGAAAAAGAAATACCTGTCCGATGTATTTCATGTCCCGAATATCACCAAGAATCTGGTTTCTGTTGGTCAAATGGTTGAGCAGGGCTTGCAGGTCAGATTTAATCCTCATGGATGCTTTGTTGAGGATATGAAAAATAAAGGTCGCTTGATAGCAAAAGGAAAGAAGAAGGGCAGAATGTTTACATTGGATGCAGACATGTCTAAATTGAGTGCAGTAATTTTTGCACATGGGACCAGTGTAGTTGCAGATATTGATATCTGACATAAACGCATTGGTCATGTTAATGTACAGCAACTTAAATCAATGCAGGCCCAAAATATTGTTGCAGGATTGCCTAAATTCAAGGTTGCAGAAATGCATAAGGTATGTGAAGCCTGCCAATTTGGAAAACAGGCAAGGAAACCATTTCCTAGACATGTTCAAGAGAGTAAGAAGCCATTGGAATTAATCCACTCTGATGTGTGGACTACTAAAGCTGCATCTCTTGGAGGCTGTCATTATTTTGTCACTTTTATTGATGACTATAGCAGAAAAGTTTGGGTATATTTTATGAAAAAGAAAAGTGAAGTTTTTGGACATTTCAAAACTCTTAAAGCTATGGTTGAAAAAGAAACAGGCCTGCAAATAAAATGCCTAAGGTCAGATGGAGGGGGAGAGTACCTCTCAAATGAGTTTGCAAGGTTCCTGCAAGAGCATGGCATAAAGCAACAATATTCATGCAGTCATACCCCACAACAAAATGGAATTGCAGAAAGGAAAAACAGGCATATTGGAGAGGTATCTCGTGCCATGCTCAACGAAAAAGACTTGCCAGATTTTTATTGGACTGAGGCAGTTGCTACAGCAGTCTACATAATGAACAGGACTCCCACTGCAGCAATACATGGCATGACTCCAGAGGAGAGGTATACTCGTAGGAAACCAGATATTTCTCATTTGAAAATTTTAGGTTGCATTGCCTATGTACATGTGCCAGATGAGTTGAGATCCAAGTTGGATCCAAAAGCTGAGAAGTGCATCTTTATTGGTTACTCTCTGCAGCAAAAAGGGTATGGATGCTATAACCCTTCTACTCGTAAGTTTACAGTGAGCAGAGATGTTGTTTTTGATGAGATGAGTAGCTGGTATAAACCAGTAAATGTGATTGATGATGTAGATGCACAAAATGGTAATGCTGCACAGAATTCACAGCAACAGTCACAAAATATTAGTGGACCTGGAGCGTCCTCTAGCAGTGGTTCATATTCTTCACCATGGACAGGCAGATTGAGATCAGGAGAATCTTCTCAAAGCAATGCAGATAGTGGTATGCAGGTATCACGAAAAGGAAAAGAGAAGGTTGATCAGCCCATGTTTGATGTGAATGCAGGTCACTCTTATGTGGATGGTGAATCCAGTGGCTCAGAACAGAGCATTGATGATGAGTTGGGTATTCCTTCTATTGTTACACCTAGAGTAAGGAAGATCAGGGATGTTTTGAGAGCACCTGGGAGTGAATCTACTTTGCGCAGGTCAACCAGAGTTAGGTATCCTGTGGATAGGCTGAAATATGATGGATTTACATCCATTCACTATGCATATATGGTCAAAGTGATATAGGAACCACAACCCACTTCTTTTGAGCAAGCCATGGGAAAAGAAAAATGGGAGAAAGCCATGGATGAAGAAATGGATGCCTTGGAAGCAAATGCTACATGGAAATTGGTACCTTTGCCTAAAGGTAAGAATGCAATTGGCTGTAAGTGGGTTTATAAGGTGAAGCACAATGCAGATGGTTCTGTGAACAGATACAAGGCAAGATTAGTAGTCAAGGGGTATGCACAAACATATGGCATTGACTATGAAGAAACATTCAGTCCGGTTGCAAGGATGGCAACCGTAAGAGCAGTCATTGCTATGGCTGCATCAAAGGGATGGTCTTTACATCAGATGGATGTAAAGAATACCTTCTTGCATGGTGATTTGCAAGAAGAGGTATATATGGAGCAGCCACCAGGTTATGTGCATGTTGTTCATCCTGAGTTTGTTTGCAGGTTGAAGAAAGCCTTGTATGGCTTGAAGCAAGCACCTAGAGCATGGTCTGACAAGATAGGACAGTATCTTGTCACTATTGGCTTTCAGATTTCCAAGGCAAATTTCTCACTTTATGTGAGAAAAACAGAGAAAGGCATTATGCTACTTGTCATTTATGTTGATGACTTGATTATGACAGGTGACAGTGATGAAGATATCCTTCATGTGAAAATGCTATTGAAGCAGAAGTTTGAGATGAAGGATTTGGGAGAGCTGCGTTATTTCTTGGGCATTGAGGTGATTAGATCACCAAGTGGGATATAGCTCTTGCAGAGGCAATATGGATTGGACATGCTGTCCAAATATGGGATGACAGGCTGTAAGCCTATTTCAGTTCCTTTGGAGCAGAATGTGAAGCTGAGTGCAGATGCAGGTGAGCTTCTGGAAGACCCTACTATGTACAGACGCATAGTAGGAAGCTTGATTTATATGACTATTACCAGGCCAGATTGGAGCTATGATGTTGGATTGGTAAGTCAGTTTATGCAGGCTCCAAGGAAACCGCATTTGGATGCGGCTAGACGCATACTCAGGTATGTGAAGTCCACATTGCAGTATGGACTATTTTATGAGACTGGGGTTCAGATATAGTTGCATGGATACACTGATGTTGATTGGGCTGGTAGCATTTCAGATAGACGAACTACCAGTGGATATGTGTTCTCTTTTGGGAGTGCTGCAGTCACTTGGAGCAGCAAGAAACAGCCTACAGTTGCCTTGTCGAGCACAGAGACTGAGTACAGGGGTGCAGCAATTGCTGCATGTGAGGTAGCTTGGTTGCATAAGCTACTTTATGATATCCATCAGCCTACAGATGGGCCAGTTGTCATTTATTGTGACAACATGAGTAGTATACACTTGGCAAATAACCCAGTCTATCATGCTAGAACAAAGCACATTGAGGTGCATTATCACTATGTGCGGGAGAGGGTTTTACTAGGTCTTATTGATCTAGTTTATGTCAGCACAGAGAATCAGGTAGCTGACATATTTACGAAGGCATTGGACGCAGAGAAGCTGCGCAAGTACAGAGACCTGCTTGGTGTGCAGAAATTGGGATTGAGCTCGAGGGGGAGTGTTGAGATATCGAGCTCCACTCATGATATGCCAGGGTGACCGTTGTGCATTTATGTCACCGACTTGTCAGTTGCAGATGCGGTTGGTACACCGCCCATGAATAATAGCTAGATGACATCTATCCTTATCTACTCTAGTTCGTGGCTCAGTTAGTATGCCACCTTAGTTAGTTGAGTTTGGTTTGAGACCCATATATAGGGTTCTTCTATTTCTTTGTATGAGAGTTCTTTTGGCTTTCACAACTAAGAAGAGGAAAACTGTTTTCAGCCTCCACCCTTGTGTGTATTCCCCCATTGTGCAAGCAAGAAAGCTACAAGTGAGACTCCTTCCTTCTCTCCCACAATCTTGACATGGTATCAGAGCCTTGTTCGTGGTAAGGAGCTCAAGAAAGCAAGCCAAGCTCGCAGTGTTCTAGTAAGAGGAGCAGTGTTGCTTTCATTTTCTATTTTGGAAGCAGATCTCTGCAGGTAGCACAGCCGGAAATTGCAAGAGTGCATTGTCTCAGGTTGAGATGCCCTTCGCGGTGAAGCAAGAGGGCAGTATATGCTGCGGGTGAGGGCTTTAGCCCCTGGCGACCCTGTTTTTTTTATTTGAGGCCATTTTGGGGCCTGTTTTGGAGGCGGAAGTTTTCTGCACGCACTCAGGAAAAAGCCCAGTTTTATGCTGTGCGACCACTGTTCTACAGGTCGGTGAAAAGTTACTGTACAAATTGCATCGTATGCCTGTGCGCAGAGACATTGGGAGTTACAGAATCATCCTTGTTGCCTGTTGATGCAAAATCGTCACTAGGAAGTGACTGTGTGGTCAAATACCACTTTCATCAGTTTTGCAGATTAGCCTTGTGAGGCTGAAGCTGTGTTCTTTGCAGTGACAAAACTTTTTGCAGTGTTCTGTAATGGCGTCTGATTCTCTCTCACAGATTCTCACTGAAAAGCTTGACAAGAACAACTTCCAAGCATGGAAGTTTAGAATAACGAATTTCCTTATGGGAAAAGGATATTGGGAATTTGTTGCAGGAAATGAAGAAGAACCAGTTCTTCCTGATGTTCCCAATCAACAGCAAATGCAGGCATTTAAAGCATGGCATGAGAGAGCTAGGAAAGTTATGTACTGGCTGTCTATCAGTATTTCAGACTCTATGATTGTGCATATTCAGGATGCAAGTACGCCATAGGAGGCATGGGATACTTTGTCAAAAATGTATAGCACAAATACTTAAGCCAGGAAAATGCAGCTCAAGCAAGAGTTGCATAATGTGCAAAGAGAAAATATGAGCATCAATGACTACCACATGAAGGTGAAGAAGATTGCAGATGCACTTGCTTCCATTGGGTCCCCAGTGGAAGATGATGATTTAGTTTCTGTGACCTTGAATGGTCTAGGAAAGGATTATGCACAGTTTCGGACATCCATTTCAGTTCGTGAAAGATTTCCTGATTTTGAGGAGTTGATTGCTCTTCTAATTTCTGAGGAGCAGAGAAATGGTGGTGCATCTTCTTCAGGAGGAACTTCGAAAGAAGCTGTCTTCTAC
Organism: Lygodium microphyllum; assembly: GCF_053477565.2. NCBI lineage: Eukaryota > Viridiplantae > Streptophyta > Polypodiopsida > Schizaeales > Lygodiaceae > Lygodium > Lygodium microphyllum. The sequence goes on along the minus strand of NC_141151.1, from coordinate 138,582,462 downwards.
TCAAATGCTGGAAGAGGTAGAGGCAGAGGTAGAGGAGGCCGATTTGAAGGCCGTGGTAGAAATCAGAATATGCAGCAAACTCAAGAAAACCAGTCCTATGGAGGAGGACGTGGTAACTCTAGAGGCAGGGGGAGCCAAAGAGGTCGTGGTGGATGGCAAAGAGGCCAAAATGCAAACAGCAATGTTGAATGCTACTACTGTGGTAAAATGGGTCATATGGCTAAGGACTGCTATAAAAAGCAAAATGACATCATGAATGGTAAATTACAACAAGGGAATTATGCATCTTCTAGTAGACAGGGTGATGACAGAAATGAGCATTTGTTTATGGTGCAGCACATGAATAATTCTGTGACAAGTGCAGAAGAAAGAAACGATGTATGGTATGTTGACTCAGGTGCATCAAACCACATGACAGGTCATGCAGAATGGATGGAGGATGCAAGGAAAATGGAAAAACCAGGATTTGTGGAGACTGGTGATGATAGTGCACATCCTATTGTGTAGATTGGAAAAATTCCCTTGTCTATGCAGGATGGCAAAAAGAAATACATGTCCGATGTATTTCATGTCCCGAATATCACCAAGAATCTGGTTTCTGTTGGTCAAATGGTTGAGCAGGGCTTGCAGGTCAGATTTAATCCTCATGGATGCTTTGTTGAGGATATGAAAAATAAAGGTCGCTTGATAGCAAAAGGAAAGAAGAAGGGCAGAATGTTTACATTGGATGCAGACATGTCTGAATTGAGTGCAGTAATTTTTGCACATGGGACCAGTGTAGTTGCAGATATTGATATCTGACATAAACGCATTGGTCATGTTAATGTACAGCAACTTAAATCAATGCAGGCCCAAAATATTGTTGCAGGATTGCCTAAATTCAAGGTTGCAGAAATGCATAAGGTATGTGAAGCCTGCCAATTTGGAAAACAGGCAAGGAAACCATTTCCTAGACATGTTCAAGAGAGTAAGAAGCCATTGGAATTAATCCACTCTGATGTGTGGACTACTAAAGCTGCATCTCTTGGAGGCTGTCATTATTTTGTCACTTTTATTGATGACTATAGCAGAAAAGTTTGGGTATATTTTATGAAAAAGAAAAGTGAAGTTTTTGGACATTTCAAAACTCTTAAAGCTATGGTTGAAAAAGAAACAGGCCTGCAAATAAAATGCCTAAGGTCAGATGGAGGGGGAGAGTACCTCTCAAATGAGTTTGCAAGGTTCCTGCAAGAGCATGGCATAAAGCAACAATATTCATGCAGTCATACCCCACAACAAAATGGAATTGCAGAAAGGAAAAACAGGCATATTGGAGAGGTATCTCGTGCCATGCTCAACGAAAAAGACTTGCCAGATTTTTATTGGACTGAGGCAGTTGCTACAGCAGTCTACATAATGAACAGGACTCCCACTGCAGCAATACATGGCATGACTCCAGAGGAGAGGTATACTCGTAGGAAACCAGATATTTCTCATTTGAAAATTTTAGGTTGCATTGCCTATGTACATGTGCCAGATGAGTTGAGATCCAAGTTGGATCCAAAAGCTGAGAAGTGCATCTTTATTGGTTACTCTCTGCAGCAAAAAGGGTATGGATGCTATAACCCTTCTACTCGTAAGTTTACAGTGAGCAGAGATGTTGTTTTTGATGAGATGAGTAGCTGGTATAAACCAGTAAATGTGATTGATGATGTAGATGCACAAAATGGTAATGCTGCACAGAATTCACAGCAACAGTCACAAAATATTAGTGGACCTGGAGCGTCCTCTAGCAGTGGTTCATATTCTTCACCATGGACAGGCAGATTGAGATCAGGAGAATCTTCTCAAAGCAATGCAGATAGTGGTATGCAGGTATCACGAAAAGGAAAAGAGAAGGTTGATCAGCCCATGTTTGATGTGAATGCAGGTCACTCTTATGTGGATGGTGAATCCAGTGGCTCAGAACAGAGCATTGATGATGAGTTGGGTATTCCTTCTATTGTTACACCTGGAGTAAGGAAGATCAGGGATGTTTTGAGAGCACCTGGGAGTGAACCTACTTTGCGCAGGTCAACCAGAGTTAGGTATCCTGTGGATAGGCTGAAATATGATGGATTTACATCCATTCACTATGCATATATGGTCAAAGTGATATAGGAACCACAACCCACTTCTTTTGAGCAAGCCATGGGAAAAGAAAAATGGGAGAAAGCCATGGATGAAGAAATGGATGCCTTGGAAGCAAATGCTACATGGAAATTGGTACCTTTGCCTAAAGGTAAGAATGCAATTGGCTGTAAGTGGGTTTATAAGGTGAAGCACAATGCAGATGGTTCTGTGAACAGATACAAGGCAAGATTAGTAGTCAAGGGGTATGCACAAACATATGGCATTGACTATGAAGAAACATTCAGTCCGGTTGCAAGGATGGCAACCGTAAGAGCAGTCATTGCTATGGCTGCATCAAAGGGATGGTCTTTACATCAGATGGATGTAAAGAATACCTTCTTGCATGGTGATTTGCAAGAAGAGGTATATATGGAGCAGCCACCAGGTTATGTGCATGTTGTTCATCCTGAGTTTGTTTGCAGGTTGAAGAAAGCCTTGTATGGCTTGAAGCAAGCACCTAGAGCATGGTCTGACAAGATAGGACAGTATCTTGTCACTATTGGCTTTCAGATTTCCAAGGCAAATTTCTCACTTTATGTGAGAAAAACAGAGAAAGGCATTATGCTACTTGTCATTTATGTTGATGACTTGATTATGACAGGTGACAGTGATGAAGATATCCTTCATGTGAAAATGCTATTGAAGCAGAAGTTTGAGATGAAGGATTTGGGAGAGCTGCGTTATTTCTTGGGCATTGAGGTGATTAGATCACCAAGCGGGATACAGCTCTTGCAGAGGCAATATGGATTGGACATGCTGTCCAAATATGGGATGACAGGCTGTAAGCCTATTTCAGTTCCTTTGGAGCAGAATGTGAAGCTGAGTGCAGATGCAGGTGAGCTTCTGGAAGACCCTACTATGTACAGACGCATAGTAGGAAGCTTGATTTATATGACTATTACCAGGCCAGATTGGAGCTATGATGTTGGATTGGTACGTCAGTTTATGCAGGCTCCAAGGAAACCGCATTTGGATGCGGCCAGACGCATACTCAGGTATGTGAAGTCCACATTGCAGTATGGACTATTTTATGAGACTGGGGTTCAGATATAGTTGCATGGATACACTGATGTTGATTGGGCTGGTAGCATTTCAGATAGACGAACTACCAGTGGATATGTGTTCTCTTTTGGGAGTGCTGCAGTCACTTGGAGCAGCAAGAAACAGCCTACAGTTGCCTTGTCGAGCACAGAGACTGAGTACAGGGGTGCAGCAATTGCTGCATGTGAGGTAGCTTGGTTGCATAAGCTACTTTATGATATCCATCAGCCTACAGATGGGCCAGTTGTCATTTATTGTGACAACATGAGTAGTATACACTTGGCAAATAACCCAGTCTATCATGCTAGAACAAAGCACATTGAGGTGCATTATCACTATGTGCGGGAGAGGGTTTTACTAGGTCTTATTGATCTAGTTTATGTCAGCACAGAGAATCAGGTAGCTGACATATTTACGAAGGCATTGGACGCAGAGAAGCTGCGCAAGTTCAGAGACCTGCTTGGTGTGCAGAAATTGGGATTGAGCTCGAGGGGGAGTGTTGAGATATCGAGCTCCACTCATGATATGCCAGGGTGACCGTTGTGCATTTATGTCACCGACTTGTCAGTTGCAGATGCGGTTGGTACACCGCCCATGAATAATAGCTAGATGACATCTATCCTTATCTACTCTAGTTCGTGGCTCAGTTAGTATGCCACCTTAGTTAGTTGAGTTTGGTTTGAGACCCATATATAGGGTTCTTCTATTTCTTTGTATGAGAGTTCTTTTGGCTTTCACAACTAAGAAGAGGAAAATTGTTTTCAGCCTCCACCCTTGTGTGTATTCCCCCATTGTGCAAGCAAGAAAGCTACAAGTGAGACTCCTTCCTTCTCTCCCACAATCTTGACATGGTATCAGAGCCTTGTTCGTGGTAAGGAGCTCAAGAAAGCAAGCCAAGCTCGCAGTGTTCTAGTAAGAGGAGCAGTGTTGCTTTCATTTTCTATTTTGGGAGCACATCTCTGCAGGTAGCACAGACGGAAATTGCAAGAGTGCATTGTCTCAGGTTGAGACGCCCTTCGCGGTGAAGCAAGAGGGCAGTATATGCTGCGGGTGAGGGCTTTAGCCCGTGGCGACCCTGTTTTTTTTATTTGAGGCCATTTTGGGGCCTGTTTTGGAGGCGGAAGTTTTCTGCACGCACTCAGGAAAAAGCCCAGTTTTATGCTGTGCGACCACTGTTCTACAGGTCGGTGAAAAGTTACTGTACAAATTGCATCGTATGCCTGTGCGCAGAGACATTGGGAGTTACAGAATCATCCTTGTTGCCTGTTGATGCAAAATCGTCACTAGGAAGTGACTGTGTGGTCAAATACCACTTTCATCAGTTTTGCAGATTAGCCTTGTGAGGCTGAAGCTGTGTTCTTTGCAGTGACAAAACTTTTTGCAGTGTTCTGTAATGGCGTCTGATTCTCTCTCACAGATTCTCACTGAAAAGCTTGACAAGAACAACTTCCAAGCATGGAAGTTTAGAATAACGAATTTCCTTATGGGAAAAGGATATTGGGAATTTGTTGCAGGAAATGAAGAAGAACCAGTTCTTCCTGATGTTCCCAATCAACAGCAAATGCAGGCATTTAAAGCATGGCATGAGAGAGCTAGGAAAGTTATGTACTGGCTGTCTATCAGTATTTCAGACTCTATGATTGTGCATATTCAGGATGCAAGTACGCCATAGGAGGCATGGGATACTTTGTCAAAAATGTATAGCACAAATACTTAAGCCAGGAAAATGCAGCTCAAGCAAGAGTTGCATAATGTGCAAAGAGAAAATATGAGCATCAATGACTACCACATGAAGGTGAAGAAGATTGCAGATGCACTTGCTTCCATTGGGTCGCCGGTGGAAGATGATGATTTAGTTTCTGTGACCTTGAATGGTCTAGGAAAGGATTATGCACAGTTTCGGACATCCATTTCAGTTCGTGAAAGATTTCCTGATTTTGAGGAGTTGATTGCTCTTCTAATTTCTGAGGAGCAGAGAAATGGTGGTGCATCTTCTTCAGGAGGAACTTCGAAAGAAGCTGTCTTCTACTCAAATGCTGGAAGAGGTAGAGGCAATGCCAGGGTGACCGTTGTGCATTTATGTCACCGACTTGTCAGTTGCAGATGCGGTTGGTACACCGCCCATGAATAATAGCTAGATGACATCTATCCTTATCTACTCTAGTTCGTGGCTCAGTTAGTATGCCACCTTAGTTAGTTGAGTTTGGTTTGAGACCCATATATAGGGTTCTTCTATTTCTTTGTATGAGAGTTCTTTTGGCTTTCACAACTAAGAAGAGGAAAATTGTTTTCAGCCTCCACCCTTGTGTGTATTCCCCCATTGTGCAAGCAAGAAAGCTACAAGTGAGACTCCTTCCTTCTCTCCCACAATCTTGACATTTTTGTCATATCTCGAGCATTTGGAACCCGATTCAAGCAAGGTAAGAGTCTAAGTTGGGGTTTTGGCACGCTCGAAACACGATGGTGATGTTGGATTTGCCAAATTGTGATGATAGAATCTTCTACAACAGATTTCAGATCTGAGACATCATGTATTTGTATGCCTATGCTTGTTTGGGCATGACTACATAACCGGTTTGATGCCTATTGCATCCCGATTGATTGGGGGATTGAAGCTACATGTAATGCTATGATTTTGGCTTGATTTTGGGGCTGGAATACACAGTTTATAATAGTAAATGCATGTTGAATACTCTTGGACTGAAGCTATCTTTTATACTTTGACATATGCCTATTGGTTCCGGATGTATATCTTGGGTTATGCTATGATGTATTGATCATCGAGGAACGACTTTGAGCTTTTCATTGAATCCAAATGCTTTTGGAAGCTTGTGCTTATTTCAGCCCGCACTTATTGACATTGGTATATGCTTTAACAGTGATGCTTCTTGGGTTTATGCATACCCGTTGCCTACGGCTTGATGCTCATGTCACGGTTGATTACCCTATGCATACGTTGAGCTTGAGTGTGGAAGCTCCACCTTGAATGCATTTTGGATTATCTGGAGTAGTCTTGGATGTTACTCGGCTTGTCAAAGTTGTGATTGGGATGTATTTGATGTCTTACATGCTTACGAATGCTACATACGGATACTCTATCTCCTACATATTCGGGCTGTACTATTGATGTATTGTCTTGGACTTATGTCATTGGCACTGTGTCTTGCCTTGGCTTGAGCTCTTGAGCTCATAAATACGGCTTTTGTGCCAGTGCGAGCATTCTTGAATGCTTATCAGACATTGAGCAAGTGGTTCTTTTATGCATTGAGTCGTTACATGCCTCTGAGCAGTTACAAACACTTGAGACGTTGGGACTTCTTACCTTTTGGGATGATACATCATATGTCTTGGTTCACTGTATGCTTATGAGCTAAGTCTTAGTTTTGGATCTGTATCTTTGTGAGCTGACACCTACTTGTGTCAAGTTTTGGTAGTGGCAAACACTTTGCCCCGTTGACTGGGGGGTCTGCCTACTCACTGGCAGATGTTTGTATGACATACTTGGGTGTTGGATTCATGCTTATCGACCGTCATATGCTGATGCTATGCTCCCATGATGACAACTTTGGTCTTGGCAATATCTGATTGCCTTGGGATCCGATTTTGGCACTGTTAGCTCTCTTTTACTGAAATCTGAAATTTATTACAGCAAGCATATATGTATGGACTAACATGGATTTTTCATGATGAAACACTCTAAAACGATGTACTTTCACTAGTACTTGGTGGGCAATAGATTTGATTCCGCTTTCCTCACCATTTTTCCTCGATTTTGGTGATTTTTTGGTCATTTTCTGCAGTTAATAACAAGCAATTTTGATATGTCTACAGTCTTCCAGCTTGCATTATGGTGAGTTTGTCCACTGATCATGCTATTTTCAACATTACTAAGCTTGATGGTACGAATTACTCTTATTGGAAGAGCCAAATTTGGCAGGTGTTGGTGCAGAAATCGCATATCAAACCTTTGAGGTTAAGCGGGCATCCGCCTGCAACTATGCCAGATGAGGAATGGCTTGAGCTTGATGAGTTATGCAAGTCCAATATTATATTGTCTCTCACAGAATAGGTTCACTACAATGGATTTAAGGAAGAACAGAGTGCATGGAAGTTGTGGGATAAAATCAAGAATCTCTATGATAAGAAAAGTCCAACGAGTCAAATGTATTGGCTGAAGCAACTTATGGATCTGCACATGAAGGAAAATGTGACTATGTCTGCTCACTTGAGCCAATTTCATGCTATAATCAAGAACTTGACTTCGCAGGACATCACTTTTGTAGAGGATGTCACTTCTCTTTTCTTGCTTGGTACTCTTAATGAGTCATGGGATGTATTCCGCACTGCATTATGTGCCTCTACTGCTACCTTGAAATTATCTGATGTTGAGAGTGCTCTTCTACAAGAAGAGGTTAACCGTAAGAATTTGGATGCCTCTCGTGTGTCGCATGCTATGATAGTTAGAGGTAGGAATGATGGATATGGAAAGTATGGCAGTGGAAGTGGCCGTGGACAGGATTCTCAAAAATCTCTGTCCAAGTCTCGTGGGAAGTCACATAGCAAATCTTGTGGCAGGAATGCGGATGTTACTTGTCACCATTGTGGGGAAAATGGCCATATTAGGCCACAATGCCATGAGTTGCACAATGAAAGGCGCAAAGATAAGGGGAAAGACAAAGTGCAGGATAAGTCTTCTGATCGCAACATAGTGCTTGCAAAGTCTAGTGTTAAAATTGAAGAGATCAATGTTATGCAACCTGAGGATGTTGATGATGATGATTATATCCTTGCAGCTTCTTCTAATGCTTCGTAGATGATAGAGATACACTCTATGTATGCACAGTGTTGGCTCTTGGACTCAAGTGCATCCTTTCATGTGACACCTTACCGAGAGTGGTTTCATTCATACCGTATTCTTTCAGGTACTGTGCGCTTGGGTGATGACAGCTCTCTTGATATTGTGGGCATTGGTGATGTTAGGCTGCAGTTTCCTTCTGGCGCAGTTTTGTTATGCAGGATGTACATCATATACTTGCTTTGACACGCAGTCTCATGTCAGCTAGATATATCCTGAAAGAAGTTTGGTAGGCCACGCATGAGTGAGCCCTTGGCATTGGTACATTCGAATGTTTGTGGGCCCATGCCTTGTCAGTCTATGGGTAGTGCAAAGTATTTTGTTACGTTCATAGATGATTTTTCATAGAAAGTTTGGGCTTATCCCATTAAGTTGAAATCCGATGTCTTGGCTGTGTTTCAGAGATGGCTTGCATTGGTTGAGAACCAGTCTGGATATAGGCTAAAATGCCTAAGGACAGATAATGGGGGTGAGTATGTCTCACGTGCTTTTGAGCAGTTATGTGATGAGAGGGGTATTAAGCATCAGTTGACCGCCCCCTACACCCCCCAGAATGGTTTGGCTGAGTGGATGAATAGAACCATCCAGGAGCGTGTATGCAGTATGATTAGCCATGCAGGCCTACCACAGAGCTTTTGGGCTGAGGCAGTTAGTACAGCTATGGATGTCATAAACATATCACCTTCTAGTGGTTTGGATTTCCAGGTTGTAGAGGAGGTATGGACTGGAAAACCCCCCTCTTATTCACATCTCTGTGTTTTTGGATGTGAGGCATTTTGCCATGTGCCTAGGGACAAGAGAAGTAATCTGGATCCCAAGAGTGTCAAATGCATTTTTCTTGGTTATGGGGATGTAGGCGAGATGGGTTACCGTCTCTAGGATCTGCAAGCGCGAAAAGTCATCCGCAGTCATGATGTAGTCTTCCATGAACACAAGATGCATAGGCAGCCTGAGAGAGTTGTTGAGATCCACAGGGTCATATTTTAGGAGGAGTGGAGAGCTCCTATACAACCAGTTGGATAGCCTACAGTTGCAGTAGATGCTCATGGTCAGGGCGTTGGACGGTAGACGGTACAGCTATAGTAGATGCTCATGGTCAACTGCTGCAGTAGATGCAGTAGATGCTCATGCTCATGGATAGGCAGATGGTCTACTAGAGACAGACGTCCACCAGATAGATTTCAGCCCTCGATGCATTATGTCTTGGTTACAGATGCAGGAGAGCCTTTCACTTATGATGAGGCTATGTGCAGGGGTGACAGTCACTCTTGGGAGAAGGCTATGCAGTCTAAGGTAGACTCCCTACATAAGAATGACACTTGGGATTTGGTTTCCTTGCCTATGGGCAAGAAGGCTTTGCCATGCAAGTGGGTGTACAAGCTAGAAAGTAACCCTCGACACCCCAAGCCGGCATACAAGGCTAGATTGCTAGCAAAGGGTTTTAAGCAGGAGCATGGTGTGGACTTTGATGAGGTCTTTTCTACTGTGGTTAAGATGACAACCCTGCGCTTAGTCTTGGCTGGCTTTGCTTGCTCAGCTTGACTTGGATTTATACCAGATGGATGTCAAGACGACTTTCTTACATGGGGACTTGCATGATGAGATTTATATGGAGCAGCCTAAGGGCTTTGCAGAACCTGGCAGGAAGCACCTAGAGTGCAAATTGAAGAAAAGTTTTTATGGCTTGAAATAGGCACCTAGGGAGTGGTATCATAAGTTTGATGCCTTTATGCAGTCACAGGGCTACAGTCGAAGTGCTATGGATCCATGTCTTTGCACAAAGAAGGCTCGTGATGGTTCTTTGTTGATTTTGGTACTCTATGTGGATGATATGTTGATACCAGGGAAAGATCATGATGAGCTAGATGCTCTTAAGGCTTAGCTCAAGAAGATCTTTGACATGAAAGATCTAGGACACACCGCTCACATACTTGGTATGCGCATTACATGCGATAGGCATCAGGGACTCCTCTACTTATCACAGAGGGAGTACATTCATAAAGTCCTTGAGCACTTCCGCATGCAGGACGTAAAGTCTATTGGCTATCCATTTCCTTCTTACGTGAAGGTATCACAGGCTGATTGTCCGCAGATAGAAGAGCAGAAGGCCAAGATGGCCAAGATTCCCTATGTATCCATAGTGGGCAGTCTTATGTATGTTGTGGGAGCTTTCACTCAACCACCAAGACCCACGGACCGCTTATTGTTTCAAGCGTTCCAAGCTGAGCACTAATGGCTACCTCTCACATAGCCGACGCGCCATCCATATCTACGGGTGTAGTGAGCTTATCTCCATGCCATTCGAGTTACCTCCTCTCTCGCACACTCTGGTAGCTCCACGATCCAAGTGCAAGCTTCAAGCAAGCTCGATCCTCCCGCTCCAAGCTCCAAGCTCCATCGCAGTGAGCAAGAGAAGAGAAGAGAAGAGAAGAGAAGAGAAGAGAAGAGAAGAGAAGAGAAGAGAAGAAGATGGAGAGCTTCTCCACCCCACGGTCCCTCACTCTCACACACTCACTCCCTCACACTCTCATACTCCCTCTCTCAAGCACAAGCTCAAGCAAGCAAGAAGAAGAAGAAGAAGAAGAAGAAGAAGAGGAGGAGAGCTGCTTTTGGCCACACACAAGAATGACTTCTCATTCACTTTTCAACTTTATATACAAAACCCTAAATCCCTTTTGGGCGATCATCCCCTTTTCCCTTTTTTACATGGCCGACCATAGCCTAAGCCCTTTTTCCCATTGTCCTTCTATCTTCCTAGCTTCCTCTCTACCGCCCATCTATATTTACAAATTGCATGGGTGAGAGCCCGGCGCTCCTTGAATTAAACTGTGGTGCGCTTGCGCTCTTTTACACAAGTTTTATCTTGTGCTTTTCCTGATGCGCCTTTGCCTTTCATTTCTCTTGCCTTGGCCTTTGTCTTTGTCTTTACCTTTTATTTTAGCTTTTCGGATTTTCCACCGCTTGGCACTCTTTTACAATATTTTAGAGTGCGCCTTTGTATTTTAAAATGCATCTTTCCCCTTTTGCAGCTGCCTTGGACTTTTAAGGTTGCCCTTGCGCTTTTGGCGTTTTCTCCTCTTCTTTCTTTAGTCGAGCTACCTTTTTTCCGCCTTTGCCCTACATTTCCTTTTGCTTTCTTCATGTTGGGGTTAACATTACCCCCCTCTTAGACGAGTGCGAGTCCCATGGCACTCTTCGTTGAAGGTAGCATGCAGAGCTTGCACCAAAGACGTGGGTGGAAGGGACTGTTGTGGTTTGCCTTGGAGGAGTTCTGATGTTGGTGCGGATGAAGGTTGGTGGTGGCACTTTGCTATTCTGATTGGCTGTTGATATGATTGTTGTAGGTGGCGATAGGGCTACTCTTGTTGGGAATGGGCACTCATAGCTGGCATGGGTGTTGATGTTCTTGGGATGCTCATGGTGGATTCTTCTCATGATGATTCTCTGGTGGTCTTGCATGATGAAGTAAAGGACAACAGTTCAAAGTTGAGTGTTGATGTAGAGCTGACAGCTCTTTCATTGGAGTCTTGAATACCTGCAATTGGAAAACCTCTCAGGTAGTCTCTCCCTAACAGGTGATGCTAGTCGTCTGAGTGTGCACAATACATATTTTGATGAGTTTGGGAGACAGGTCTCTAAGCAAGCCTCGAGTGTTGTCCTGTACTTGAGGACCCAAATGGTGTATAGAATTTCATACAGATATTGTTAGTGCTCGTGCATACTTAGATATTATATAGGTAGAAGGCTACGGCCTGGTGGCTCATAACGTCGTGTAGGTGAAGCAAAGTGATCCATGTGAAGGTGGGTGCGGCATCATGTGCATTGTGATTGCATGCCGTAGCAGAGTAGGACACAATGATAGTGGATGAGCCATAAGTGGGAGACATTAGGCCTGTGGATGAGGACAGTGTATTGTTCGTGGCCATTCGTGTAGTGCATACCCCAATTGATTGCCATGGTTTTAAGGTAGAGTGGAAGCGGAAATCGTGTGAATGGTTCAGGGTAACATGTCCAACCATAGGTGAGACAATCTCCCTAGGGCTGTTTTGCCCTTGATGTGCCCTGCTCTATTGTGGGTGATGTTAGGGGGCTAAGGGACTAGGGACGGATCCAGCCGACCAAGGTCACTGGATGCACCTAATTTGAGGACCCCTAGGTGCGGTTTTTTTTTTTGCCACAGTACAACCATTGCAATATGCAGAGGCTATGATCCTTTCAATGGGTCCGAACATGTCAAGCCTAGGAGGCTCAGGAAATGGATATGACCGTGATGATTTGGCCCTAGCCTTGTTGTTAGGGGAGCCGTTGTTGCGATATCGGTACGATTTCAGCGTCCCCCATCATGAGTGTAGAGCTTGATCCAAGAAGAGAGTGTAGCCCATGACTACGCATTGGTTCGTGCGATGTGGGCACTCGCAAGGGTGATTGTTCACGTTTAGCAATGTGACTTTGTTGCGATTAGTGCACGGTCGTGGTTTTGCATTGACCCAGGCATTAAACACGTTTGGACGAAGACCTGTGTTATCCTGCATCCACTTGTCACGTCGTGAGAGCACATGCTTGATTTTGTTAAGTAATTCAATAAATGTAGTTATGTTAAAACATGACTTTTCAAAATGCTATGATGTTAATTGCAATGCCCATGTGATTGCTTGTCAAAGATGCAGCATACATTAGCGATAGGTAGAAGAAGTTGTACAAGTGGAGGGTTGCCCTTTTACCCATTAAAAGACAAAAAGTTAGGTCTTGATAACTTGTCAAGCTGCTTGTACATCATAGGGGCTTAGTCGATTTCTATTAGGTGGGGCGAGTCCATTGGTTAGGTGACTGGGCTGGTGCTGGTGCGGGACCATCGTGAGGTCGGGCAGGGCACATGTCGGCCGAGACATGAATGGTATAGTCCCGAGCCGCCACCATTTCCAAAAAGCCTTTAAATAATTTGTTGAACTCTTCCCTGTCTCCCTGGCCGCCTTTCCTACCCTTGGGCATCTGGTGCTTGAGCGCTTGTGCGGGATTTGTGCAACTGGTGTCACCACTGCTTGCACGCTTCGCTGAGCTTCAACTTTCCTGGTCCGAGGATTTTTAGGCCTTCGTCTGGGACAGTGCCACTTAGGTCCGCGTTTCTTTGCATATCTCTTGAGAGTGGGAACATAGCGCACCAGTGGAGGGGTGCGTGACGCATGTTCCCATCGTCCACGAAGAGCATCTTCGCATGCCAGCTGCTCGTGGTTCTCCATGTTTTCCTTCAGGGGGCCTGCAAGATGCAATCCAAGGATTAGGCCTTGATACGGAATAAGATTGTTCACATAGGAGGGATTTCATTGTGGGTTGTCAAATGCAAATGACTAGAAGAGAAGGTGCGGAACATGTTGTACTCGTTGTAGAGGGATGGCCCCCGTAACGGTGTTCATTTAGTCTCTAGCTACTAGCAGATCTTGACTCACGCTGAGTTACATCAGTTGGTGGTCTCGTGTTGGGAGGGCTCATCCTCGGAAGGATAGGCCGAAAAGGAAAAAGTGTATAGAGAGGGACTGCGCCCTACTTTCATCACTAGAGATGTTGGTCAGGGCTTTTCATGGTGGCAATGCGGGGTGCATGCCCCTTGCCTAGAGGCAGGCATGATCATGTGAAAGGGGGACTTGACTAGCCTAGCCTGTTAGCCCCGATTCTTCTGTCTGTGCTTGACTTTTTATTGCTTGTGTGTGTTGATAGTGTCTATACAGGGTGACACAAAAATCATTGTTTATATATATACATTTTTACAAATCCCTGTCACTTCACGAGGATAGAAACCAATTGTAGAACTCGGGATTGTACTGAAGCATGGCACACGCATCTAGTATACGTGGAAGCTTACTCAATACTGATAGATATTTTTCCACATCGAGTAGCATGGAACCTTGTCCGAGTCTACTGGCAACATGTAACTCCTCCTCAGTGAGAACCTTATCAAGCAGAGGGCTTTCTTGGCTTGGTTCAGCCAAGTCCGTGCCCCGAATGGCAGTCAACACTCGAAGGAAAGTTGGTGCCACATAGGTTGGGTCTCTTTGGGATCTCCATTTGGCCAATCGCTCCTTAGAGACTATCATGATCTGAGCTCCTAGCTCGGCTATTGCAACGCGATTTTCACACCAACGGTGTTCAAATCGACTTCGGCCTTCTGACAGTTGCTTTGGTTGCTCTATCCCTAAGAGATTTGGTTGGCAGAGCGCCTCATTGAATGTGACAATTAACCACAATTTGTCGGCTTCCTCGCCCGAGATGAGTAGCAAGCGTTCATGTAGGAGCCTGCTATAGTGCTCGTCGAGATGTTCTTGCTCTTCCCAAGATAAAGGAAAGGGCAAGTATTCTCCGAGCTGCTCTTTAGGGAATGCACGCATGTCTGCCAAGACATAGACACGTGCGAACACCTTGAGCTTGGCATCCAACTCAGCTAGGCATTTTGCAACACTTCTATGTTCAACGAGGGCTTGCTCGGTTGCCATCTCACTCAAGGTTCTAGGAGTTTGCCTGGGCTTCAGCGTAGCTGGGGGCTCAGGCCTAGATGAGCAAGATTGGTCAATGCTAGGAGTACTCATGTGCTCGGGGTTTCCATGTTTCTCTCGAGGCTTCGTTATTGCATCATGGTCCTCCTTGGACATGAGTGGTATGAATTTGTCGCCCTGTTGCGACAGCGTTATCTCCACTCTTGATTGGTCAATGAGAGTTCTATTGTTGGTGGATTGAGTGTTGAAAGCAACTGTTGATGGCAACGACTGCTTTAATTTTTTAGAGCACACGGATGTGTCTAAGGTTTCATCGTTATTAGGAGAGACATCAATGGGTTCATTGGTGGATGGACTTGATGCTTTATTTCCTAGCTCTCCAGCGCTCTTGGTCTCAATGCTCTTGGGTTCTAGGACCACCTGTAGTTGCTATTGTTTGCGCTATTTTCTCCTCTTTCTCTTGGGCAGTGAAGGTATATCTCTCAATGGTTCAGGACCTTGGACTAGGTCAACCATTGTTGTGCCTAGTTGGGCCTTAGCATTTCCTTTCTCTAGTGTGTCCTCATGGAACATAGCCATGGCCCGCTAAATAGCCTTACTAGGTTGAGTGGTTTGATGCGTCAACTCCTTGGTCACATCTTTGAGGGGTTTATCCTTGAGCCTAGGCTTTAGGTGCTTGGAACGGATTGGAGTTGTCAAGGATATTGGTTGCGGCACCTCCTCTGCAAATGAGTTGTTAGGGACACGTTCTGCAAGGGGTGTACTCACGGTCAAGGGTTGTGACTGCTACGATCCTTGATTGGAAGCAATGGCATTTAGTCCAATGGGCTGGTTACTCTTTGTGGATCGCAATGTCGAGTACCTGGGGTGATTGGACATGGTCGTCTCTTTTTTTGTCCTCTAAGCATTCACTTGTGTAGATCGAATCCAGTCACATTGGGTCGCACGGGCATATCCTTGGGCCGAGAGCTACGACTAGTGTCATGTTTCCCCTCTTGGGTATTTGGAAGCTTTGATGGAGACAGAGACTGGGAGTGAGCCCCTGCCATTGACAACTGCCGTTGTGCTTCCTGGGTCCATTTGGGAAGAGAGGACGTAGTAGACCTAGGACTCTTAGGCGGACCTGGCACCGGCTGAATGATTTGCTTGTGATTGTTGGAGGATTCCGTCATTAGCTTTGCTGAGCAATCAGCCTTATCATGAGTGACGTTGTGCTTGTGGTGCTCATTATCCTCTTGGGAAGTCAAAGGCTCCTTGGGCACTAGTGGACCTTGTGTACACTCGACGGATCCCTCTGATATCTGCTTGCTAAGCATGCTAGGCTGAGGATCTAGTTTTTGATGGGTCATGTTCGGTTTCTTGATTTCAATTGTGAGGGGCGCAATCACTCCAATATTTTTGGTTCGAGAATCGGATTTTCGTTTAGGGTTCCTCCCATGCCTTGTTGATTTTGACCTAATTTGGGCTTCTGACCGAGGTGGTTTAGCAGGGGGTTTTGGTATCCAAATCCATCAGTTGCCTCCATAATACCCTTGAGCACGAAGCAACGCCTTGGATATCCATCGTGGTGTTGTGCTAGCTCTCCATTGATGCCTTCATCTATAAGGCTTGGGCTTCTTTCGTGATCTTCTACGATATTTGTAAGTCCAAACCCTATCCTTGGGCTTGTCTCCTAACCTCTTTGTTTCAAGTATGGCCTCACTCACTTGTTCTCCCCGTTCAACCTACGCTTGTATCAACTCTTTCAGCAACTCCTTAAGCTCATTACTAGGCTTGATTGGTATGTCAGAATGCTCCTTGCCCTTCCCTCAAGGTTTGGTGAGGGCACTCTTGCTAAAAGTTGTGATTATCCTCACACCTGGTAGTGCTAGGTATATCCTCTGTGCTATATAGTCGGCTTCACACTTCGTTGCCTTTTTGAAGGGCCTTTCTAGGAGGATTTCCTTTCCACAATTCTCACTATTCGGAGGAACATAGAATAGGACTGGCAAGCATTATGTTTCAATAGTTACAAGGATTCTGCACTTCCCTAGGAGTGCTTGTGGGTGTTCCCCGTAAGGATTAAGAGTTGCATCAGTCGGTTTGAGCTTTGGTTGACCTAGTAGAGTCCATGCTTCGTAAGTCAAGATATTGAAATCTGGTCCTTCATCAATGAGAGCATCAACACTATGCTCTCTTTCTGCGGTGATTTTGACCCTAAGATAAGAAGGTGGCACTATGTCTTCATCGTCCGGATCTTGGTTTACAGCTTCCAGCCTTTTGATACATGCCTTTGAGTCCCTAGCTGCACAGTCAGACGTGGATTCTCTATGGAGATCTTGGGTTGTCTGTGCATTGCTGCTCAGGGTACATCTATCGTCAGGACTATCATGTCTACTCATCCCCGCATTGGTAGCTTGATTATGTTGCATTCTGCTTTGACTAGACACAGTTTGAACACAATGTACACGTGTCCTTGTAGTGTGGCCTTTTTGCCCTTGATGGCTAGATTTGCCCGTTGAGGTTCTAGGGTATCTGTTTATCTCTATTCGGGTGTGGGCCTCTGGTTGCTCCTTTTCAAGTGAGAATCCATGCTCGTGTAGATCCATTACTGCCCGAGGGTCTAAGTTGGAGGGCTTGTCACGATGCGCATTTTCTCTCCAACCTACTTGGGGAAGGTACGATAAACACTAGGCCCAGTTTGGAGGATCGTTCAGCCAAATCTTGAACCACTTGCTTGAAGTTTCAGCCCAGTGGTGGATCTATGATGCGCCTTTTGCTCTATGTAGCCTGTGGGGTCAATTTTGGGGTTTAGAGTTTTTCTAATTCGTTGCCTCGTTCGTTTTTGGGTCTGATTAGGCTTTTCCACTGAGCAGTTTGCATCTATGTCCCTGGTCTTGCAACTCCCTACTTCTAGCTGCTAAGCGGCTGCGCCCTACGATTTTGCCTATTCCGTCTGCCAGAATCAAGTTCTGAGCATTCTAAGGGCTTTCAACAGTTCGCCTGCTGAGTTTTAGCTAGATCAGGTCAAGTTTTCTGAGAATTTGGTGAAACTGCACACTCAGCCCAACTGGTCCGAATTGCAAGGTCCGAGTACCTGATTCGGCACGTCCGAGGACCGAGTGGGAAGGGTCGTATATAACTGTCTGAATGCCAAATTTGGCCCCGAACCCGGGTGTCCGAGGGCCGAGTAGGCTTAGGCTAGGTAGGCAAGCCGAATGGGCCGAGGCCGAGTTCTGAGGTAGTCCGAGTGCTTGATTCGAATGGGTCGAGTGTGGGCATCCAAGTGGTAGTGGCCAAGTGGGTCGAGTTGAGCGGTCGGTCCGAGGGCCAATTCTGGGCCTCGAACCAGAGTAGCCGTCACTCGGACACGCTAGGCGCCGCGCGTTTCTTCGGCAAACCACACAAAATTCACAATGCCGAGTGTGCTGGAGGCCTTCCCCCTAGTTAGGCAGCTCCAGATCCATCTTACTCCTGTAGGGGAAGCTGTAGAATTACCTGGGCTAGCCAAATATCTCTCTGATGCTAAGATTGAAGCTGATCCCCTCACCAAGCTTTCCTCTTCTCTTCTACTCTCCTGAAACCCTGCAGTGCACAATGTGGCCTTTCTTGCCACTTTTGGCCCTTATATCCCTTCCCGGGTATGGTATTGATGCCTCCAATAGCTCTCTTGCCGATCTTAGGCATCACAAACAAGTTTTTTACCACTTTTGCACAATTCTTGCCCTATTTTTGCCCTGTTTTGCAACAATAAACCCTAGTGTTTATTCTCTTTGTTTTCTCCTACTCTAATGCATCCAAATCACAAAGTAAATACCTACACTACTCCATCTCACCACATCAATCTCAAAAAGCAAAAATCCTATTTCCCAAGGAGATCGAATACCATCTTCAACCCCCTCACTTCATACCTATCTCAAGCACCGATTCGGGGGAAAACCCTTACTTCGATGCTCAATTCGAAGCGCACAAGCGCTCAAGGCTTGAATCCTTTTGTCCCGACAATGGAACCAAAATGTGGGAGCTTTCGCTCAATCGCCAAGACCCACGGACCGCTTATTGTTTCAAGAGTTCCAAGCTGAGCACTAATGGTTACCTCTCACATAGCCGATGCGCCATCCATATCTACGGGTGTAGTGAGCTTACCTCCATGCCATTCGAGTTACCTCCTCTCTTGCGCACTCCGGTAGGTCCACGATCCAAGTGCAAACTTCAAGCAAGCTCGATCCTCCCACTCCAAGCTCCAAGCTCCATCGCCGTGAGCAAGAGAAGAGAAGAGAAGAGAAGAGAAGAGAAGAAGAGAGGAGAAGATGGAGAGCTTCTCCACCCCATGGTCCCTCACCCTCACACACTCACTCCCTCACACTCTCACACTCCCTCTCTCAAGCACAAGCTCAAGCAAGAAAGAACAAGAAGAAGAAGAGGAGGAGGAGAGCTACTCTTTGCCACACACAAGAATGAGCTTCTCATTCACTTTTCAACTTTATATACACTTTTCAGCTTTATATACAAAACCCTAAATCCCTTTTGGGCGGCCATCCCCTTTTCCCTTTTTTACATGGCCAACCATAGCTTAGGCCCTTTTTCCCATTGTCCTTCTATCTTCCTAGCTTCATCTCCGCCACCCATCTATATTTACAAATTGCACGGGTAAGAGTCCGGCGCTCCTTGAATTAAACCGTCGTGCGCTTGTGCTCTTTTACACAAGTTTTGTCTTGTGCTTTTCCTGATGCGCCTTTGCCTTCCATTTCTCTTGCCTTGGCCTTTGTCTTTGTCTTTTCCTTTTATTTTAGCTTTCTGTATTTTCCACCGCCTGGCACTCTTTTACAAGATTTCAGAGTATGCCTTTGTATTTTAAAATGCACCTTTCCCCTTTTGTAGCTGCCTTGGACTTTTAAGGTTGCCCTTGCGCTTTTGGCCTTTTCTCCTCTTCTTTCTTTAGTCGAGCTACCTTTTTTCTTCCTTTGCCCTGCATTTCCTTTTGCTTTCTTCGTGTTGGGGTTAACATATACCATGATAGCCACTCGTCCAGATATTGCCTTTGCAGTTGGTGTTGTGGTACGCTTTATGGCTACGCCTGGCAAGAAGCATTGGGATGCCGTGAAGGGTATCATGAGGTACCTGAAGGGCACTGCAGATATGTGCATATGCTATGGCAGCCAGGATACAGGAGTCATGGGATACACTGACTCTGATTATGCAGGACATGCAGATATTAGGAAATCCACTTTCGACTATGTATTCACCTATGCTGGAGGTGTTGTTTCTTGGATGTCCAGGGTGCAGAAATGCACGGCCCTTTCTACTATAGAGACCAAGTATGTTGCAGCCATTGAGGCTTGCAAGGAGGCCATTTGGTTGGGTCGTTTAGTTACTGACCTTGGTATTGATGCTATCCCTACACTACATTCGGATTCTATGAGTGCTATTCAATTAGCCAAGAATCCGGTCTTCCATGCGAAGATGAAACACATTGAGGTGAGGTATCACTTTAAACGTGGGGTCGTTGAGGACAAGTCTATTGATCTTGTCAAGATCTTGATGACTAGAATACTGCAAATCTTCTCACGAAAAGCCTCTCTACAGAGCGCTTTGCCTTCCTCACAGGAGGTTGATGGGTGTGGGATGAGATGACGTCTTTCCTCATCCTGTTGTACTATCTTTTTTCTTTTTGTTTTCACTCCTCACTAGGACAGATTCACCTTTAAGTGGGAGGTTGTTGGGGGTAAAGGCGCCTCTGCCTAGCCGCTCGTGTATTACTACACTGACAGCACCGCCACCACTACACACTACATGTGGCGGGTGCCCATCACCGTTACTTTATTCTTTATTCTTTTAGTGATAGTTTGAATAAAGGAGGTCCCGGTCACACATTGTGACTGTTCTCATTTCTAGTCTCTCTCTCTCTCTTGCTCTTGCTCTCCCGCCATAACTCTCGAGTCCAAGCTTCGGTCCTTCTCTCCCTTTCACTTCCTTGCCTTGTTGAAGTGGGGGTTTCATAGCCACTGCTCCTAGCATTTACGCATTCAGCTTTGATGATGCTAGATGGTCGACATCCTTGTTCTGGCCTCTTGGCACATGATGTACTTGTGCCTCCCTTAATCTTCTCACAAGAGATTTGGCCTCTCTCATTTTACTAGAGAGGTTTGTATTTTTGCATGCCCATGTACCTTGCATCTGCCTTACCAATAGCATGGAGTCTCCAAAAGCATTCAACCTCTCGATTGAATTACTAAGACACCAACAAAGACCATGAATTAAAGCTTGATATTCTACCTCATTGTTAGAGTGGACACCTTCCAAGATGATTCCTTCACCATAGATTTTCTCTCCTAAAGGAGAGAAAACAACAATGTCTGCGGCTGCCTTATCCTTAGTTCTCTTGTATGCACCATCAAAGTAGAGGCTATAAGCATCTACAAGAGTCTTTATGGATGGGGGTGGTGGAAGGTCCTTTCTTTTCACCCTGAGATTTTTCTCATGGTGCCTATTTGTCAAAATATCAGCCAGGCATGCTCGAGTTGTTTTGTCAGAGATTTCCATATGTTGTAGTGCATAGGGAAATATATGCTCCACAGTGATGATCACAAACCTCTTTGGAAGCAAGTATGGCCGAAATTTGGTTATTGCAAACATGAGGGCCAACACTAGTTGTTCCATGGAGGTGTAAGCCTTCTCTGAGGCTTTCATGAGGCGGCTGGCAAAATACACAGGCCTCATGAAGAATGTTTTTGGATCTTTTTGTAGGAGAGCAACACCAATGGCCTCTTCTCCCATGCTAGGGTTTACAAATAATGTTTCTTCCCAACAAGGCTGGAGGATTATAGGAAGTGATCCCAACATTTTCTTTATATCCTTAAAATGTCCTTCACTTTGTTCACTCCATACAAGTGTTTCTTGGCATATCAGTTGGCTGCAGGGGATATATGGCGTGAGAGAGTAAGTGTATAAATCTACTCAAATATCTTAGCTTTTGTAAGAAGGAGACTAATTGTTTGATGGAGGTTGGGGAAGGTAGAGCTAGCAATATTTCTACCTTTTTTGGATCTATCACAATTTCCTTCAATTGACACTACATGCCCTAGTAGTGTAACCTTGCTTTCCCCAACGTGACATTTATCCTTATTTAATTTTCCACCCAACCTAGCTAAGCGAGTAAATCCTTCATCAACCTTAAGTCATATATGAAAACCCTTATGGACTTACCAAAGTAAGGTTGGAAGACCATATTCATGAATCGTTGAAAGGTTGCTGGGGCATTTGTGAGACCAAAGGGCATGACCCAAAAGGGAAAACAGCCCCATGGTGTGATGAAAGTGGTCTTCTTTTGATCCTCCTCTGCAATGCAAATATGGAAGTAGCAAGAGTAGCCATCACACACTGTATACCGCTCATGTCCCGCTACTTCATTCAAGATTTCATCCTGAAATGGGAGAGGAAAGTGGTCCCTCTTTGTTGCAGCATTTAGTGTCTTGTAATCTATGCATACTCGCCACTTACCATTTTTCTTTGGCCTCACTACTATGTGGAGACCCATTCAGAATCTTCCATTGGGTATATGAATCCTGCATTCAAGAGTCTCTTCACCTCCATCAACAATGCATCCTGCTGCATAACTCCTAGTCTTCTCAATATTTATACTACAGGTTTGCTTCCTTCTTTGAGTTGGATGTGATGCTTCACTGCAGTGACACCTGTAATGTGAGTATAATCAGAAATAAACAATGATGCATGCTTCTTGAGAACATTCACATAACCCTCCCTTTCTTCATCATTTATATCCTTGGATATCATCTTCTCTAGGCTAGCATCCCACACATCTTTTCCTTGGATTCTTGGGTTGTCTTCTGATGAGGTAGGTTCCTTTAAGGTGACGCCCATAACTTCGAGAGTGCTATCACTCTCTCCACTTGAACTCTCTTCCTCTTCTACTGATGAGGAACATCCACTTGAGCTCCACTCATCGGCAGACGTTTCTAGTTCAAGGTTCTCTTGACGCCCACTCTTCAAGTTGTAAACCACCTTTTGATCGTGGCCTCAACTCCAGATCCCTTGTTGCCAAATCTTGCCTAGCTCCGATGCCCATAAGCCAAGGTCTCCCTAGGATGAGGGGATATCCTTCTCCCTGAGCAAGGGGTACAAACCTGAAATAAATCGATCCTTTTGAAGGCAGTTTGGAGCTCTCTCACCAGGATTTAGTGAGTCTGACCACTGTCCCCAAAGCTTCAAAAACCCTTCCTCATAAGTTACATAACCATAAGGATCACTTTGATGGAGGGCCAAAAGTCGTTGCCATAACTCTTCAGCTAAGTTAGTTTGTTGAAATCTCTGCAAGAAAGCTGCCTTCAATCCTTCCCATTCAGCTCTTTGGGCCGGATTTAGAGTTTGGAACCACATTCTAGCTTTTTCCTTGAGTACCAAAGGAAAATCCCTCAACTTTAATGCTTCACCATCCCTCCCAGAGACAAGGAAGGCCATCTCAAGGTTGTCCAAAAAATCTAATGAATTTTCCACATTGCGCCCAAAGAAGCTTGGAAATGCCATGTTGCCTTAGTAGAGTACAAAGATGAACATGTCTAGACTTAAGTTGTATTTTATGAGGGGAAGGATGAATGGGTTCATAGATGCATTGATTTCAGTAAGACGTCTAGGCCCCAGTATGCTTCTAATAATGCCTTGGAATCTAAGCTTTGTGCTAGCTACAATATGCACAATTTGTATAGCAAGAGGTTGGACTGGTCCATACAACTCGTGGGGATTCATGAGAAACTATTATAATAAAGTAAAGACATGTACATTGAAGAATGAATTGCAGTCTAGCATTGGGAAGATTATAGGTTCTAGTGATACAAGAATCTCCCTTAATCTTTCAACCCCAAAGTACATGACAAGACGTTATCGTACTGCTACGCATCCTAGGTGTGAAATCCACCAAAAAGTTGTGTGTGTGACATTTGTTACTTTTTACATACTTAGGTTTTGTGCTATAACTGGTGAAAGAAACACAGATGCCACAGAGAGCTTGAAGACTATTGTTGTCAATCATGTTGTGTCATACTATGATTATATAAGTGTATCTCTTGAGCTTCCAGATCGACTCACAGTGCCTCCTGTGAGAGGGTCTCCTTATGTCACATTGATCTTTGATGAGTATTCCATGTTGAAAATTTCCTCCATTCATGCGATTTTGAAGGTTACATCAAATGAAAGTTGCGCCAAGCACAAGGTTACAATGAACAATGGCCAAACCTGGCTAATATACAGCTCTGATGGTCTGTAATTGTCTGTAAACCTCATTGCAAGTCAAAATTTTAAGGGAGTTTTAAGTGTTATATTGCTTAGAGGGGATGATAGTGCTGAAGACATTTTGGATAGGTTCAGTATAGCCTATCCTATGCAAGGGTGTGTTGATCTTTTTGTTCTTTTCCAAGTAAACTATGACTGGACAAAATATGGTTGGGGGAAAATTGCTGATGCTGAGTCTCCCAATGCACAGAGATATGATGTCCTCTGCTCAACTACAGCGTGTATGTCCTGCTCTGTTTTATAATGGCATGGATGGTGAAATGATAGGAGTGGTGGGTGATTGCTGGATTCTAAATGAAGTTCCCATTTCTATTGGTTGGTATTCTTCAAAGGGCACCATAGATCCTGGGTCTCAAAGATTGATTGGTGTTGAGGCATTGGACCGTGATGTGAGTAAGCTTAAACCAATCACTACTGATTCTTCATATTTCTATGGAAAAGCTTTGGCCTGTGTTGCCAGGCTGGCACTGATAGCAAAGGAGGCTGGGCGTCTCGATCTGCTGAATCCAATTAGGGATTTCTTGGTGCAGTCATTGACACCTTGGATGGATGGAACTTTCACTGGAAATGCTTTTCTTTTTTATCAAAGATGGTGGGATTGACTTCAAGAATGTGCGAACTGTGATCAATTTTGACATGTCAAAAATAGCCTCTAATTATATCCTTCGAATTGGATGCACAGGTCGTGCCTGTGTGGCACGTGTCTCCAGAAGAAGAAAGCTCAATTGAAAAAAAATATTGAAGACTATTTTTAGTGCAGGCATTGATACTGGAACTTCACATTACATTGGGCGTTTTGGACGGCTGACCAAGGAGGCCATGGAATCTGGGAGATATAGGGTCTAAGAATTGAAGAAAAGCAGAAAAAGCCATGTATGATTGGCAGCACAGGAGGGCCTGGTGTGTACTACACTGATGACAAACTGTTGCATACCAGGATATTCTCATATGCAGATACTAAACGGCACAGAATTGTAAACTGTTTGAAGGGGCTGCATCATTTCTGATAAGTTTCAGAGACTCTTGCTTTGACAAGATCAGTTATTTACCTTTCCCTGTGGGGTTTATTGTTAAGACTATGGGTCCATGGATCCATCCTTTGGTTGATGCTGCTAAAAGGACAATGCTGAAATTTATGTCTGTAGTTGATAACCAGATTTATACTGTAGATAGCTATGTTGAAGGATGGATTCTATGCTCAGTTGAAAGCTTGCTTTCGATCCTGTTGTCACTGTATAGACAAGGGCTTATTGGGAGCTTGGCAGATCTATGGTAACATTTGAAGCAAGTCATTGATGTGGCTAAACGGATCCCTCTGCTAAACCTTATCACACCACTTGTGTGCACGGTTTCTGTGCCTCTTGTAAGGGCAGTCTCAGATTGGCTAGTTAAGCAGAGTCAAGTTCAAGACGAGAGGGTTGATCTACCATCTAAGGATGAAGAATACTATGATTAAGTAGAGGCAAAGCGCATACATGTGGCAGAGGAGGACATTGCCAAAAGCAATGGCCAAAAGGTAGCAGTAGATTCTTTCACTTTGAGCCAATAGGAGCAGGAGGCCAAGCTAGAAATCATCTGGAACAGCAATAGGAGGTTCACAGATGCCTTATACCTAAATGATTGACTTGTAGAGACAAGTCGATGGTTTGAGCCATTGGCTGTTTGAATGCAGAGATTGGGATCTTTTCTTCCCTCATAGGCACTAACAGAGATAATGCATTGAATAGTAATGTGGAATGCGTATCCTGGGAATGCCCGTCCTCTTCGCATATCTAATAATGCTGCCAACAACAATTATGGCTATATCTGTATAGCTGATTGAATAGTGGATTCTGCAGATTTTTATGGCACAGTATTAGCAGCATTGCTGCAACTCTGATGTTGTACTTCTATTGAGGAAATTGCCCTCATTTGTGTAATGTGGAATGACCAAAAGCAGCATACATTGTTTGTTTACTAGAAGGATGTTATTGATTGCAGTGTACATGTAAGCAATTAAGTTTCATGTTTCATGGGAAGACAAGGTGTATGAATACTCCAGTATTTGAGCAGATTTTCCACAGCAGATTCACTTGAATGGGCGTCTAACTTCTCTGCAAAATGTAGTGTTTTCTACCATCCAGAGTATGAACATGCACTCTGTTTTCTACTGCTTTTGCTGGTCACAAATCCTCTCATCTTGCTTATTCGTATGATTGATCTTCTATCCTGAAATTAGTCAAGGTCCTCTTTGGTTGCGACTTTGCTTTCGAAAACCCTTCGACATCTTTGGTGAACCCGATGTGAAAGCGTCACATTTAAATTTCAGGATGGGAGATACTTCAGCATCAATTTCAGCCTCTTCTACGATTTCTGCTTTGTCCTTTACTTCAGCTTCATCATCGACTTCTGCTTCAAGTACTTCTACGGATGATTTAAAGTAGATTTTGCAGAATATGTCTATGTATATGCAGCTTCAAAATCAACAGACACAATTGTATATGCAGTAGCAGCAGCAGTTATATCAACAATAGTTGTCTCAACAAAGGCAACTATATTCGGAGCAGGAGAATGCAATCAGTGCGACTAAGGCAATTGAAGCAGTTCAAAATGGAAAGAAGCTATTTCATGGCCGTAATGTATCGGCTTATTTGAAGACCTATGAGATTAAGATGGGATTTTTGAAGTACCAACAGGACTTATGAGTAAATATTTTCTTCGCCTTGTCACACCTGCCTTGAGGGCAAAAGTGACTGATCTTTTCCTTCAAAATTTGCATTGGCAAGATTTTAAGGACCTGAAAGAAGAGTATTTTCTTGAGGACTTTGGGATGGCTAGACGGCGATCATTCTAAGAGTGGGTCTACAAACAAAGGCCTAACTGCTTCAGAATTGATACGAGAATTTGAAGAGAGATATAGTCAGCTTGATGCTATTGAACAAAGAGCATTGGATGTTGAAAAACTTAAGGTTTTCTTGCAAGCTGCAGATCCTGCTCTTCAGGAAGAATTAGGAGAGCTTCTTGAGGATCGCATGAAGCCTATGGGTCTTAAAACAGATTGGCAAGATCCCCAGGATGCGGTCTCGACTTTGACCAAGAATCGGATATGGAAGACCCGCCTACAGAATGGATCTATGACACCGACGCCGTCTTCTGCTTCTATGTCTGTTTCTATCCCTGTCATTTCTTCTCTTCCTCAGCCAGTTACTTGGCCTATGCCAGTGCCTCTGTTTCTAATCCTCCTGTTCCTTCTATTCCAAGACTGATGCCGACTCCTTCTGCTCCAAAATCATCTGCTCCATCAGTTCCTTCCTCTCTTGATGACATAATCAAAGGCATAACGGATTTGACATTGGAGTCAGTTAAAGAAGAATTGGTGGAAAAATTGAAAGAGCAGTTTGCTTCGACCGCGCCTACTATTTCTTCTAGTGCTCCTAGTGCACCTAGAAGGGCTCGTGGTGCACCTAGGAGAGATCGAAGATGTATTTGGTGTGATGGTACAGACCATCATCATTGTAGGGATTGCAAATCTTTTCAAGAGGCAAGGATGAAGAATTTGGTATTTTGGGGACAAGATGGCAAGATCTGGTTGACTGAAACAGGAGCTCTGCTTACTACCAATTTTGGGAAATGCAGAATGAAGAAATTAGTAGATGATATGGCTGCGCATACTTCTTATGTGGCAGCTAGAGGAGATGCCTCTGCATATGGAGTCTAGATTGAGAAAGGTTCAGAGAGTCTGTCAGCATTATGGACCTATGCTATGGAGATGACAAACAAAGGGAAAATTCAGCAGACTGTTTTGACTAGTGCAGGTTTTATCATCAGATCTGAGACAGGTTGGGATTCGCCTATTGACAGGTACATTATTTATGCCTACTTGGCTAAGTCTCAGGGAGCAGATGTGCTTGTTGAGGAGAAGCGTAAGAGAGATGAAGAGAATCCAAATGCAGCTAAAAAGACTAGGGGGGGTGAGTTTGTTACTCCACCTACTACAGGGCCGTCTTTGAGACCAGGGCCAGAATGACAAATGGAAGATGTTCAAAAGAAAGAAAAGAGGCAGGAGCCTAGACAGAGAAAGAAGCCAGGATTTAGATTAATGTCCGATATTGAGACATCTACAGACATGAGGAAAATCTTTAATGACAAGATACTTGGCAGTGAGGTGACTTTTACTATTTCTGAGGTTTTGGGCATCTTGAAAAGAGAGTTTCAAGATCAATTCCAAGAAGTCCTGAAGAGAAAAAGACATACATTGCCTACTACTGATACACAAGGAGTTTTGATTGGGGAGTTGGATGAGGATGAGGATGAGGTTATGGTCGAGAATGCTTCTGTTTTTCCACAGACAGAGAAGAGAGTTTAGCCTATGCATTATGTTGAAACTGATGAGCCTATCTTGGTACCGCGCAGTCACTTTTCACAGAGTCATTGGGCTAGAGCAACCATAGAAACAATGGTAAAAATTGGAGAGAAACAGGTGCCTTATGTTGTTTTGGTGGATCATGGTTCAGAGATTAATCTCATAGTTCGTGGAGTTTATGAAAATAATAGATGGCCTGTGGATGCAGAGCATGGGTGGCGTGTATGAGAGCCGCCAACAATACTGCAGGTGATTTGTATGCTGCTTGTCCCAGTGTCAGGATTTCTATTGGAGATGTAGAGGAGGATTTCCATTTCTTTGTGCAGGATTCATGCTCTTACCCCATAATCCTTGGATAGCCATTCATTACAGAGATGCATATGGAGATGAAAGTAATGGATGATGGATCTGCTTATGCATGGATTCGTAGTAAAGATGGTATGAGAGTAGTCCAGATTATAACTGTGTGTGTAAATCATGCTAGAAACAGGGATACTCTTCGAGATGCACCTTTGCCCAGTATGAGGGATTATGGTTTTCATTAGGTACCGCTATCCCGCGAGACGACGGTGGTACAGAGCAGAGGAGATTGGAGTTCTCGCCTCCTGGCAGCAGTGTTTTCTCCTCCAATTTTGTTGGAATTTCAACAAACAGTTCGATGATTTATCAAAATATTTATAAGTTTCCTAGAGTTTCCAGGCAGTACATATGCAAGAAGGAGAAAGATTTGAAAAATGCAGGTACTTTAGAGGATGATGAGCCAATTTTGAGGAATCTAGAGCATATAGGACATAAATTTTTAGCAGAGACTCTTGTTGAATTAAAAATTGGAAACGGTGATTTCTTGCTACCCTCAGAGAGGCAGTGCTTTCAGGATATGCTTGAGCGACATGGAAGGGGATTTGCTTTCTTCTCGCATGAGATTGGATGTGTGAATCCGGATATTGTTGCCCCTATGGTGATCTTTACTATTCCTCATATTCTATGGAACCTCCAACCTCTTCCAGTGCCTAGGGCACACCTGCCAAAGCTAGTTGACTTGTTGAATGAGAAAATCAGGATGGGCATCCTAGAGCCGTCATCTGCACCATACTCAAATAGGTGGTTTACGGTTCCAAAGAAGAATGGTGCTCTATGATTTATATAGGACATGCAACCAGTAAAGAGAGTTACTATCAGGAATGTTGGTATAGATCCAGTTGTGGATGAGTTTGCAGAAGAATTTTCTAGACGTACCATCTATTCTTTAGGTGACTTGCATTCGGGATATGATCAATTTCAGCTAGCCTTGGAAAGCAGGGACATAATCACTATGAAAACTCCTATTGGGCTTGTCAGGATGTGTACCTTACCTCAAGGTGCCACTAATTCTGTTGCGCATATGATGAATGCCATGCATAAGGTCCTTCATGAGTATATACCTCAGCTTACCATGCCTTTCTTGGATGATGTGCCCATTAAGGGGTGTGCAGAAGAAGAGAAGAATGAGAGTCTAAATGAGCAAGGATGCAAATACTTTGATTGTTTATATCAGCTGCTTCGAAAGGGGCAGAAATTTTTGTGGGATGAGAGCCACACTAGAGCCATGCGAAAATTGAAGAAGTTATTGCAGATTGCTCCTACTCTCATGAAAGTGTATTATAATTGCAGAAAGCCTATTGTATTGACAGTTGACACTAGTCCAATTGGCATAGACTAGGCTGTGGGTCAAGATGATGTAGATGGAAACAGATACGTTATTCGGTTTGGGACAAAAGTCCTAAACGAGAGACAAAGGAGGTATCCGCAAATCAAGAGGGAATTACTGGGAATTATTACGCCT
The DNA here is from genome assembly GCF_053477565.2 of Lygodium microphyllum. Classification (NCBI taxonomy): domain Eukaryota; kingdom Viridiplantae; phylum Streptophyta; class Polypodiopsida; order Schizaeales; family Lygodiaceae; genus Lygodium; species Lygodium microphyllum. The sequence continues at coordinate 138,552,481 of NC_141151.1, read as the reverse complement.
CTCAAATGTGACAAGGAGTACTTTATTCGAGCCCCAATTGTGGTAGAGACATATTTCTTGCCATTGATAGGTATGATTACGAGTTGCTCTACTCCGGATATAGCTATGCTGAGATGGATTGCATACATCAAATCATTAAATCCAGAATTTAAACACATAGCAGGGAAGGACAATCCAGTGGCGGATATGCTGTCTAGAGCCAGATATGATGATGAGGAGATACTACTTGCAGAAGAGGATGATGCAGAAATTTCAGCCGCTATGGTTGATCATGTTTGCCATGTCTATGATATTGTGGCTTTCATAGAAGAACTCTATGTTGGAGATTGGTTGCAGATTGGCAAATACCTTAATGCACTAAGCAAAAGAGATGAATGGATAGATGAAGAGTTCAAGAAGATCAGAAGAAAAGCCTATGGTTATTTTCTCAAGGACGAATTTCTTTGGAAGCAACCGAAGAAAAGATGTGGATTACCCTTGCAGGTTGTCTGCGATAAAGAGACCTATTTCAGGTGATGAGAGAGTTTCATGAGAGTCCTTGGGCTGATCATAGAGGAGTGTGGGCCACTTATGAGAAAATCAAGGAAAAATATTGGTGGAAAGGCATGTATAGAGATGTTTCTCACTTTGTAGAGACTTGCAGGGACTTTCAGATGTATTCCGTAGTGCGTCATCAAGATGAGCTTCATCTGACCTATTTGCTATGCATTCATTATAAGTGGGTAGTTGACTTGGTTACTATGTCTATGGGTCTATGGCAAATGAGGTATATTGTTTTGGCTAGAGAGGATCTTACCAATCATGTTGAGGGCAGACCTTTGAGAACGAAGACCACTAGTGCAAGCAGTGTATAAGTTCTTATTGGAAGAAATTTTCTACAGGTATGGTTATGTTGGTAAGATCACTACAGATCATGGTAAATTAGATGCAGATGAAGCTAGGGAGTTTTTCTCTCAAGTAGGAATCAAGTTGGCTCTAACCACAACATACAATCAAGAGGGAAATGGAAAGAGTGAAAGAGGGCATCCGCTGATAGTGAAAGCATTAGCAAAAGCATGCAGAGGACAGATTGGAGAATGGCCGAGACTTCTACCATTTGCTTTGTGGGCTGATCGTACGACTCACAGTTGTCAAGAATCGTGTGATGGGGGGGACTTGCTCAAGATACTACACCGAACACACACAGAATGCACAAGGAGAAGCTCACTCAAGAGACAAGAAGAGAGATGGAGGCCAAAACGTTTTCTTGCTGATTTCTTCTTCTTCTTCCACACTCTTTACAATGTTCACAAAGTATAGATAAGATACAACATAAAGGAAAGTGGCCTACTAAGTCAAACAATGCATAACCGACTACACTAGTCGACTGGTGCTATAACTATGCCAGCTGTAAATAGGTATAACAACCTGAATATAATAAGTAATGAGTCAGTGGCCATGTGAGAGTCATAATGACTACCGACGTGCTAAGTGTAGATGTGTGGACCCATCTACCCAAGCGATCCACCATCAATATCTGCATGTGTTGAGCTTGTCATCTCAACACTCCCCCTCAAGCTCAACTACATCTCTGCAACTCCAAGTAAGCTTCGAAACTTTTGAAGCTTCTCTGTACCCAATGCCTTCGTAAAGATGTTAGTTATCTGATCATGTGTGTTGACATACACCAAGTCAATCTCACCTGCTAGTACCTTCTCTCTCACAAAATGGTAGTGTATCTCAATATGTTTTGTCCTCGCATGGAACACAGGGTTCCTAGCCAACTGTATACTGCTCATGTTGTCACAATAAATGACAACTGCACTTTCCACCTACACATCTAAATCAGCCAATAACTTTTGCAGCCATACTATCTCACATGCTGCAACAGCAGCACCTTTATACTCAGCCTCTGTACTCGATAAAGTAATTGTAGATTGCTTTTTGCTGCTCCAAGCAACTGCTGCACTACCAAGAGAGAACATGTATCCGCTGGTAGATCTTCTATCAGACATACTACTAGCCCAATCTGCATCTGTGTATCCAAACACATGTACATCTGTACTTGCCTCATAGAAAAGTCCATAATGTAATGTGGACTTCACATATCTCAATATGCGTCTGATTGCATCCAAATGTGGCTTTCTAGGTACTTGCATAAATTGGCTCACAAGACCAATAGCGTAGCTCAAGTCTGGCCTTGTAATGGTCATGTAGATTAAACTCCCCACTATCCTCCTAAACATAGTAGGGTCTTCTATCTCATCCCCAACATCAACACTCAACTTTACATTCTGCTCCAACGGGACTGAAAGTGGTTTGCATGCAATCATACCACACTTGGACAATATATCCAAGCCATACTATCTTTGGGACAGCCATATACCACCATCACATTTGATCACCTCAATGCCAAGGAAGTACCTTAGCTCACCTAAATCCTTCATCTCAAACTTCTTCTTCAAAAAGTCCTTTACTTCAGCAATCCCACTATCACTATCACCTGTAATAATCAAGTCATCCACATAGATGACTATGATGACCAAACCTGCATCTCCCTTTCTCACATAAAGTGAGTGATCAGCATCAGAAACTTAAAAGCCAATATTGACAAGATACTCTTTGATCTTGCCAGACCATGCTCTAGGTGCTTGCTTGAGCCCATAGAGCGCCTTCTTCAACCTGCACACATACGTGGGATGCTCTAAATCTTCATAACCTGCCGGCTGATCCATATACACTTCTTCCTGCAAATCACCATGCAAGAAGGCCTTCTTCACATCCATTTGCTACAACCTCCAACCTTTGGCTGCTGCCAAAGCAATTACACATCTGACAGTTGCCATCCTAGCAACTGGACTAAAGGTTTCATCATAATCTATGCCATATGTCTGGGCATAGCCTTTTGCAACCAGCCTAGCTTTGTACCTACTAACAGAACCATCTGCATTGTGCTTAATCTTATAAACCCACTTACATCCAATAGCTTTCTTGCCCTTCACCAATGGTACTAGATCCCAAGTCTTATTGGCCTCTAATGCAGTCATCTCCTCATCCATTGCTGCATCCCAATGAGTATGACCAACAACATCCTCAAAACAAGTGGGCTCAACATCCTCAACTAGTTTCACCATATAAGCATAATGGTGAGCTGCATAACCTTCAAAACCAAATCTTTTAACAGGGTATCTCACCCTGTTAGACCTGCGTACCACTGGATCACTCAATGGAGTCTTTGCATTGACACGTGCTCTCTGCACACCTGGAGTCCTCACTGAAGGAATGCCAAGCTCATCATCCAAGCTCTCTAAGCCACTAGAGTCTCCATCAAGAACTACATCAATGCCATCTCACACTTTATTCTTTCCTTTGTCTTTACTTGTAGTGCTGCTAGATGCACCTGAAGATATCGAGGTACTCCTTAGTCTCCCAGACCAAGGACTACCAGATGATGTCTCTGGTCCACTAAGAGTCCGTGATTCTTGCTTTTCAGCCTCCACATGAGTGTCATGATCATCATCATCATCCAATGCATCACCACTAGATGCATACCAATTGCTCATTTCATCAAAGATGACATCCCTGCTCACTCTGAACTTACATGTGATAGGGTTGTAATAGCGATACCCTTTTTGCTCTAAAGAATATCCAATAAAGATACACTTTTTAGCCTTTGGATCCAGTTTCTTCCACAACTCATCTGGCACATGAACATACGCAATGCAGCCAAACACTTTCAAGTGCGATACATCAGGCTTCTTGCTAGTAAAGCATTCTTCAGGAGTCATACCAAGAACTGCAGCTGTGGGAGTTCTGTTCATAATATAAACAACAGTATGAACAGCCTCAGACCAAAAATGCTTAGGCATATTCTTTTCAGCCATCAAGGCATGTGCAACTTCTACAATATGCCTGTTTTTCCTTTCTACAACCCCATTTTGCTGTGGGGTATACCTGCATGTGAACTCTCTCTTTATCCCGTGAGACCTCAGAAAATCACTGAACTCATTCGAGAGGTACTCTCCCCCTCCATATGACCTCAGGCACTTTACTTTCAAGCATGTTTCTCTTTCAACTGCAGCCTTGAAAGTTCTAAAGTGCTCAAACACTTCATTCTTTTCCTTCATAAAATATACCCACAGCTTTCTAGAACAATCATCAATGAATGTGACAAAGTATGAACTACCTCCAAGAGATACATTTTGTATAGGCCCCCAAATGTCTATATGCACAACATCAAGGATATTTCTGCTTACATCTCTGTCATGTGAAAAGGGTTGTCTTGCCTGCTTACCAAACTGACATGCTTCACATACCTTATGGAATTCTGCAACTCTAAATGTAGGTAAACCTGTAACCAACCCTTTGGACTGCATCAATTTCAGCCTTTGTACATTTGCATGTCTAATGCGTTTGTGCTAAATTTCAATATCTGCAAGTTGCAACTAACCTGCACTTGTCATTGAAGTCTTCTACAAAGCAGCCCTTTGCATTAAATTTGACTTGCAGCCCTTGCTCTACCATTTGACCGACTGACACCAAGTTCTTTGTAATAGATGGCACATGTAATACATCTGAGAGACTCTTTGTCTTACCATCATGCAAGGACAAGGGAACTTTTCCAATGTGTGAAATTGAATGGCATGAATCATCACCCGTCTGCACATAACCTACATTTTGCAAATCTTGCATCTCTCCAAACCATTCTGCATGGCTGGTCATATGATTGGATGCACCTGAATCAACATACCAAACATCATCATGTGTTCCCTTTCCTGTAACAGCATTCAGTATATGCTGCATAACAAACAGACGTTCATTTTTGTCTTCATTCTGTCGTGAAGATGATGCATAGTTTTCTTGCTGTAACTTACCACTGCGGATATCATCTTTCTTAGTATAACATTGGGCTGTGATATGACCTGTTTTGCCACAGTAGTGGCACACAATACCAGAGTTGTTAGAACTTTTGTTCTGCAATCCACCTCTTCCTCTAAAGCTCCCCCTGCCTCTAAAGTTACCACGACCTCCTGAAACCTGCATATCTCCAAATTGCTGATTCAATCTATTTTGTTGGTTGTCACTACCACGTCCTGTACCACGACCTCTTGAGAAGAACCTGCCACGTTCCCTTCCTGAACTGGAGTAGAAAGCTTGGACCTATTCACTACTTCTTTCAGATGTCTCACTCTGCATGTTGATCTCTTCAGTGATCATAAGGGAGACCAATTCATCGAAATCTAGAAATGGCTTTGTGACATATACAGAAGTTACAAAAGACTTCCAAGCCTTTTCATTGTTAAGTCCACCCAAGGTAGGCGATACCAAATCATCATCATCAGGCATTGCATCAATTGCTGCCAAGGCATCTGCAATGCTCCTTACCTTCAGTGCATACTCATTGATAGACATCTTCCCTTTCTTCAACGTATTCAACTCTTGCTTGAGTTGAATCTTTCGTGCCTTTGTATTTACAGAAAACATACTTTCAAGTATGGTCCAAGCTGCATATGAATTCTCTGTATTTCTAATGTGTCCCAGCATATTATTGTCAATTACTGCAGACAACCAATACATGGCTTTTTTATCTTTTGCATTCCATTCCTTCTGTGCCTTTATCTCTTTTGCAGTTGGAGGATCACACACCTCTAGCTCCTTTTTCTCACCTGAAACAAACTTGTAGAGGCCTTTTCCAATAAGAAAGTTCGTGACACGGAACTTCCATGAAGGGTAGTTGTTCTTGTCGAGCTTCTCAATGATGGGGCTTTCACTATTCTCTGCCATTATCACAAAAATAATACCAAACAGCAAGCAAATCTTCTGCAACCCTCGACCTGTAGTGCACAGCAATACACCAGACAGCCTTTTTCACTGTCTGCTCAACAATACATGCAATCTGCAACCAGTTTGTAGATGAACCTTGTATTTACTCGCTGGTAAACACCCTTGAACTCACAGATCTGAAATCTGCAACCTACGCACTCACTTTCGGTCAATACAGTCGAAGTCACAGTGTACCCTGAAACTGCTGTCCGCAACCTTGCGGCTCTAAAACAGGGCCTGAAACTGCCTCAGATGCCCAAAATAACTGCGGAAAATCCCTGAAGGGCTAATCTGTAGAATACACAGTGCTCTTCATGCACACTAAATCTCACTACAATCCGAGATTTTTGCTCGACCCTGCTTCCGGTGCCTCCACATGCACTATCCAAGAGAGAGAGTGGAAGAATATGAGAGCTTATTACCCGTGGCTTGCTTGCTCCAACCTTGCTTCTTCTCCTTCGCTTCAGCCTTCAAAATCAGCCTCTCTCAGTGGCACGGCTCTGATACCATGTCAAGAATCGCGTGATGGGGGGATTTGCTCAAGATGCTGCACTGAACACACACAAAATGCACAAGGAGAAGCTCACTCAAGAGACAAGAAGAGAGATGGAGGCTAAAACGTTTTCTTGCTGATTTCTTCTTCTTCTTCCACACTCTTTACAATGTTCACAAAGTATAGATAAGATACAACATAAAGGAAATTGGCCTACTAAGTTAAACAATGCATAACCGACTACACTAGTCGACCGGTGCTATAACTATGCCAGCTGCCAATAGGTGTAACAACCTGAATATAATAAGTAATGAGTCAGTAGCCATGTGAGAGTCATAATGACCACCAACGTGCTAAGTGTAGATGTGTGGATCCATCTACCCAGGCGATCCACCATCAATATCCGCATGTGTTGAGCTTGTTATCTCAACAACAGTGTTATCACAGGATACATGCCCGCAGAGTTGATGTATGGTTAGAAACTGGTTATGCCGATTGAGACTTGTGCTTGGACTTGGTCAGTTTTACCTTGGCAAGAGGATTTGACAAGAGAGGAGCTCTTAGCTCTTCGGATCCGGCAGTTGGAGAGAAGAGCAGAAGATATCCAGTTAGTTATTGACAAGTTGACGATTGCTAGACTTAGAAATAAGGACAGGTTTGACAGCAGGCATCACTTATGGCCTAGAGCAATAGAAGAGGGAGACTGGGTATTAGTTTTTTATAGCAGCCTTGAAAATCAGCATACTATAATTCGAAAGATGGTTTGGTCCGTACATAGTCAGACATGATGCAATATATGAGCTAATAAAATTAGATGAGCTAGTGCTTAGAGTGCCCATTGCAGGGAAAAGAATCAAGATTTTCAAGAAAATAAATGATGAGGATTATGCATTGGAAGAATTTTCAAGAGAAGAGCAACGAGAAGAAACTCTAGTAGAAGAGACAAATGATATGACAGATAATCTTGCTGATATACCGGAAATACACAATGAAGAGATTGATTTGTTTGTGGATCTTGATGATAATGATCATGGGTAGTTGGCTATGGGAGCTTTCGCTCAACCGCCAAGACCCACGGACTGCTTATTGCTTCAAGCATTCCAAGCTGAGCACTAATGGTGGCTACCTCTCACATAGCCGATGCACCATCCATATCTACGGGTGTAGTGAGCTTACCTCCATGCCGTTTGAGTTACATCCTCTCCCCGCACTCCGATAGCTCCATGATCCAAGTACAAGCTTCAAGCAAGCTCCATCCTCAAGCTCCACGCTCCAAGCTCCATTGCTGCGAACAAGAGAAGAGAAGAGAAGAGAAGAGAAGAAGAGAGGAGAAGATGGAGAGCTTCTCTTCCTCGGTCCCTCACCCCCACACACTCACTCCCTCACACTCTCATGCTCCCTCTCTCAAGCACAAGCTCAAGCAAGCAAGAAGAAGAAGAAGAAGAAGAAGAAGAAGAAGAAGAAGAAGAAGAAGAAGAAAGCCACTTTTGGCCATACACAAGAATGAGCTTCTCATTCACTTTTCAACTTCATATACAAAACCCTAAATCCCTTTTGGGTGGTCATCCCCTTTTCCCCTTTTTTACATGGCCGGCCGTAGCCTAGAGGCCCCTTTTCCCATTGCCCTTCTATCTTCCTAGCTTCCTTTCTACTGCCAATCTACCTTTACAAATTGCACAGGTGAGAGCCCGGCGCCCTTTAAATTAAACCATGATGCTCTTGCGCTCTTTTACAAAAGTATTGATTCGCGCTTTTTCTTGTGTGCCCTTTTCCTTTATTTAGGACTTTTGTGCATTTCTTGTGCTTCCCTTTTTTTCTTGACGTGCCTTCGTCTTCCGTTTCACTTTTGCCTTGGCCTTTGTCTTCTACTTTATCTTTTTCAAATTTTTCACCTTGTTCGTCCAATGGTTAACATTACCCCCTCCTAGATGAGTGCCAGTCCCATGGCACTCACTATCATAGGTAGAAGGCTTTAGCATGCACCGAAGACGTGGGTGGGAGGGACATTGGTGAGTGCCATGGAAGAGTGTTGGTGGTGGTGTGGAGGAAAGTCATTGGGAGCACGTTGGTGGCCTAGGTGGTTGGTGGTAGGGTTGTTGGAGTTGGTGGTAGGGTTGTTCTTTGTTGGGAATTTGGCCCATGACGATTGATGGATCTAAAAACAGGCCGGCACTGGCTCATGCACTAGCCGGGCCTCATCACTACGCACAAGACAACCCCTCGGCCTCGCGGCCAGGAGCGTCTATCAAAATCTCTACCTTCCTAAACATTGCGTTTGTAATACATTGTAATCCAACTGATCCTAGCCCAATATTACTCCTCAGAGGGAGTCCCTTTCACATAGCCAAAAGGCTCGAATCACATACACATGGGGTTCCTCCTACGGCTGAATGCCGTCAACCCTCTACGACTCTCCTACACCTTGGGGATTGGCCCCTCCATGCGTCGCTCAACATCTAAACATTTCGCACAAAAGTCGCTCAAGGTACCAAATAAGCGTGTCCAGGAATGTACCATTGTCCTTACTTCTCTTTCCCCTAGACCCCACGACTAGCCTACAACATGGGTACCTCACTGCCTCTCATCGTAGGTCAGGTTCCAATAAACCAATTGCAATGCATGTCCAGGAGCTGGTCACTGATATTTTCTAAATTCTTTTCATGCTCTATGCATTTGGTGGATGCCTAGTGCTCAAACATTTAGCAAAACAGTATCGTGCACAAGTGTAAAACCATTCTTTTAATGGTTTCCAACTACCGTTCGTGCTTCGTTGCATGGGCCTAGCACCGAGGTGATCCTCGTGCTACTAAGCTCTTAATTTTAATTATCATCCGTCCTAAATGCTATGCATAGAAATCAGCAACTTTCCCATCATCTCACACTACGTTTAGACATATTTCAACTCCTCTACCCTTCCCCATTTAAGTATTGCATCGTTGGATAGATTTATAGGGTATTTTGACATCATTTTATGTGTAGAAAGCGGGGCAAAACACACTAGAACAAGAAGGTGGGGTTGAACTGAGGCAAATCCTCATGCTTCAGTCCCCAAAAACATTCACAAACATTGCTCTTATTTATCCTTATTTTTCGAAATCCAAAATGTATTTTTCCCCTATTTTTTAGGGTTTTTCCACCCTTTTCTTGTATTTTCCCTTATTTTCTGCATTATTTAATTACTAAAAATTCAAAACAGGTTATGGGCTGTGGCCCTTAGTTCCTTCTTGCAGAAAAGTGAAAGTTTAGTTGGTGTTCCTATTTACTTTCTCATTTTTATGCCAAAAACCCATCATTTCCCCTTGATTTTTCATATTTTGTGTTTCAATGTATTATTTTGAATCACAAGATGCATATTTTTTCTGATTTTCTGATTATAACCAGCAAGAACTCATGGAAAAGAGCCACATAAACAATTTTTAGTCCACAGGAACAACATTTTATCAATCAAAAACTATAAAATCTCAAATTTCCTTTGAAAATTTTGAATTACCGCTTATTTGCGTGTTTCGGGTTTCATGTCCATGGCTGCAAATCTGAAAATCAGCAGCACTTCATGTCCAGCACAATCACCCATCACCATTTCCAGCCCGTGGAGCAATCCGATCCATGCTGGACAAGCCTCCATCATTCTTTCTTCTTCCTTCTTCTTCCCACATGAACTCCCTCTTAGAGGAGAGAGAGGGAGGAGAGAGAAAGACTGATTTTCTCTCTCCCTCTACAGGCTGCCATTCCCCGTGTGGATTGAAGCGATACGGAGCGGATGTCGAATGTGGAAGCCCTCTGCCATTGGATTCATGGCTTGCATTCAGCCTCCATCCTTGATTTGTGGGGGGGGGGGGGGGGCATTTTTTTTCAGCGGCTGAAAACAGCCGCCGCCTCCCCTCCATGACGTTTTTTTTTTGGGGGGGGTGCCAAAGGTCACCCCCCTCTATCCACACCTTTTGGAATTTCCTTTTTGGCCCCTTTTTGGGCACCCCGGCCAGTTTTTTGGCCACTTCCTCATACGGACTCCGATTGTCGTGCTGTAAATTTCTAGGCATCCTTCTCGGCATCCCGGACAGGCCTGCAGCTCCCACATCCCATCCTAACTGACAGAAAATTTACTAAAAATCTGGATGTGTCACTTGGGCGCCTGTCGACTGCTTGTTGCTTAGAATCGTCCTAGATCGAGCCGCCGCCTTTGACGGTGAATATTTTTCCCTTGAAATTCATAATTTTTAGCTATTTTTAAGCACTTCTCGGCACCTAAATTCCGCTCTCATTGGTGACCATGGGATAGGGCGACTCTGCCCGTCGAATCCACGAACATAGCTGCACATAAACAACCAAAGAAGCATCAAGCTGCTACAAAACAAATATATCATAAAACTGAGCACAATGCTCCGCCTACCCCTGGGCAGAACCAGGGCATGACATCCACAAGGAGTAGGCCTAGCATCATCTAATAGAAGATCCGAAGCGAGTCACTAACCAACTGCTCCAACACAGCCAAACTAAAAGAACTGTCAAAGAGGTTGCCCTAAGTGGTAGTCTGAACTACTTACCAACTAAAGACAACACAACTAGGAGCTCCTACAAGGCAAGGACTCCTATAGCCTGGTCAAAGAGTATTTTCTTTCAGTACATGTCTTCTTTTAGGGTTTGTATTGGATGAACATACTTGGGCATGTAAAAAGGAGGGAGCTGAGCGTAGTGACCCAAGGAGAATAGGGCATCGGTCTCAGGACCTGTCTCGGCACCCAAGAACCTACCAAGCCCTCGCAAGGCGACACTTAATCCTTTTCTAACGCTCACTTTTATTTTCGCTCCAACCTTCCTTGTTTTGTCATTTTTTCCAGCAAGAAGCCACCCCTGGGAAGACAAGGTATCAGCCCCGGGTCTGACTCGTCCCCAGGAACCTACCAGGCCCTCGCAAGGCAATGATCAACTGCTTATATATTTTCATTCCTTTTCTTTTCTTTGATAGGGGTTAGAACCCCTTTTTACACACCTTCGTATTTATAGTCATCTTAACGGATGTACAGGGTTTCTTAGCATCATCATTATTAACTTCTGGCAGGCTTCTCTAACTGCCTCACTACTAACAAGAACTCCTAGAACGGCTACCTAGCAGGCTAGCAGAACAGGGCCACTAAGACTTCCTTCTAAAACAGGTCTTTCGATGCCTGACAATGTCTTTACAGGAGGCAATGACTACTCCGACCTTCCTCAAACATACTTAGCCTAAACCTGGGACTTCATGCCTTGGTTGCCGGTCCCCAACAAAAATGTGTCCCCTCGACAAGTACAAATACACATATAACAGGAAAGAAAGGTACTCGTAAAGGAGAGGTATCACCTGGATTGGCCACAAGAAGCTTCCATTGCAGCAAAGGCTCCTCCAAGCTCCACCAAAGTCCATGAACCGCGAAACCTGTCCAGCACAACACTTAAACCAAAAACCCCCATTAAACGCACCCGCACTAGACAGGGAAATGGCCCTCTTGGCCTAATGAAATAAAACACTTCACTACAAAACTGAATCGGCCCTCTTGGCCTAATGAAATAAAACAATACTACATAATATCCTCCTGGAAACAACTATGATAGACATCAAAGCATACCATTCCCAGGGGAACAAAGGCTCGTAGCCCCTAGACTAGGTGCATTAGATTATGACCTATCCCTCCTGCGTATATTGCAAGAGATGTTCGCATCACATGTCGTCGAATCAGTCTGTGGGTGCAAGATAATAAAGGCAGATGAGTCTCACTTACCCTCTGCATCACCCAAATCAACCATCGTCTGCTAAAGAGGGTATGTTCAGAAAGCATACCCCACAAACGACCAGGTCCTGTCTCACCATCAATAGATATATCGGGACAAGGGCCACAATTAAAGAAGAGGTCTTTTTCATACGCAAAATTAGCCAATGAATCGGCAACTGATTCCAGTTTCGTGGAATCAGCTGAAAAGACACTCTATCAAATTCGTCTAGCAGGGCTATGGCAGTATGATGGTACATGCAAAGGATGGGGTTTCGTACCATGTACTTCCCATTGAGTTGATTTAAAACCAACTGAGAGTCCCCTTTCACCAATAACTGACAGATACCACCCTTCTTTGCAATATTCAAACCCATAATCAGGGCTTTGTATTCTGCCATATTATTGGTAAAATTCACCCCGAGATAAGCAGCTAACTTCATGACAATGCGTCGTCGGGGGTCTCAGATGACAACTCCTACACTTCCTTTTTTGCATGGACCCCTGGACGCCCCATCAAAGTACAAGGTGTACGTCCAGAAAGGGTTTACATATCCTGCCATCCGGAACTCTACTCGTAATTATGGTAATCGAAATTCAGCATATTCAACGGGTGGACTGTAGGCTTCATCCCTCCATCATCATTGAATTCAATAGGGATGCTCGTCAAAATTTGTAGGCAGTGATGGCAGAAGACCTTGATCTCCCAAATAAATGTTCCGCCTTCTTGCTCAGTCACCTTATATCCTTTGCTCCACCAAATGAGCTTTCCTTGATGATACCTCTGTTCTAAATATGGGTGTTCTAAATAAGGGATCAGACGACCCATCAACCTCTATCACGATTTCCTTGCAGATGTTTGATCGATCTCGCCTAGACCTGCAAGGCAGTCATAGCATTAGTGCAATCAGAAATAATAAGGTTTAATCTTATTAAGATTAACCTTATTTTTAAATTCTACCCCCTCAAGGTCAGCTAACAAAACTGTGGATTTATTATTTCCTATTCTAACGATCCTATAGGGCCCATCCCATTTGGCCTCTAGCTTGCCTGGAAATAATTCACGTCGTGCATCATAATACAGAACAAGCTGTCCTTTCTTGAAGGTGTATTTCTTGGCTTTGAGGTCGTGTAGCTGCTTCATTCGGCGCTTCGCCACTTCTTGGTGTAATAAGCTCTGCAACTTAAGCTCATCTAAATGTGCCAATGTCGTCAAGCGTTCAAAAAGTGCATCTTCATCGCTCAAAGAATGATTGATGGCAAACCGAATAGTCGGCAGCTCAATTTCTAAAGGCAAGACACACTCCTCCCCATATACTAACTTGAACGGGGTATGGCCAGTGGCTCGTTTGAAGGTCGTATTATAAGCCCACACTGCCACGTATTACTTTTTATCCCAATCCCGTTTCTTTTCCGACACAATTTTGGACAAGATGCCCACAAGCTGCTTGTTGGTGCTTTCAACTTGCCCATTGGCTTGCGGATTATATGGGGTTGTCTTGTTATGCTTGATTTGCCACATCTCTGTCAAACCTTTGATCACCTTATTCAGGAAATGGGTTCCGCGGTCCGACACTAATTCTTTCGGCGGACCAAACCGGCATATTATCTACTCTAAAAGGAAACTAGCAGTTTCTTTAGCATCATCTTTCCTTGTTGCACGTGCTTCTGACCACTTTGTGAAGTAGTCAGTTGCTACAATGATGTACCTCTTTTGCGTAGTTGACGACGGAGTAATAGGACCCACAAAGTCTATTCCCCACTTCTCAAATGGAACTATCGCCATAATAGGGGTGAGTGGTCGTTTCCTATTCTCTCGACTATCATGTCGTTGCAAAATATCGCATCTCTTAACATACGCAAACGCATCCTGGAAGATGGCAGGCCACCAATAACCTGCTCTTAAAGCCTTTTGTGTTGTAAGCCGTCTACCAAAATGGCCACCGCAAGCAGAATCATGGCACTCTTCCAAAATGAATGGCACCTCGTTAGGCATCACACACCGGCGATAGATATCATCAACCCCTTGCCGATATAATGTACCTACGATCAAAGCAAACTTTAATGCTTGCTACTTAATTTTCCTTCTCTCAGCTTTAAATAATTCGGATCCCCCCTCTCCTGTTGATAAATAATGCGTTATTGCAGCGTACCAGGAGGGAATAGATGTCGTATCTATTTTAAATAACAACTCCATGTCACTGCCTTCAGCCACAGATTCTTTCGGCTCCCCAAAGTCCACAAGGCATTCCACGATGCCTTGCAAGCTTGGTGGCTTACTCCTGATTTCATAATCAAATTCCTGCAAAGTGATCAACCACTTTGCTAGACGATCAGGCGGCTGTAGCTTATTCATCAATAATCAAAGTCCCTCCGCCTTCGTATAAAGCACGACTTTCTCATAGAGAATATAATGCCTGAATTTCTTGGTCCCAAAGACCATCGCTAGACACAATTTCTCCATGTAAGTATAGTTGATTTCGGATATACCCAGCTTCCGGCTAGCAAAAGCAATCGGGTGGTACCACTTCTCTTCCCAAATTTGGGCTAAACAGCAGCTGATACTATACATGGTGGCTGCCAAAAATATGTAGAACACCTCACCTCTTTTAGGTGCTTTTAAAACAGGCGCTCTTGCTAGCTCTTGCTTCACATCCTCGAATGCTACCTTACAAGGGTCACCCCATACAAATGAACAGCTAAAGGATAATAAATTTGTAAGCGGCAACGTTCTTTCTGCTAAGGCGTTGATGAATCTACGATAGTAACCAACCGAAGACAGAAAGCTATGAACTTCTTTAGGAGTATGTGGTGGACCCATGGCAACTATAACTTTAACCTTCTCGGGGTCTGTCGCAATTCCTACCGAACTGACCACATGACCCAGCAATAGCCCATAAGGTACTCCAAAAACACACTTCCATGGGTTTAGGGCGATGCAAAATTGTCTACAGCGCTCAAAGCATTTTCTTAGAATGATCAACTGCCTTTCTCTCACGGTGGCAACCCCTAAGTCATCAATAAACACCTTCAACTCTTCAGGGGATATGTCACCGAATGTCTTATCTGCTGTTCGTTGCCACGAACCAGGCACATTGCATAAACCAAAGGCCATCACATGGTACGCAAAAGTACCAAATACAGTGATAAAAGTTGTTTTCAACTTATCCTCTTCTGCAATTGCCATTTGGTTGTATCCTGCAAAGCAATCCATAAACGAATATATCTCCCTACTCGCTAATTGATCCAAAATCTGGTCAATAAATGGCAATGGGTAGTAGTCCTTAACTGTCTGCTTATTCAGCTCCCTAAAGTCTACACATAAACGGATTTGATTATTCTTCTTCTTTCTAATCACAACTGGCAAACACCATTCCATGTGTTACACAGGAAAAATCAAACCCGCTTTTTGAAGCTTCTGTAACTCTTCAAACAGGCCGTCCCTCAATTCAAAAGGCATATGCCTTACTTTCTGCCGTACAGGACGACTGCCCTCCTTCAACGGAATTGTATGAACAGCAAGACTAGGAGGGATGCCTCTCAACTCATCATAACTCCAGGCAAAGATATCACGGAATTCCTGGATCAAGGCCACATAGTCCTCCCTTTCTGCTGAGCTGAGCATAGAACCTAATTTGATTGGCCGCGAATCATCAGGCGTACCAAGGTCTAGCTCGATAACATCTGCATCTCTTATACGATCTTGGCCCTCTATCAGCTCATTCAAAGTGATCTGATAGATATCTTCCGTGGTGGATCCCTCTTTGGACTCATCACTCGATGATGTCTCACTGCCAGATAAATCTTCTAATGTCTCCAATTCTGTAGAAGATAGAGGAGCTCTCTCACTCTGCGGGGACTCAGGATAAGCATCAACCACCACACGCTGGGCACCTCTGCCAAATATTAGTCGACCGGCGGGTATATCCACTTGGCAGTCCGCTTGCAAGATCCAAGGTCGTCCGAGTAATACTTGGTAACTTGGCCGGCCTACAAAACGAATCACCCTAAAGTCCAACAGGCATTCTACATTTGCAACAGTGACATGGACCTTAGTAATGCAGCCTTCTGGCTGTCTCAAACTATCATCTGCCATTCTGAGAATTGTGGAGGTATCTTTCTGAATCGCAAGACCCAACCTTTCCATCAGTTCAGAACTCATAATGTTAACCGATGATCCCGTGTCGACAATGGCATAATCTACTAATATCCCATCGACATAGGCTACAACCCTTGGGCAATCCTTCTCAGCATGCTCGAACCAGTCATCACCAACTCGCGCAATACCCAAAGGTTCTACGATATACCCGATACGTAGAATCTTTCTAAATTCCTTACGTACTCCTGGGGAAAGCTTAATAAGCTGTAAGAGATTCACATCCGTCTTGACTTCGCAAAGAGAGCTCGCTAAATCGAATTCATGATAGTTTGATAGAGCTCGCTTTTCACGCCAAACCATCCGCTCTTTAGGTCGCTGAACCGGCTTTAATGCCTCCTTTTTAACTTTCACCTTCTTCTTTGGTGGTTCCTTATCGGCTTTACTTTCTACCGGCTTCAAAGGTCCCCCTTCCATGGCAGGATCCAAAACTTGCGTTCCTTTGTCGCCTTGTTTAGGGTTTCCGTCGACAGGCTTATCCTTGTCGGCCTCTCTACCCTTTTGACCTCTTGTAAGGACAGCTCGCAGATTAGAGGTTTCAGCATCGTTAACGCGTACAGCCTCAATCAAACTAACCCCACTACCACTTGGTAGCTCCTCCACTGTAGTCTTTGGTCATTGAAGTATTTGTTTAGGCACGTCTTCTCGTTGGGAATCATTTCCTTGGGCACGATGATTAACAGGCCCTGGTTGCCGACTTCCTCGCTGGAGGGAACTGATCTTACTCCAGCAAGTAGCTGCTAAATGGCCGGATTTTCCACAAATGTCGCACTTAACATTTGGGCAATTTCTTGGATAGTGCTGCCCACCACACCATTTGCAACTAAACCTCGAAGGTGCACCCTCATCTGGGTATCTACTTCCTATCAAATTTTGTTGTTTTTTAAGGAAGTTGACATCAACGGCTATTTGTCGATACTGCTCCGTAATCATATCGGTATAATGCTTCATCATGTCCTTAACCTCGCCAAGAACATTGGAAGAACTCGACTCATAGCCTTGGTCATTACCATGTCGTTCCATCGGCCTAACAATTCGATTAGGCACTGGTTGTTGAGTCACAGGCATGGTGTTAGAATTGATTGCCTGGCCTCCACCACTTGGAGCCATTTGACTGCCCGTAGGCATTGACATGCTAGGGGGAGCTGGTAATAAAGGGACATTTTGCATCATGTTTCCTCTCCCATTAGGGTTAGCCATGGCTATCCCTTGGCTACTACTGCCATTGGTCATTGCCACGTTATTTCCCAATACTAAATCCATGTTCGAATTGCCTCGAGAAGCATAGGCTGCTTGTAGTCGAGATTCCACCTCTTGTGCTCGTGTAATGGCAGTATCTATATCCCCCAAGGGGACACTACTCAACTGCAATTGAATGTTAAAGTCCAAACCATGTAGGAAATATTGCAATTGGGTAGCTGCGGGGATAGGAATAGAGGTGTCCAACTTACGGAAAACCTCTTTTATCTTCTTCGCATAAGCACGAATATCCTTGTGTGATTCTTGGCGGGTCACGTTAAGTACACGCAACCAATATTGCCCACCCCTTTCAGGGGCAAACTCCCTTCGAAAAGCTCCATAAAATGCATCAATGTTCAATATGGTTCCGGCTTCTAAACCATGATACCATATAGCGGCTCTTCCTTTGAGAGTCATATTGAAGAACATCATTAAATGTCCTTCCTCTTGAATGCAACAGTTAAACATCAGCTTTTGAAACTCCCTAATGTGGAGTTCCGTATCTTCCTCAACTAACCCATTAGATGGAGATAGAGATTGGGGTTGAGCAACTGCACTTGACGATTGTTGTTGTGCTTCCTATGTCCATTTAGGAAATGAGAGTGTAGGAGATTTGGGACTTCTAGGTGGACTTGGCACTGGCTAGAAGATTTGCTCGTGGCTATTAGATGATTCTACCATTTGCTTTGTTGAGCAATCATCCTTATCATGCCTTGGGCACTAGTGATCTTTGTGCACACCCAATAATTACATATGATATATGCTTGTTAAGCATACTAGGCTGAGGATCTACCTTTCGAATAGTCCCATTTGGTTTCTTGATTTCAATCGTAAGGGGCTCGGTCACTCCAATGTTTTTGACTTGAGACTTGTTCTTTCATGAGAAACATGGAATAGGATAGGCAAGCTTTCAATTTCAATAGTTACAAGGATTTTGCACTTTCCTATAAGTGCTTGGATTAAGATTTGCATCAGTTTTGGTGTGAGCTCTGGTTGGCCTAGTAGGTGGCCTAGTAGGGTTCATGCTTCATAGGTCAAGATATTAAAATCTGCTCCATCCATGAGAGCATCGACACTATGCTCTCTTTTTGCGGTGAGTTTGACCCTAAGATAAGCAGGCGGCACTATGTCTTCATATTTTGGGTCTTGGCTTATAAATTTAAGCCTTTTGATACATGCCTTTGACTCTCCACTTGCACAACCAGATGTGGATTCTCCATTGATGTCTTGGATCATCTGTTCAGTGCCCTTCAAGGTGCATCTATCTGTTGAGATATCGAGCTCCACTCATGATATGCCAGGGTGACCGTTGTGCATTTATGTCACCGAAGTGTTAGTTGCAAATGCGGTTGGTACACCGCCCATGAATAATAGCTAAATGATAGCTATCCTTATCTACTCTAGTTCGTGGCTCAGTTAGTATGCCACCTTAGTTAGTTGAGTTTGGTTTTGAGACCCATATATAGGGTTCTTCTATTTCTTTGTAAGAGAGTTCTTTTGGCTTACACAACTAAGAAGAGGAAAACTGTTTTCAGCCTCCACCCTTGTGTGTATTCCCCCATTGTGCAAGCAAGAAAGCTACAAGTGAGACTCCTTCCTTCTCTCCCACAATCTTGACATGGTATCAGAGCCTTGTTCGTGGTAAGGAGCTCAAGAAAGCAAGCCAAGCTCGCCGTGTTCTGGTAAGAGGAGCAGTGTTGCTTTCATTTTCTGTTTTGGGAGCAGATCTCTGCAGGTAGCACAGCCGGAAATTGCAAGAGTGCATTGTCTCAGGTTAAGACGCCCCTCGCGGTGAAGCAAGAGTGCAGTATATGCTGCGGGTTAGAGCTTTAGCTCTTGGCGACCCTTTTTTTTTATTTGAGGCCATTTCGGTGCCTGTTTTGAAGGCGGAAGTTTTCTGCACGCACTCAAGAAAAGGCCCAGTTTTATGCTGTGCGACCACTGTTCTACAGGTCGGTGAAAAGTTACCACAGAGATTGCATCGTATGCTTGTGTGCAGAGACATTGGGAGTTACAGAATCATGTTGCCTGTTGATGCAAAATCGTCACTAGGAAGTGACTGTGTGGTCAAATACCACTTTCGCCAGTTTTGCAGATTTGCCCTTGTGAGGGTGAAGCTGTGTTTTTTGCAGTGACAGAATTTTTTGCAGTATTCTGTAATGGCATCTGATTCTCTCTCACAGATTGTCACTGAAAAGCTTGACAAGAACAACTTCCAAGCATGGAAGTTTAGAATGACGAATTTCCTTATGGGAAAAGGATATTGGGAATTTGTTGCAGGAAATGAAGAAGAACCAGTTCTTCCTGATGTTCCCAATCAACAGCAAATGCAGGCATTTAAAGCATGGCATGAGAGAGCCAGGAAAGTTATGTACTGGCTGTCTATCAGTATTTCAGACTCTATGATTGTGCATATTCAGGATGCAAGTACGCCAAAGGAGGCATGGGATACTTTGTCAAAAATGTATAGTACAAATACTCAAGCCAGGAAAATGCAGCTCAAGCAAGAGTTGCATAATGTGCAAAGAGAAAATATGAGCATCAATGACTACCACATGAAGGTGAAGAAGATTGCAGATGCACTTGCTTCCATTGGGTCGCCAGTGGAAGATGATGATTTAGTTTCTGTGACCTTGAATGGTCTAGGAAAGGATTATGCACAGTTTCGAACATCCATTTCTGTCCGTGAAAGATTTCCTGATTTTGAGGAGTTGATTGCTCTTCTAATTTCTGAGGAGCAGAGAAATGGTGGTGCATCTTCTTCAGGAGGAACTTCAAAAGAAGCTGTCTTCTACTCAAATGCTGGAAGAGGTAGAGGCAAAGGTAGAGGAGGCCGATTTGGAGGCCGTGGTAGAAATCAGAATATGCAGCAAACTCAAGAAAACCAGTCCTATGGAGGAGGACGTGGTAACTCTAGAGGCAAGGGGAGCCAAATAGGTCGTGGTGGATGGCAAAGAGGTCAAAATGCAAACAGTAATGTTGAATGCTACTACTATCGTAAAATGGGTCATATGGCTAAAGACTGCTATAAAAACCAAAATGACATCATGAATGGAAAACTACAACAAGGAAATTATGCATCTTTTAGTAGACAAGGTGATGACAGAAATGAGCATTTGTTCATGGTGCAGCACATGAACAATTCTGTGACAAGTGCAGAAGAAAGCAATGATGTATGGTATGTTGACTCAGGTGCATCAAACCACATGACAGGTCATGCAGAATGGATGGAGGATGCAAGGAAAATGAAAAAACTAGGATTTGTGGAGACTGGTGATGATACTGCACATCCTATTGTGCAGATTGGAAAAATTCCCTTGTCTATGCAGGATGGGAAAAAGAAATACCTGTCCAATGTATTTCATGTCCCGAATATCACCAAGAATCTGGTTTCTGTTGGTCAAATGGTTGAGCAGGGCTTGCAGGTCAGATTTAATCCTCATGGATGCTTTGTTGAGGATATGAAAAATAAAGGTCGCTTGATAGCAAAAGGAAAGAAGAAGGGCAGAATGTTTACATTGGATGCAGACATGCCTGAATTGAGTGCACCAATGTTTGCACATGGGACCGGTGTAGTTGCAGATATTGATATCTGGCATAAACGCATTGGTCATGTTAACGTACAGCGACTTAAATCAATGCAGGCCCAAAACATTGTTGCAGGATTGCCTAAATTCAAGGTTGTAGAAATGCATAAGGTATGTGAAGCCTGTCAGTTTGGAAAACAGGCAAGGAAACCATTTCCTAGACATGTTCAAGAGAGTAAGAAGCCATTGGAATTAATCCACTCTGATGTGTGGACTACTAAAGCTGCATCTCTTGGAGGCTGTCATTATTTTGTCAGTTTTATTGATGACTATAGCAGAAAAGTTTGGGTGTATTTTATGAAAAAGAAAAGTGAAGTTTTTGGGTATTTCAAAACTCTTAAAGCTATGGTTGAAAAAGAAACAGGCCTGCAAATAAAATGCCTAAGGTCAGATAGAGGGGGAGAGTACCTCTCAAATAAGTTTGCAAGGTTCCTGCAAGAGCATGGCATAAAGCAGCAATATTCATGCAGTCATACCCCACAACAAAATGGAATTGCAGAAAGAAAAAATAGGCATATTGGAGAGGTATCTCGTGCCATGCTCAATGAAAAAGACCTGCCGGATTTTTATTGGGCTGAAGCAGTTGCTACAGCAGTCTATATAATGAACAGGACTTCCTCTGCAGTAATACATGGGGTGACTCCAGAGAAGAGGTATACTGGTAGGAAACCAGATATTTCTCATTTGAAAATTTTTTGTTGCATTGCCTATGTACATGTGCCAGATGAGTTGAGATCCAAGTTGGATCCAAAAGCTGAGAAGTGCATCTTTATTGGTTACTCTCTGCAGCAAAAAGGGTATAGATGCTATAACCCTTCTACTCGTAAGTTTACAGTGAGTAGAGATGTTGTTTTTTATGAGATGAGTAGCTGGTATAAACCAGTAAATGTGATTGATGATGTAGATGCACAAAATGGTAATGCTGCACAGAATTCACAGCAGCAGTCACAAAATATTAGTGGACCTGGAGCATCCTCTAGCAGTGGTTCACATTCTTCACCCTGGACAGGTAGATTGAGATCAGGAGAATCTTCTCAAAGCAATGCAGATAGTGGTATGCAGGTATCACGAAAAGGAAAAGAGAAGGTTGATCAGCCCATGTTTGATGTGAATGCAGGTCACTCTTATGTGGATGGTGAATCCAGTGGCTCGGAATAGAGCATTGATGATGAGTTGGGCATTCCTTCTATTGTTACACCTGGAGTAAGGAAGACCAGGGATGTTTTGAGAGCACCTGGGAGTGAACCTACTTTGCGCAGGTCTACGAGAGCTAGGTATCCTATGGATAGGCTGAAATATGATGGATTTACAACCATTCACTATGCATATATGGTCAAAGTGATACATGAACCAGAACCCACTTCTTTTGAGCAAGCCATGGGAAAAGAAAAATGGGAGAAAGCCATGGATGAAAAAGTGGATGCCTTGGAAGCAAATGCTACATGGGAATTGGTACCTTTGCCTAAAGGTAAGAATGCAATTGGCTGTAAGTGGGTTTATAAGGTGAAGCACAATGCAGATGGTTCTGTGAACAGATACAAGGCAAGATTAGTAGTCAAGGGGTATGCACAAACATATGGCATTGACTATGAAGAAACATTCAGTCCGGTTGCAAGGATGGCAACCGTAAGAGCAGTCATTGCTATGGCTGCATCAAAGGAATGGTCTTTACATCAGATGGATGTAAAGAATGCCTTCTTGCATGGTGACTTACAAGAAGAGGTCTATATGGAGCAGCCACCAGGTTATGTGCATGATGTTCATCCTGAGTTTGTTTGCAGGTTGAAGAAAGCCTTGTATGGCTTGAAGCAAGCACCTAGAGCATGGTCTGACAAGATAGGACAATATCTTGTCACTATTGGCTTTCAGATTTCCAAGGCAGATTTCTCACTTTATGTGAGAAAAACAGAGAAAGGTATTATGCTACTTGTCATTTATGTTGATGATTTGATTATGACAGGTGACAGTGATGAAGATATCCTTCATGTGAAAATGCTATTGAAGCAGAAGTTTGAGATGAAGGATTTGGGAGAGCTGCGTTATTTCTTGGGCATTGAGGTGATTAGATCACCAAGTGGGATACAGCTCTTGCAGAGGCAGTATGGATTGGACATGCTGTCCAAATATGGGATGACAGGCTGTAAGCCTATTTCAGTTCCTTTGGAGCAGAATGTGAAGCTGAGCGCAGATATAGGTGAGCTTCTGGAAGACCCTACTATGTACAGACGCATAGTAGGAAGTTTGATTTATATGACTATTACCAGGCCAGATTTGAGCTATGCTGTTGGATTGGTAAGTCAGTTTATGCAGGCTCCAAGAAAACCGCATTTGGATGCGGCTAGATGCATACTCAGGTATGTGAAGTCCACATTGCAGTATGGACTATTTTATGAGACTGGGGTTCAGATACAGTTGCATGGATACACTGATGCTGATTGGGCTTGTAGCATTTCTGATAGACGATCTACCAGTGGATATGTGTTCTCTTTTGGGAGTGCTGCAGTCACTTGGAGCAACAAGAAACAGCCTACAGTTGCCTTGTCGAGCACAGAGGCCGAGTACAGGGGTGCAGCAATGGCTGCATGTGAGGTAGCTTGGTTGCATAAGCTACTTTATGATATGCATCAACCTACAGATGGGCCAGTTGTCATTTATTGTGACAATATGAGTAGTATACACTTGGCAAATAACCCAGTCTATCATGCTAGAACAAAGCACATTGAGGTGCATTATCACTATGTGCGGGAGAGGGTTTTACTAGGTCTTATTGATCTAGTTTATGTCAGCACAGAGGATCAGGTAGCTGACATATTTACGAAGGCATTGGGCGCAGAGAAGCTGCGCAAGTTCAGAGACCTGCTTGGTGTGCAGGAATTGGGATTGAGCTCGAGGGGGAGTATTGAGATATCGAGCTCCACTCATGATATGCCAGGGTGACCGTTGTGCATTTATGTCACCGAAGTGTTAGTTGCAAATGCGGTTGGTACACCGCCCATGAATAATAGCTAAATGATAGCTATCCTTATCTACTCTAGTTCGTGGCTCAGTTAGTATGCCACCTTAGTTAGTTGAGTTTGGTTTTGAGACCCATATATAGGGTTCTTCTATTTCTTTGTAAGAGAGTTCTTTTGGCTTACACAACTAAGAAGAGGAAAACTGTTTTCAGCCTCCACCCTTGTGTGTATTCCCCCATTGTGCAAGCAAGAAAGCTACAAGTGAGACTCCTTCCTTCTCTCCCACAATCTTGACACTATCATCAAGATTGTCATGTCTAGTCATCCTCGCAGTAGCTTGATGTTGTTGCATTTTGTTTTGACTAGATGCAATCCCCACGCAACCTATACATGTTTTTATGATATGGCCTTTTTGCCCTTGTTGGCTAGATTGGCCCATTGAGGTTCTAGGGTCTTTATTTGTCTTTATTTGGTTATGGGCTTTTGGTTGTTGTTTTGCATGTGAGAATCTATGCTTGTACAGAGCCATTACTACACAAGGATCTATTTGGAGGACCTATTATAATGTGTATTTTCTCTCCATCCTGCTTGGGGGAGGTACGAAGGGGGCCCCCTCCTGCACGATTTTGGGGGGGCAGTCCCCCCCGGCTTGCAGGGCTATTACAGTAAACACCATGCACAATTTGAAGGACCGGTTTTGAACTACTTGCTCTAGATTTGAGTCTAATGATAGATCTAAATGTGATTTTGGTTCTATATGGTCTCTGGGTCAGTTTCAGAGCCTACAACTTGAATATTTGAAAAAATCCGAATTCGGCCCAACAGCTCTAAATTGCAGGGGCCGAGTGTCTGATTCAGCCTGTTTGAATGGCCGAGGGCTGAATAAGAAAGAGTCAAATGTAACTGGTCCGAATGTCAAATTCGGCTAGTCCGAATATGGTTGTTCGAGGGCTGAATGGCCGAACGGTCGAGGGTCGAGTCAGGGGATGAGTGCAAAGTTGGTCCAATGGTGAATTTGGCCGCCACCAAGGGCCGAATTATCAAGTGTCTGAGTAAGATGGGCCAAATGGTTGATTCAGCCAAGCCGAGTACTAAATGTCCAAATGGTCGATTTGGACAGGCCGAGTACTAAGTGGCCTTAACAATGAGAAGGCAAGGAACTCATTTTTTACTTTAGTATATGTACGGAAACCATTTTCATCTTTTGATGAGTTGATCTCTCTCATGATTACCGAAGAGATCAATATGCAGAGTGACTCATCTTAAAAAAATGGTGAACAGATTCAAGAATTTTACTCAAGTTCAGGAAGGGGACATGGTAGATCCTCTTCGAGAGGCCGTGGTATGGGACGTGCTGGCAATAACCAGCAAAACAGGTTCAATCAACAGTTTGGTGAAATGCAGGTTTCTGGAGGCAGAGGAAACTTTAGAGACAGGGGGAGCTCTAGAGGAAGAGGTGAATGGCAAAATAGAGGTTCTAGAAACTCTGCTATTGTTTGCCATTATTAGGTAAAATAGGATATACTGCAGTCAATTGTTATGCTAAGAAGGATGATATTCGAGTGGTAAACTGCAGCAAGGAAACTATGCATCGTTTTCACGACAAAATGAAGACAAAAATGAGTGTCTGTTTGTTATGTAGTATATGATGAATGCAGTTACAGGAAAGGGGACACATGATGATGTATGATATGTCGATTCAGGTGCATCTAATCATATGACCAGTCATGTTGAATGGTTTGGAGAGATGCAGGACTTACAAAACCCAGGTTATGTGCAGACGGGTGATGATTCATGCCACCCAATTTCACACATTGGAAAGGTTCCCTTGTCCTTGTATGATGGCCAGACAAAGAGTCTGACAAATGTATTGCATGTGCCATCAATTACAAAGAATCTAGTATCTGTTGGCCAAATGGTAGAGCAGGGGTTGCAGGTCCGATTCAATGCAAAAGGTTGTTTTGTAGAAGACTTTAATGATAAGTGCAGGTTGGTCGCAAAAGGAAGTAGAGTTGGCCAAATGTTCACTTTAGATGCTAGAATTCTTGCAATGGATGCTACTATGTATGCTAAAGAAAAAAGAGTAGTTGCAGATATTGAAATATGGCATAAACATATTGGACATGCAAATGTGCAAAGGCTAAAATTAATGTAGTCCAGAGGATTGGTTACAGGGTTGCCTTCTTTTAGAGTTGCAGAATTACATAAAGTTTGTAAAGCATGCGAGTTTGGTAAGTAGGCAAGACATCCCTTCTCGCATGACAGAGCTTGAGATCAGATGGGGAGGGAGAGTACCTCTCTAATGAGTTTACTAGATTCTTGAGGTCTCATGGGATAAAGAGGCAATTTACTTGCAGGTATACCTCATAGCAAAATGGGATTGCAGAAAGAAAAAATAGACATATTGCAAAAGTCACACAAGCATTAATGACTGAAAAGAATGCCCAAACATTTTTTGTCTAAGGCTGTCCATACTGCTATCTATGTTATAAACAAAACTCCCACAGTTGCAGTTCATGGGATGACTCCTGAAGAGTGCTTTACTGGCAAGAAGCCCGATGTATCGCACTTGAAGGTATTTGGATGTGATGCATATGTTCATGTGCCAGATGAGCTACGGAAGAAGCTTGATCCAAAGGCTAAAAAATGTATTTTTATTGGGTACTCTTTAGAGCATAAAGGGTATCGATGTTATAACCCTGTCACAGGTGAGTTCAGAGTGAGCAAGGATGTTAACTTCGATAAGATGGGCAACTGGTATACACACGCTAGTGATATATTAGATGATGATAATGAACATGACAATTATATGCAAAAAGAAAAATAAGAATCACAAAGTCTTAGTGGACCAGAAACATCATCTGGTACTATACCTATAATGAGCCCTTGGTCTAGGAGACTAAGGAGTAGCCCCACATCTTCAGGTGGATCTATAAGTATTGCAGGGAAGGACAAAGGAAAGAAGAAAGTGCTATATGGTAATGATACATCTACCAATCATTTGGGATTTGACGGAGATTCTAGTGGTTCAGAGAGTTTGGATAATGGGCTTAGTAATCATTCAGTCAGGACACTAGGTGTACAGAGAGCTCATAGTAATATAAAGGCTCCATTGAGTGATTCGATAGTACGAAGATCTAGCAAGGTTAGATACCCTGTTAAAAGATTTGTTTTTGAAGGTTATGCAACTCACCATTATGCTTATATGGTGAAACTAGTTGAGGATGTTGAGCCCACTTGTTTTGAGGACGATGTTGGTTATGCTCATTGGGATGTAGCAATGGACGAGAAGATGGTTGCATTAGAAGCCAATAAGACTTGGGATTTGGTACCCTTACCTAAGGGTAAGAAAGCTATTGGATGTAAGTGGGTTTACAAAGTCAAGCATAATGCAGATGGTTCAATCAGCAAGTATAAGGCTAGGCTGGTTGCAAAACGCTATGCTCAAACATATGGCATAGATTATGACGACACATTCAGTCCAGTTGCTAGGATGGAAACTGTTAGGTGTGTGATTGCCTTGACAGCAGCCAAAGGTTGGAGTTTGCAGCAAATGGATGTTAAGAATGCCTTCTTGCATGGTGAATTGTATGAAGAAGTGTATATGGAGCAGTCAGCAAGTTATGAGGATTTAGAGCATCCCACATATGTGTGCAGATTAAAGAAGGCGTTGTATGGACTGAAGCAAGCACTTAGAGCATGGTTTGACAAGATTGGAGAGTATCTTGTCAATATTAAATTTTGTATTTCTGATGTTGATCACTCACTTTATGTGAGAAAGGGAGATGTAGGTTTGGTCATCATAGTCATCTATATGGATGACTTGATTATTACAGGTGACAGTGACAATGGGATTGTTGAAGTTAAGGACTTCTTGAAGAAGAAGTTTGAGATAAAAGATTTGGATGAGCTAAGATACTTTCTTGGTATTGAGGTGATCAGATGTGATGATAGTATATGGCTATCCCAAAGGTAGTATGGCTTGGATATGTTATCCAAGTATGGTATGACAGCATGTAAGCCTCTTTTAGTACCATTGGAGCAAAATGTGAAGTTGAGTGCTGACATTGGGGATGAGATAGAAGACCCTACTATGTTCAGGAGGATAGTAGGGAGTTTGATTTACATGACTATCACAAGGCCAGACTTGAGCTATGCTATTGGCCTTGTCAGTTAGTTTATGCAGATGCCTAGA
This sequence comes from Lygodium microphyllum, assembly GCF_053477565.2. NCBI lineage: Eukaryota > Viridiplantae > Streptophyta > Polypodiopsida > Schizaeales > Lygodiaceae > Lygodium > Lygodium microphyllum. The sequence continues at coordinate 138,524,311 of NC_141151.1, read as the reverse complement.
AAGCCTCATTTTGATGTACTTAGACGTATATTGAGGTATGTGAAGTCCACTTTACATTATGGAATTTTTTATAAGGCAGGTAAGGACATACAGGTCTTTGGATACACAGATGCAGATTGGGCTAGTAGCATGTCAGACACAAGATCTACAAGTGGATTCATGTTTTCCCTTGGTAATGTAGCAGTTACATGGAGCAGCAAAAAGCAACCTACAGTTGCTTTATCGAGTATAGAGGTGCTACTATGGCAGCATGTGAGGTGGTATGGCTGTAAAATTTATTAGGTGATTTGGACGTGTAGAGAGATGGTCCAATTTTCATTCATTGTGACAACATGAGCAACATACAGCTAGCCAGGAATCCAGTGTTCCATGCTAGGACAAAACACATTGAGGTGCACTACCACTTTGTGAGAGAGAAGGTACTTGCTGGAGAGATTGACTTGGTATATGACAGCACACAGGATCAGATAGCTAACATTTTCACAAAGGCATTGGGTGCAAAGAAGCTTCGAAAGTTCCAAAACTTACTTGGAGTTGCAGAGATAGAATTGAGCTTGAGGGGGAGTGTTGAGATGGCAAGCTCAACACGTGCAGGCATTGATGATGGACCGCCTGGCCAGATGAGTCCGCACGTCTACACTTAGCACGTTGGTAGTCATTATGATACTCACATGGCCACTGACTTATCACTTATTATATTTAGTTTGTTACACCTACCTACAGCTGGCAAAGATATAATGCCAGTTGATTAGTGTAGTCGGTTATGCACTGTTTGACTTAGAAGGCCACTTTCATTTATGTTGTATCTTATCTATACTTTGTGTACATTGTATAGTGTGTGAAAGAACAAGACAAATCAACAAGAAAACATTTTGGCCTCCATCTCTCTTCTTGTGTTCTTGAGTGAGCTTTCTCTTACGTATATAGTGTGTGTTTGGCACAACAGCTCAAGCAAATTCCCCCATCACGCGATTCTTGATAGGCATGATAGGATGTTTCACAAGATGGAGACCACATTGCATGGATGATGGGGTTGCTGAAGTTGGTGGTGGGGCCTTCGATTATACTTGGAAAGAAAATAAAGGTGCAGTACGTGTGTGTGTATGCCATTGTCGTGTGGTGCACTATGCACATGCTATGGGATGGAGCTCAGGGTGATAGGTCTCTAACCACCACAGGTGAGTGTTACCTCCCTGGGTGTGTGCTGCCCTTGATGTGCCCTAAGCGAGAAGTGTGGGATCAAAATGAGGCTAGGGGATTAGAAATGGAGCCGTCCGATTGGGGCCACCGGATGCACCTAACTTGAGGGCCCTTAGGTGCAGTGGCTGTGGTGGATGTGCAACTTGCGGTTGTGATGTGTGATATCTTTCCCATTTTATTTTTCTTTGCTTTTTAATAATAATAATAATAATAATAATAATAAAGTTACATAGTCGTGACAAAATTTTAATCTTCATCATCAGAGTGAGGTGGAGAAGGGGACTTAATAGATTTATTAAGGAATCGACGGCTTTGGAGATACCCCTTGAGGTTTAGGCGGACTTGAAGGGTGGTGGTGGAGAGGAATGGATGATTGCAGTGGGTGAAGCAGCTATCATTCACGTCCTCTAATAGAGCTAAGAATAATTAAGGCAATAGAGTGGCTCGCATCATTAGCCGAGCGCAACTATCTATAGCATCAGGATCAAAATGGAGCATTGGGAGACTGCACTCCTGTAGGGTGGGGTCTTGCTTAAGGAGTATCCTAAGCAACGTAAGGTAATTACATGTGGTAATAAAGGTGGGGTCAGGGCATGAAGAGAATTGGTTAGTGAATTGGATTAGTGTATCATACAAGTTTTCTGACATGAAGGTGAGGGTATCTTCATATGTAGTAAAATGAGGATTATAAATTACCGAAAAGTCATAATGGTTGTGGACATGAGTCAAAATCCACTCCCACCCTTCGAGAGTAGGACATAAAGATTGGGTCATTTTTCTCGAAGGGTTGAGTATCGCAAAAGGCCATCCAAGTGTCTAGATCAGTGTCACAGACCCTTCTTCTCCATGCAGGTTGGTATTCGTAGCCAGACATAGACCGTGGTACTTCAAAAACTTTATTTTGCCAAAATTTGGCATCTTCTATGGCCCATAATGTGGGGTTCTACTCTCTCTCCTCCAGCCATCTTTGTTCAAGCCTGCTTCCAATGTTAATTACTTTCTCCACCACCTTGATAGGTAACACTCTATGCAAGGTGGTGGGGAATTGAAAGTTGAGGGTTAAGGGTCTCAAACAATGAATCCATCCTCAGAGAGATGTAGTAAGTGATCCCGGTAATACTCCATTATCGATCCTAGAGGGAGAAGTGGCTGGAACCAAGTTCTCCCTATTTCCACTCTAAAAATTTCAGCTTTAATGACTGAATTCAGTTCATGTCAGGTAAGAGGGATTTTAGGGCAATCCAGACTTTAGTCAAATGGGGGGAGCCAATTGGTGTCTAGTCCATGTAGGCTCATCCATATTGTCATTGTGAGTACCAACAATATTTCTCCCCTTCCTCTGCCAATGGCAATCTAGAGTATATATGACCAATGCCAATCTAGACTATCTATGATGTGGAAGCTTCCTTATCCTATGTAGGAATGTCACATGTAGGAATGTCACAAATCTAAAGAGCACCTCTACAACCATGGATGATATGAAACCAGCCTTCCTTCTTGGAATGGGTGGTGATAACCTCATTTAAGAGTTAATTGGCATTTTGCAGATGTTAATATCTCTTTCTCTCTCTCATGATTGTTATCATACACCTTTTTAATCTTTTTCATTTTTATTGTTATCCTCAAGTCAAGACAACATGGTCAGATGTATCCATTGCTTTGTCGCATAGGCCATTCATTTGTCATATGCACTCATTCTCACTATGTGATGTATGATTGAGCAAGCCAAGACTAGGAAATAGAGACTACACTGCTACTTTGTAGACTTCTACAAAGCCTTTGATACAATGCCTAGGGATGGACCACTACAGTGCCTATTGACCCTAGGAGTAGCATCAGATATGACATGGGGCATACATGTACTATATGAGTGAGTCGTGGGATGAGTCACATGCCCTAGAGGACTCACTATATGCATATGAGGTACAACAATGCCATGTAGATCTAACTCCATCTAGTGAGATTGTTGTTTTGCAAGGGGTGCTCCTAGGTACAAGAGCTAGCAAAATAGGCCAAGTATATATCATGTTGTTGTCATATCCATGTGACCTCTCTAGTGTGAGTAAGGATGCCTCTAGCCAAGGGTTTTGGTTTGTCGTGTGACTCTGATCTCTTGTGCCTTTGTAGTGACACCCCTTGGTCTCATGGTCCCTGTGTTTGTATGTCCATGAACCAATGTTGCCCCCTAATAGAACTTTGTCATGGTTGTCTCTTGTACTCTATCTTGAGTACCTACCACTAGTAAGGATGCTTTGACTCTCTACATCTCCAGTATATAGTGGCCCAAATATATTTGATCTAGTGTGCTCATCATGGATCTACTGCCCTTGGAACAATGTGTAATATCTCTCCTTCGTAGAGACTTGTGACACTCTACATGTCTCTATCTGTAGCTGGTGTGATGAGACTCTGAGTTGGCCTATGGCGACTCGCATGGCCTACGTCATGCAATAATCCATGTACAAGATTGGTCTAATGATGAATCCATCCTCGGAGAGATTCATGAAAAGATCTCTGTAGTACTACATCTTTATGAGAAAGGGGGTACAGGGGTTCGGGGGTGTCACCAAGTTCCTATATGTATGTCTTTGACATAGGTTCTACCTAATGACCATGTTCCTCTTTGACCATGGGAGCTCAACAGGAGGTGGGTCGGGGTCATACTACAAGGGGGGAGGCTTGTCATGTCAATATCATATCTGGTAAGTAGCTACTCCACCTAGAAGTACCATGAGCTCTCTCTCATATCATTGGCCATTTCTCGGAGAGTTGCAAGTGCTCTCCATGCTAACTTGTCAACAAGTGTCATGCTCTATACTCTTTGTATAAAAGTGATGATCCAAAAGAGAGTCTCTTTTCTCCATGGGTGGTCTAGCAAACTCTGCTCTAAGAATCCTATGTGGCACTCCCCAAACGGACATACTTGTATACACGAATGGCTCACCCAAATGATGCTGCACACACTCATTGCACATTAGATAGGATTTTCCAATTTTCACTCTCCTGATACCATGAGGATATTCTCTTGTAAATAGGTATGTCTCATCAACTGATTTGGTCTTTAGTAGACATCATTGCAGAGCGTTGGTCATAATGACGGTATATAGCCTATGAGACACTTAGGATGTCAATAGAACTATAATGGAACACCTAGATGCTGGATATTTTGAGAATAGTTTTCAAAATATGGACATAGCCATGTATACAAAAACACATCAATCTAAAGGGGGGTCAATTGCCAAATGTTCATGGTACAAATGGAAGAGTGCATTCCACCCACATGCTAGAAAGCCTAGTAGCACTAGGGGTTCTGGAGGAGTGGACATACTCTTTTGTGAAAGCCTTAGAGGTTTAGTGCAAGTGATACAAAAAGACAAAGATGCATGATACATGTGGGTCAAGATTCACATAGAAAGGCCACGTGATATTTTCATTGCCATATGCTATCCCCCCCCCCAAATTCAGGATTTGCATCACAAGATGGATCATCATTTGATGTATTATACGAAGATATTAGGAAATATGCTAGTTTAGGAGATGTACTATTAGTGGGGGACTTCAATACACGAACCGGGGCTAGGCAAAGTGGCTTTTATATATAGGATGATGCCATGTTTAAGAAGATTGATGCAGACAAGGTCGGTCTACGCAAGACATCCCTAGATACAAAAATGAACACTTATGGAACATAATTACTAGCTTTGGGCAATTCACATGGATTGGCCATTTTCAATGGCCTCTTGTGCTGTCTAGGATCAAATACCGTGGCATGGTGGAATCATACATGAGGAGCAAGTACAATGGATTACTTGATGGAATCACCAATATTGATGCGGGACAGATCGATGTATCAATTCACATTCAAATGGGATGTAGTGGAGCATGCAAGGGAGTATGTATACCTAGGAGTCACCTTTTGTGGCCCGAGATTTTCATTGAGGGGAGCAGCTGAAGCCTAATCAGTAAGAGGTTATGTAGCACTTGAGGGCCTCGAGAGTCAATACACTCATGTACAATTTGAAGAACCTCGCACCAAATTATGGTTGTTTGACCACCTTAGCCACTCCAACCCTCCTATATGGAGCTTAAAGCCTGAAATATGGGATTACAGCTTATACCACAGACAACTGGCCTTGCTCATAGATCACACTAGCCAAGAGGGAGAATACTATGATGGTCGGGATCACATAGAGAAGCCATTGATAATGATGATATTATGTATGATTAGAAGTAAGGCCTCTACACCACACCCTATCATCACAGTAGAGCTAGGGGGATCGTGTCACGAGGACGTGAAAAATTGATGCTTTGCTTATGTTTAATTGACATTTGATTAAAGGATTAATCAAATGTGCAATTAAAAGATGCACATGTGAGGTGCAAGCTACTTTTTTTTAATTGTTGAAGGCCCAAGGACCCTGTGAAAAAGATGGATGTCAAAGGCAAAAGTTATAATAAGTTACACTTGTTAGATTCTAGGTGAATTTTGGTGTTAGTTTGCCCCTAGGATCATTAATTGGCCATTAAGTATCAGTGGTGACACTAGGGACTAGGCATTAATTAATGGAATAATGCATGTCCAAGGGTCAATTAATACATGGGACCACTTTGGGTTGCAAATGGCCTAGCCAATTAATTTTTGGATGGACAATGTCAATTTTTCGGGCATGGATTAAGGATTGAATTAATTTTTTAATTAATTAATTAATTTTCAGAATTAATTAATTTTTAAAATTAATTAAATGTCTGAAAATTGCTAAAACTGGATTAAGAAAGCTGCCACTTGGCAAAACTTTCCCATGCAAGTGGGGGAAAGGCTAACTAGGGCTGAAGGGAGACGAAAATCTCGTTTTTTCATTTTGGAGCTGTTGGAAAGAGGTGTTGGACTCTTGATGCCAGCTTTTGGGGCCATTTCCCAGCCATTCGAGACCATTTTGGTGATGGAGATTGCATATTCTTGACCTTGGAAAGCTGGCAATTGTTGCTGATGCACTTTCTCTTGAAGATCACAGTCTCTGATGCTCATATTATTGTTGGTGCATCCGTTTGGGGCTGGTATAGCAGGGTAGCAACTGATTTTGATCAGCTCTTCGCAACAAATCTCAAAATTTTCTCTCTTTACAGCATTCTCTAATCTTCTTCAGCCTATGCTCAGTCATTCTCAGCAATTCTCAGCCATTTGGGAGGAGATTTCAACCATTTTTGGTGGGCTAATCTGTAATTTCTGCAGTAAACCCTAATTTACAACAAAAATTAGGGTTTAGCAACCACCTTGGGATCCGTGCCAGAGATTGAAGGCTCAAGGGACTAAAATCAGCAATTGATAATTGAAGATTATCAAGGGATTTTAGGAGCCATATCCCATCCTGAATTGAGGCAGCATTTGGCCAGCCAAGGGTCAAATTGGAGTAGAAGTCCTGGGTGAATCAAGGGGCAAATGACCCAAAAGGCTTACTAGTCATCTATGACAGCAAGAGCAATTGGTTAGCAGGAGGAGATTGAAGAATCTCGAGTTGTACTCCTTCCAATTGAATGAAAGCTAAAGAAATATTGCAAGGGGCGCCAATTTTGGGACTAACAGGGTATCTACTGTCCAAGAATGTTATGGTAAAGTGTGTATTTCATTTTATGTGCATTTATTTATTGCTGTAATTAACTCTTAAATCAAGTTATCACCACCCATTCTAAGAAGGAAGGCTGGTTTCAGATCACTCATGGTTGTAGAGGTGCTATTTAGATCTGTGACATTCCTACATAGGATAAGGGAGCTTCCACATCATAGATACTAGATTGGCATTGGTCATAGATACTCTAGATTGGCATTGGTCATAGATACTCTAGATTGGCATTGGCAGAGGAAGGGGAGAAAGATTGTTGGTACTCACAATGACAATATGGATGAGCCTACATGGACTAGACACCAATTGGCTCCCCCCATTTGACTAAATTCTGGATTGCCCTAAACTCCCCCTTACCTGACATGAACTGAATTCAATCATCAGAGCTAAAATTTTGAGAGTGGAACTAGGGAGAACTTGGTTCTAGCCACTTCTTCCTCTAGGATCGATAATGGAGTATTACCGAGATCACTTACTACATCCCTCTGAGGAGGATGGATTCATTGTTCAACCACAGTATATGGATACACATCTCTCCCATGGTATGCATGCTGCTATTGGACATATGCGCACCTCCTCCCACTAGCTGAGGTCAAAGACAAGGCGATGGATAGATAATACAATAGAGGATAGGATATGTCAACTCTATGATCGAGAGCCCAAAACAAAGGAACGCTACATATGTAGATTCACAGTTTACTATGATATATGAGGGAGATATCACTATATCTTCTGTGAAGGCTTTGGTCCTCTTTGGTTGGTCATGGAGTACGAGGACAAGATATGCTTAGGGCTTTTCCTCCTAGAGCTCCAAAAGTGTCGCACAGCATTGTTACGAGATAAGAGATTGGCCCATCCAGAGGGACCAAGGCAAAGGGCAGACTGACATATGTCTTTTATAGAACAGATTCTACAGGTATCACTAGCTCAGCAGATCTAGCCCCATCTATTGAGACTATGTCTACATCACACCGCAGAGTCACATTGGACTAGGCCATTACACTTTGCAATGCCTGATGACCACATCCAACTGGCTAATAATGAGTAAGAGGCCCATACCACAGTCAGATCAGAGCCATCATTGCGAGACAAAGGACACTCACCCCTCGACACATTAGTAGAACAACCTCGAACCATTTCAGGATGGAGATTCTATGTTGGTCCTGGACCTAGAGAATGATCACTCTAGCTAGATATCATATATAGAACTACTTTTATTTTAATTTTAATAGATCTTATAGGCCACATTAGCATTTTGCAGATGTTAATATCTCTCTCATGATTGTTAGCATACACCTTTTTAGTCTTTTTCATTTTTATTGTTCTCCTCAAGTCAAGACAACATGGTCAGATGTATCCATTACTTTGTCTCATAGGCCATTCATTTGTCATATGTAGAAACACTCATGAATAAGAATAATGGCCCGAATTTCTACACCTTCCACTCTATACAAAACATCCAAGTTAATGTATGCATCAGTAGGAAGATTTTCTTCCAACAGCGTCTTGTCATGTACTTTGGGGCTGAAAGATTAAGGGATATTCTTGTATCACCAGAACCTATAATCTTCCCAATGCTAGACTACAATGCATCCTTCAATGTACATGTCTTTATCTTATTATAATAGTTTCTCATGAATCACCACGAGTTATATGGATCTATCTGTCCACTTGCTATGCAAACTGTGCATATTGTAACCAGCACAAAACTTAGATTCCAAGGCATTATTAGAAGCATACTGGGGCCTAGACATCTTGTTGAAATCAATGCATCTGTGATGCCCATTCATCCTTCCCCTCATAAAATACAACTTAAGTCTAGACGTGTTCATCTTTGTACTCTACTAAGGCAACATGGCATTTCCAAGATTTTTTGGGCACAAAGGGAAGAAAGCTCTAGACTTTTTGGATGACTTAGAAATGGCCTTCCTAGTCACAGGCCGGGATGATGAAGCAACCAAAGTATGGACCTTCTCTTTAGTTCTAAAGGGTGATGCTCGAGTGTGGTATCAAGCTCTCCCGAAGGCTACAAGGGGTAATTGGGAGGATCTCAAGACCGCATTCATGCACAAGTACCAAGATACAAAGCCACCTGAAGATATTTGGAGACAGCTCTTATATCTTTGCCAAACCTTACCAGGGGAGTACCAAGCCTATGAAGGCATGTTAATAAAATTGTGGGATAAATGGACACCCTCCTTAGCCGAGGGAGAAAGAGTACCTGATTGCCTTAAGAAAGATTATTTTCTAGCCGGACTCCACCCTCTACTAAGGGAGAAAGTCAAAGAAAAGTTTCCCATATCCTATGAAGAATCAACCACTTATGCCAAGGAGAAAGATAGAAAATTGAAGTATCAAGCCCAGTTGAAGAGGAGATTTGAGCCCATGTAGGTTTTACCAACCATGCCAAGGCCTAGAGAAATAGCAAAGGCCCTACCCGAACCAAAGATACCACAGCAAGAGCTTCTACAACGCATTACTAATCAACTTGAAAGCCTTTCGTTAAATTTGGTGCAAGGAGTACAGTCCCCTCCTCTCATAAATGAAGGCAATCGAGGTCCAAGGAGACAAGAAAGAGAGTATGTTTGCTATAATTGTGGGGGGACTGGCCATGGTATATACTTTTGCCCTCATCCCAAGCATTTTCCAGGAAATGTGTTTCAACCAAGAAGGAGGGGACAACAAGTGACACCACCTAGGGAGAGGCTTGTTCCACCAAATCTAGGGCCTCCACCACTGGTTTAAGTTTTCCAGCATCCTTAACCACCTTGCAGAGGTGCCACCCTTGCCTATCCAGCCGCCAGAGAATCGTAATGTCAGGATGATTAGTTTGGATGAGAGTGATGTCAAAGGGAAGGCCAAAGTAGTAGAGATTGAAGCAATGCCGGTGAAGAAAGCCCGTAGAATTGAGAGAATGGAGCCTACACCACCAAAGGAGGTTGAAAATATGGAAGAGGAGGCAGAGTCTTCAAAGGCTGCAAAGACACGCAACAGTAAAAAGAGGAGGACTCGCTCACACCGACACATTGAGCCAGATGATTTTTCCTTGGGTAAAGGTACTAGAGCTTATGATTTGCTTGCTGATGTGAGGGATCAAGGGCCAAAAGTTTCATGGCCACAATTACTACATCTATGTCCAATAGTGCGGCAATAATGGTCAAAGATGGTAAGCATTAGACCCATGAAGAATAGACATGTGAATGCAATCCAGGCTAGAAAGATGAAAGATATTGTGCCTCTAGTGGAAGCCGAAATCAATGGGTAGAGAGTGTCAAAGACATATGTGGATGGAGGTACAGAGATTTATATCATGACGAAAAAGTTGATGCATCGTTTGGGATTAGAGATAAATGAAACTACTAAATTTGGGGCCAAAATGGCTAACAATGTAGTAGTAAATTGTTTGGGAGTTATAAAGAAAGTCAAGGTAAAGGTGTGTGGAGTGCAATTGGAGCTTGACATGTATGTGATACCGGTGAAGGGGAACAGCTATCCGCTCATTCTTGGGCAACCATGGCTAATGGGAATGAAAGCCAGACAAGATTGGGAGACAGGGGCTTTAGAGCTAAGGCCACAGAAGGGGCTGTAGAAAAAATGGAAGAGCACTATCTACAACATGAAGGAGGGCCGACAGGAGGATCTTGTGTTAGAGACCACCGCTGATAAATGGAGTTCTAGCGAGGTGGTTTTGTTGAGCATAGACATAACTGGGAGCTGAATATGGACTACAATCAATGGCAATATCAAATAAGAGGTATATGGCTGATATATCTTCTCATTAGGGCCTGTGTGAGGCATTGAAGGGAGTCTAGAGTGTTGAGTGTTAACTAGTTGAGCACCAACCAGTAGCAAAAACGTGTGCTCCTGGTATTTCTGATCAGCGTGGATAGCAGAGATTGCACCTATTCCTAGTTGACAACGTGCAAAACAGAGATTGCGCTTTTTTTCTCCTGGTTGAAAACATGGATAACTCTTGAGATCTGACAGTGGTGGGGAATATGTATCTATAGAGTTTGACAAATACTTAGCTATAAATGGCATTCGCAGGCAACTCACATGTAGTTACACTCCACAGTAGAATGCTGTGGCTAAAAGAAAGAAGAGAGTGCTTATGGAAATTTCTCGTGCAATGCTGAATAAAAAAAACATGTCACTGTACTATTGGGAGGCTGTTATGATAGCCATGTATATGCTGAATCGAACCCACTGTAGGTATACACGATATGACTCCATATTAGAAACTCTATGGGCACAAGCAAGACATAAGTCACATGAAAGTTTTTGGCTATATTGCCTACGTTCATATCCTTGATGAGAAACATAAGAAATTGGATCCTAAAGCACACAAGTGTGTATTCATTGGTTATACACAGGAGAGGAAGGCATACAAATTTTATGATCCATATACTAGAGAGATACTCTTCAGCAGATATGTCATATTTGATGAAATGGCTTTATGGTATGCATCATCTATTACCGTGCTTGCTTTGTTGATATGCCTTCAGACATTGATTCTCTTGTTATTTTGCACTAGAGTGCTTCTGTGTCCGAGCCTATAGGTGGTGTGTCTTCCAGTGTATCTTTGTGGATTGGCGGACTGAGAAGTTTTGCATCACCATCCATTGACACCACTATATTAGTGAGGGGGAGAAATGAGGTAGAAAGTAGAGGAAAAGAAAAAGTTAATGATGATATTTTTGGCATGATGACTCATGGTATGATTGTCAAGATTGTGGGAGAGAAGGAATGAGTCTCACTTGTAGCTTTCTTGCTTGCACAATGGGGGAATACACACAAAGGTGGAGGCTGAAAACAGTTTTCCTCTTCTTAGTTGTGTAAGCCAAAAAGAAGTCTCATACAAAGAAATAGAAGAACCCTATATATGGGTCTCAAACCAAAGACAACTAACTAAGGTGGCATACTAACTGAGCCACGAACTAGAGTAGATAAGGATAGCTGTCATCTAGCTATTATTCATGGGCGGTGTACCAACCGCATCTACAACTAACAAGTCGGTGACATAAATGCACAACGATCACCCTGGCATATCACGAGTGGAGCTCGATATCTCAACACTCCCCCTCGAGCTCAATCCCAATTCCTGCACACCAAGTAGGTCTCTGAACTTGCGCAGCTTCTTTGCGCCCAATGCCTTCGTAAATATGTCAGCTACCTGATCCTCTGTGCTGACATAAACTAGATTAATAAGACCTAGTAAAACCCTCTCCCGCACATAGTGATAATGCACCTCAATGTGCTTTGTTCTAGCATGATAGACTGGGTTATTTGCCAAGTGTATACTGCTCATGTTGTCACAATAAATGACAACTGGCCCATCTGTAGACTGATGCATATCATAAAGTAGCTTATGCAACCAAGCTACCTCACATGCAGCCATTGCTGCACCCTTGTACTCGGCCTCTGTGCTCGACAAGGCAACTGTAGGCTGTTTCTTGCTGCTCCAAGTGATTGCAGTACTCCCAAAAGAGAACACATATCCACTGGTAGATCGTCTATCAGAAATACTACCAGTCCAATCAGCATTAGTGTATCCATGCAGCTGTATCTAAACCCCAGTCTCATAAAATAGTCCATACTGCAATGTGGACTTCACATACCTGAGTATGCGTCTAGCCGCATCCAAATGCGGTTTCCTTGGAGCCTGCATAAACTGACTTACCAATCCAATAACATAGTTCAAATCTGGCCTGGTAATAGTCATATAAATCAAACTTCCTACTATGCGTCTGTACATAGTAGGGTCTTCCAGAAGCTCACCTACATCTGTGCTCAGCTTCACATTCTGCTCCAAAGGAACTGAAATAGGCTTACAGCCTGTCATCCCATATTTGGACAGCATGTCCAATCCATACTGCCTCTGCAAGAGTTGTATCCCACTTGGTGATCTAATGACCTCAATGCCCAAGAAATAACGCAGCTCTCCCAAATCCTTCATCTCAAACTTTTGCTTCAATAGCATTTTCACATGAAGGATATCTTCATCACTGTCACCTGTCATAATCAAATCATCAACATAAATGACAAGTAGCATAATACCTTTCTCTGTTTTTCTCACATAAAGTGAGAAATCTGCCTTGGAAATCTGAAAGCTAATAGTGACAAGATACTGTCCTATCTTGTCAGACCATGCTCTAGGTGCTTGCTTCAAGCCATACAATGCTTTCTTCAACCTGCAAACAAACTCAGGATGAACAGCATGCACATAACCTGGTGGCTGCTCCATATATACCTCTTCTTGCAAATCACCATGCAAGAAGGCATTCTTTATATCCATCTGATGTAAAGACCATTCCTTTGTTGCAGCCATAGCAATGACTGCTCTTATGGTTGCCATCCTTGCAACCGGACTGAATGTTTCTTCATAATCAATGCCATATGTTTGTGCATACCCCTTGACTACTAATCTTGCCTTGTATCTATTCACAGAACCATCTGCATTGTGCTTCACCTTATAAACCCACTTACAGCCAATTGTACTCTTACCTTTAGGCAAAGGTACAAATTCCCATGTAGCATTTGCTTCCAAGGCATCCATTTCTTCATCCATGGCTTTCTCCTATTTTTCTTTTCCCATGGCTTGCTCAAAAGAAGTGGGTTCTGGTTCTTGTATCACTTTGACCATATATGCATAGTGAGTGGTTGTAAATCCATCATATTTCAGCCTATCCACAGGATACCTAGCTCTGGTAGACCTGCGCAAAGTAGGTTCACTCCCAGGTGCTCTCAAAACATCCCTGGTCTTCCATACTCCAGGTGTAACAATAGAAGGAATACCCAACTCAACATCAATGCTCTATTCTGAGCCACTGGATTCACCATCCACATAAGAGTGACCTGCATTCACATCAAACATGGGCTGATCTACCTTCTCTTTTCCTTTTCGTGATACCTGAATACCACTATCTGCATTGCTTTGAGAAGATTCTCCTGATCTCAATCTGCCTGTCCATGGCGAAGAATGTGAACCACTGCTAGAGGACGCTCCAGGTCCACTAATATTTTGTGACTGCTACTGCGAATTCTGTGTAGCATTACCGTTTTGTGCATCTACATCATCAATCACATTTACTGGTTTATACCAGCTACTCATCTCATAAAAAACAACATCTCTGCTCACTGTAAACTTACGAGTAGAAGGGTTATAGCATCTATACTCTTTTTGCTGCAAAGAGTAACCAATAAAGATGCACTTATCAGCTTTTGGATCCAACTTGGATCTCAACTCATCTGGCACATGTACATAGGCAATGCAACAAAAAATTTTCAAATGAGAAATATCTGGTTTTCTACTAGTAAACCTCTCCTCTGGATTCATCCCATGTATTGTTGCAGTGGGAGTCCTGTTCATTATATAGTCTGCTGTAGCAACTGCTTCAGCCATCTGGTAAGTCTTTTTCATTGAGCATGGCACGAGATACCTCTCCAATATGCCTATTTTTCCTTTCTGCAATTCCATTTTGTTGTGGGGTATGACTGCATGAATATTGCTGCTTTATGCCGTGCTCTTGCAGGAACCTTGCAAACTTATTTATTCAAGTAGTCTCACTCTCACTTAGTAAGCTAATGAATCTTGATCTAAGTAATCCAGACTACAACTAAGTCATAACCCGACTTATTCAGTGACGCACACATGCTAGAGACAGTTGGACACATAGTTGTCATGTCGGCATACATATAGCTTGAGCTTGAAGTCTCAATAGTTTTTTTCCTAAAAAACGAAGAGAACAAGTGATGGGTGGGCTTAGGGAGTGGGATGCAGAGTACTACTCTGAGACACATTACAATGAAAATGGATGGGTAAAGACTAGGGACAGCATGTTATCCATGATAGGCTTGCTGAGGTAAAATTGTCATAACTTTTAATAGGCTGCTCCAAATGGGGTGTACCGCATGTCGAAACAGAGCTTATGACAAGTAATTTTAGCCCAATTAGGATGCACATTCCTAAGATTTGGCCAAGTACAAAACTATTCTAAAACAGTGTACAGTCTATAGGCAGGGATGGTCAAAATGGGGACATAACTGGCTAGTCTTTAGCCCATTGGGCCTTGGAGGTTAGGAAATTCATTGATAATGGTGGCTGGGCACTAAGAGGCTTCTTTCAGGGGTAGTCCTTACCATTTAATGAGGTACTCCTTGATGGATCAATATCTTAAGTTTTTATCTCACTGCCCAATGATTGCCTCAAGGATATACTAAATGATACCTTCTTCATCTATAGGGGGAAGTTCTTCCACATGAAGGGTTTCAGCTGACTGATATGAAACATGTTGTGTATTTTGGTGGTAGGGGGAAGGTCTAATCAGTAGACCAAGTCACCAACTCTCCTCAAGATCTAGTAGGGGCCATAGAAGCGATGGGTCACCTTGGTACTACTGCCCTCTTTGAGAGTGGAGTAATGGGACCTATGCACTTTCAAGAGGACTAGTTCCCCTTCTTGGAATTTCAAGTGCCTTCTTTTTTCATCAGCATAGAGTTTCATGTGATTTTGTGCCTTTTAAAGATTCACTTTGCATTTTTGAAGTAGGGCCTGCATGCGATCCAACTCGGCCTGCTGACTCTGAGGGTTGATCTTATCATTGAATAAGACTGTAGGGAGGGGGGCTTTATACCTGTATAATACCTCAAAAGGGGAAACTCCAATGCTAGAGTGGGGGGATTTATTATAGGCAAACTCAACCAAGTGGATCCATGTGTCTTTACTGTGTTGTACATCATGGCAAAAGTGTCACAAATATATCTCAAGTCATTTGTTTATTCTTTCAATCTAGCCATCAGTCTAAGGGTGGTATGCAATGGATGGAGCAAGCTTGGTACCCATAGATGTGAAAACTTTCTACCAAAAGTTGCTCATAAACCTAGCATCCCGATCATGTACTATGACTTGTGGTAAGCCATGCAACTTGAAGACATATTGCGTAAACTAAGTGGCCACTTGAGAGGCAATGTATTGGGTCTTAGTGGGAATAAAGTGGGCAACTTTGGTGAGGTGATCAACTACCACACATATATTGTTCCAACCTTTCTTGGTACGAGGAGTCCAATGACGAAGTCCATTGTGATATGAGTCCATTTCCCTTCAGGAATAGGGAGAGGCTGCAAGGGGCCAGCGCGCCTAAGGTGTTGTCCTTGTTCTGTTGGCATGGGACACATTTGGTCACAAAGTCCTTGGCATCCCTCCATTAGCCTTTCTAATGAAAGCTCTTGGCAATCCTATCATATGTTTTAAAAACTCCCAAATGACCAACAATGGGGCAAGAATGCATCTCTTCCATGATCTTTTGTGTGAAGGGAGAAGTGTGTGGGATGACGATCTTGCTATGGGACCAAATAAGGCCATGCTTGAGCTGAAATTGGTAGTTTTCAGCCATGATCCCATATTGTAATCTATCAAAGATGTGGCTGAAGTTATCATCTAACAAATAAGCTTCTTGAAGCTCTTCAATCCAATTACTATGCAAATCTGAAATAGAGGATACTCTACATGCCCACATTCGAGAGAGTGAATCAACTAGTACAATATCTTTGCCCCAAGTATGAGAAATGTCAAAGTCATAGTTTCATAATGTTACCACCCATCGCCTTGTAAAAGTGGATTGAGTCAGGAAGTACTAGAGGACTTGATGGTCACTTTTTACTTGGAAGTGACTGCCATACAAATAGTGGTGCCATTTCTTGATAGCATGGAGGATGGCCAACATCTCCTGGTCATACACATTCATCTGCATCTCCTTATCATCAAGCTTGCGGCTCTCAAATACAATCACACCATGCTCTTTTAGCAATATTACACCAATACCCCTGCCACTGGCATTATAATGAATGGTAAACATCTTAAAGAAGTCATGGCAAACAAGGATGGGGGCGGAACTAAGCATTTCCTTTAACTACTTGAAGCTATGATCAACAATGGCATCCCAAAAAAATGATTCCTTTTTTAATAGATCAATCAAAGGTGCTACAATGGTGGCATAGTGCTTAATGAAGCATCTATAGAATGAAGAGAGACCAAGGAAGCCACGTAATGAAGTGGTTGTGGATGGGGTGGGCCAATCCCTAACACATTGCACCTTCTTTGGGTTAGTCTATATGCCATTTTTGCTCACAATATGTCCCAATTACTCCACAGATGTTTGCATGAAGATACATTTGCTCTCCTTATCAAAGAGTCGATGCTCTCTCGATATGTCAAACACCCTTCTAACATGTGTCAAGTGCTCCTCTTGTGACTTTTTTTCAATGACGATATTGTCAAAGAAAACGAGCAAAAACTTGAACAGAAAGGGTTGAAGAATTTTATTCATTAGGCTCTGAAATGTGGCGGGGGTGTTAGTCAACCCAAAAGGCATCACTAGAAAATGATGAAGCCCACAATCAGTCCTGAAGGCCATGTTGATCTCATCTCCCTCCATCATATGGATGTGATGGTAGCCAGAGCACAAATCAATCTTAGTGAAAAAACATGCCCCTTTCAACTCATCCAGCAAGTCATCAATCCGTGGGATGGGGTAGTCATTCTTCACTGTGACTTTGTTCAAGTCTCTGTAGTTGATGTAAATGCAGAAAGAGCCATCTTTCTTCTTGACTAACAGGACAAAGAATGCATAAGGGAAAGAACTCGATTCAATGAAACCCATCTCTAGCAGCTCCTTGACTTGCTTTGCAACCTCTTCACATTCACACTTGGAGAGTCTGTAAGGTGGCTTGTTCACTGGCTTGGAATGGGGCTCTAAATCAAGTCTGTGGTCCACTTGCCTCTTAGGGGAAAGGATTGTAAGCATTTGAAACAAATCACTATAATCCTAAAGTAAGGCCTACAAGGCTAAATTCTTAGATGCTTTGGAGGGTTGATCTAAATTGTCCCTATTCAAGTGCAAGAAAAAGATATGTGAGAACATTTTTTAAACTCCCATTTGAGTTGCTTTGATGTAATGAGCTGAAAATCAACATTACCTTGAATTCCCTCTAAGCGGATGATTTGTCCATGCATCAAAAACTTCATATAGAACTAAGAGAAGTCCATAGAAATTTTTCCCAATTGTTTTAGCCAATCACAACCCAAGACAACATCAATGGGGCTATTAGGTCAACCAATGCCACATAATTTTCAGTCAAGTATGTACATGTGTGCTAGTTTCTTCCTCTCCATTTTCTACTTGGACCTTCAAGGGGTGATGTAATTCTGTAGGGGTGTATTTCAACCAGTCAATGGCTGATTTATTAACAAAACTATGAGTGCTACCACTATCCACAAGAATGAAGGCATGCTTTCCATGGATAGTACCTTGAATGCGCACGGTACTAGGGCTCCAATGACCTGTCCAAGCATCCAAGGAGATGGAGCAAAGGGATAAGGTAGTCATTTGGGATGTCTGATCAAGTATCTGGGATGGACAACTGCTTGCGTCAAAAGAAAATCCATCCTCTGGGTCATAGAATTGCTCGTGATCCACATCCTCAACATGCTCCACATAGTCAGTGGATAGGTCACCCTCATCATTGTGCCAATATTCCATGACATACATGCTATGAACCTTGACCTTAGCTGTCTTGTAAGGGCACTTGGAGGCATGGTCGTTATCCCCACATTCAAAACATAGGCCTTTTTCCTTTTGTTCCTTCACAATATTTGGTGAAATGAAATGTTGGCCATGAGCTATGGGAAGGTGATGCAGTGGACTGTTAATTTCCAACATACTTACTCTTAGCATTAGATCCAAATGCTATCCCAAAAGTGTCCATTATTGCCATGCTGCCCATGATTGCCATGCTGGCCATTAGTACCATATTGTCCATGATGGGGCTGATTCATATAGGTTCCATTGGGGCTCCTAGGGAGAGTGGGGGAGCTTCTACCAATGGTAGGAGAGGGCCTTAGTGGGGGGTTAGCTACATGGTTAATGGAGGAGCTCAGCAGGGGCTCGTCATGCACATGAGACGGTTCAGCAACCTCGTAGGTAGAAGGGGGAATTCCCTTAGCTCCAAGGATGGTGTGTGGACCATGCAATGGCTCGAGTGGTGGTGGGCATCTAGATTCGTGCTTAGATTCATTTGCCTTCTCTTGGGATGAAGCTGCTAGCTAAGCAACAAGAGTGGTGAGCTACTCCAAGGTTTATTGAGTTCTAGAGTTTGAGAGGGCCATTTGCTCAATTGCTTCATCAAACTTGGACATCATTTGGCAATGGTTGTTGACCATGTCATTATGCCTTTCCATGTGACAAAGCTCATACTGACATAAGGTCTGGTTGAGCAAGTTGTAAGGATCCGTATCGGGCATTTCCTCCTACATACCACCATGGTAATCTTGTGTCGATCTCGGTTTATCATTCATGGAGGTCCTAGAGTCTCTAATCTCCCTCTGGAGTTTTTCATAGACCTAACTTTTGCCTTTCTAGCCAACCATCTGGATGCAGTCCAGAGGACCTAATATCAGTAAATGGGGTGTAGCTTTTGGTAGGAAAATCCCATTGGTGAGATTTTTTATTCAGATTGGAGGACACAAAGCCCTCTTCGAGATGAGCTATTATGACAAAAAATGATCATTATATTTTGCAATGGGATTTGTGTCTATCCCTGGAGTGGTCTCTGCACCCTATCTACAATGACCCTACTACAAAAAAATGAGCATAACTTTTAGATCGTAACTCCGATTGGGGAGATTTTAATTCAAACTGGAGGGATAAATCCCTCTTCGAGAAGAGCTATAGGGTTTACTCCCAATTGCAATACAATTTTTTTTGCAATTGGATTGTTATGATTGTCCTGATTGATTGGGACTACACACTGTTTGTCCCTTAATGCAAAAGCACTATATGAATGGCTCATATACTGAGGGGACTAAGTAAGATCATGAATAGCATTATAAGCATACTGATTACTATCCCAAGCATAATTGCATGTCCATCTAATTTTTCATCACTGCATAAGTGAAGCTTACTGCCATACATCTCTTCTGACTGCATGCACTTCAAGTGTTATACATGGGTACCATCAACATTGAAAGGGTGTCCAAAGGGGATCATTTCACCGGGAGGAGAGGTGGTGATCATGGGAGAGTGCCTACACCTTCATACAAGTATCGGGCTCCAGATCACCGAAAGGTGGGCAAAGTTTTCCTCGGGCCGGGTTGTGTACCCCTTCAAAGTCTTAAGTGGTAAGGGAGGGTCACCTCTCTTTTGTCTTACCACCTCGCCTAGCATTGGCCTTTTTCCTCAACTGGAGTATACATGGCAGACATTTTTATTGAGCAATCAACATGACATGCATTGGAAAGGAAACATTGGGTCATTTCATGAGATGCAAGCATGAACAAGAGCTTGGATAGGGATTACCTTGGCAATCTAGTGACTCACTAGCTACTACTTACCCATTTACAAAGGTCTGTGACTCACTTGAGATTTATCCAAGGCACACAAGATAAAGAGGGGTTAATGTCAACAATTACAATTAATTCAAGATTAGTTATGATGCATGAGGAGGCAAACGGGATATTGACTTTCAATGGACACATGCATACAATGAGAGATTGAACTAGTAAGCCTATGGAATCTTTAATCTCTCCATAAAGGGATTAAGATCAACAAATGGATTAATACAAGAGATTAAGATCAAATTGACATACCTCTTCACTGTTTGGGAAAGATGGTTGAAGCATAACCCATCATGATGTCAATTGCTCCATCAAACAAGCCCGTTGGTTGGAGCACTCCAATAGATGAAGACTTCAAGCATTCGAATGCTTCCATTGATGATGGGGGCTCCTGAGTTTGTTCCGGAGCTTGAACTTCAATGATCGAAAGCTTTAAATGGAGTTTTCGTGGTTACCCACAAGAATCCCATGCATGATGATCTCCATGTCTTCAATCTGGGACAGGGGAAGCAAAAGGGATTGAAGAATCTCTTGAGGGCTGAGCTTCCAGAGGTTGTGGGCTGAATTAAGAGCTGGGGCTGAACTTCAATGGTTGTTCAGGGCAGGGTACAACAGTAAAGTGAGCCTTGCTGAAGGTGGAAGTTCAAATGCTAAATCATGGAGGTCTAGATTTGATTAAGGAGGAGCATGGGGGCTGTCAATGCCATGGGGGGCATAGGAGGACTATGTGGAGCTGGGGGAAGGGGCAGGGGCAGATGCAAGGAGGAATAGCATCGCAAAATGCGCTGCAAATTGCGGGCTCTCTCCCTGGCAATAACCCTTCACAAGGGTATTGACCTTGGTCAAGGGAAGGTGGGGGAGACTTCTAAGCCCTCAATTGGGCACTTCCATGGCTGCTCCTAGGGGAAAAGAGGAGTTCTTCTCTGTTGGGTGGCTGTGACAGCTTGCCTGGGAGGAGGAAGAAAGAACTGAAGCAAAAAGTATCTGAGTTTTGTCCTTCTCTAACTCCTAAGACTTTAAACTTAGCTTGGAACCCCTAAAATTTGCATGACAATGAGTGGTGCTGATTTAGCCATTTTACCTCCAGATATGTCTGGGTCTCCATCCATAGCTCCTGCTTGCTCCAAAAAGCTGAGACTAACTATGGTCCTTCCTGATGTACCTGTACGTGTAACCTGAGTAACTAGGGTTTTGGGATTTGAAAAGGGAGAAAGGGAAAATGAATGAAGCTGAGAGGAGAGAGGAGAGAGGAGAGAGGAGAGAGGAGAAAGAGAGCAAGAAGAGAAAGGAAGATTAGAAGAGGAGAGAGAAAGACAAAAAAGAGGGGAAAGCTATGGAAGCTAAAGATGAAGGTGAAGAGTATGTTCTTGATAGTAGCTAGTTGCCCTAAACTGGGACTCTTACACCTTATATAACCCAATCAGTGTGACTAGGTATCTAACCCCTAGTTTTTATGTATCCCACTCGTTACAATGCTCATGAAATAGAGCTCATTCAAGTGGTAGAGAATCCCTCTAGGCAGTCTCAATAGGTTGTGAACTGATAAACCACAAGAAACATACCTTCCAACTGATCCAATGGCTGCCAACACATGAACTTTTGCAGGTCACAATGCAACTCCTAACTTCAGGCTCCAACTCTTGCAATGCCAATGCTAATGCCACCGCCAAGCCTTCAGGCATCATGCTCTCATACCATGTTCAAGATTCAAAGGGAGAGAGAGATGAAAACATGGAGCTGTAATAGAGAGTAGTACACTCTCATTGTTCTTCACTTCTCATTATTCCATAATGCTTACTAAATTCTAGTCACACATAACTGAAAACACACTAGGTCACTAACTGACCGTACCACTAACAGTGGTTGAGTCTTACCAACTCAGTATTACAACACACATGGAGAGTGACAGCTAAGACAACAACTATCTAGATAAGATCAGTCATGTCGATGATACCGACCACGAGCTTGATTCAAGAGAGTCATAAAACATATATTTGTGTATGTCAACAATGTCCCATAGTAGCATACAAGACCATCCTATCAAAAATGCCTTTGAATATATGTGACCATGGAATCCCCACCTTTGGCAAAGACCGCCAAAGTGTCCCCTCACATGAGCTTGGACTAGGAGCCAATCCCACTCTCTGTCAAAGAAATGCCCATCATGAACATGGATGTCAGTCCCAACTCCAAGATTTGAATTTGCTAGCGATGTGTTAGCGACGTCCCTCTTTGGAACCTATGCACTAGTATGCCTGTGTAGATGAGGCATGGCTCTGTCCTGGACTTCCCCTTGGTCGAAGGATCTGAGTCGGAGTTTGAGGAAGAGAATGACTCGTCGGAGGAATCTGCATCATGTTTCTTCTGCTTCTCCTTCTTCCATGAGGCTACTAAATCCTTGTAGTCCTTCTACAAGTGTCCCTTCTTACCACAATGATAACACTAGGCCTTCGACTTCTTCTTCCTACCACCCCTCTTTCAACCTGTAAAGGCCTCACTAGAACCTCCATAATGAGAGGAGAGCCTCCCATGTAAATGCAAAGATACCTCATGCTCAAGCAATATCAAGGGCATATGGGCAAAGCTCACATGTGTAAAGGATGTTTGCACCCTCAAAGCATTCGCCACTCCATCAAACTTTGGGGGAAGCTTGTAGAGTATCATTCCCACTAGATGTGCCTTTGGAAGGAAAAACTACATCTATCGAAGCTGGTTCTATACTTGTGTAACCTGGAGCAAAAATGACTGAATGGTGTCCTTCGACTCAAACTTCATTTGTTGAAGCCGGTTCTATACTATGTAGCACGAAGCAAAAATGACCGAATGGTGTCCTTTGCCTCAAACTTCATTTGTTGAGTTATCCATCAAGGGACATATCGCGCATGGGGCAAGGTGCCTCATACAGCATCTAAAGCTTTGACTATATTTCTAGTGATGTCCGATAGGAGGTAACTATCGTTAGAACTTTAGAAATACACCAAAGCAATGCAAATTATGCACATGCATCATTTGAATCCCATGCAAGCACACATTCCTCATGGTTGTCCTCAACAAAATCTTTGGGAAGAGAAAAAGGACATTGAGGACGAGGAATAGCTCCACATACAATGTACCAAATCTACTTCTGCACAAACTAGGCTTTCATCACAACACTCCATGTAAGATAGTTAGGTCCATGTAACTTATCATCTGCAGAAGTGCATAGAGAAGCCGTTGGGAGAGGATAAGAAGAGAAGATAGAGAATAGAAGGTATACATAGAGGAAATACAGCCAAACCAACAACAAAGACTTTGCAAAATGAGAGTTCACATATAGTGTAACCAAAAAATTGATAAAAAATGAAGGCCAACTATTACGAAATGAAGAAAAACATGTCAAAAACTGCCATAAACAACAAAAATAGTTTGGATAAACAGTGAGTCACCGGCTGCATGGGCACTAGCACTAGCTCCTCTCCCTAACAAGAAGACCACCTACAAAATGATTATGATGACTAGTGGGAGGAAGAGGAACCAAATGCTACAAATGCCACACAAAAGTCACTAAACTAATGCCTAAATAATGACTAATGTGCCCAACCCAACTGGCATGCATAGACTCACACGAGCTAACAATCCTGCTAACACTTCGCTAGACAAATTAGGCTTTAAATACATCAAGCACAACATTGTGTTCAAGTGCCCAAATTGCTCTTGCGAGTGATAGCAATGAGAAAACAATAATATTTTAAAATCCTCATCAACATTATCTAAATGTTGTAAATGTTAATCCTTTTAATTGTATTAATACAAAGTCATGCATTACCAAAAAGAAAGGGTTGTAGACTATAGTCTCTTGTGGATTCTAGCACTTTTAGTTTAGGTACCCTTTAGGTGTGTATACTAGGTGCTCCATATATACACGGAGAGGTGCTCTCTCTATGCTTGGATTGCATGTATGAGTGAGAAGAGTGCATCCTTATACCACCTCTATAATGTGAGACAAGGCCGAGGGGAGGGGATAGTAAGCTCGCATACTTCCTATTCATCTCCACCAATCTTCTCTATTTTTCTCTATCTTCACCATCTCTCTCTCTCTCTCTCTCTCTCTCTCTCTCTCTCTCCACAAATTTTTAGGACTTCTACATACATTCAAGGTTTGGTTGGCCTTCACTTTCCACTTCTTGTGTACATACATACGTGTGCACACACGCATGCATGTGTGTGTGTGTGTGTGTGTGTGTATGTGTGTGTGTGTGTGTGTGTGTGTGTGTGTGTGTGTGTGTATGTGTGTGTGTGTGTGTGTGTGTGTGTGAATGATTATATTAAATGATTATATGTGCATAATATATTCAACATATATTAAATGTATAATATATTAGATTATATAAATATATAAATGCATTACCATATAATTATATAACGTTATCGTTAATTATATTATGTATGTTATATATTACGTAATTATATATAGTGCATATATGATACATAATACATTGTATGTATTATATATCACATATATCATATATTAAATAATATGTGTGTGTGGGGTGTGTATGTGTGTAATAGTATTAATACATATAGCCTACATGTATATCAAATAATGTAAATATATATCATATATATTATATTACATATCACATACGGGATATGCTATTCGTATATTATTGTATAATCTATACTATTAGTTAAGGAAACGTGGGGTGCGGGTGCCACATGGCAGCCCCCGACCTCCCCCACAAAAAACAAAGAGAACGCGGGGGTGGGTGCCACACGTCCCCCCCGCCCTCTCCCCCCCCCCCCCCCCCCCCCCTCTTTCCTTGCATAACTTTTGTGTCCTCCTTGTCTAATAGCCCTCGTATCGCTTGCTCAGTTCATTTTACAGATTCTTCTAAAGCCTGGTTTCAGGAAATTCTTGGTCTCACCTAATTGCGCAATCTTGAGAATAACAGAAAGGAGAATCATGGATCGTGAGGAATTAATTCTAAACCTTACTTTCTCATCCTGAGTTTGATTCAATTGGCACTTTCTTTCTTTTTTTTAAACAAGTTTTTACATGTAGTCCATCCATCATGGGCATTTTAGCATCACTTTGGCTGTGGATTAATTAGCCCAAGGTCTTCATTAGTACTATTCGGTATTTCAGATTTTGATTTACAGAAGATGTGATGGGCCTTCTTGTAGGCTTATTCGACTGTTGTTTCTTAGCCTGGTGTGGTGCACACTATCGCAAATGCCCAGGACTTCTTCTTCCCACGCAGGTCTACACAGTTGTTGCAACCTTGCTTCACGAATTTCCATCTTCAGTCTTCTTTCGTAGTAGTGCATAGTGAATAAATATCCTCATTTCCAGCCCTGCTTCTTCCATAGCTGCTGCTTTCTCCTCCTCCTACTTCTTCTGGTACTTGTTGTAGTCTTTCTCAATTTGTTTGTCCCTGGCTAAAACTTGCAGCAATATCTCAACGTGAACCTTCTCAAACACTGCTTTATTCCTGCAAATCTAGAGTTACCGTAAGAAAATGCTTCTGAGCCAGCTCCACATAACTGGTGGGGCTCCATACAAATCTCCCAGAAGGACTTCCTTCCATGTAAGATCTATGGGGTGGTGGAAGGATGCTATCAAAACCTACAAAAGTAACAATGTTAGAATTAGCTTTGCAGATTAAATATAAATGTGGAATAATTTCAATCTCCCTTTTGCATTATGGACAGAGGCCATTTCCAATGCTTATTTTATGGGCTCTATTGTTAGTCCAAACTGCCTTCAGAATTATAAGGTTTAAGAACCACAATTATTCCTGCAAAGGTGCATTGTAGACCTCTTAGATATTCCAGTTTCTTTTTAACTTTGCTTAAGAACCACTTCCATCTTTGTTTGAGTGTTACCTCAAATCCCATCATTGGCATACCAAGCAACTAGAGGCTTTCCCTTCTTCGATTTCCTTGCATCCTTCATCAATTACCCATTGGAGTGGGGGAGTTATTAATGCTTGATTCCAGTTTTGGCTGGGCTTGACTACAAAGCCTGATGCTAGGTAAAAGAGTTGAACACAGTTCTAGGATGCTCTAATGGATGAGGAGTCATTGTTTACTATTCCATTGGTGTCATCAACAAACAAGTTCTTCAGAACCTCTCATTGTTGTTTGGTAGCTTAAGTCCTTTAAGCCTTCCCTCTTTTATTTCTTCGTCAACCAGCCAACCTAGGGCATCAACAAATATGGCAAAAAGTATGAATTTGATGGATTAGATTCAGATTCTTTCTTAGATTATCATCAAAGGCTTTGACCTCCTAGAGACAAATTATGTTAGGAGTTGTTTGAAAATGCCTCATCCAACTCTTGAGAGTCCTTGTGTTACTCGAATCAGTTAGCCCTTTAGAGTTAAGGGAGATAATTCTAAGGGAATTGATCAAGAGGATTATTTTCAATTTTTGCCTTTCCTTGCCCCCTCCTTGCCCTTAGAGAATGGACTACTCTCACTTTCACAAACATTGGAGAACCTTCACTTAAGAGTTTTTATTGGAGTGATCTGATGTTTTTTTTTTAGGGTTGAGTGAGACCTCAAGATCCTGAAATTGATCAAAAATGTCCTTGTCTTTATCAACATTCTCAATTCGAATGTCATCATAGTCTTCGTTCAAGTCAACTAATATTTCCTCACTTTCAGACTCAGAAGAGGAACCCCCCTCTTTGAGGTTCCCCTGAGCTGGCTGTGGGCCTCCAATATCATTAAAGACCTCCATGAGAAAGGTGGTATCTATCGTTATTGATTTTCTTCTTGGTTGTACCTTGATTATTATTTACCATTCTTTTTTCCTTTTTTCTAGACTACTTGGAAGCCATCATCTGAGGTCTTTTTATCTTCTTTACTTTCTATACATTCCTTTAACTTGAGCTCCGCACAGTCCCTTATGAAGTGCCCAACTTTCATGCATTTGAAGCATGCATTAGGTAAGTTTGTATAGGCCAAGGATTGTTTTGTTATTACATTACCTTAAGTCGGTGATAAGGAGGAAATTAGGTAATGTCCTGCTCAAATTTATTTCAATAAGAACTTGCAAGAACCAACATGGATTGATTAGGTTCGTGGGTCTTTGCCCTGAGAGTTTTCCCCAAGGGAGCTGTCAAAGGTCTGACAACTAGCCAAAGATTCCTTGGAAGATCAATAAGTTCTTTAAGCTATTAGTTGTTCGTCATCACCTTCTTGATCCACATGCACCTCTTTTTGTTTTCCAGCTGATGCAGCTCCATATGCATATGCCTGCTAGCACCATCTCCAAAAGCCTTTGGGTGTCAATTGGCTTCAGGATGCTAATGTTGTTTTGATGCCCCACCCTGGGACTGACAATCCAATCCAAAAGTTTGAGCTCGCTCTTGCAGAACTTGAGGTCGATATCTTTCTGTGCCATGCTGCCAGTCACTGTTGCTTCCATTTTGTGGGGCATTGTGTTGCCTTATGTTTTGCTTCAGAGAACGGGCGTTGTTGTAGGCACTAGCATTGAAAAGGGGATTGAAATCCTTAGAGAATCCACAATTCCTTATCCTTCCTTATGACAAGAGACACTAGTTGATGTCATGATCCCAACTAGAACAGAGCCAAACTGTGGAGATTGTATGGATAGCAGGTTCGACATAATAGCAAAAAGTGGCTTTGTCCTATCCTCTCCCTCGAAGGGGAGAGACTGGTTACTTTCCCTTCTCCCCTAAATACTGTGTATTGTTGGTGACAGTGACAGGGGGAACAGAAAGCTCCTTCTTGCATGCAAGGGAGGGGAGGAGAGCTGAAACAGGAAACTTTCCCATTACAGTCCAGTTCTACTCCCATTGCATATGTGTCTCTATATTCCCTTGACACAAATTTTCACTTATTTACACAACCCTTGTTTGACCTCATACAAGCATCATAAAAGCAATATATTTTTGTTTTCGATCTAAGATCATGAGTATAATGTGCAATAAATCCTTGCATAGGCAGTTTGACATTAGCAACCTTCATTTCCTAAGATCCCCTCTCTTTCCTTCTTGTCTATAGTAATCTTAATATTATAATTTACTGTCTCGCTTAAGAGTGTGTAGTATCACTGGCAATTCTTTAATAGTAGTCTATTAATGTTCAAATTTCAGTGCTCTTTTTATTGTTGCATCACCTCCATGCTCACTGTCCTATGTATAGAACCAAAAAACATTATGTAGACTCTGCATTTCTGAGGGTATAGAACCTCCCAGCAATGTAAAACGGTCCAATTGACTTCAACTGTAATACACATTCCATTTGACTACTCCCAATACTCCTTGCAAGGTAGGCCGCCTGCTTCTAACAATATGGAGTGTACCAGAAAACAATGTTGCAGTGTATTAAGATTCTTATCATCCAAAATGAGTCTCCTCAAATATTAAGTCCTCTTGTTTCGGTATAGGTGATATGCATAGATGCCGGCATGATCTATGTGCCAATGCATTGATTGCATTATGTTTTTCCTCAAAAGATGGTTTCAGCAAAGTCCATGACAATGGTCAATTGTGTTGTGCATCACACTCTTGCATCACTCGATATGTGACATTTCAATAGATGAGATGTCGAGCCTGTAGGTTTGCAAACAAAGGCATGACTTTCAAAATATTGTGATTGCAATGGACACATGCTCAGACCTGCACGTGCTACTTTTTGACAGGCATACACTGCAAGATAATGCTTCTCCGTGTTGGTCAAAAGAGAAAAATCAAATGCATTTGTGGCAGTTTTGGAACTTTTCATTTGCGTGTGACATATGCAATCTGCACGAGAATGGTTCAAACTTCTCACAAGAAAAGGCATGAGCATGCCAAACATTAAGTGTTGACTAACCTTCCAGAACTAATGTGGCACAGATAACACAGATTATGTTTTACACATGACTGTATTTTGTAGCACAATGTATGTGCTTCAAAAAAGCACGACGATTATAGAGCACTTTGTAAATAAGCATGATATGCTGAATATCATATTATAAACCTCATGGTTTGATGCATGCAATAAAGCACATGCTTGTGCCATGTACATGTAGCAAAGCACATACTGTTCTTTATAGAGCATATTAAACATGTGTAATTGCACTTTATAGGACATAGTAAAACACATTATATGCTTTATGGCCTACAGCAGTCCAACTGTTTGTACTTTCAAGGCGCAATAAAGCACATTATATGCTTCAAAGCATATCCACAAAATCCTGCTTTATCATATGTGGGAATGCCTATGATTGTGCTTTTGAGCAGAACATAAATCTACTTTTGGTGCTTACCGTAAAGCATACAGTAAATAATGCTTCATATAATCTTGTAAAGCACATAATTATGCTTTAAAACATGTTATATTGCGTATGTGTAAGCTCGTTAGCACATAGTAAAAGTTTGTGATTGTGCTTTAAGCACAAAATGAAGCACGTCACACACTTTATAGCACGTATTACATTGTTGCTTGATAGGCCAGTGCTGATGGATACAGATGCAGAAGAGAGGACAAGACAGAAGAATGAAGATGAGAATACCGGCAGAAACAAGCAACTAGAACTGCAGACTGAAGTGAGAACTGGAAACTGACCAACTGTACTAAAGAGATGAATATAAATAGGCAAATTTCATAGAATGATTTGACCTGAATATGGCCAAACAGCAGGCTGGTCTGATAGACCCCCAAGGCTGCTAAGAGCTTTGGCTAGGTAAAAGCGTCTTGCAACATTGTCCTGGGTAGGGACACACTCCAATCTAAGTTTTGCCAGCTCAATCTTGGCTACGGCAACACACAGACACAGAGGAGTGGACAGCAAGAAGAAGAATGAAGGTGATAATGAAGGCAGAATGATCCCATGGCTAAGGTCCCAGGCTGAAGAGACTGAAAATTAGAAATGCACAAATTGGGAAAGTGGCCAACTTGCTGGGAAAGTGGCCAATGAGGCTGAAAAGTGGCCAACCCACCCACTTATAGAAAAGGCCCAACTGTTACTGCTGAATACCTAGACAAGACCTCAGAATGGAGCTTGACATCTCAAAACTCAATACCCCTCTCAATGACATATCAAAGAACAAGAAATGGAATGAGCTTAGGGGCCACAAAAACATGAATTATGGAACGAGTGACTAATTGAGTGTACAAGTGGATGTTGTCAAAATGGCAATGGAAGAAGGGACACAGTGAAGCACAAAGATGAAGACAATGAACAAGGCTGATAAAGGAAAGCCCCTACACATGGCATACTTTGTAGCTGTAGTGAGGGCACTGCTTACTCCTGAAGAAGAAGGATGCTGATGTGTGTTGCAAGGGCTGGTTGCATCTCCTGCTGAACTTAACTTCTTGGGACCTCGTGCTCCACTGAAGTGGAGGTTTTTCACATTCCACAATGTTAGGTGTCTGCTCATGAGGATACTCTAAGGTCTTCTGAACAAACTCCTGCTCAACATGGTCGAAGACAAAGGAGAGTGGGGGACATGGAGTGGTGCTTGGGAGCTGATCTAGAGAGTGAACTCCACTCCCCCATACTAGCCCGTGGTCATGGAAGGGTGGCTAATGTTCACACTTTAAAATGCAAAGTGCACCTCCAAGAGCCATGCCATCAAACAAGCTTTCAAGACTTGATAGTATCAAGCAGCTTGGGCTAGTGGCCACTTGATCACATCGAATGGTAGATACCATTGGGTGAGGTGCGGATGAGAATGTTGACGTGAAGAAACTCTACGTTAGACTGCCAATTGGTGTCCATTATGCATCTAGGCCATTGATCCAAAAATACCTCCAGCTTTGCATCCCCTAGCCATTGGGAAACATGCTCTCCTCCACCTCGGCCTTAAACCATCCCTCAATGTGGAAAGAAGGAAATTCTAGAGAAAGAAGTAGTTTGGCCCATCCAAAGAAGCCAATAGGTCCACCTTGTCATTCTCAGACTTATGAATTATAAATATTTCCACTTCTACTCCCATAACCTGTAGTGCACAAATCCACGGAGCTTCAATGGAGTTGTCAATGTCAATGCATGTAGAGTAAGAGAGAGAAAGAGAAGTAGGCACAGACACAGTATGTGGGTACCAATGATAGAGAAACAAGGGATGGGGGACGAGGGTCAGCCAAAACTAGGGAACAGGGACCAAGGGGGGATGGCATATTTAAAAAATGCATTTTCACATATAAAACAGTTTTCAGCTCATCACATTGGACTCTACTACAATGAAATATATAAACAAGCACAGTTTAAGCTTTAAAACATCATTTTTCATTGAATTTTATTAGCATATCGCATAACGAACATGAGATAAGCAAACGGCAAATACAAACCGTATGGATAAACTTTAACAATCAATGTATTACAAAAGAGCATGTGTCCAAACTCCACTGTGACCTGTCATTATTTATGTGACATGAAAGCTTAAGAGTTCAAACGTCAAAGATAGGAACTAAAAACAAATGTTCAAGGAGAAAAAGAGTGAACATTGAGTAGTAAAAGACGAAAGACCAAAGTAGCTTCATCATTCATGACATCATGTAGACCCAGGGTGTAGGAAACAACCAGCTAGCTGTTGGGCTGTAATCAACCATAAAGCAACATACAAAATGAACTTCAGCATTGAATTAGCCCAAATCTAGAGGAAATTATCATCATCTGCAACAAAATGAGTATCTACAAGCTATGACACTAGCTCATGACATCATATAGGCAACTGGCTATATGACCTCCAGCAAGGAATAAGGTCAAATCTAGAGGGAATCATCATCATCCCCAACAAAATGCACATTTGCAGCTCTTGAAGTGCTAGCCTCATGATCATAGGTGCCATACATAGTGTCCATAAAACGAGCATGCTCCTCCTGCTCCATCTCCCACTCGATAAATGGATTGTCCTGTGATGTAACACTTTTGCAAAGCATTCTCAAGTTAGCGCTAACAAAGACCAAATCAATTGCTTTTTCTATTCCAAGGCGATTCCTCTTCTTTGAAGCAATATGACTGTAGGTGCTCCATAATTGCTCCAAGCAAGAGGAGCTCACTGCTTGACTTAAGATATGAACAGCCAGCTTCTACAACTCTGGCCTATCTAATCCAAAATGCTCCCACCACAAAGATGCCCCAACCTTGCATTGGTCGTATAGAGGAACCACACAAACATAAGAGCTTTTTGCTCTCCTATAGAGAGCAAGCTGATCTCTAATTTTGCACCTAGTGTCAACATTAGGCGTCATGCGCTCAAAAATTTGCCTCCAATAGAGATTGACCTCAGTATCATTTTCTTGATCCTTACCCTGAAACTCAGGGTCCAAAACAAATGTAGCTGAATGCAAAGATGAGCTATAGGCATTCCACCTCTCAATACACAAATCATGTATCTCCTCATATTGCTCAGCATTAGGCACTGAATCTTTTAACTTCTCAATCATCCTACCCATTGCATCGTACACTTTGCCAATACATGGCTGCATACCATCAATGAGTCTCAACAACTATACAATAGACAACATAGCCATTGCATCAAATTTTTTTACATTATCCCAAAATGCATCGCTCTCTGCATTTTCCCTACATGTCATGCCCACGAGACTGACTGCCAATGAAGAAGTACTAAACTCATCACTGACAAACAACTTTCACTGCACCCATGCACTCTTTGCGTCCCAACATCAAAAAGTTGTAGGCAAACCATGTGTCTAAATACTTTAATATCTTTCCTGACCTTTTTGTAAACTCATAGCGAAGGTATTGGTGATTTAAAATAAAAGTAACCATTTGATTTGCATTATGTATCACAAGATGGACCCATGATAACTCCCCAATATCCTTCAATAGGTTGTTTAAGCAATGCGTCATGCACAATAAGAAAATGTGATATGCTTGTACACTCCTTGAACAATGGCACCTACTGCCCTATTTTTGGGCTCACCATCAGCCACAAAACCAACCGCCAAATGTGGCCCAACAATCTCAATGGCAAAGATCCACTCTGCTACAAGCTGATCTGTGGACTTCCCAATCCCTGAAGCATCATGGGATAACATAAAATACATCTCCCCTCGAGAGTAAGCTACAATGCCATGAATTGACCTCTTTCTCATGTCACTCCACCCATCAGCGATAAGTGTGACACCATTTTTCTCCTAATCTCTCTTTATGTTTGTTGCAACTTGCTCCACAACATGCTTTTCCTTATGGAGCAAGGTAGTGCGTAAAGTCTCAAAAGAGAGGGACACATAGTTAGGCCCATACTCTCCAACCTTCTTCAACATGGCTCTAAAGTACTCCGACCTAGGGACATAAAATAATAAACACAACAATTGTCATGATGACACGATTTTACAATAAGTTATAAGTTCTTATAACTTTATAAGTTATAACCAAGTTGTAAATTTAAAAATTATATTATTTGAGAGGAAAAAATGTAAATAGTAAAGACTTGAGCGTGTCAAATTTTCAAGACTCGAAACCTCACTGTACGAAAGGCAATATGGTCAAGGTAGAAGAAACGAGCCACTCCTGAATCTGTCTCCTCTTTTTATTGGGTCCCAACTTCCCTAGAGAGAAGTCTGGCATCTAATGGTCGAGGATGAAGACACTGATGTTGGTAAAAATGAACTCAATCCATTGACTCCATGCGGTACAAATGCCACACTCACTACTATAGATAAAGCTTTAGACCTATCAGTTGCTGCTACTACTGCCGCTGCCACAAGAATAGCTAGATCGACCGCCACTCGTGCACGCCTCGACACAAATAGAGCCTCTTGTGTAGCCACATGATCTAGAAGCTCCCTTCTCTTCTCCGGTGTGACATTGGGGCAAAATTATACTTTCAATCTTGGCTCATGCAATAAATGGACCCTTACTTTATTTGTGTCACTCGTACGCCAGTATGGACACAGCTTGCATGACTAAAGGCGTGATCCGCCTTTGCTTGATGGACGTTCAACATTTACCTCATCCCACCATAACCATGTGTCGGAGCATCTCTCCCTCCGACCTGACAAGCCGATTGTGAAGAAGCCATGAGGAAGTGTTATGCAACAGAAGGTGCTGGCGGAATACACAGGCAGGCATGGGTGCCAAAAAGCAATTGGCTACTAGTTGCTCAATTGTCGACTGCAAGTGCTTAGTGCCCAATGTAGGGAGCCCAAGCTACAAGGAGCAAGAAGGAAAAGAAGATGGTGATCAGTCTTCAAATGATATTAGATAATGATGATGATAATGAAGAGAAGGAGAAGGAGACAAGTGAGAAAGAAGAAAAAGAATAAGAAGCCGAAGACGAGCAAGCGGCAACTAAGAAGAAGCGGGCTACAGGGACGAGTAGAAGCTGGAGCAGGTGTCACAAGAGTCAAAAGGGAGGTGGAAATTGATTAGGAGTCAGGTAGAAAGGGAGATGTGAAAGACAGGAAAGAGAAAAGAATCCGAAAAGCGAGAGACAATGACTGTCCGTCTCCCAACAGTCTCGTCCCCGACAAGCAATCCGTCGCCGGGATGAGAAGATGACCATCCCCCTGTGATAGACCCGCCGAATTCCGCCTCCACGTCCACACAGGGATCCTGTCTCGAGATAGCATTTCGGCATCCCAAGGGTCCAGGACGGGCGTCCCTGTTTCTATGATGATAGTGTACCACTTAGATTTTTCACATAGGTATATGAATATGGTGCAACCCCGAAGGGTATATTCACACCTAGTGTGGGTGTTGGCACAGTGGCCCTTTATTCCCAACAACCTCTCTCCTAAAAGCAATGTGCTTGGAGGTAGAGGAAAGAATCAGCCAAGTTTAAGTATGTACAAAGCTGAAAACCTATCCAACTCCCATCATTTGTCGGCAATGAGCAAACCGCTCTACTTGAAGACCCTTCGTGAGAAAGTCTACAGGGTTATCATCGATATGTACCTTGATGAGGTCAATGCTCTTG
The DNA here is from genome assembly GCF_053477565.2 of Lygodium microphyllum. Lineage (NCBI taxonomy): Eukaryota > Viridiplantae > Streptophyta > Polypodiopsida > Schizaeales > Lygodiaceae > Lygodium > Lygodium microphyllum. The sequence goes on along the minus strand of NC_141151.1, from coordinate 138,489,223 downwards.
CTTTCAAGTACTTCCCTGAAAAAGTGATACTTTACCTGTATACGCTTTGTCTTTACATGAAAGACAAGATTCTGTACTAACATGATAACACTCTAACTATCACAGTGGAGGACAGGAACCTCTATAATGCCAAGCTCTCCAGCCAGATGTGAAAGCCATAAAGCCTCTTTGCATACCTCAATGTTAGCCATGTACTCTGCCTCTATGGTAGACAATGCAACACACTTCTGCAACTTGGATATCCAAGAGACTGATCCTCCTATGAAGATGAATACATACCCTGAAGTAAGCATCCTGCAATTTGAATGACTAGCATAGTCTGCATCTGTAAAGCCAACGATAGATGCCTTTTTGTTTTTCCAAGTAGATGAACAAATCCTTTGTGCCCTTGAGGTATCACACGATATCCTTTACTGCTTCCCAATGCTTCTTGCCAGGGTGTGCCATGTATCTGCTAACCACTCCCACTGCAAATGCTATGTCTGGACGTGTAGCAACCATAGCATACATCGAGCTACCAACAACTGAAGCATATAGAATTTTGGTCATTTCATCCTTTTATCATCAAATGTAGGGTTGTCCTCTGCACTGAGTTTCACATATGGAGGCAATGGAACCCCAATCGCTTTTCCTCACTCCATATTGAAATGCTACAAAATCTTGGATACATACTCCTATTGTGAGAGATAGTGAAGCCTCTTCCTTTTATCCTTGAGTATCCGCATCCCAAGAATTTGATTAGCTTCACAAAGATCCTTCATGTGAAAATTGCTATGCAAACTCTACTTCAAGGTGTCCAAAGCATGAACATCCCTTTCTGCAATCAACATGTCATCCACATACAAAACCAAGATAATCAGACTGCCATCTGCTGCCTTCTTGGTATATAAGTAGTGATCCACTTGGCTCCTGTTAAAACCTTGAGACTACATGAATGTATCAAACTTGTGATATCACTCTCGAGGTGCATGTTTTAGTCCATACAAACTCCTGTTGAGTTTATATACCATCTTCTCTTTCCCCTTTGCCACAAAACCCTTAGGCTGCTATATATAAATGTCCATGTAAAAAAGCAATCTTTACATCCATCTGTATGAGTTCCATATCCTCAAATGCAACCAAGCCCAATATGGTCCTCAAAGTAGTCATTTTGACTACAGGAGAGAAGATTCCATTAAAATCAATCCCATGTTCCTACTTGTACCCCTTTGCAACAAGCCGTGCTTTGTACTTTGGCGAGGAACCAGAAGTGAGTTTCATCTTATAAATCCACTTGCATGGTAGAAGCTTCTACCCTTCAGGCAAATGCACCAAGTCCCAAGTACCATTCTTCTCAATAGATTCCATCTCTAACAGCATAGCCTTAAACACTTCTTGTTGTCATGTCTATCCATTACTTCCATGAAGCATGACTATTCACCATAATCAGTCAACATGACATAATTGGCACCATATTGTGCATTAAGAACAAACCTATTTGACTATTCACCACAATCAGTCAACATGACATAATTGGCACCATATTGAGCACCAAGGACAAACCTATTAGGTGGCCTTGAAGGTCGGGTCGATTTACGAACCAAAGGTTCAACATTTGCCGGCTATGGGACCTGCAAATCTGCATTTTGTCGTGAAATTTCAGTATGTTGTCCTACCACATCTGGCTGTCCTAACTGCGTGCTACCTTGCTGAGACTGTGGTACATCATGGGCAACACCTTGCTGATCATTTTCAGCATGATTTCCTACATTTTCAAGGTCATTTACAGCAGGTATTTGCTGCTGTCCAATCGGCATTATCTAAATACAACCCTTCTCACCTCCTCTGTCTTTTCGAGTTGTTTATGCATGTGGTCTTCACCGAAGATAACATCATTGCTGCATATTACTTTGCTTTTCTCCAGATCAAATAATTTATACCCCATTTCACCCTTGTAAGTTGTCACCATAGCCTGGAAAATGCATTTACAAGACTATGGCTCAAGTTTGATGCATTCTTCCTTGTGGATATGCACAAATGCCTTGCAACCAAATACTCTCAAATGAGCATATGAAGCTGGCTTGCCCGACCACTCTTCCTGAGGAACTCTTCCCCCCTCCAAAGACCTGTTCGATGACCGATTAATCAAGTGAACGGCTGTCATAACAGCCCTTGCCCAAAAGCCATGGGGTAATACAGCATGAGACAGCATAGTACGGACCTTATCCCGAATGGTCCAATTCATACGCCCTGCAACTTCGTTTTGGGGCGGATTATAAGGGGCAGTGAGTCCCCTCTTTATCCCTATACTGTTACAAAAGTCCTGAAAGGCTTTTGACGCATATTCCCTACCATTGTCAAAGCGAAGACACTTGTCTTATCAGTCATATTTTCAGCCAATGCTAGGAATTTCTTGAACTTATCCAAAGCCTCGTTCTTATGACGAAAAGGATACACCCATACTTTGCGTGTAGCATCATTAACGAAAGTGATAAAGTACTTCTTTCCCCCTAGAGATAACCCTTGCATTTGACATACATCTAAATGTACGAACTCTAAAGAAGAAGATTTCAATAAAAGAGGCTTTTTATGTGATGTTTGAGCATGCGTACCATAGACACAATTATCACAATGGTCAAAATCAACATACTCCAAAGTGGACAACACCATGTCTACCACCACTATAATCAATCAACCACTCACAATGGGGTGTAACATGAAATAAAGCACCTAAATCCAATATCGAAGTATGCATTTCATCATCAGAATCTGCTACCAATGAGTGTGCACTAAAGCAAGAAGAGACAAAGAGGATATCACCGCTGCTATCACTCTCATGGCTGACTACATTGGCTTCCTCTATCTTGACATTGCTCTTCTTTGTAGGTTGGTTGTCCTTTTTCTCATCCTTGCTGTCATCAGTCTTCCTATCCTTGCATTTCTCTTTCTCCACTTATAGCAATTATGCTTAAAGTGACCTTTCTTGCCACAATGATAGCACTCTACATCTTTCCCACAAGGCTTGCTACGTCCTTTCTTTTCAGATTTGCCTTTCTACTAAGACTTGCCTCTAGTATGCAATGCACTAAAAAACTTGTTGGCTGCATTGTTCTGTCGATTCAGATCTTCCACAAGTAAAGATCTCTCCACATCGGAGTACAGCAGCAATGCATTAGAGTTGCTCATGGTTGTCCCAAATGTATCCCAACTTTCAGGCAAAGTGCATAGCAAGAAAATGGCCTTGAACTCATCATCAATATTAAACTTCAAAGCAACCAGCTGGCTGAAAATCAAGTTGAACTCATTGAGGTGTATAAACATGGCGGTGCCCTCCTTCTTGTGGAGATCCATCAACTTCTTTAGCCAGTAAACCTTGCTAGTAGCATTCTTTGGAACATACAACTCCTCAAGTCTCGTCCACATAGCATAGACAAAATCCAACTTCTCTATGTTGAACAACAAAGAGTCTACAACTAAAAGCTCCATCGTAGAACGTGCAAGCTCATCCAAATCATCCCAATCCTCTACTTCTATGTCTGTCAATCGTATCCCCTTCGTCTTAATGGGCTTCACCTGTTTCTTCTACACCAAGACATTGTAGCATTGCTTCTGCCATATGGCAAAGTTATGTGCACCCTTAAGGTTCTTAATATGCAAAAGGTTGCTGCTATCACTACTGCCAGCCATGATTGCAACCTAAAATGACAAGAAATGCCACCATCGACAAGCTCAAACTATCACACAATTGACCGTGAAGAGATACAGAATCGAACCAACAAGATATTTCCAAATTCTTGACTTCAATACTGATTAGTGATCATATTCCAGTATAAGCCAAGGCATTTGAGATCAATAGCATACATGAATGAATCACCAAATAGCAGTTGACAGCTCTATGCATAAACTATTTGCATATGGGACTTGCTATTCACAATGTACAGCAGCAAAATGTTTGCACAAATTGATCCATTTCAGCCCAAAGATAAGACACAAAGCATGTGCAATCACTCCTCAAGAGCTCTTATATAGACACAAATTAGAGTCAGGGTTAGTGGGACAACGCACCGTCACAAGCTCAAGGAAGTCTTGCAAAGCACCCATAAAGCCGAGGAGAAACGGAACTCCTAGTCCAGCTCTGATACCAATTTGAACCGCCCAGATCCACGGAGCTTCAATGGAGTTGTTACTATCAATGCAAGTAGAGTGTGTGTGTGTGTGTGTGTGTGTGTGAGAGAGAGAGAGAGAGAGAGAGAGAAGCAAGCACAGACACAGTATGTGGGTACAATGATAGTCTATCACTTAGGTTTTTCAGATAGGTATATGAATATGGTACAACCCCGAAGGGTGCATTCACACCTAGTGTGGGTGTGGGCACAATGGCCCTTTATTCCTAACATAACCTGCAACTCTCATTTATGACCAAGGCCTGCAACAATAGAAGTCCTCTGACAAAAGCAACAGGGAAAGGCATAACTTGATATAGGGAACTTGGAAGTCATTGCTGGTCAGACGCACTGAAGTTGAAGTCGCCGGCCACCAGGGAGTCTCCACAATGCAAACACAGTTGTAAACAGTCTGCAGACTACAATACGCAGATGTTGCAGATGTGGCGACAGCAATAGGGGTGAGAAGGGATGCCAAGCGGCTGCTTGAGACCTTCACCAATAGGAAACGCAAGTGTGGATGCTGTTGTCGACCTTGTGGATTGCAAACACAGAGCTGTAGGATAGTGGAATCAGGTCATCATGATGATATGAATGTTGCCAACTGCTGTAGATGGTTGCCAGGTGGAGGAAAGTGGATGCCAAGCTGAGACACATCACAGCACTAGAATATGCTCCATAAATTGTGATGTCCTCCGTATTGGGTGTGGACAGCAATGGAGAGTACTGAGGAAGAATATTAAATGCGGGAGTCCTTTCTGCCAGTGCCCCCCTACTCAGCTATATGGAAAACGAGCACGAGAGTTGTCTTCGACTCTCCCCCCAGCCACGTCTAGGAAGTTGCTGGCTAGAACCCCAAGTCGTGACTCTCTCGCCAGCCGTCCCCTTCAGGTGAGTTATACTATTTTAAAACTCACTCACTTCCTAGGCTCCCCTTGACCCCGTTCAGGTGCCCAAGGCCCCCGGACGGTCATCTCTCGCACTTGTTCCCCAACAAGTTACACCATAAATGTAACATTTCCTTCCCCCTTAAGAATCGGTTTCATCCTCGAAAACGATATTTGGAAGGTCCAACTATAAATTGGGAAACCTTTTCCCTAAGGTACTTACTCGCTCCCATGTTGAGCTTTCTTCTGAACAATCTTTCCATTTCACCAGATATTCTTGATAAATAGTATTTCCTCGTTCGTCTGTTACGAACACTTAAAATTCCTTCTCATTCATGTGGAATAGATTGGTCACCTATTAGCTCCTCAATGTTATCATTTAAGATTAAATTATCCATATCACCCAACTTCTTTCTTAACTTGCTTACATGGAAAACTGAATGTGTTTTACTACCAGTAGGTAGTTGGAGCTTGTAAGTCTGTTTCCCACCCTCTTAAGTATTGTGAAAGGACCACAATACCTAGGTGAAAGCTTTGGTCATCGTCCCGTTCTCATGGTTTTAGTTTGTTCAGGCACCCTAAGATAGACCAATTCCCCTTCCTCAAAGGAGATGTCTCTTCGGTGAGGATCTGCATAAGCTCTAGCTCAATCTTGAGCTTTCTTAATATTTTCTTGAGCAAATTTTAACATACTATTCATATCCTCCAAAAAATCCTTTGCTGCATGAACCCTTTTCTTATGCAGTCCTACTGCATGAGGAGCTCTGGGCTGAAACCCATACATGAGCACAAATGGACTATATCTAGTGGAAGAGTGTTTGGCACTATTATATGCAAACTCTGCTATCGGTAAATACTCTTCCCAATTAGTTTGCCTTTTACTTACATATGCTCTCAACATATCTTCAAGGATTTGGTTAACCCTCTCTGTTTGCCCATCTGTTTGCGGATACTCCAACGTGCTCATGCTAAGTTTAGTATCCAATTTCCTAAATACAACACGCCAAAATTGACTATCAAATTTTCTATCCCGATCAAAAACTATATTTGCCGGAAGGCCATACAATCGGTATATAATCTCTATGAACAATCTAGCCAATTCTGGTGTTTTAACATCAGTTGAAGTTGAAATAAACCTAGCCATTTTGGTTAACCTATCCACAATCACCCACACAGAGTTGTGCCCCCTCTGTGTTCTGGGTAATGCGACAATAAAGTCCATGGACATACTCTCCCATTTTCTCGAAGGAATCTCTAATGGATGGAGAAGTCCTCCCATTTTCAATCTTTCAGCTTTATTAACCTGGCATTTATTACATTTGACCACATAGTCAAGGATGTCCTTATTCATTCCAGGCCAATAGAACTGTCTTTTAATAAGACTATAAATCTTATTAACTCCTGGATGTCCCACACTAGGGGTATCATGACACTCAAAGAGTATCCGGCGCCTTATTTCTTCATCTTTCGAGACACATACCCTACCCTTGTAGAGTAAATAACCATTATCAATGGTAAAATTCTTCCACTTGAATCCCATTTGAGCAGCCCCTAATGCTCCATTTCCTTGCTGAACATCCTCAGATGTTCCTTCCTCAGTGGAGGCCCTTCCATTTGGATCCCCATTTTCTATTGCTTCCCATATGTTGGAGTATGCCAGGTCAACCTGGCATTTCTCTTTTAAGGATTCAAGCAAATCGGAAGTGAACTGAGTAAAACTCAATTCATTTATGATGGGCATTCTACTGAGCGCATCAGCCACTATATTGTACTTTCCCTTTCTATACCTTATCTCATAGTCGAACTCTTGGAGGAGTTCGGCCCATCTGGCTTTACGCCCTTGTAGATCCGATTGGTCATTAAGCCACTTAATGCTTTCATGATCCGACAAGATCAAAAGTTTCGCACCGTACAAATAGTGCCTCCATTTCTTCATTGCATGTACTATTGCATACAACTCCCTCTCATAAACGAAATAATTCCGTTTTGCACGGTCTAATTTCTTGCTTTCAAAAGCAACTAGTCAACCTTCTTGTAATAAGACCGCGCCTACTGCCCTATCACTGGCATCAGCTTCAACCACGAATGGTTTATTGGGATCCACAATTAATAATACTGGAGCTCTAGCAATAGCTACCTTAAGTTTTTTAAAACTTTCGTTTTGGTCTGTTTCCCAATTAAAGCTCTTCCCTTTCCCTTTAAGTTAGTCCGTCATTGGAACAGCTATCTTGGCATAATCTCGAATGAATCTACGATAAAATCCAGATAAACCTAGGAAGATCTACAGCTCTTCTAGGTTCCTTAGAGATGGCCATTCAATAATTGCCCTTACTTTTTCTGAATCCATCTTGATTCCCTCTTTCGAGATAATATGCCCCAAATATTTGACCTCTTGTGCGAAGAATTCACATTTAGTTTTCTTCGCATAAAGGGAATGGGTTCTGAACAATTGGAATACTAACCGTAAATGTTCCAAATGTTCTTCTCTTGGTTTACTAAAGATCAAGATATCATCCAAAAAGACTACTACAAAGTGTCCTAGATAGGGCTGTAACACACTATTCATCAGCTTCATAAAAGTAGTTGGTGCATTAGTGAGGCCAAAAGGCATCACCAAAAAATCATAATGCCCATATCTAGTACAAAATGCCGTCTTAGGAATATCCTGGGCCTTAATTCTTACTTGGTGATAGCCTCATCTTTGTGAAGAATTTTGCCCCTCATTAATGATCAAAAAGATCTTCCATTCTGAGCATAGGAAACTTATTTTTCACCGTTATCTTATTAAATGCTCTATAATCAACACAAAGTTACATAGAACCATCTTTTTTCTTTACCAATAAAATTGGCGAAGCCCAAGGTGAATTGTTGGGTTGTATAAACCCTTTATCAAGGTAATCCTTAATTTGTCTTTCAACTTCTTGGTGCTGTGTTTCACTTAGCTTATAAGGTGGTTTAGAAACAGGGTGTGTATCCCTATCTATGTCAATTGGGTGATTTACATCACCCCTATTTGGTGGAAGGCCACTTGGTAAATCAGAAGGAAACACATCTTTAAATTCATCTAACAAACCACTTAATTCATTATTTACATTCAACTCACAAACATAAGAAAATTGTTGCTTTATATTACAAGAAGTAAAAATGTCCTGTACAGAAAGGGACCATAACATATATACCTCACAAGCTTCCTTCTTTATCAGCTTCTGAACTTCAAAGGAACACATCAAAGGGTTATCATATACTTCATGTTTACCTTGAATCACAAAAGTCTTACCATCCCTTTCAAATTCCAATGTATTATGATGATAACTACGCTTTAAGGATGGTTCCAATCCCCATAGCCACTCCCTCCCTAAAGCAATATTGGCTCTTTCCACCCACAACTTCGTAAATTATGCACTTGTCAAAAAGTTGAAACTTCCCCAATAAAAGAGTGAGCATCAATATGTTGTTTGTATGATGCAAGGTCAGGGTAATAAAATGTGGGATACAATGGTATCCAATTTGGAAATCAAGCTTATCTTTATATCCTTGGATCTCGATTTCCAAATTGGATACCATTGTATCCCACATTTTATTACCCTGACCTTGCATCATACAAACAACATATTGATGCTCACTCTTTTATTGGGGAAGTTTCAACTTTTTGACAAGTGCATAATTTATGAAGTTGTGGGTGGCAGAGTCATCAATCATGACTCTAACCCTCTTTTCCGCTATCAATCCATGCACTCTAACTAAATCATGAGGCCCAAAAGTAAGTTGCCACATAGAAGTTGACATACAACACCTGTGTTGTACATCCTTGTGTAAGACCTCTAAAGATTTATACCTTTCATGCCCCTTTAATTCCAGGGTCTGCACTACATGGATTTGTTTCTCTTTTCCCTTGCCCTTGTCCTTATCCTTTCCTTTATCTTTCCCCTTTTTTCTTTGAGGGCAATTCCACGCAGCATGGTGAGGAGATAGGTAGTTGAAACACAGCCTTTCTTTTTTGGCCTTATCAAAGTCATCTTGACTTAACTTTGGCCTTACATATTGTTTCTTTTCAAAGGGTTGTTTCTTACCCTTAAGAAATGGCATTTTCCTTATAGATTTGCCAAAAAAATTTGAGGCTTCAAATTCCCTAGTCTTGGGCTCCGTATCAGTGAGACTAGTGAGTGCACCTGGACGCGTATTATCTTCATTGATTAATGCAAATTTAATTGCCTCTTCAAGCGTCTTAGGTGAACTCGTTTTCACTTCCTTTTTACAGGCCTTATCTAGTCCCCTTATGAATCCTCTTGTCTTTTCAAATTCATCTATTCCTTCCAATTTGAGGATTATCTCACGATACTCCTCGAGATATGTCAACAAAGGTCTTTCCTTTTGTCTGACAAAATCCCAATCTTTCCAATTTCTTTCCATTTCATTTTCAAGAAGGAATTCTTTCAAAAAGACCGATTCAAATTGAGCCCAAGTTTCAGGTATTTTATTTGCCTCCTTTAAAGTTCTCCACCATTTATATACCTTTGGTCCCAAGATTAAACTAGCCTCCAGCGCTTGAAGATGTGGTGGAGTATTTTTTAATTTGTGCAAATCTTTCCAATTTTTGAGGAAGTTAAAGATAGTATCTTTATTTCTATCTTTTTCCTCCCCATGAAATTGAGAGGGTTTCATATCTTTTAACATTGGGCTATCCCTCTGCTTTTGGTGGGGCTCCCTAGGGTCTTGCATAGTCACATCTAGATCTTTCGATGAAGATGGACTATCTTGTCAGAAGTGGAGCAGCGGTGAAAGCATAAACATGTGCTGAAATAAACTGCTGAAACACAAGACAAAAAGAGAAAAGAAAAGAACACGATACAGATGAGAACTCAGATGTATGCACGGGAAATGGAATCCATATATCTGAACACGAGACAGTCGCATACAACAGTGAGTCACTGGCTGCGTGGGCACTGGCACTGGCTCCTCTCTCCACAGAGTCTGCAGATGGTGAAGATGAAGTGACTGACTGAGGAGGAGCCACTGAGTATAAATAGGCTGAAAAAGTGGGGAGCAATAATGCTGGTCGGACAGCATCTGGCCGACTGGTGCATAAAATGCCCCAATGGCATAAAATGCCAACCAAAAAAAATACCTAAAATACCTAATAAAAATGCCCAGCCCAGATCAAGCTCAGACTCACACATGAGCTGACAAATACTCTGCTAACACCCTCTCTCAGATCATGGGTGATCTGATACAATACAGTAGTACAATGAAAAGGAATCAGAAACTATACAACATAGAACCACCAAGTAGAACCATGGATACCCAAGCAGTGGGTGATCAAGCCACCACCAAGGTGCCTCGGAGAGAACCTGATGTCGATGCCGAGTGTACCAAACACCTAAAAATAGAGAAGATCATAGCATGTCTCTGTGTCCATCATCAATGTCTCGCAGGAGCATACAAGACCATCCTGTCAAAAATGCCCCTGAACATAGGTGACCATGGATTCCCGCCGTTGGCCAGACCGCCAAAGTGTCCCCTCATGTGAGCTCCAGACGAAAGCCTCCCGCTCTCTGTCAGAGAACCAGCTCATCATGAACCTGGATGTCAATCCCAGCTCCAGGATTTGATTCCGCCAGACTGAAGTCGATGCGTCAGGGACGTCCCTCTCTGGAACTTGTGCACCTGTATAAAAATATAGATGAGGCGCGGCTGCCCCATCTGAACACCCGCTCACACTCCCTCTCTGGCACAAGAGAGTCGTGAGGGATGACCTCATCACCACCACTAGAAAGCAGCCGAGGAAGGGGCCACCAAGCCCTTCCCACGATCCGAAGAAGAGGATCCCTTCCGCGCCTTGGACTTCACCTTGGTCGAAGGATCGGAGTCGGAGTCTGATGAAGGAGAGGACTCATCGGTAGAGTCAGCATCCCGCTTCGTCTTCTGCTCCTTCTTCCTGGAAGCCGCTAACTTCTTGCAGTCCTTCCGCAAATGTCCCTTCTTGCCACAGTGGTAACACTGGGCCTTCGACTTCTTCTTCCCGTCACCCCTCTCTGAAGCTACATAAGCCTCACCTCCATAATGTGCCGGAAGCCGCCCCTGTAATCTCAAGGATGTCGCATGGTTGTCCTCATCAAAATCTTCAGGAAGAGGAAAAGGACGGAGAGGGCGAGCAATAGCTCCACAGACGATGTACCATAACCGCTTCTGCACAAACCAAGCTTTCATGACAGCACTCCATGTGAGATAATCAGGTCCATGTAACTTATCATCAGTGGAAGTGCACGGAGGAGCCATATGGAGAGGATAAGAAGAGAAGTAGAGAAGAGATGGAATTTAGAGAGGAAACACAGCCAAAACACAAGCACAGACTACAGAAAAAGAGAGTTCACATGCAATATAACCCAAAATCTGATCAATAGAAGACAAAATCTGCTGCAGAAAGTCAAAAAATCAGTCAAAAACTGCCAATAACAGCAAAAACGGCCTGAAGGAACAGCCACCCAGCCACGAGAGATGCTGAATCAGCAAAACGCAGGCTGTAAACTGGAGAAAAACAGGTAGAAAACTGTCGCCAGCAGCTGCAGATGAAAAACGCAGGCAGCAGAGGGTGCGTAGGCAGCAGAGGGTGCGGAGGCAGCAGGCGATGGCAAAACTGCAAAAAACGCAGGCTGAAAACAGCCCCAAAACAGGTCGCCTGGCTGCAACAGCAATCGTCAGATCAGCAGGGGTACTAAACAGTCCTGAAATCAGCAAGAAAACACAGCAGAAACACAAATCCTAAAAACTGATACCATGTCAGAAGTGGAGCAGCGGTGAAAGCATAAACATGTGCTGAAATAAACTGCTGAAACACAAGACAAAAAGAGAAAAGAAAAGAACACGATACAGATGAGAACTCAGATGTATGCACGGGAAATGGAATCCATATATCTGAACACGAGACAGTCGCATACAACAATGAGTCACTGGCTGCGTGGGCACTGGCACTGGCTCCTCTCTCCACAGAGTCTGCAGATGGTGAAGATGAAGTGACTGACTGAGGAGGAGCCACTGAGTATAAATAGGCTGAAAAAGTGGGGAGCAATAATGCTGGTCGGACAGCATTAAAGCTGGCCGACTGGTGCATAAAATGCCCCAATGGCATAAAATGCCACACCAGAAAAAATACCTAAAATACCTAATAAAAATGCCCAGCCCAGATCAAGCTCAGACTCACACATGAGCTGACAAATACTCTGCTAACATATCTGAGGTCTCTACCTTACCTTTATCCCTTTCTAGTAATAAGGCTAATTGGGATTTTATTTTGGTGAGTGCTTGAGTTAGCAGCTCCATTTGAACCCCCTGTGCTTGCACACGAGCAGTTAAATCATCAAATTGTTCTCGTGTAGCAAAAAATGATTCCCAATGTTCTTCTTGTATTTCCATTTCATGGGGATCCACCATAGGGTGGTCCCCGGAACTAGAACCTTCGGTTACCCCCTCTCTCTCTTTCCCCTCCATCTATATACTGGAATTAGAAAGCAAATATTAGAAATTTTTGTACAAAGATGAGGTACTTCACTGATTACAAAGGCAGGACAGATGTCGATGGCCTCTATAAGGTAGAGATGGCATGAAGAACGGTGCAGCTGGAAACAAGGCCTGTCGGCAAGAGTGTTGGGTAAGGGTGTGATTAAACACCCCCACCAGGTCGCGTGGGAACAAGGCTGTGACCAGAATTATGATTAGAAGCAGGACTTAGCCCAACCGTGGTCGCCAACACGGACAGTGACGATTAGCGTGGCCTGACTTGAAACCATCCGTCGTGGTCGCCAACACAGAAAGTAACGATTAACGTGGCCCGACTGCAGTTTTCGTTGTGATCGCCATCGCCAACACAAAAAGTGATGATTAACGTAACCCGACTGCAGTTCTCGTCATAATCGCCATCACGGGCGTGGTCAAAACGGCTCTGATACCAATATTAAATGCGGGAGTCCTTTCTGCCGGTGCCCCCCTACTCACCTATATGGAAAACAAGCACGAGAGTTGTCTTGGACTCTCCCCCTAGCCACGTCTAGGAAATTGCTGGCTAGAACCCCAAGTCGTGACTCTCTCGCCAACCGTCCCCTTCAAGTGAGTTATACTATTTTAAAACTCGCTCACTTCCTAGGCTCCCCTTGACCCCGTTCAAATGTCCAAGGCCCCCGGACAGTCATCTCTCGCACTTGTTCCCCAACAAGTTACACCATAAATGTAACGAAGAATGATTTGATGGCTCACAAAGATTGAATGGGAGAGATGATAATAAAATGCCCACAACATGCCCTATTTATAGGGTATTTTGGAGCATTTATCCTACCATATGCAAGATGTGCCAATAAATACAACTAAAGCCTTGTTACGGGCCGTTAATAAATACTTGGATATATTAGAGTTGCTTGTTCTTATATATCGTGTTGGAGGCCTACTAGCCAATCAATGTAGATGCCTGTGGGAAATCCCATTTAGCTTACCCCTGATGGGGTCAAACAACTTGCCGAGTACTATGAATTTTCTCTCTCTATAGCTTTCTCTCACATGTCCCAGTCATTTCACAGTCTTGCTCCAAATATCTCAGCATTTGGACCCCTGGAGGCTAAGAAATTGCAAATTTCTATACTATAAACCCTAATTTACAACAGAAATTAGGGTTTAGCAGCAGCCTCGGGAAGCATGCCAGAAATAGGAAGCTCCAAGACTTGGATTCAACAGGGCTAAAGCTGTTTTTAGCCTATTCAAGTGGAGGGACCAGCAAATAATTGAATTTGGGGCATTTTTCATCTCCATCAGAGCGGCTAGAGGCCAATTAAGTGTTCGAATCAAGGGGCAAAATAGATTGAAGACTTGCTGGTCACTTTGGACAGCAAGGGAAGTTTGGATTGCGAAGGGGATCGAGAGAATCCCACTGTAAATCAACTTTGTTTTCAATAAAGCTAAAGAAATGCTGAAAGGGTTGCCAATTCTGGGGCCAATCGGGTGTGCATTGTCCAAGATCAGTAGGTAAATTTGTATTTTCAGATTTGCTATAATTGTTTGCTGCTGTAATTAAGTTGTAATCAGGGATATACCACCCATCCACGGAAGGAAGGCTAGTTACATGGTTCTAATGGTTCCAAGGCTGGTTACATGGTTCTAATGGTTCCATTGCCAGGATGGGTGGTAAATCCATGATTACAACTTAATTACAGCAGCAAACAATAGTGCAAATCTGAAAATACAAATTTACCTACTGATCTTGGACAATGCACACTCGATTGGCCCCAAAATTGGCACCCCTTTCGTTATTTATTTAGCTTTATTGAAGAAGAAGTTGATTTACAATGGGATTCTCCCAATCCCTTTCGGTATTCCAACTCTCCTTGCTATTCAAAATCACCAGTAAGTCTTTAACCTCATTTGCCCCTTGATTCAAGCAATCAATTGGCCTTCACACGCTTTAATGGAGATGGAAAATGCCCCAAATTCAATCATTTGCCGGTCCCTCCACTTGAATAGGCTAAAAACAACTTCAGCCCTATTGAATCCAAATCTTGGAGCTTCCAATTTCTGGCACGCTTCTGGAGGCTACTGCTAAACCCTAATTTCTACTACAGATTAGGGTTTACACTAGAGAAATCTGAAATTTCTCAACCTCCAAGGGTCCAAATGTTGAGATATTTGGAGCAAAGCTATGAAATGGCTGGATGATAAGAGGGAAGACTGTAGAGAGAGAAAATTCAGAGTTTTGTCACAAAGAATGATTGAATATCAATCAAATGCAGCTGTTGCTCTGTCACAACAGCTTGTAGATGCTATCTCCTGCTATTGATTGATCTTCCCCTGCCCTTGGTAGCCTCAAAAGGTCCTCCAATGGCTGCATATTAGACCAACAATCTCCCCTCCCTCTCTCTTGCAGGCTGAATTTATAAAAATGCCTCTCTCCAACCTCTAAAAACGTTTTTCAGTCTTGCATGGGCATTTTTGACAAGTGGCAGCCTTCCCAAATGGTTTTTCCAGCATTTTTCATAATTAAAATGGCTAGGCAACTTCCATTCTCGAGTATCTCTGCACCATCTTTGACCATCAGTTTCATGTTAGGGACCATTAAATGCCACTTCTCTAGTGTCACCAACTGACACTTATGGCCAAATGGACAACCTAGGCCAACAACTAGCACCAGATACCACCAAATACCTGTGCGGCATAACTTATAGCAACTTTTGCCTTTGACATCTCGTGATTTCTTGGAGTCCTGAGCTCGTAAATTTACTTTAACCCCAGTTGCACCTCACATGTGCAACATTTACTTAATCATGTGATTAAAAATTAATCCTGTTAAGTGAGGTTTCAAAAATACATGTACTCATGACAATCAGTGTGACTCGATGTCTAAACCCTAATTCTTATGTATTCTACTACTCATTACAAGGGGATGTGAAGGAACCTATGGAAAAGATGGTACACCAACAAGAACGGATGTAGCAATAGGCAAGTGCCTTGGAGAACCCTGTGTAAGAGAAGGGGAATGGAGTCTGTAAAGCCGCTCTCTTGCCAGCTTGTCGCGATAACAATCCCTATAGAAGAATCCTCAATACAAACAGCCTGCTTAGTGAAGACAACCGGGGTACCAAGCCTAGTAGGACCATAACTTGAGAGGAGGGAAAAGCCCAAGTCTAAAACCTAAAGGGCTTGTGAAAGGAAGTGCAACACGTAGTCAGGAAATAAAGGGAAAGTGCCAACACCACAAATAGGCACCGAAACAATATCACCAACATTGACTAAGCCCTTAGAAGAGCATAGATCCTACAACAAATCACTTCATGGAGTCATATGACGAGAAGCTCCACTATCAACCAGCCAAGACCTCTCAGAAGATGAGGCAACCACTGAAGAGAACTCCTCAATAATATGAAGGAACACTAACTCATGGATAACCACTGGATTAGAGGTAGAAGACTCAAACATTTTAGCTCCATCCTTTGCTCCCGGACGAAGGTGAGGATACTTCTTCCAGCATTTCTCCTCTAGATGTGTCTCCTTCCCATAATATGGGCATTTAGGCTTCTCCGAGTCAAAGTCAGAGCCTAAAGAACTCTCCTATCTTTTAGCCTTTGACTTTCCTTTCTTCCTCTTCCCCCCTCCCGAACCTACAACAAAAGCTTTGGTGGAGGTGGATCCACTGGCTACTTCTTGGGCACGCTCATCATGCTCCAACGGGGCAAGCTCCTCCCATAGAAGCTTCTCACAGGTTCTCGATGTAAGAAGGCTAGTATAGAAGACAGACATCAAACTAGGGAAATGGCAACTAAGTCAAAAGAATCATGGCCATATCCTCTAAAGAGATCATCCTGCCAAGGGACGCAAACTCATCCCTCATGTCCTCCAACTTGTTGATATGATCCTTCATGGAAGGAAAATCATCAACAGCGAGCATCCGCAATTCCTTCTCAAGAGTTATCTGATGAGCAAATATTTTCTGATTGTACAAAGAAGCAAGCTTTGTCCACACTTCCGCAGCTTTCCACAACCTACGCACATGCACTAGGACAGAATCCTGTAAGCTCATAAAGAGAAAAGATCAAGCTCTAGAGTTGACCCGATCTCATAAGGCCACACGATCAATCGATGATCCAACGATGGAATCCTCCACTGGATGGGAAATAGGTTGGGTAACAAACACCCAAAGATCGAAGGTATCAAGGAGACACTCCATCTTACACCACCAAAGCGAGTAGTTGGAACCATTAAGCCAGTCTTCTTTGGGTAAAGAAGGGAGTACGAGCACCTATATAGAGAATGCTATGAATGGCATATAAAGGCTAGCAAAACGGGCCTTCTGTGAAACATGAAGAGAACGGGGAGAAGAGGGATCCCGTACAAACGGGCTAGGTGACCTCCGACCACCATGTGAACTAGCACGAAAGTCTCTTCGTCTCTTAGAGGAAGGAACAAAGACCTCATCCTCAAAGTTAGCAAAGAACTGATGATAAGACATCTTCGATATCCTACAAGACACCCACAAGAATTCTGCATTTTAGCAATAGTCCCGAAACAAGAGGAAACGATTACATGATCACAAGGAAGTCGATGTAGAGGATCCGCCCAGGGGAGATAGACTATCGCCTGCACAAGGACTATATGTGTTTGCTGAGGAGAGCTGTCACCTGACCCAGGAACACTAGGTTTGTAGCACAAGACTGTCATCTCTAGCGGGAGAGAAATTGGGTAGCAAAACGAGTACCTAGCACAAGAAAAGAAAATGCCTCCAAGCAAAAACTGTATTTTCAGCAAAACGCTAATGTGGCAGGGCGGCCTAGCAATTTGGGATGGTCTTCTCCGCAATGAGTCAACTTTGTGTCTCTCTTAGACAATGATACCATGCTCCGATACCATGTGAGAGTGCACAACGGAAAAAGGAACTCAAACACACACGAAGAGAGAGAGACAATCCACAAGAGAAAAAGAAAAGAAACTTGCATTGAACAAGGAACAAATGTTTGAATACAGAAGAAAGACTAATCAATCCCTGCACGCACCCCACAGCATTAGTGAGGGCACCAGATCAAGCTGATCATGTGATGGCAACACCAAAGACGAAGAAAGATGACGGAGTAGAAGTGTGCACCTACCAAGGAAGGAGGGAAGATGATAATCTATCTGAGTACCAAGAGGGAAATAACTATAAATAGCCAAAAAATCCAAAAACTAGCCGACTTGAAATCTAGGGCTTAAAAAATGGCCAACCAGCATTTAATGTTGAATAAAAATGCCAAAAATGCTTAGAAAAATCTCGGAAAGGGTGGACAATGTCCGGGAGATAAGGTAGGCTGAAGAATGCAAAAACTGCCCCAAGAAATGCACAAAACGTCTGGACTGGAGAAGAAAATGCACCAAAATGCAATAAACTGAGTGCTCTAGAATGAGCTACCTCCTCCATCAAAACAAGTGACCAACAAGTCAGATCTTCTAAAGTCCTCGCCTAACTCAGACTAAGGCTCACAAGCAAGAGATGACAAGGCATGGCAAACATGACTCCTAACATGGAATGCCCCAACACCATCACCACCTTCTCACACTCCCTCTCTGGCTATCAACACCAACAGGGCTAGAAGATGAAAGAGGAGGTCTTGATGGCCTTCATCTTCACTACAAAAGAGCAGGCCTTTATAGCCTCAACTCATGTCTTGCCAAAGGGCCCGAGTCGAAATTTGAATATGAAGACAATGATGATTCGTTGGACGAGTTGTTGAGAAACCCCAATCATTAAGTGCATTTCTTTTTCTTGATTCCCATTTAATTTCACATTTATAGCCCCAAAAAGGTTGGGCACGCATATTCTAGGGTACTACCAAGACTGTTTAGTGCCTATGAATAGGGCACACACTTCATCCATTCTATCTATCCATCAAATCAAATTCTCTTCTTCCATCATTCTCCTCTTCATTCTTCAACCTCTCCATTGCTGTCTACACCCTGACAGAGAGGACATCTCAGTTCACGGAGGACTCTCTTGTGCTATCTACTACTAGTGCCATGTTCCTTCATCATTAGGGCACCCGCAGCAGATAGCACAAGAGAGCCCTCCATGAACTGAGATGTACTCTTTGTTAGGGTGTAGATAGCAGCAGTGAACAAGGCACAAGCAGTAGACAACACAAGAGGATCCTCCAAAGTTGAGATGTCCTCCTGTGTCGGAGTATAGACAGCATTGGAGAGCTGAAGAATGAAGACGAGCATGATGGAAGAAGAGAATGTGATCTGATGGATAGATGGGATGAATGAAGTGTATGCCCTATTCATAGGCACTAGATAATCTCGTGTAGCATCCCAGAATATAGACGGCCAACCTTTTTGGGGCTATAAGTTTGAACTGGAGAAGAAGATGTCTGTGACATTGTGATTCGGTTATGGGTCGTATTGTGTGACTCCCACAAAACCAAGCTCTCCACAATGCGTTCCCAATGGTGGACTATCTGGGCTGATGTGAGATCATCCTCAAGATAGACTTTTTCCCCTTTAAGAGCCTTCCTTTTGGAAAGGAAGGCTCGTCATGACTACAAATCAGTAAATTTGAAGGGGGGGGAGGGGAGGGGAGGGGGGTTGCGAGAGAGAGAGAGAGAGAGAGAGAGAGAGAGAGAGAGAGAGAGAGAGAGAGAGAGAGAGAGAGAGGCAGGCACTTGCAGATATCACAACCCAATACCACAAGTTCAATAGTTCAAGCATAACAATTCAAAAAACAAAGGGAGGAACAGATGTGAAGAGAGTGTAATGGCAAAAACACAAGCACCAGCACATGTGGTCATTTTTGGATCAGACTGAAAACACAAACTCCACTGAAAATGCAGGCTGAAGATAATAGAGGAAGAGTAGGCCTGTGAAAAGAAAAGTGAAAATCAACCGGAAGACAGCAAATCGTCAGCTGAAGAGTAAAAACACCAGCAGTTGTGTAAAAACATAGGCTGAAACAGCAAAACACAAAGATCAGCAGCAAAAATGCAAGCAGAAATCAGATCACCTATGGCTAAAACTGCCACCTACCAGCACTCTACACTGTTGCTTGGACCTGCTCAGGTGAGATCAACAGCAAACTCAAGTTGTTGGAGCAGATAAAAAAAGAGAACAGCAAGAAAACAAGAACTCAAAGAGAATACATAAGGGAAATCAAATCCATATATCAAGGCTCAAGAATAGTACAATGGCACAAGCAGTGAGTCACCAGCAGTGTGCACTAGTCTCCCTCTCTCCACCTGGAAGCAATTGTGCTGATGAAATCATATGATGATAACTTGATAACTAGGGAGGAGGGGACTGACAATAAATAGGAAGAGATAATGCCACCAAAATGACCAGTTGTCCAGTAAATTACAGACACCAAAATACCAGTTGGCCAGCCTAATATGGCTTTGGCATAAAACAGAAATGCATGAAAGGCCAGCCCAAGAGATGTACTGTACTGACACTAGCTAGATTTGTTCTATTGTTTAAATTGGAACTCTCAATATTCGGTGCCTGTCATGGCTTCTCCTGATTTGGTGCCTTATATTTTTGGCCACTTGGAGCAAATATGTACACAAATGGGACAAGCAAAGATGCATCTCTTTCAGAATTTTAGTAACATGAGCTGCACACATAAAAAGTAAAAACCTAAGATGATGTTACCCAACTAAGTGCTCTCTTTCCAGTGTGACATGTTTCCTGTGGAACAAAAACATATTTCACTGCTTGTCTGTAGAAATGTGGGTCAGTCTACTAAACAGAATTCGGTACCTTCTTCATGCATTGATAGATGTTAGCAGTCATGTTTGTCATGCCTTGTCATCTCCTGCGTGTGAGCCTCAGTCTGAGTCAAACGAGGACATTAGGAGCTCTGACTTGTCTATCACTTGTTTTGACGGAGGAGGTAGCTCATTCTAGAGCACTCAGTTTATTGCATGTCAGTGCATTTTCTCCTCCAGTAGGGATTTTATGTGCATTTCCCGGGGCAGTTTCTGCATTCTTTAGCCTGCCTCACCTACCGGACATTGTCCACCCTTTCCGGGATTTTTCTGAGCATTCCTGGCATTTTTACCAGCATTAAATGCTGGTCAGATCAGCATTAAATGCTGGTCGGACATATTTATGGCCTCAAATTTCAGGTCGGCCAGTTTGTGGGTTTTTTGGCTATTTATAGCCATTTCCCACTTGCCAGTCAATTGTATTATCAACTTCCCTCCTTCCTTGGCATGTGCACACTCCGACTCCGTCATCTTCCTCCGTCTTTGGAGCTGCCATCGTCATCAGCCTGATCTGATTCCCTTACTGACGCTTCGGGCTGCGTGCAGGGACTGATCAGTCCATTTCAGTGTATTCAGCATTCATTTCAGTCAGTGCAGATTTCCTTCCTTCATTCTCTGCTTTCTCTCCTCTCCTCCGTGTTCGTATTTCCTCTTCCGTTGCGCACTCTCACATGGTATCATCGCCAAACTGAGAGCACGGAGGTCTTCATCGACTGGAGAGACACCACACCTATCATCTGTTGCTGCCCCCCTTCTCTCCAACAGCCAGGTGGCCCCTCCAGGTGGTCTGAATATTTGCGTTTGCTGCATAGGTGGTCTGAATATTTGCGTTTACTGCATCAGCCCCTTCCAGAGGCTGCCACGTCATCAACCAGCCCTGTCTCCTTGCGTTTTCAGCTGGGCGGCCTTCTTTTCAGTTGGGCGACTCCACTACAGGCTGCGTTTTGCATCCCCGCTGGTCGTCTACCCTCCTGGCGGCTCATCTCCAGCTGGCGCTTCTCTTCTTGGCTGCGTTTTGGTGCCTGGCAACTTTCCCTCCGGATTTTGTGCCCTACACAGCTGCGTTTTCACCTCCTGGTGATAGGCGACCTGATTTCCTGGAGTTTGGTGGTTCTTCTGGTGGTTGGTGACCCTTCTGGTGGTCATTCTTCGGCATCGGCACAGTTTTCTTTGGTGTTTGGTATTTTGCAAATTGGAAGATGTCTTATCATCAGTTTACAGGTTTTGATGACTCAGATGATGAGCTTTTGTCTCGACATTCATCTGAACGGAGGCGTGATTTCTATCGCGAGGATCGTCATACGGAGTCTATTCCTCTTTCCCGTCCCCCTTCTATTCATGTATCTCGGCGATCCCCTTCCAGTGGGCCGACGATGCAGCCTTTGGTACCCCCTGTACAGGTACCCGTACTTCCTCAGCTGCCCAAAGAGGACCGGTTGGATGGCTCCAACTTTTCTCTATGGTCCTGCAAGGTGGAGTGTATCTTGGACTCCTTCGATCTTTGGGAGCTTGTTTCTGTTCCTATTCCCCGGCCTAAGGTGGATCCCGCAGATGGGACATCTATGGATCGTGCAGCCTTATGGGATCGGCTCAATTCTAGAGCCCGATCTTTCCTCTTTCTGAGTTTGCAGGATTCTGTCCTTGTTCATGTTCACAGGTTGAAGACTGCAGCGGACGTGTGGCAGAAGCTAGCGTCTCTCTATCAGCAAAAGACGTTTGCCCACCGGATATCTCTCGAAAAGAAGTTGCGGATGCTCGCTATTGATGATAGTCCTTCCATGAAGGACCACATCAACAGATTACAGGATATGAGGGATGAGCTTGCATCCCTCGGTCGGACGATATCTTCTGAAGACATGGCTATGATTCTTTTGACTCAGCTGCCATCACCTCGGTTTGATGTCTTCTACACCAGCCTTCTTACATCGAGGACCCGTGAGACGCTTCTATGGGAGGAGCTATCCCCGCTTGTCTTGGAGCATGACGAGCGACTCAGAGAGGTCAGTGCTAGTGGATCCGACTCCACTAGAGCCTTTGTTGCAGGTTCGGGAGGACAGAAGAAGAAGAAGACGAAGTCAAAGGCTAAGACGAAGGACAGTTCTTCAGGCTCTGACTCAGATTCAGAGAGCCCGAAGTGCCCACACTGTGGGAAAGGGACACATCCAGAGGAGAAATGTTGGAAGAAGTACCCTCACCTTCGTCCGGGAGCGAAGGGTGGATCTACATCGGAGCCTTCTTCTACCTCTACACCAGCTGTTACCCATGAATCTCCAACGGCAACTGTTTCTTTTGCACCACCACTGTGGAATCTGCCCGTCATCGTTTTATTTCTTGCCCCATCTCTCAGAAAATCTGGTCATTCTTGTCGGCCGTCTGGCGAGCGGTGGTTGGTTTCTCGCTACGTCCCGTTTGATTGGGTTTTTGCGCGGCCTAAATATCCCACACCGACACAGCCTCATATGAAGATCTTGTTTCACTTTCTTCGATATTGGGGCTATTGGCATAACTCGACCATTCGGAATGCTTTTCTTTTTTATTCCGCCTTTAATGTTCAGCGGCATATTGCGCGGCTTAAAGGTCTCTTGTATTGGTAGATAGATCTTCTTCGGCACTCTGACATGCTCCCTCGGGAGGACTTACGTCCCTGGCATATGGCAATTTCCTCTGTGTCTTTGCCATGACTTTGAAGCATCTGTACCTGCGGGATAAGAAATCCCTAAGTCAAAGGTCCCCCTCAAATACCGAAGAATCCTCAAGACAGCCTGTCAATGCACCTGTTTGGGTTCCGTCATGAACCCTGCCAAAAGACCCACAACAAAACAAAGATCAACACGAATGTTGAGAAGCTAAATCAAGGATCCAATCAACAGACGATAGCGTGAAGCATCCATCATGGGAGAATCTGAGTGTGAAGTGGCCTTCCAATTCGGATCCATAGGAGTAGTAATGGGCCGACAAGTCTCCATCTCAAAAGTCACCAAGAGCTCCTGAATGTACCTCTGCTGAGAGATGAAAATACCCCTCTCAGACTGATAAATCTCGTGACCCAAGAAGAAATGAAAAAGCCCCAAATCCGTCATCTCGAATGCCTGATGTAAAGCTGTCTTGGTCTCTCGAACCTTTTGTGCATGATCCCCTATCAAAATCAAATCAACAACATACAACACAAACAATACACGACCAACCTCTGAAGTGTGCACATAAAGCTACCGATCGGCCTTGGAGCGCCAATATCTCAACTTCGACTGAAGAAACAAGTCAATATTCTCATTCCATGCACGCAGAGTCTGCTTGAGGCCATACAAGGCCTTCTTCAACCTGTAAACTTTCCCATCCGAGGATCCAAAGCCAAGAGATTGCTCAACATAGATCTCCTCCTGCAAGTCACCATTCAGAAAGGCTGACTTCACATCCAATTGATACACAGGCCATCTCCTATAGCTAGCCAAGGCAAGAACAGCTCGAATAGTCTCCAGCGGTGGAGGCAAAAGTATCATGGAAATCAATGCCGGGGCTCTGAGTAAAATCTTTAGTAACAAGGCGAGCCTTGTGCTTGTCCAAAGAACCATCGCTAAGGTACTTGGCCTTGAAGACCCACTTGACACCAATCACCTTCTTGTGAGAGGGACGAGGCACAAGAGACTACGTGCCATTCCTCTCAATAGCCTTCAACTCGGCTTCCATGGCCTTCCGCCAATGATCAAACTGCAAAGCCTCCTTCACTGAAGTGGGCTCTCGATCCTACATAACACGGGTCACTAAACAATAGTTGGAGCAGACAAGCTCCAAAGAATGTGCATGATTCCTCCGTGACCTCCGCGGTCCATCCTACGGTTCCCACTCCTCGGGGACCCCCTCGATCCCTGAATCTCGGAGGGTGTCACGGGCCCAACGAGGAGGACGACGAACCTGTCCCTGTCGCTCTCCATCTGCTGAAGACTCAATAACATCCACCGGCGGAAGCTCCTCGGGGGTGGCCGATGGAAGAGAAGACTCTGAATCCGAAGAAGAATCTCCATTAAGAGGCTCTGGCTCCAAAGAAACTGTCTCAAGAGCCCAACTCTCCCCTGGATCTCCAAGGACGGGGTGCTCCTTACCCCCCTCTATGGCCAGTACTTCCACGAACCGCACATCTCGGCTCGTGTAGACATCCAGCTTAACGGGATCAAACAAACAATATCCTTGGGGTTGGGAGCTATAGCCAACAAAAACCTGTCGTCGGGAAGCCGCCTCGAACTTATCACGCTGTGTCTTCGGAATGTGCACATAAGCGTCACACCCAAAGATCCTGAAATAAGAGACATCAAGCTTAGTCCCGAAGTAAGCCTCAAAAGGTGTCATCCTATCAATGGCCGAAGTGGGAGATCGATTAAGGATGTGAACTGGGGTAGCCACTACCTCGGCCCACAGAAACTGAGATGTCTGTCGGTGCTCCATCATGGTGCGTGCCATCTCAATCACACTTCGGTTCTTCCGCTCCAAAATGCCATTCTCTTGGGGAGTGTTGGTGTTAGCAAACTCCTGGTGAATGCCCCTATCTACACAAAAACGAGCAAACTCATTAGACGTAAATTCACCTCCCTTGTCTGAACGCAAGGTCTTCAATCACCGGCCAGAACATTTCTCCAAAAAAGAAGCCAATCCTTGCAATGAGAGAAAGCTTCCAACTTCAAAGTCAAGAAATAGGCCCCCAAGTCATCCTGCTGTAGTCATCTACGATCAACATGAAGTACAAGCTCCCCTTCAGAGACTCGGTCCTCATCGGGCCACAATATCCGTAGATACAAGGTTCAAGGGTGAAGTAGACCGCCTAGAAGCTTTGTTGGGGATTGCATCCCGATGTAGTTTTCCACGAATGCAGGAGACACATGGTTGATGGTCCGGCAAGCCTCGGACAAAGGACCCTCGCGACGCCTTCCAAAGGTACTCATAGTTCAAGTGGCCAAACCGAGCATGCCATAGCTCGGACTGTGTCTGAGAAGTAGGAAGAAGAGAAGTAAGAGCTGAAAAAGACAAGTCCATGTCCTTCTTCTTAGTATCCTTCTTGTCTTTATCGGGGCAATCCTTCTTCCAGTGACCGGTCTTTCCACAAATATGGCAAGTTGATTCCTTCTCCTTGTCCATCTTGGATTTGTTGTCCTCCTTCTTCTTCTTTTGGTCCTTCCCCTTCTTCTAAGAGGCTTGACCAACCAATGCCTCTCATTTGGAAGCATTCTATCCCATCAATTGTTCCTCCTGGTCCAAGACCATAGGAACCAACTCTTCCCACCGAAGAGTCGACTCCCGCCCTAAAGCAATAAGAGCGGAATAAAAAGTACCGAATCGTGGCGGCAACTAGGATAGTAAAGTGATCGCCATGTCTTCGGAGGAAATAGGCTTCCCCGCATTTTGAATCTGCATCTGAAGCTACCGAAGCTTGTTGATGTGTTCCCGAAGCGAAGAAGACTTATTCACGGACACAGTCCGCATCTGCACCTCCAAAGAAACCCTCTTCATCAGGGTCATCCGGTTGTACATCTGGTCGAGCTCCAGCCATATCTCACGAGCCACCGTCAAGTGCTTGATGTGAGCTATCACGACTGTGGTGCAAGACAAAAACAGAAAAGATCGAGTCCTGACATTCAGTTTGTCCCAATGAGACTGGGCCTTGGTCAACTCCGCACAAGCATTGGAAGAGAGTTTGGACTCATCCCTCACCGAGGACCTGTTAATCTCCTCCATCACCAGTTTCGCCAAATCATAAGACTCTAAAATGGCCAGCATCATCACCCGCCAGATGCGGTAATTGTCACCATCAAGCTTTTGATCTGTTGGAAGAGCTGATAGGACAGGCACCTTCCTGTCCATGATCGCCTGGAACTCCAAATCAGTCTCTGTAGACATGTTAACCTGCAATACTTGCATAAACGCAAAAGCAGCCCCTTCTGACTGTGAAAATGCGGCCTTCTAGGACTGATTCCTCCGCTGCCCAAACCTTCTTTACCCACCAGAGGCGATGAAAAGGTAAAATCTACAATGGAAGGCCTCAAACGCAACCTTCCTCCCCTTGAACAGCAATAACCTGCAGCAAATTCACCGATTAGACTCCTTTCCTGCATGCCCATACTCGCTTCAGCCTTGGTCCGATGCACAGCTCTCCCACTCGCCCTCGAAACCTGGAAATGCAGCCTTGTGTTGCGCTGAAATCTCCTCTTCAAATAGGTTCAGCCCTCAGTCACTCCATCTTCACCGCTCTGATACCATGTCAGAGTGCAGCGATGCGGAAGCGTAGGACAAAGACTGAGAGAGAGTGAACACAAAGAGAAGAGAGAGAGAGAGAGAAGAGATATTGTAAACGCAGAAAATCTGCGGTATAGTATGTTGTATAAGAGTGCAAAAATACACAAGGGGACAAAGGAAATATCTGCGTATGTCTCCGACTTAATGACCTCGATCTCCGTCAGCCCGAGCCCAACCAACAGATCTTCAAGATCAGAATCTGAAATCACTAAAGAATGATTAATCAAGTGTGCCACAAGAACCGGCTATAAATAGCCAAGGAATAATAAATAACAGCATCGGGTCGGCTGCATTAAATGCAGCCGACTGTGCAGTTCGACTACACTGTTGACGTGGCACCTCCTCTGCCGTACTGTGTTGATGTGGCACTGACTGTCCAGGAAATGACTGGCTAATAGTTCCAACAAAAACATACGACACCATGTGGCCCTAAAGCCTTATTGATATGAGAAAATTAGTATCGATGGCCAATACAACTGCATAGTCCAAGTATTGAAATAAAGGGCTCCTAGTTCTTCCAAACCAGGATCCCTACTTATGCGGCACTCGATGGAGACAGCCAAAACTAGTGATACCACAGAATTTGAAAGAACTAGGAGCCCTCTATTTCAGCACTTAACGGAGACAGCTGAAAGTGGTGATACCATAGAAACAGTTGACCTTCTCCACTCTTGGCCACAATGACCTCACCCATTACCACATTACTATGAGAGGATACACACCATCATAGTATGCCACTAGAGAACCTTCACACGCAGCTTCTTACCATGTTGCAACACCCCACATAGGGCATTCTTTAGTAACTCCCATTGTACTTACAACTTGCTTTCAGCTCTTTAGTTCTTCACCTTGGCTTTGGCTTTCTAGCTCTTCACTTTGGTGTTTTCTTTCTTTCTACAAACAATGCATTTTTCCACCTATTACTACATGTGACCAGCATGCTAGTTGGGCCAGTTTTGCTTCACGACAGCCAAATATGTCAAAAATAACAGGTGTGCTCTAATAGCATGTCAAAAATAAGCAACGGTGTAAAGAAACAATAGGGTTTGTGGAGAGTAACCTAGAGTGTGTACGGCAAACATTGAGAGAGAAGAGACACTCAAAGACACAAGAAGAACATGGTGATGATGCACTGAATCATGCTATGAGAAGAAAAGCTGATACAACAAAGCCGAAGCTCAAAAGATAACTACACTGTCTTGTCTGAATTAGGTGGTAGCACCTGTGGAAAATCTGCACAGTGAAGGGAGCGAAACGCAGTCCTTCGAGCAATGGGCTATCGAATTAATCACTCAAAGGTGAAGGACAACTATTGAAGGAGCGAACCGTAGTTCTTTGATGCCGTCGAAGAGGTGGAAGATGATCATCAGCTGTCGAGGGAGCGAACCACAGTCCTCTGATGCCAAGGGGTGACCTGGGCAGCAAAACACAAATCCCAGACTGTCGTCACTGTCAAACACAGGGAGAGTAGCCCAGATACTAACGCCAGGTGAATAATGATGACACCAAATGATGGAGGATGAGTTGGGCTGCAAAAATGTAACCAAGTGATGGAGAAGCCAAGCTGCAAAAACGCAAATCCCAGCTGCCCTTGTGATAAACAAGTAATGAAATCATTAACACTCAATAATATAGACTGTCACCAGAGGCTAGGATGTCGACACTAAGCTAGAGATGATGACCGCAAGCAAGAAGATCTCCACACTGAAAAACGCAGGTGAAGGTAGAGCCTGATAGAAAAGGGTGCTGACGCGAAGCAAATGATGGTGAAGGCAGGCAACAGATACTCCAAACACAAGGCCTGATGCTGGAACAGGACGCTTGAAGTAGAAGAGGAAGGGTGAAGGCAGCCACCAGCCACAAACCACAATGTCCTTCTGAAGGGGTGTGAGGGTAGTGAAAGGGGCTGGTGGGAGAAGGGAAGGGTGTCTGATGACGGAGGAAGAGGGTTGAAGAATGACTAAAGAGAGTGGTGGTAGAAGTGGTACTAAAGAAAGAACGAAGTGACTACCTATTTATAGGCATAAGCTGTCTAGGGTAGCGCACCACTATGTTAGGAGTGGTAGTAAAGAATGAACGAAGTGACTGCCTATTTATAGGCATAAAATGTCTAGGGTGACGCACCATTGTGTGGGCGCTCACTGAAAAAGTGGGCCAAAATGTGGACACCAGCCCTTTTTGAGGCTGTGAGTGCGAAACCCTAAATGAAGTGTGTGAACTGAAAAAGTGGTTTCTCGACAAGATAGGCCAGTTGCAGTTAGCCAAGTCAACCAGTTTTTAGGCAATTTCATTTACATCATTCTCAATCTCTCACCCTTTGGATGGGTAAGGTGGCCTGCTGCCTAACTTTCTGGGACAGCAGTTGTATGTACTTTGCAACTAAATTTCACACAGTCTTCTCTTTTCTGCTTCTATAAGTCATTCTTTGCTGTTTTCTTCCTGCTTTTAGCAAGAATAAGGTAATATAGCTCTCTTTCTTTTTTACTCTCTAGGCTTCTAACACAATGTAATCCTTTTCTCACCTTGTTGCAGAACATCCACAAGAGACATAAGCATGTATGTTTCTCCACATGTGAATCCATGAAGTCTAGCATTTCACTTGCTTGTGCAACCTAGGAAGTTGAGCACAAACAAGAATTTAAGTAACCTTAACAGAAAGAGAAGCTACCCTGAGAATCTTCTGGGCTCTCAGAATGCTTTGAATCCAATCTTTCTGTCAACAGATAAGCTTCTGCACAGGTGCTCAAAGAGACCAGCCAATGTTGGGCACATACCCATTAGCTTTTAATGACTTGGAAAACTTTCTGGAATTAGCATAAATCTTGAAATTTTGCTGGTGGCTTCTATCTCCTACAATAAACTCTTCCACAATATTATCCAGCTCAATCCGGGCAATTCCAGGTTTCTTCCATGCATCAGAATAGACTTGTTGATCAAGCAGTCTGCAGGCGTCAGCCTCCCTCTCAGCATGTGCATATATGCTTGACATAAGTACATAACCAACAGCATCAGGGTTTTGCCTTACAACTCCATCAAAGCAGTGCCTACCCAGATCAACATCACCATATGTTTTACAAGCTGTTAGCAGTGATGTCCAATTGGTTAGATCTGGTGCAAAGGGCATGCTATGCAGCAATTCTTTCGCCTCTGTTAAACATCCTGATGCACAAAGGATGTCAATAAAGTGCATTAGGTGTTGGACAGTTGGTACAAAGTCATCACAGATACCATTCTGGTAGCATTGGCCTGTCTGTGTCTGGCCAGAATGAGCGAATGCAGAAAGAATGCTACTGTAAATTATAGGATTTGGCTGCAGACCATGGCGTTGCATGTCCTCCATGCATTTCCTGGCTAAACTCCAGTTTCCATGTTGTGCACATCCATCCATCATTGAGCCCCATAGAATTGAATTCTGACTTGAAGATCTTTGCAATGTGTCCCATGCATCTTTCATGCTGCCACATTTCGAGTACATAACAATGAGAGCACTGACCACAATCAGATCTCCTTCCAAATTATATTTGATGATCTGGCCATGAACCAGCCTTCCCTGGCCCAAAGCTCCTGTGCTTCCACATACCTTTAATATATACATCAATATCACTGTGTTTGGCTCAATACCTTCATGAATCATTTGCTTAAACAACTTGAGAGCAGTAAGACCACATCCATATACTGCATAACCCCCAATCAATGAACCCCAGGACACCACATTGTGAGTTGGTAGCCTTTTAAACACTTGAAGGGCCTCCTTCAAACTCCCACATCTAGCATACATATCAACAAGAGTACTACCAACCACGATGTCAATATTCACTTCACATCGGATAATCTGATCATGAACAAGTTTTCCTTTCTCCAAGGCTCCAATGTCACCACAAGATCTCAGAATGCATGGCACGATGATTGCATTTGGCTTTATACCCTCTAGTTGCATTTGTTCATAAAGCTGCACAGAAAGAGCACCAAAACCATTCTGTGCATATCCAGTTATCAATGCACCCCATGACACAACATCTCTGCTAGACCATTTGTCAAAGAGCTTGCGGGCATTTTCAAGGTTCCCACATTTAGCATACATGTCAACAAGGGCGTTGCCCAAGGCATTATCTGATTCAAGGCCATATTTTATAATTTGGATATGTACCAATTGCCCATGCCATGAATCCTCTAACCCAGCACAAGCTTTCAATATGCATAGAAATATGACCCTGTCAGGCTTTATTCCCACCCGCTGCATTTTGATGTACAGCTCAAGTGCAACATGGTCATAACCATAATGCACATAACCAGCTATCAATGCTGCCCATGGGACTGCATTTCGACTTTGCAACATATCAAAAATTTTCTGTGCCTCATCAAGTTGCTCACACTTTACATACATGTCGACAAGGGTGCTACCAACAACAAGATCAGAGTCAACTCCACATTGACTTACAAGATCATGTACTAACATACCCTGTTCCAAAACTCTCGAAGTGCTACAAGCTTTTAAAATGGCTGAAAATATGAATTTATTTGGTTGTATGTCACCCTGAATCATATCATGATATAGGGCGATAGCTCTTTCATTTTCTCCATGTGTCAAATGTGCTGTAATGATTGCATGCCATGTGTAGACAGTACATCTTTCAGAATTGCAAAAGGTTAAGGTTGCTTCCAGCAAGCTCCCACACGAAGCATAAAATCTAATAAATTGATCGTTTGAAACAGTCAGGCAATGTGTCCCCTGGCTAATCAGTAAAGAATGTGCATGTCTAGCAGCTGCTAAATCCCTTGTCTTGGTGCATTCTTCCAAAACGTCATGAACAAACTGCTCACAACAAAGGATACCTTTTGCATGCATATGGTCAACATCCTGCAGTGAATACTTATGGAGCCTTGCTTGCAGTAATTTGCTAGATGCTACATGTCTCAAAATGTGGAAATTTCAGCGGAAGGTGAAAAGCAGAAAAACATACAAGAGAAAAGAAAGAAAAGAGGCTCCAAATTGCTAATAATTTGTTTCTCGAAGATTGTTTATTCTGTTTACTGAGAGACAATTGTAGCTTACCAAATCTCGCAGATTCAGGACAAGAATCCACTTCAAAAGGCCAAGCTGTGAAGGTCTTTCCTTTTGGAAAAGCTCTAGTGTTCATGCGCTTTCCCCTGAAAGACGAGTCGGTTACAGTTGAGACTACAAGCAAGGTAAGCATCAAACATCAAATCATAAAACAGAAGGAAACGTACTGATCTACTCCAGCTCAAACATTTAGACAATGCAACCGACCAGTCGCCTTATCTTTCCTCTAGGCTTCTTTGCTTTGATATCAGAACTCCCTCCGTAGCTTAGGTAAGGCTAAGCAACAACAAAGTAGTGATGACGGGATAGATCAGGTAAGACGCCATGCCTGCTGTGATCATGATTTGCTTTCTTTCGTTTATCGGCAGCCGTTGATCAACTGCGCTCGTCCAAAGACAATAGAAAGCTATGGTTGCCAAGTGCATTTGCTTTTTTGGAGGGGTTTTAAGACGAACGTTGTATTTGTTGGCCACCCAAGGGGAGGACTATTATTAGCATGAAGCTACAAAGCATAGGTTTTCATTAAGTAGGGATTGGATCATAACTTTTAACTTGAGCTACAAGGAATGGAGGAGGTGTAGCTCAAGAATTGGGTGATGCGGCTAGCAAGGCCATCAATGGCCATATAGGCATTGATTGCCATTAATAGAAGAAGATGGTGGAAAGCTGTCAAGTGACTACCACTCTCCTCATGCTTGCATGCAATAACCCTTAGCTTCTACAAAGCCAAAGCAGAGGTTGCACCTCTAGTTGCAGGTGGTGGGAGTGGTGACGATGAGGCAAGACTCCCCCTCCTATCTTGAATGGCTAGAGGGGGAAGTTGGAGCATTGCGTAAGGTGCTAAGGAGAGTACTACATGTCCCTTCCATAGATTGGGAGCCATGCATGTAAAAAATTGTGCATTCATCCTTTGCAATAGATGCAAAGAAGTCCATGATGTATTGAAGTTGTTCAATGCTAATGGACTTGAGATTGTCACAGAGGTCAAGTCTGCTTCATTTCATGATGCATGTTATGTTTTCTCACTTTATGGCCATTTTGCTAAGCCATGTCCTAACGGAAACATGAATGCTAAAAACTCTTTTGAGGTGAAGAAAGGAAATGCAAAAAGTGCCACTAAAAAGGAGCCTTTGGTGTAGTTGTCCCAAGGCAATAGCCCCATGACGCAAAACAATTTGTGGGGGAAATATCAACCCTATGGGTTTGGTAGTCACTACAATTCGTATGTTGGTGTAAGCTGCACAAAAAGGGCTCATGCAAGGAAGCATTGAAGCCCAAGCAAGACTGTAAAAGACCCAGGCCCAAAGGGCAAAGAAGATACCAAGCTTGTCCCCCCTAACAAAACAAAAATGCAGAAGTGTAGCAAAACCAAGCTATCTCTCAAGAAGCTAGCTTAGAATCTGTTCTTTGAGAGAAATATATTTGCATGCTTGGATGGGGATGATGAATTTTATTGAGAGCTCCATGGTTAGCATTTATGTCAAAGAAGAATGGCAATAGTCTTTCCTTATAGGGTGTGATGGGCTATCGAAATAAGATGATGATGAGGCAGAGATAATTTCTTGTCATGATGAAGGAAGGCTTTGAGCAGTTGGTGAATTTCTTCACAAAGTATATGAACGAGGAATGAGGTCAAGGGGCTCAAATAGGTAGATCTTCTTCTTCTCAAGGGCCCTTATTTTTAGAACCTTGGAAATTTGTACCTTCCATGCTATTTTTTATCATGTTCCCTGCCATCTAACAAGGATAGGGACATAGAAGTAGATTTGCTCATTCAATCTCATTGGAGTAGATAAATGCATTCCATGCTACTTTGTCCTACTCCAAAAGTGGGTAACTTCCATTCTAGCTATCCTAACCAAGCTTCCCAAGGATTGATAATGAGATATTTGCTTGCATCCCCCCTGATTTGATAGGATGCTCTAAAGGCATCGTGGCCCACCTAGCAATCCCACTTCTTTGCTATGCTTCCAGCCTCTTGAAAAAGCATTCTGACTATTTGTGGGGGTAGGGGTTCGTCAAACTTATCAATGTCATCGATCTTGAAATAAAAGACTACTGCCTCATTGGATTATTCATGTGCCATGTACCTCTAAAGTCTCTCCTTTGGGTTTTCTTATGTGCTCCTCTCCTCTTCATTCTTTATGAGCTTAAGAGAAATGGGGTGATTTGATACTTTTTGGGGTTGCGCCTTAAGCTCCTCTACCATAGCATTGCATGCCTCTTTTTGTTTAGCAATCTGCTCTATAGTGGGATATGAAATCATCAAAGGGTAGTAGATCATGAAGATTTGTTGGTAGTGTCATGATAGTTGGTGGTTCTAAAGCAATGGGGACTTGAGAGGAGAAGACTCATTGGAGCTCCATTGCTTCTAACTTTCGATCCTCATACCCTTTATGTTGCAAGTGCCATATGAGGTCCTACTTAGTTGGCTCAGTTGTCATTAAATAAACTTCCTTGATCTATTTCATGCTATCTAGGATGCTACATGTAGTTCCAAGTTGTGCCTTGAGCTCATTAGGGTCTTTTCTCTAAGGCATGCAAACTTTGAGGACTGCTTATTTGTAGATTTAATGTTACTTACAAGGATGTACTTGTAAGTGTCCAACTGAATCTTGTAATGGGATTTCCCATCCAAAGCAATGCCTAGATTGTTGGACAACTTCAAGATCCTCTCCCTAGCTTTTCTACAAAGTTTGTAGCTTGGGCCAATTGGTTTGTTAATGTCTATTGCAGGGTATCAAATGTGATAGTTGATCGTTCTCTCATCTATAGGTGTTACTCATGTTCTCTCTTTATATGCTACACTTTAGCCTTCTCTTTAGAAAGCTCAAGGCTACTCTATGTCAACAGGTAGTTCAATTCAGATTTTTGTTCACTCATTGTATCATTGTCCACTATATTCCTTTACATCTATCCTTGCTTCTTGAAGCTCAATGATGGTGTCTATAGGGTAGTCTCTTTTACTTCTAGTTCCTTCTATAGCTCTTTTATATGTGTTATATATTTTCTTCTAATCTCTTGAAATCCTTGTTGTAAAGATTTCTCATTTTCTTGTAGTTCTTTCTCAAGTTCCTCCCTCAAGTCACTCTCATTCTCTTGTAATGCCCTTTGGAATTCTACTTGTAGAGAGTTCTTTTCTTGTAATGTCTTCTAAAACTCTTCTCGTAGCAGTGCTTCCTTCTTGTCAAGTTCCTTAGACTTTCTCTCTGTCTCTTCCAACTTCATTTGGAACTCTAAAGCCTGCTTCTCTACCTAAATAATGAAGTTCTTGAATTCCTCATGAGACTCTTCTAGCTTCTCCTACAGCTCTTACTTCTCTCTGAGTGCCTTGGCTTTGCCCCTTTTAAGGCCTCTAGTCCACCCACTTTGTCGTGCCGCTCTAGATGACAGTGAGTGCTCTTGGTGGACTCAATTTGCTACTGCTTTTCTTTGGTCATCTCTTGTGAAGATTGGAGCTTTACAAGCTTAGAAACCTAAGCCTGTAACTACTCCATTTGCTTCATCTAAGCTTGCATTTGCTGCATCTACTTCTATATGTCAAGGAGGAGAATTGGAGTAAGAAGCATGCTTTTTCCTTGCCTTTCCCATAGCTACTTTCCCCTCTTTCATCTAAGACAACACCTATTTGCTAATGCATTGAGGATTCAATAGACTCCTTGACAGCCCTCACATAGTCTTCTTTCTCTTATCTTGAATGCTATTCTTTTTTAACTTCCCACTTTGTTTGTCAAATTTTATCTTAGACATCTTTGAGAAATTCTCCGCTAGTCTCTTGTCTTCTTCATCCTCATCCCCTCCTCTTTGGTGTTTTCACCTCTCCGGTTGGTCTTTTGATTCCTTTTCTTATTGTTCTAAGCTAGGTGATGGGTGAGGGACTATGTTGGCTCTTGTGACAATGCCAAGATGGATTACTATGGGATGAGATAAGGCACATCTATGATTTTTGATGGTGTTCATTGCCTCCATGCAATTAAGTTTGGAGGTTGTATCTCATGCATAGACCTTGTGGGCCTTGGCAAGAGACTCAGTTATGCATTCTAGTCATAATGCCTTTAGGTCCTGATTTACAATATTGTCTAGCACATAATGTCTTCCATGAATCACTTTGGAATCCTGAGCAGGTTGGTTGCGGGCTTGTTAAATGTGAAAGAGGTGGTGGAGCACATGTGTTGTGACTTTCAACTCCTCATCTTTTACACCATGCACGAGCACACCCTTTTGGGTTAAACTTGGTCCTTCCATTGTTGGGATATTGCTATCAACCTTTGTGCCTGCATGTATCTCCCTGATTTTCTTTTTATGCCCAGAGTTTTTTCCACTACTTTTAGGGTAAGTTCAATGATGGTCTCTCAGGTCTCCCAATGATCTCCATTTTTTATGTTAAATTTTAACTTGAAGGATTTTTTTGGGGGTAATAGTAGTAGATTGTGGCTTCACATGTTGTGAAATGGATGGGCTCTCATGAGGCTCTAATGTACGTGCCCAATTCACATTTTTCTATCAATTTTCAGAGTGACTAGTGATGTGATATTAGATTGTCTAGACTGCTTGTACTCTAGAATCGAATGTATCCCACTTCATACATGCTCACTTTAATGCGAAAGTTGGTCCATTGCACGGCTAAAAATAGATTATTGTCTTCGTTGAGAGGATATTTGACAAGGATAGGCTTGTTCCCAATTCTTGGCTGCTCTAATCCCTGCAAAGCCACAAAAAGTTTTCACGAGTTACTTTTTTTTTCTCATAAAATCTCAAGTCATACTTCCATATGTATCTGGCAAATGACATTGTACCACTACTCTATACCTGCGTATTATTGCATAATTTAAAGGTCACAACTTACCAATCTCTTACCATCTTATGACAATAGTTGTTACTTGTTTGGCACCTCCATTGGTTGGTTTTGGTAAGTTGCTTGTTGATCATTTACCAACATGGTCATTGGCATCGATCATCAATCTCCCTCCCTCTAGCAAAATTGACTCAAGCTTCCTAGCTTGGGAGATGAGGTCAAGTGTGTGTGTGTGTGTGTGAAAAGATTTCTTTTAAAAAATTGATCATTGCAATGATTTTTATATACAAAAGAATGAGTTATTTTTAGTAGTATATGATAGGAGAAGGGTCCAAAACCTATCAATTGTAAAAGTTCAAGCTATACTCCAATTCGACAAGAGAGTCCAAGTCATTAAGGCCGAATGAGTAGCTCGCAAAGGTATGATGTGAGGTCGTCCAAGGGCAATGGTCTAGTAAAAAAACTTGCGACGTGGAGCTCTTCCTCAATCAACAGTTTGTTGATAAGCAAGTGGCGAAGTAGCTCTTTAGGTAGAGTCAACACACGACTTGATGATTGTGTAGAGAGATGTTGTCTCGTAGTATATTGGGTCATGCTTAAAGATGATGACAATTTTTTGGTGCTCAATTGTAGCAACAATTTTGTATCATAGGATTCTAGCTTCATGGTGAAGCATGTACCATATATTCAAAAAGTGAATGGTAGTTTTGCATAGTTGGTGTAATTTTTCAATAGTGCAATAGTCCTTGAGAATCATATTTTTCACATATAGGAAGTATTCAGCACATTTCTAACTACTTTTGTTGGATATCTTGTGTTAATTGATCCAAGACTATAAGACTTTTCCAGAAGAGGTGCTCATGTTCTTCCCATGTAGGATGCCATTAAGATACAAGCAAAAGCATGTCAAGGTCTCGGCCAATCCTAAGTCCATGAGTACCAAAAATTAGACAAAGGTGCGAAATGTGGAGTTCAATTGCACAAAGCAATCCACAATCATCTTTTTAGTAAGCATTGATAAGTCCTTAGCCATTTTGTAGAGTGAGCAATATTGTTGTGGTCTCTTGATGTTGGCTGGTGGAGGATGTCAAAACTAGCTTACCGTAAATGTGGCAGATGTATAGATTTTGGAAGGAATGTCCGCTATTAAAGATAGTGAGTTGTTTTGCAAGCTCATATGAGGGGTTGCTTTTGAGAATGTTAGAGATTGATGGGTTGAGTCCTTCTGGGGGGGTTTGTGAGAATGGAGGAAGATGAGGAATATAAGAGACTGGGAGGGTGTCAAGAATCATGTGGTGGGGGGACTTGCTTGAGCTACTATGCCAAGCACACACTGTATACACAAGAGGTTGCTCACTCAAGAACACAAGAAGAGAGATGGAGGCCAAAACATTTTCTTTCTAGGTTCTTCTTCTTCTTCCACACACAATACAATGTACACAAAGTATAGATAAGATATAACATAAAGGAAAGTGGCTTACTAAGTCAAATAGTGCATAACTGACTACACAAGTCGACTGGTGCTATATCTATGCTAGCTATAGGTAGGTGTAACAAAATAAATATGATAAGTAATAAGTCAGTGGCCATGTGAGTATTATAATGACCATCGACATGCTAAGTGTAGATGTGCGAACCCATCTAGCCATGTGATCCATCATCAATGTCCGTACTTATTGAGCTTGCTATCTCAACACTCCCCCTCAAGCTCAACTCTATCTTTGCAACTCCAAGTAAGCTTTGGAACCTATTGAAGCTTGTCTGCACCCAATGCCTTTGTGAAAATGTCAATTATCTGATCCTGTGCATTGACATATACCAAGTCAATCTCTCCTGCAAGTACCTTCTCTCTCACAAAGTGGTAGTGCACCTCAACGTGCGTTGTCCCAGCATGGAACACTGGGTTCCTAGCTAGCCGTATGCTGCTCACGTTGTCACAATGAATGACAACTGGATCATCTCCCTGCACATCCAAATCACCTAATAACTTTTGCAGCCATACCACCTCACATGCTACCATAGTAGCACCTCTATAGTTAGCATCTGTACTTGATAAAGCAATTGTAGGTTGCTTTTTACTGCTCCATGTAATTGGTGCACTACTACCAAGGGAAAACATGAATCCACTGGTAGATCTTCTATTTGACATGCTATCAGCCCAATCTGCATCTGTATATCCAAACACCTGTACATCCTTACTTGCCTCATAAAAAAGTCCATAGTGTAAAGTGGACTTCACATAACTCAATATGCATCTAATTGCATCCAAATGAGGCTTTCTAGGCATTTGCATAAACTGACCAACAAGCCAATAACATAGCTCAAGTTTGGGCTTGTGATAGTCATGTAAATTAGACTCCCTACTATCCTCTTGAACATAGTAGGGTCTTCTATCTCATCCCCAATGTTAGCACTCCCTACTATCCTCTTGAACATAGTAGGGCCTTCTATCTCATCCCCAATGTTAGCACTCAACTTCACATTTTGCTTCAATGGTATTGAAAGAGACTTACATGCTGTCATACCATACTTAGATAACATATCCAAGCTATATTGCCTTTGGGATAGCCATATACCATCATCAAATCTAATCACCTCAATACCAAGAAATTATCTCAGCTCACCCAAATCCTTTATCTCAAACTTCTTCTTCAAGAAGTCCTTAACTTCAACAATCCCATTGTCACTGCCACCTGTAATAATCAAGTCATCCACATCGATGACTATGATGACCAAACCTGTATCTCCCCTTCTCACATAAAGTGAGTGATTAGCATTAAAAATATAAAAGGCAATATTGACAAGATACTCTCCAATCTTGTCAAACCATGCTCTAGGTGCTTGCTTCAATCCATAGAGCGCCTTCTTTAACCTACACACATATGTGGGATGCTCTAAATCCTCATAACCTGCTAGCTACTCCATATACACCTCTTTATGCAATTCACTATGCAAAAAGGCATTCTTAACATCCATTTGCTACAAAGTCCAACCTTTGGCTGCTACCAAGGCAATCATGCATCTAACAGTTGCCATCCTAGCAATTGGACTGAATGTCTCTTCATAATCTATGCCATATGTTTGAGCATAACCTTATGCAATTAGCCTAGCCTTATACTTGCTAATCAGACCATTTGCATTATGCTTGACTTTGTAAATCCACTTACAACCATATAGCTTTATTGCCCTTAGGTAGGGGTACCAAATCCCAAGTCTTATTGGCTTCTAATGCAACCATCTCCTCATCCATTGTTGCATCCTAATGACCATGACCAATAGCATTCTCAAAACAAGTGGACTCAACATCCTCAACTACCTTCACCATATAAGCATAATGGTAAGCTGCATAATATTCAAAACCAAATCTTTTAACAGGGTATCTGACCCCGCTAGATCTACGTACCACTAGATCATTTAATGAAGCCTTTACATTACTATGTGCTCTTTGTACACTTGGCATCCTGACTAAAGGAATATCAAGATCATCATCCAAACTCTCTGAACCACTAGAATATCCAACAAATCCCAAATGACTAGTAGATGCATCATTACCATCCAACACTTTCTTCTTTTCTTTGTCTTTGCCTGCAACACTTGTAGATCCACCAAAAGATGTGGGGCTACTCCTTAGTCTTCCAAACCAAGGGCCCACTATAAGTGTAGTAATAGATGATGTTTCTGGTCCTCTAACACTTCGTGGTTCTTGCTTTTCTTTTTGCACATTGCTATCATGATCATTATCATCATCTAATACATCACCAGTAGGTGCATACCAACTGCTCATCTCATAAAAATAACATCCTTGCTCACTCTCAACTCACATGTGATAAGGTTCTAGCAATGATACCCTTTTTGTTCTAAAGAGTAACCAATAAAAATACATTTTTTAGCCTTTGGATCAAGCTTCTTTCGAAGCTCATTTGGGACATGAACATATGTAATATAGCCAAATACTTTCAAGTGTAATACATCTGGCTTCTTGCCTATAAAGCATTCTTTGAGGGTCATCCCATGAACTTAGATGTGGGAGTTTTGTTCATAATATATACAAAACTATGAACACATGCCAAAAATATTTTGGCATATTCTTTTCAGCCATCAATGCTCGTGCAACTTTTGCAATATGCATGTTTTTTCTTTTTGCAACCCCATTTTGCTAGGGGTATACATGAAAGTAAATTGCCTATTTATCCCGTGAGACCTCAAGAAGCCACTAAACTCATTAGAGAGGTACTATTCCCCTCCATCTAATCTCAAGCACTTAACTTTCAAGCATGTTTTTGTTTCAACAGCTACCTTGAAAGATTTGAAGTGCTTAAATACATCACACTTTTCCTTCATGAAATATACCCATAGTTTTCTTGAATAGTCATCAATAAATGTGACAAGTATTTGCTACCACCAAGAGATACATTCTGTGTAGGCCCCCAAACATCTATATGCACAACATCAAGTATATTTCTGCTCACTTCTTTGTCATGCGAAAAGGATTGTCTTGTCTACTTACCAAACTGACATGCTTTACACACTTTATGAAATTTTGCAACTCTAAAAGAAGGCAGCCCTATAACCAATCCTTTGGATTGCATTAATTTTAGTCTTTGTACATTTGCATGTCCAATAAATTTATGTCATATTTCAATGTTTGCAACCACTCCTTTTCCTTTAGCATACATCGCAGCATTCATGGCAGAAATTCCAGCATCTAAAGTGAGCATGCGACCAACTCTACTTCCTTTTGTGACCAACTTACACTTATCATTAAAGTCTTCTACAAAACAAACTTTTGTATTAAATTGAACCTGCAACTCTTGCTCTACCATTTGGCCAACAAACACTAAATTCTTTGTGATTGATGGCACATATAATACATCTGTCAAACTCTTTGTTTGGCTGCCATGCAAGGACAAAGGAACCTTTCCAATATGTAAAATTGGGTGGCATAAATCATCACCCATCTACACATAACCTGGATTTTGTAAGTCTTGCATCTCTCCAAACTGTTCAACATGACTGGTCATATGATTAAATGCACCTAAATTCACATGCCATGTATCATCATGTGTCCCCTTTCCTGTAATTGCATTCATCATATGCCACATAACAAACACACACTCATTTTTGTCTTCATTCTGTCGTGAAGATGATGCATAGTTTCCTTGCTGCAATTTATCACTATGAATATCATCCTTCTTAACATAGCAATGGGCTATAATATGACATGTTTTGCCACAACAATGGCAAACAATAGCAAAATTTCCAATACTTCTGTTCTGCCATCCACCTCTTCCTTTAGAGCTCCCCTTGCCTCTAAAGTTTCCTTGGCCTCCTAAAATTTGCATTTTACCAAATTGTTGATTTAACCTATTTTGTTGGTTATCACTACAACGTCCCATACCATGACCTCTCAAAGAAGATCTACCACATCCCCTTCTTGAACTTGAGTAAAATGCTTGGACCTGTTCACCATTTCTTTCAGATGAGTCACCTTGCATATTAATCTCTTTGGTAATCATGAGAGAGACTAACTTATCAAAATCTAGAAATGGCTTTCGTATATATACAGAAGTGACAAATGATTTTCAAGCCTTCTCATTATTAAGACCACCCTAAGTAGATAAAACTAAATCATCATCATCAAGCATTGCATCAATTTCTACTAAAGCATTTGCAATGCTCCTCACCTTCAAAACATACTCATTGATAGACATTTTTCATTTCTTCAAGGTATTCAATTCTTGCTTTAGTTGAATCTCTCGTGCCTTTGTATTTATTGAAAACATGTTCTAAAAAATTGTCCAAGCTGCATGTGAAGTTTTTGCATTCCTAATATATCCCAGCATAGTATTATCAATGACTATAGATAGCCAATACATCACCTTTTTGTCTTTTGCATTCCATTCTTTCCATGCCTTTAATTCATATGTATAGTCGAAGGGATACTCAGCTCTAGCTCATTTTCTTCACCTGAAACAAACTCACAAAGGCTCTTTCCAATGAGGAAGTTAGTCACACTGAACTTCCATAAAGGGTAGTTGTTCTTGTCGAGCTTCTCAATGATGGGATTTCCATTGTTCTCTGCTATTATCACAAAAATAATATAAAACAGTAAGCAAGTCTTCTACAACCTTTCAACAAGTGCATAGAAATGTACCAAGGAACCTTTTTCACTGATTGCTCAAGAATACATGTAATCTACAACTTGTTTGCAAATAAATCTTATGTTTGCATCTTGGAAAACACCTAAAAAATTATAGATTCAATATCTGTAATATGTGCACTCACTTTTAGTTGACATAGCCAAAATTGCAATATATCCTAAAACTGATGTTTGCAACCTTGGGGCTCCAAAATGGGGCCTGAAACGACCTTAGATGCCCAAAAAAACCATCAAGAAAGCTCTAAAGGGACCATTTGCAAAATATATAGTGCTTTGCTCGCACACCAAATCTCATAGCAATAAGAGATTGTCACTCTACCCTACTTCTAGTGCCTCCACAGGCATTATCCAAGACAAAGAGTGGAAGAATAAAAGAGCTTCTTACCCATTGCTTGGTTGCTCAAACCTTGCTTCTTCTCCTTTACTTTAGCCTTCAAAACCAGCCTCTCTCAGTGGCACCACTCTAATACCATGTCAAGAATCGCATGGTGGGGGGACTTGCTTGAGTTGTTGCGCCAAGCACACATTGTATACATAAGAAGAAGCTCACTCAAGAATATAAGAAGAAAGATGGAGAACAAAATGTTTTCTTTCTGGTTTCTTCTTCTTCTTCCACAGACAATACAGTGTACACAAAGTATAGATAAGATATAGCATAAAGGAAAGTGGCCTACTAAGTCATACATTGCATAACTGACTACACTAGTCGCCTGGTGCTATATCTATGCCAGTTGTAGTAGGTAGGCGTAAAAAACTAAATATAATAAGTAATAAGTTAGTGGCCATGTGGGTATAATTGGTCACTAACGTGCTAAGTGTAGATGTGTGGATCCATCTAGTCAAGCAACCCATCATCAATGTTTGCACGTGTTGAGCTTGCCATCTCAATAGAGGGGACTATCCTTCTTGGTAGGAGTATGGTGCAAGGGTTCGATTTGAATTGGAGTGGATGATTCAGTAGATGTTGAGATGGAAAGCTCATCATGTGCAAACATTGATGATGGGACTGCCTAGCTAGACATCAATGCCCACTTGGCTAGATTGGTCCGCATGTCTACACTTAGCATGTTGGTGGTCATTATGATCCTCACATGGCCACTAACTTATCACTTGTTATATTTGGTTGCTACACCTATCTAGTGTTGCTAGCATAGTTATTGCACTAGTCAATTAGTATAGTTAGTTATGCACTGTTTGACTTAGTAGATGACTTTTCTTTATGTTGTATCTTATCTATACTTTGTGTACATTGTATTGTGTGATGAAGAAGAAGAAAAAACCAACAACAAATGTTTTGATCTCCATTTGTCTTCTTGTGTTCTTGAGTGAGCTTCCTCATGTGTATGGTGCATGTTTGGTACAATAACTCAAGCAGGTCCCCCCACCACATGATTCTTGACAGTAGATGGGACCAATTTGGTGGAGGGTGTGGACGGGGTAAGATTTGTTACTCTAGGAGTGCACATGGGCAATTTA
The DNA here is from genome assembly GCF_053477565.2 of Lygodium microphyllum. Taxonomy (NCBI): domain Eukaryota; kingdom Viridiplantae; phylum Streptophyta; class Polypodiopsida; order Schizaeales; family Lygodiaceae; genus Lygodium; species Lygodium microphyllum. The sequence continues at coordinate 138,445,162 of NC_141151.1, read as the reverse complement.
GTTAGCCAAAGTATGTGGTGGCTCCCATAATAGCCTTATGTCTATAGCAAGGTTTTAGAGACTTAATGCTCAACATGGTCAATAGTGTTGGTGTGATTTTGCTTGGGTCTTTAGGGGGATGCAATGTTGAGAAGCATGTGGATGGGATTTCAACCTCCACTACCATTGTGATGGTATGTTGACAAGGGGTTTTGGGTGGGCTTGATCTGTTTGGGTCACAAGCATTGTGGTCATGAGGGGTGGGTTGGGGTTGTGGGCCATGGGTGGTCTGTTGTGCTTGGTCAGATGGCATCTCCTTGGAGCAAAAAGTCATTATCACATGAGTGTCAACAATTCAAACGTGGGTACATTTGTCAACATAGTTGACATTATAGTTGGTGATAAACTTGGATGTTCAGCCTAGGAGGATTTCAATGCTAATGTCCTCAGTGTTCGAGAGAACATAGAAGATGAGCAAGATGCCTTAGTCTTAACAGTGATCGTCAATTTGTAGTTACCTATTATGAATAAGGGCATACCCCATATGGATTCAACTTTACATCAATTGGGTACAATTGTGGTTGCCCTTGGTTGCTCTAGTAGTAGTAAGGAAGTGTTGTAATTGGAGTCCTCATCTATTAATGCATTGGCTATAAGGTTTCTAGCTACAATTAGGCAAAGATGAAGGTATGTAGCCAAAATAATGTATTCATCATCCATGTGGGCTTTTAGTCAAAACTAGGACATGGGATACATCATGCAAAGTAAACATGCAACTTGAAGGAAACTACAACTAGACATCTCCAATACTAACAATATCCAATACTAAGTCATTACCTAATCCGACAGATCTTGTCATGCTATAGTAGAAGAGGAACCACTCTCGATGAGAGATAATATGACATGAAGCCCCTAAATCAATCAACCAATACTGAGTATAGGTGGATGAGGTATAAGTTTATTGTGAAACATTAAGAGAAGAAGCTGCAAGTGTGTAATCATCGTCAGAATCAATCTACATGACATTGATCTCATCAATCTTCACGTTGGACTTGCTAAGGATAATGCTGCAATCCATCATTCTTTTCTTGCACTTTGCCCTTTCCATTTTCCTTGCATTTGCCATCACCCATTTTATAGCATTGAGGCCGAATATGACCCTTTTTCCCATAATAGTGATAAGACAATGTAGACTTATGGCCATGTGGCTTACTGCAAGACTGTCCATGTGATTGGGAACGAGTTTTTTGAGAGTCTCTTCCATGATGGTGGTCATTACTACTCCTATCATGATTTGCTTTGATTGTTAAAGCATGAGAGATGCAATAAGTATCTATATTCTTTTTGTTAACCTCTTCATTTAAGAGTTCACCCTCTATATCCTAGAATTTCAACCCATTAGTAGGTATATTTGCACATATAACAATACAAAATGTGTCCCATGACTTAGTCAATGTAACCAACAAGAATAAGGGAGGAAGATTGTCCTTAAACTCAATCTCTTGTAAAGCTAAGAGGTTGAAAATAGAATGAAACTCATTTAAGTTCTCCTCCCTTATACAAAGCTCCATGAGTTGCTTTAGGTAATACATCTAAGAGGCAGGCTTTGCTTGTCATAGACATTACAAATCTTTTTCCATAACTCCCATGTGGTTTGCCCATTAGAGACAACATTATAGAAAACATACTTAGAGAGTGACAAAATGATTGTTGATTCACATAACTCATCCAGTTCAATCTAATCCTCATGTCTCAATGGCTTAATCTATAATTTTTGCACTAGAACCTATCAAATTTGTGCCTTTCAATAGCTATAGTTCATGCCATCCAAATTGTCAACATTGAAGATAGCACTATCATTCGGCTCACCAACCATAATGTAATAAATGAAAGCACAGTCTAAGACAAACAAGTTGCTGTAAATGATAGCTAAATAGGCCAAAATCATAGCTAGGAGAGTATCTAACAAAAGGAAAAATTGCAAAGAGTAGGATTGTCCACTAAAATTGTTAGGTCAAGTCAAAGCATCTGCCCTTATAAATGATACATGAACTTGTAATTACAGTATAAGCTAAAATAATGAGAGTAGTAAAACCTAAAGCCAAGTGTAAGCAATCAACTGATAAAATCCAATCTGTAAGCTACCATGTATATCTTGTAAGAAGTGGGATGTATACAAACCATTAGCAGTCACCAAGCATGCAACCGATACTAAGACCTATCAAACTCAATGTGTCAGAGAGAGACATATCTAATAGGCATAAATATCATGTATATAGTAGGTCTCAAAGATAGTGGAAGAGAACTGCCAAGATACACAATTGAGTGAGCAAGTGTAAAGAGGCTTAGCATAATGAATACGTCACGGACAACCATCCAATAGAGATAGATGGTGGCTCAAACCATGAATCAGATTAGCCCACTAGGCAGCAACTACATCCAAATAGTATTCGGAGAGCCTCTCAACTAAATCCCATGGTCTCACTAAAGTAAGCTCAACCACATAAACCCAAAGCACTTCTTAAATGCAAGATATCCAAGTAGCTCAAATGGCTCCCATTAGAATAAAATTGAATGCCAATTGAGCAAGACAAGCTCAATAGATCATAGGCATGACATCCAAGCATCCAAGATACATGAAGCATAAGTTGAGAGTATAAAACCCAATAGAATCTTCAAGCTTGTAACTATGTTAGCCATTGAAGAAACTCGGCCATATAATCACAGCCAAGATGAATGTCACCAAGCTCAAAATCGAGGCTCAAAAGCACCCTGCCACGGCACAAATCGAACCACGAACCGGCCAAAAGAGAGGCTGCAAATACATTTGCTGGCCATGAAAACCTGCAAGAAAACTCTCCTTCTTCTCACCAAGAACCATGCTCTCCAAACACACAAGAGATAGGCACACAAGAAATTGAGAGAAAGTCTTCCATCCTCACCCTCTTCCTCTTCCTCACTCTCCATGAGATCTTGCAATGAAAGCACAAGAGAGGGAAACAAGAACAAGAAGGCAAGTGTTGTGCCAAAATGAGAGAGAGGAAGGAATGAACCGTGACAAGAGAAGATAAAGGAAGAGAGAGGGTGTAACCACCTCAACCTCCCACCTCCCCAAATCCCACGGCTGCAACCACCTCCTTTTCCATTCTTGAATTATAAAATTCAAATTTGCATACATTGGCTAAGGTCTAAGGACCTATCAATTTTTGGAATGAGACAAAAGGATTTGACCTTTCCTTTTCCTTTCAACATTTTTTTAATGTGAGCCTTTTGGACTACACATTTTACATTGCTTCATATTTGAAATTTTACAAAAGAGTACAAAAGCAAAGTGTCAATTTGCAAAGGATGTTTCCATGTTGAGCACATTGTGGTGCCTTTATTTGCACATATTTCCTGGTCATCAATAGTCCATTTAATGTGTCTATCAGATATTTGTGGTTGACTAAGGAGATGTTTAATACTTTGTTTGCCAATTTTGATCATGAATTCAGATCCCATTAAATAGTGTTTCCATTGACATAAAGCTTGTACTACAGCTAGCAATTCCTTCTCATAGGTAGAATACTTAAGTTCAGAGGGTTTAAGTTTGCAGCTAGAGTAAGCTATGGGATGGGAATCTTGCATAAGGACTGCTCCTATTCCAGATCCACTAGTGTCAGTCACTACTAGGAAAAATGGTCTATTAAAGTCAGGGTAATTGCAATACAAGAGCATGAGTTAAAGCATGTTTTAGTGAATCAAAGGACTTTTGTTGATTGTCGGACCAATGATACACAATACCTTTCTTTAATAATTTTGTCAAAGGTAATGCAAGCAATGAAAATTTTTTCACAAATTTTTTGTAAAAGCTAGCAAGACCTAAGAAAGAACGTAATTCGTGCACATTTTTAGGTATTGGCCAATTCAAAATTGCTTCTATCTTTTTAGGGTCAACTTTAATACCTTCAAATGAAACAATATGTCCTAAGTATTCAATTTGTGTTTGGAAAAATTCACTCTTTTCAAGATTAGCATATAATTGATTGTCTTTCAATAATTTGAAAACTAAAGATAAATGTTCATAATGCTTGTTTTCAGTCTTACTGAAAACGAATATGTCATCAAAGAAAACAATGACGCAATGTTGATGCTTCAAAAATATGTGATTCATCATACGACTGAATGTGGCTGGTGCATTAGTTAAACCAAATGGCATAACAAGGAATTCATAGTGTCCAAATTGTGTTCTAAATGCAATTTTGAAAATATCAGATGTGTCCAATCGTACTTGATGGTATCCAGACTTAAGATCTATCTTGCTAAATATTGCAGACCCTTGTAGTTTGTCCATAAGATTGTCTACCCTAGGGATTGGATATCTATTCTTGACAGTGATCTTATTTAGGACATGATAATCAATGCACATTCTATAGGTATTGTTTTTCTTCTTCACTAATAGGACAGGTGCACCAAATGGAGAACTACTGAGCCTAATGAGTCCTTGGGTTAACAATTCTTCAACTTGGACTTTAATTTCTTTCTGTTCAATTTGGTTACGTCTATAAGGTGCTTTACATGGTGGTTGTGATTTAGAAATTAGGTCTATATTGTGATCTTTGGGACGTATAGGTGGTAAGCCAGGTGGTAAGTCAGCAACAAAACAATCTTGAAATTGTGAAAGAAATTGTGCATGCCTAGGATGCATCTGATTTTTCTAAACTTCAATTTCATGCACCCATATTAAGTAGGATTTGCTACCTTTTTGTTATGCACGTTCAGCCTGTGTATGACTAAGCAATGGAAAATTATCAAAAGTGTGCATACCATGCAATGTGATTGTTTCTCATTAGAATGAATCTTCATTGAATACGTGGAATAATGTATATCGTGACTATACTGATGACGCCAAGGCATTCCTAAGATAATGTCACTAGATTGCAAAGGCACAACTAAGAAATTTCTACCTTCAATATAATCGCCAATTTTAATTTTTAATGCATGCACTTCTTGTGTTCCATTGTATCTAGTGCCTAAGAATGCAGCCTTGATGCGATAATGAGTGAAAACAGTATGTAGATTTTATTCTTTGACCAATTTTATAGAAATAAAATCGTGTGTGCTCCCATCATCATGTAAAACAGTCTTTTCTCTACCATGCACAAGACATTTCATTGTTAATAAAGAATGGGGATTTGGCATCCTGGTAAAGTATCTGAAGTAGTACCGTTATCATCATCGTCTTCCGTGAAATCTGGCATTTCTTCATGATCTTTATCTTCTGTCGCTCCCAAATAGTTGATGTGAACAGTTGGCTTTTTGGATTGACAATTCACTACTAGATGTCCAAGTTGATGGCATTTGTAATAGACTATGGATTTGACCTTAGACACATTATTGGTAATAGCGGAAAATTTAGGAATGTTGGGATTTGGCTGGAAAGATTTAGGATTTGGATTTGTGTTTGATGGTAAAGCAAGGGGTCGTGTCCAAGATTTACGGAATGAAGATGGAAGGAAACGGTTTTGATTAAATCTTCAAAAATTAGAATTGAATTTTTTTGAACCAAAGTTACCATTAGTTGGGAATTTTTAAGAATCGCGTGGTGGGGGGACTTGCTCAAGATGCTGCGCCGAACACACACAGAATACACAAGGAGAAGCTCACTCAAGAGAGAAGAAGAGAGATGAAGGCCAAAACGTTTTCTTACTGGTTTTTTCTTCTTTTTCCACACACTTTACAATGTACACAAAGTATAGATAAGCTACAACATAAAGGAAAGTGGCCTAATAAGTCAAACAATACATAATGGACTACACTAGTCGACTGGCGCTATAACTATGCTAGATGTAAATAGGTGTAACACCCTGAATATAATAAGTAATGAGTTAGTGGCCATGTGAGAGTCATAATGACCACCGATGTGCTAAGTGTAGACGTGTGGACCCATCTAACCAGGCGGTCTATCATTAATGTCCGCATGTGTTGAGCTTGTCATCTCAACACTCCCCCTCAATCTCAACTACATCTCTTCAACTCCAAGTAAGCTTCGAAACTTTTGAAGCTTCTCTATATCCAATGCCTTCGTAAAGATGTCAGCTATCTGATCGTGTGTGCTGACATACACCAAGTCAATCTCACCTGCCAGTACCTTTTCTCTCACAAAGTGGTAGTGTACCTCAATATGTTTTGTCCTGGCATGGAACATAGGGTCTCTAGCCAATTGTATACAGCTCATGTTGTCACAATAAATGACAACTGGACCTTCCACCTGCACATCTAAACCAGCTAATAACTTTTGCAGCCATGCTACCTCACATGTTGCAATAGCAGCACCTCTATACTCAGCCTCTGTACTCGACAAAGCAATTGTAGATTGCTTTTTGCTGCTCTAACTAACTCGTGCACTACCAAGAGAGAATATATATCCGCTGGTAGATCTTCTATCAGACATAATACCAACCCAATCTACATCTGTGTATCCAAACACCTGTACATCTGTACCTGTCTCATAGAAAAGTCCATAATGTAATATGGACTTCACATATCTCAATATGCGTCTGACTGCATCCAAATGTGGCTTTCTAGGTACTTGCATAAACTGACTCACAAGACCAACAACGTAGCTCAAGTCTGGCCTTGTAATGGTCATGTAGATCAAACTCCCCACTATCCTCCTAAACATAGTAGGGTCTTCTATCTCATCCCAACATCAGGTCTCTCAACTTTACATTCTGCTCCAACAGGACTGAAATTTGTTTGCATGCTGTCATACCATACTTGGACAATATATCCAAGCCATACTGTCTTTGAGACATCCATATACCATCATCACATCTGATCACCTCAATGCCAAGGAAGTACCTTAGCTCACCTAAATCCTTCATCTCAAACTTCTTCTTCAAAAAGTCATTGACTTCAGAAATCCCACTATCACTATCACCTATAATAATCAAGTCATCCACATAGATGACTATGATGACCAAACCTGCATCTCCCTTTCTCACATAAAGTGAGTGATCAGCTTCAGAAACATAAAGTCCAATATTGACAAGTTAGTCTCTGATCTTATCAGACCATGCTCTAGGTGCTTGCTTGAGCCCATAGAGTGCCTTCTTCAACCTACACACATACGTGGGATGCTCTAAATCTTCATAACCTGCTGGCTGATCCATATACACTTCTTCCTACAAATCACCATGCAAGAATGCATTCTTCACATCCATTTGCTGCAACCTCCAACCTTTGGCTGCTGCCAAAGCAATCACACATCTGACAGCTGTCATCCTAGCAACTGGACTGAAGGTTTCTTCATAATCTATGCCATATGTTTGGGCATAGCCTTTTGCAACTAGCCTAGCTTTGTGCCTACTAATAGAACCATTTGCATTGTGCTTAATCTTACAAACCCACTTACATCCAATAGCTTTCTTGCCCTTCGGCAATGATACTAGATCCCAAGTCTTATTGGCCTCTAATGCAACCATCTCCTCATCCATTGCTGCATCCCAATGAGCATGACCAACAGCCTCCTCAAAACATGTGGGCTCAACATCCTCAATCACTTTCACCATATAAGCATAATGGTGAGCTGCATAACCTTCAAAACCAAATCTATTAACAGGGTATCTCACCTTGCTAGACCTGCGTACCACTGGATCACTCAATGGAGTCTTTGCATTGACGTGTGCTCTCTGCACACCTAGAGTCCTCACTAAAGGAATGCCAAGCTCATCATCCAAGCTCTCTGAGCCACTGGAGTCTCCATCAAGAACTGCATCAATGTCATCTGACACTTTATTCTTTCCTTTGTCTTTACCTGTAGTGCTACTAGATGCACTTGAAGATGTAGAGCTACTCCTTAGTCTCCCACACCAAGGACTACCAGATGATGTCTTTGGTTCACTAAGAGTCCACGATTCTTGCTTTTCAACCTGCACATGATTGTCATGATGATCATCATCATCCAATGCATCACCACTAGATGCATACCAACTGCTCATTTCATCAAAGATGACATCCCTGCTCACTCTGAACTTACATGTGACAGGGTTATAACAATGATACCCTTTCTGCTCTAAAGAGTATCCAATAAAAACACATTTTTCTGACTTTGGATCAAGCTTCTTCCGTAGCTCATCTGGCACATGAACATATGCAACACAGCCAAATACCTTCAAGTGCGATACATCAGGCTTCTTGCCAGTAAAGCATTCTTCAGGAGTCATACCATGAACTACAGCTATGGGAGTTCTGTTCATAATATAAATAGCAGTATGAACAGCCTCAAACCAAAAATGCTTAGGCATATTCTTTTTAGCCATCAAGGCACGTGCAACTTCTGTAATATGCCTGTTTTTCCTTTCTGCAACCCCATTTTGATGTGGGGTATACCTGCATGTGAACTGTCTCTTTATCCCATGAGACCTCAAAAAATCACTGAACTCATTTGAGAGGTACTCTCCCCCTCCATCTGACCTCAAGCACTTTACTTTCAAGCCTGTTTCTCTTTCAACTGCAGCCTTGAAAGTTCTAAATTTCTCAAACCCTTCACTCTTTTCCTTCATAAAATATACCCACAGATTTCTAGAACAAGCATCAATGAATGTGACAAAGTATGAACTGCCTCCAAGAGATATATTATGTGTAGGCCCCCAAATATCTGTATGCACAACATTAAGGATATTTCCGCTTACATCTTTGTCATGTGAAAAGGGTTGTCTTGCCTGCTTACCAAACTGACATGCTTCGCATACCTTATGAAATTTTGCAATTCTAAATGTAGGCAAACCTGTAACCAACCCTTTGGACTGCATTAATTTCAGCCTTTGTACATTTGCATGTCCAATGCATTTGTGCCAAATTTCAATATCTGCAACAACACCTTTTCCTTTAGCATACATAGCAGCATTCATAGTAGCAATTCCAGCATCCAAAGTAAACATACGTCCAACTCTACTTCCCTTTGTAACCAACCTACACTTGTCATTAAAGTCTTCTATAAAGCAGCCCTTTGCATTAAATTTGACTTGCAGCCCTTGCTCTACCATTTGACCGACTAACACCAAGTTCTTTGTAATAGATGGCAAATGTAATACATCTGAAAGATTGTTTATCTTACCATCATGCAAGGACAATGGAATTTTTTCAATGTGTGAAATTGGGTGGCATGAATCATCATCCGTCTGCATATAATCTGTATTTTGCAAATCCTACATCTCTCCAAACCATTCTGTAGGGCTGGTCATATGATTGGATGCACCTGAATCAACATACCAAACATCGTCATGTGTTCCCTTTCTGGTAACAGCATTCAGCATATGCTGCATAACAAACAGACGTTCATTTTTGTCTTCATTCTATCGTGAAGACGATGCATAGTTTCCTTGCTGTAACTTACCATTGCGAATATCATCTTTCTTAGCATAACATTGGGCTGGAATATAACTTGTTTTGCCACAGTAGTGACATACAATACTAGTGTTGTTAGAACCTCTGTTTTGCCATCCACCTCTTCCTCTAAAGCTCCCCTTGCCTGTAAAGTTATATAACAATTCTGAATGGACAAACCCTTTTAATAAAATAAAAGCAAAAAAAATTTTAATCCCCTCCTTCTCCCCCAGCCGACGTCGCACTGGAGGGGAAGGAGGGAAGCCACGGAATGCAGCACACTGGCACCCATATAGGTGCTGGGGCCATGCATGCTGCCGTGTAAGAGAGGGAGGATCCCCCCTCCCCTCCTATTTAAACCAGGCTGTGAAGGGACAAAGGGATGGAGGAGGGACAGAAGATGAAGGGAGTGTTGCCGCCACACTAAGTCGTCGACGTGAGAGAGAGAGAGAGGGCTTGAGTGAACTGTCGCTGCTGCCTCTGCACGGACAAGAGCTGTCAAACCGCCGATGCTGCCTGAAGTCGCCGTCGAACGGCTAGATACCCCCCTGCCCACGTGTCTGCAGAAGCTCTAAAGCTTCTAAGTGGCTCTTAAGCCCCCTTTTCTGTGGGACTACTATCCCCCCCCCCCCGAATGTCCCTTTTTGAAGCTCATAAGCCCCCTTCCTATGCCTCTTGAAACCCCTTTCACCCCCCCTGTGTCGTAAAAACCTTCCAAGTGCCCCTTCTTGTGCCTTTTGAAACTCCCTCCCCCCCCCGGTTTTAACCCCTATAAGCCCCCTTTCTTTTGGGCCTTGGAACCCACCCCCCTCCGTGTTTTATAAACCCTTAAGCCCCTTTTTTCGAGGATATTGGAATCACCCCCCCCCCCCCCCCCCCCCCCCCCCCCCCCCCCCCCCGTGTTTAATTTCCCTTAGCCCCCTTCTTATGGGTTTTAGGTTTACCCCTCCTCCTCCCGAGTTTGTCTTTAAAGGCCCTTAGGCCTTTCCCTCATTCCAAAAGGTATAGCTTTAATGGCTACTTTTTTTTTCTTTTCTTCTTTCTTTCCTTGAAGTTCTCCCTTAAGATTCTATAGGGCCCATTTTCCCCAAGAGAATTTTACCTTAGTCCTTCCCTTGGCCCATGCAAGAATACCCCTTGCAACTCTCCCGCACCTTGTTTCTTTTCCACACCTTTCTATTCCCCGTTTGTGCGAGTTTACAAAGGCCATTAAGCCTTCCCCATGGCTTCAATGGGTCTTAGTCGTGAGAAATTTTGAAGCACCCCCTTCCGAAATCCCTACTTCAAGGAGGGAGACTTCTAAAACTACTTTCGACGGACGGTGCAAGGGAGCGACGGTGGAATTCCAAAGAGAAGTTGTAAAGCTGCTTCCATGTCCGAAAGACTACAATTGCGATGCCTCCTAAGAAAGTCCAAGGTGCAGTTGCTGGAGGGTCATCTCCCAGGATCCACGTGGATATCTCACCCCAAGCCCAGGTTTTCCTTCCTAATTTTTATTTGATATTGTTATAATTCAATCATGCGAGGTTAATTGTTAGAAATAGGATATAATTTTTGTCCTAAATTCTCACGACAAAGAAACTTAGTCGTTAATACTTTCAATAGAATATTCGGAAAACAAAGGAAGCATAAATGCATTTCTAGCAAATAGCTTTATGCATTGAAATGAATTATAAACTAGATTATTGCCCATTAAAATAGTATACTTCATTTAAGCCTAGAAGTATAAACTACATATCGCACTATTAACCCATATCCTCTTCGCAATGTGTAATATTTCCGCACACTGCGTACCGTAAATATTGACTTCCCGCACGTCGTGTAAATCTCGTGCAAAGATTATCACTAGTGCCAGCAGCTAATCTATAACCACACGCGGGAAATGGAGACACTCCACCTCAGGAAAATAAGGCCGGGGATTCAAACCTGCATAGCCGCGGGAAAACAGCCTCTTGGGAAGAGGTCAAGAGGATAAGGTAATTGCAAATTTTTTTATTATCTTCCCCAGCCGATGTGTGGCTGGGGGAAAGGGATGGGCTAGTAAGGGCAGCATGAGGAGGTGGAGGGAGAGAGCCATGCAACGGGCCACGTGGGGAGGTCCCCTCTCCCCCCCTTGGACTATAAGAACCCCCTCTTGGGGGGGGGGGAAGGGAAGGAGGAGATGGCGGCAGAAGACGGACGTGCTGGAGGACGGCCGGACGTGAAGGGAGAGGGGTGCCGGACGTGCTGGACGAGCTGGGGGAGGTCGCCGTGGTGGACGGGCTGTGAGAAGGGGGAAGGTCGCCGTGTTGAGGAAGGGCGCCGTGGAGAAGAGGACGCCGTGCAGAGGGAGCCGCCGTGCAGTCCGCCCAGTCCGCTAGCCGCCATCGCCGCCCGCCTGACTGCCACAGACCGCCGCCGCCTGGATCACGACCCCCCTCCCCCCCCCCTCGACGTGGCCACGTGCTGACAGAAGCTTCTCTAGGAAGCTTCTAAGGGGGCTTCCTTAAGCCCCCTTCCCACTACATTTCCCCCCATAGGTCTATCCACACCCCCCGGGACTTTGAAGAATAAGAGAGGAAGCCCATAAAGGCCCTTCCCACTAATCACCTACAAGGCCGGTCCTAGGATTTTAGGGAAGGAGAAGAAGAACTCTAAAGCCTCCATTCTTGCAAGGCCAATTTGCAAGAGCCCTTTCCGCGAACATCCTTGTAAGGCCCCAATTGTTGAAACTCCGTTTATAAAATCCCCGTTTCCAAGAATTTTATAGGAGCCCCATTTCCACAAACCAAGCTCCAACCCCGCAAGGCCTTCCATAAGGCCAAATTCCGCAAGCCGGTATTCTCAAGGATCCACATTTCGGAAGGGATCTCCTGCGTACCAGGGAGAAAAGGCCAAGATCTTGAGACTGCATACCAAGGCGAGTATATCTATAGGCCGCGAAGGCAATCCGGAAGCCAAAATCACGCCTACAATGGGCCCTAAAAAGTCACAAGACGCGCCTGCGGGAGGATCTTCTCCTAGTATTTACGTGGATATTTCACGGAGCCCACAAGTCCAGGTTTGATCTATTTGGATTCCACACAGAAGTATTGAGTTAATCACGATAAACTTCATGAATTAGGAAGCACTCATGCATGTTCGAGTTCAACTAGTCAAGTTAAATGTAATTGGAAAATGGATTGGCTATTTGAACATTTATTAGAAATAGCTTAAGATATGAAAAATTGATCATTGGTACGTTCAAAGGAATGAATGAAAAGAGCATAAGGTGTCTATGCATTTGTAGGACCTTATCAGCAAGATTCCTTTTATGTATTCAAAAGTGACGAGCCTAGGACAACTGTTGCCTCATTACAAGGTTGAAATTATTGAGGTACACCTTTTTACTAGGTATGGAAAGATTAATGGCATGTCCCATTTTTAGATAAATCTTCCTTGTAATGATTCATGAGGAAAAGTTAACACCCATAAGATGTCATTCGAAAAGGAATAGAAGGGCACGAAAATGATCTATGGACTTGCAAGTGGCATGATTATTTGATGTAAGTCCTAGTAGGACCTAGGAAAGTTAGTGTCCAGATTATCAGGCATTTTTACCTTACCAAGGAAAGATAGGGTTATTGTGAACCATGTGATGCGTAGAAGCAGTAAATCGCATGTTTACGCGTATTGGTAACTATTGTTCTCCATTAGATTTAGTTTATTACCTTTAGAAGGTTCATCCTTGTCGCAATACAAGTATATTGAGTTGTCTAAGTAACCTAAAACACAAGGGATTCATATGGGCATGGCTCAGTCGATATGATAGGTATCCCAAGTGCCAAGTGCAATAAGAATTCGACCTAGTTTTACACTTGTTGCCAAGTCTAAACCCGCAAACCCAAAGATCTTACACACGTTCACGAAATGTCGAATCAATTGGATGTTCATGCATAAAATGATCTAAGGTTTTATCCTAAGGATCATTCGTTCTAATGATGAAACTCCGACAGAATTGCAAATTTCTAGGACCATGGGCCAACATAATTAGGAATGGGTTGGAGGATACCCTAAACCGTGCTACTCGGCTAGAGGTAATTCCGTGGCCGGGGGACGCCATTCAATGGGTGGAATGATCCCGTGGAATGATGCAACACATGTGCAAAAAGGTTGCAACGTCGTATAGACTTGAGATTTGTCCACAAGAGAGTTTTGTCATCTCTCGAAATGAGGTTGGCAAGTTATTGAAAGAATTTAACTTACAAGAGGATGAGTAATCATCCTGTTACTCACTTTTCTTGGGGGATAATTGCCAAGGAAAAGGAAAGTTAGGTATTTTCCTTGAAGCAAATGACCAGACAATAAACTAAAGCGACATGGTCGCTGGAATCTACCACAACAAAACCTAAAGTATTGGTAGGGTATGACCCTAACCCAAGAATGATAGGAATCTTGCCAAGTTGCAATTGATTCCGGATCGAATGCGGGTTGCATTCGGAGAAAAGGAGTCACTCCTTAACAGTTTGCCAGCTAAACGATCACTGGAAATTGATTGTGCTTGTAACAGTTTAGAAAGCACTGTTTGCATTGTTTGCTCAATGAACTAAATGATGAGAATATATCTAAATACTTCAGGTTGAAGGCCTGAAGGGAGAGGCAGCTTCAGTTACCCCCGACTGCCTGCCTGACCCTAACCAAGGGGGTTGTTAGCCGCGCCGGGAACGTGGACCGAACCCGCCGCGAGAGGTCTCTCCGTTGAGTTCTACTTGGAGCAGGAGGACGCTTGGGTGCCAGGGGGGGCTCTGGCCGTAAATCCCTCGCCTTCCGGGCCCTGCACAAGAGGCTAACGTGACTCGGGATTGGATCTCGAGGCCTGCATACTAGTCTACGGGCGGAAACTTGGATTAGTGATCCCTGGTGGATTACTGGATAGCCTTCGGACGGATTATGAAACGCCTACGGGCGGGAACTCCTTGTATTTCAAAGATAAAAGGATAAAATGATAATAAAGAAGTTGTTTGGCATTGTTTTCTTTATGTCCTGTGATAAGATTACGTGAAGGAACCAGTGCATAACAGGGTTAATCAAAGAAGCTGTTTGTATATGTCAAACTAATGTGGTAGGTAATTACATAACTAAAACAAACCGAGGAAAGTGCGGAGGATGGACCATGGGTCCTGTAACGTGTCCGCTAGAATCATCCCGGACACGTCTTAGCAGTCCATCGGGAAGGATGTCTAGAAAGCTCCGCCGGGCACTCCCATGGAATGTTACGGGACTTGCGTTCTAGGTCTTCCCGCGTCTGCCACGTAGCGGAAGTATACTGGCCGTTCCCACTTAGGATCGACATGAATTTGGGTTTTCCTATTTGGTCATTATCTAGCAACAACTAGCGTCAGACCCGAGCGAACTACTTTACGCAGAAGCGCCCGGTCTGAAGCGGATTCACGCTGCACTTGGTTCAAGGAGAATGGGAAACGAGAGGGATGCAAGGCTCGACCTCTCTACCATAAGGCATAGTCCCATTCCGTTCCCCTAAAACAACGTGAATCGGGTACTAGTTAATTCTAAGTCATCGTTCTCGTTACTTGTTTCGGTGATGTTGATCATCCTTCTGTTCGTCGAAGACTTTGAGAAAAGTTCCCGGCTAACCGGGACCACCCATCCATAGGACGGACCCATGGTCCATCCTCCGCACTTTCCTCGGTTTGTTTTAGTTATGTAATTACCTACCACATTAGTTTGACATATACAAACAGCTTCTTTGAATTAACCCTGTTATGCACCGGTTCCTTCACGTAATCTTATCACAGGACATAAAGAAAACAATGCCAAACAACTTCTTTATTATCATTTTATCCTTTTATCTTTGAAATACAAGGAGTTCCGCCCGTAGGCATATTCATAATCCGCCCGAAGGCTATCCAGTAATCCACCAGGGATCACTAATCCAAGTTTCCGCCCGTAGACTAGTATGCGGGCCTCGAGATCCAATCTCGAGTCACGTTAGCCTCTTGTGCAGGGCCCGAAAGGCGAGGGATTTACAGCCAGAGCCCCCCCTGGCACCCAAGCGTCCTCCTGCTCCAAGTAGAACTCAACGGAGAGACCTCTCGCGGCGGGTTCAGTCCACGTTCCCGGCGCGGCTAACAACCCCCTTGGTTAGGGTCAGGCAGGCAGTCGGGGGTAACTGAAGCTGCCTCTCCCTTCAGGCTTCAACCTGAAGTATTTAGATATCTTTTCATCCTTTAGTTCATTGAGCAAACAATGCAAACAGTCCTTTCTAAACTATTACAAGCACAATCAATTTCAATGGTCGTTTAGCTGGCAAACTGTTAAGGAGTGACTCCTTTTCTCCTAATGCAATCCGCATTCGATCCGGAATCAATTGCAACTTGGCAAGATTCCTATCATTCTTGGGTTAGGGTCATACCCTACCAATACTTTAGGTTTTGTTGTGGTAGATTCCAGCGACCATGTTGCTTTAGTTTATTGTCTGGTCATTTGCTTCAAGGCAAATACCTAACTTTCCTTTTCCTTGGCAATTATCCCCCAAGAAAAGTGAGTAACAGGATGATTACTCATCCTCTTGTAAGTTAAATTCTTTCAATAACTTGCCAACCTCATTTCGAGAGATGACAAAACTCTCTTGTGGACAAACCTCAAGTCTATACAATGTTGCAACCTTTTTGCACATGTGTTGCATCATTCCACGGGATCATTCCACCCATTGAATGGCGTCCTCCGGCCACGGAATTACCTCTAGCCGAGTAGCAGGGTTTAGGGTATCCTCCAACCCATTCCTAATTATGTTGGCCCATGGTCCTAGAAATTTGCAACTCTGTCGGAGTTTCATTATTAG
Source organism: Lygodium microphyllum (assembly GCF_053477565.2). Lineage (NCBI taxonomy): Eukaryota > Viridiplantae > Streptophyta > Polypodiopsida > Schizaeales > Lygodiaceae > Lygodium > Lygodium microphyllum. The sequence continues at coordinate 138,428,994 of NC_141151.1, read as the reverse complement.
AACGAATGATCCTTAGGATAAAACCTTAGATCAATTTAGGCATGAATATCCAATTGATTTGACATTTCGTGTGTAAGATTCTTAGGTTTGCGGGTTTAGACTTGGCAACCAGTGTAAAACTAGGTCGAATTCTTATTGCACTAACCCCTAGTTAACACTTGGGATACCTATCATATCGTCTGAGCCATGCCCATATGAGTCCCTTGTGGTTTAGGTTACCTAGTCAATTCAATTATACTTGTCTTGCGATGAGGATGATCCTTCCAAAGGTAATAAACTAAATCTAACGGAGAACAATAGTTATAACTCCACCAACACGCGTAAACATGCGATTTATTGCTTTTACGCATCACATGGTCCACGATAACTTTATCTTTCCTTGGTGCACGATAATCTGGATACTAACTTTTCCTAGGACCTACTAGGTCTTACATCAATAATCATACCTACAACCTTGTGGTCTATTTTCGAATCTTATGCTTTGACGAACCATGCAACCTTTCCTAAATGCGGCTTCTGATGAATGACGTTTTCGCATGATGACTATGCAATACGCAACATTTTCCTAACTACAATGTAGTTAACGAAGTTTATACCAAACTAAAGCTAGTGTTAACTCATTCCATTTTACATGCTATTTGCAAGTCCATAAGATCATTTCCGTAATCTATTATTTCTTTTCGGATAATATCTTATGGTGTTAACCTTTTCTCATGAAATCATTACGAGAAGGATGTTGCCTAACATGCGGCACACGCTTATTTCTGCCATGTCTAGGACGAAAGATAATGCACTTATAAATCCCATTTCCTTGCCTAGGATTAGACTCGTTACTTTGATAATGTACCAAAACAACATGCAACTAGCCTTCTACTCGTTCAAATTCATGACATAATTCAACCTTGCCTAATGTTTCAAGAGATGCTTTATCACATGTATTTCTTTCCAATTTTCGTATGCATTAAAATTAAGCGTAAAAATGCAATTCCTTTTATGAGCTAAGCGCGCCTAATCATGCGAGAATAACTCGAAGGAACCTGGACTTGAGGACTCGGGGAGATGTCCACTTGTATATTCGGAGATGAGCCTCCCGCGGTCGCACCTTGTGATCTTTTTGGGCCATCGTAGGCGTAAATTCGACTTCCGATTTGCCTTTGTGGTCTACGGAGTGTCTTGCCTTGGCATGCAACCTTCCGACCTTTGCCTTTCCTCGTAGGCGGAAGATTTCTTTACGGGACGTCGCTTGCGGCAAAAGGGCTTTAAAGACTTATTGCGAAATCCTTTTTCGAAGGGTCTTGGGGTTCTTTACGGCCTTCACCTCCTCCTCTTCAAAGTCCCGGGGAGGGGTATGAAGGGTTCTTTTTGGAAATGTGGTGGGAAGGGGCTTAAGGAAGCCCCCTCCTTAGAAGCTTCTAAGAAGCTTCTAAGAAGCTTCTTGGCTTCTGAGTGACGTCGAGGGGGGGTAACATAGTCCAGCGGCGGCGGACTGAGGGCCTGGCGGCTGGCGGACCACAGCGGCAGCGTGGCGGCGGACTGGGCGAACTGGCGGCTGGACGGCAGCGTTGCGCTTGATGACGGAGGCCTCCTCCCTCTCACGCTTGTCCAGCACGTCTTCCTCCCTTCCACACGGCAGCCCTCCTTCACGCCGCCTTCTCCTTCACGACCTCCCTCTGCCGCCTTGTCCTCCACACGGTTCACACGGCCGTTCAGCATGTCCTCCCACTCACGCCTCCTTTCCCCCCCCCCCCCCCCAAGAGGGGGTTCTTATAGTCCAAGGGGGGAGAGGGGACCTCCCCACGTGGCCCTTTGCATGGCTCTCTCCCTCTCACCTCCCTCATGCTAGCCCATCCCTTTCCCCCAGCCACACATCGGCTGGGGAAGATAATAAAAAAATTTGTAATTATCTTATCCTCTTGACCTCTTCCCAAGAGGCTATTTTCCCGCGGCTATGCGGTTTGAATCCCCGGCCTTATTTTCCTAAGGTGGAGTGTCTCCATTTCCCGTGTATGGCTGCTGGCACTGGTGATAATCTTTGCACGAGTTTACGATGAGAGCGGGGAGTTAATATTTACGGTAGGCAGTACGCGGAAATATTACATTCTCTCCCCCTTAGAAGAATCGAGATGTCCTCATCTCGAGATAAACTGGGGATATCGAGATTGAGAGAGCTTTCATCCATCCAGGTAGCATCCTCTTCGGGATAATCTTTCCACTGGACGAGGCATTCTCTCAAGGTTCTAGATCTCAACTGTCTCTCCCTAACTCTAAAATCTTGTCCCACCTTAGTTCAAGGACTCCTTGACTAGGCATTACAAGTTGTTGGTCATCAAGTACATGATTAGGGCTAGGTGCATACTTCATTCCTCAATAGACTGTTATGGAATACTTTATGAACCTTAGGTTTTCAGGGAGTTGCAGTCTATAAACATTAGGTCTTAAGCACTTTGAGGATCTTGTATGGTCCACAATACCTTGGACTTAGCTTCCTGCAATCTCCTAAGGATAGAGAACTCTTCTTTGGGCATACGTGAATGAAGACCATGTCTCCTTCCTCAAATATTCTATCTTGACACTTCAAATCTGCATATGCCTTTTGTCTATCTTTGGCTGCTTGTATGTCTTGTCTTATTGACCTTATTTGGTCATCCATGTCCTCCAACATTTGTCTTGAAGCTTCCACTCTCAGGGTAGGATCTGAAAAATTTAGGGGACTTCGATAATCATGACCATACAATGCCTGAAAAGGAGTCATTTGAATGCTCTGCTGGTAAGAAGCATTGTAAGCAAATTCTACTAACGGCAAGTATTGAATCCATCTCTTTGGCTCTCGACAGCAGTAAGCCCTAAGCATATCCTCAATGATTTGATTTACTCGCTCTGTTTGTCCATCTGTTTGGGGATGGTAGGCAGTGCTAAAACAGAGTTGAGTCCCAATAGCTTCAAAGATAGCTCTCCAGAAGTGAGAAGTGAAAAGAGAATCTCGATCACTAACGATCCTTCTAGGTAGCCCATGTAGCTTGAATATTTCTTTGATAAACACTCTAGCAATGTCGGAGGCTTTATAGTTTGTCTTTACTGGAATCAGGTGTGCAACCTTAGTAAGCATGTCAACTACAACCATAATGGAGTTGTATCCTCCTTGGACTTGGGGTAAGCCCACCACAAAATCCATACTGATGAATTCCCATTTCATTTGGGGAATGTCAAGTGGTTGTAATTTTCCTGGCATCATGACATGTTCAGCCTTGATACGTTGGCAAGACAAACATTCAGTGACATATTTGAGGACGTCACCTTTGAGCCTCTCCCAATGGTAGCTTTTCCTAACTGCATTAAGAGTTTTTGCATAGCCAGGATGTCCTGCGAAAGGGGAATCATGAGCTTCCCACAATATCTTCTGCTTAAGTGACTGGCTTGCTGGTATACATAGCCTTGTTCTATAGTAAATAAGTCCGTTGTCAATAGAAAATTCATGATACTTTGCTTGCAACTTTAGATTCTGATCCTTGGTAGATATTTCTTTTATCATTGCTTGGTAAGCTAAGTCATGGCATGCTTCCTCTCTAGCTAGTTCGAGTATAGGGTTGCTTGGCATCGATACCTTTGTAGCCAGAGATCTGGCCGTTGATGGATTCTGCAAGATTAGGGAGTTTAGGAATGCCTTGCGATTGGGTGCATCAACAACTACATTCTTCTTTCCAGGTCAGTACTTGATCTTAAAATCATATTCCTCCAATACTTCAATCCATCGACGTTGCCTCATGTTGAGCTCGTTCTGGGCAAAAATCCATTTGAGGCTCTTATGATCGGTTACTAGAGTGAACTTGTTACCCAACAGGTAGTGTCTCCAAAGCTTAGAGCATAGATGACAGCTAATAACTCCAGATCATGCGTGGCATAATTCTTTTCGTGACTCTTTAATTTCCTTGAAGAATATGCTGATGATGAGCACATATCTTAAGGCAAGCATGCTAGTATCAGTTACTACCTCTACTCCTTACTGTGGTCTAGAAGTTTTAGGATCGGTGCTGATACCAAACTTTGCTTCAACCTATCGAAGCTAGTTTGTTCGGCAGTTGACCATGCAATGGACGTTTGCTTCCTCAATAATTCTGTCAAAGGTGCTGCAATCAAGGCATAGTTTTAGATGAAGACCCCATACCATCCTGTCAATCCAAGAAAGCTGAGTATTTCTTTGACAGTTGTTGGTATTTGGCCATCCTAGAACATTTCTAACTTAGGCTGGCTCCACTGAGATTCCTTTTTCCGATATGATGAATTCTAGATGATCATTCTGATGTTTGAGGAACGTGCAATTCCATCATCTTAGCATATCGCTTGCGTGACCTCCTTGTCTCAAGGAAAATCCGAAGTTGGGATTCATGATCTTCTTCCTATTTAGAATAGACTAAAGTGTCATCGAAGAAGACAAGCACGAAGTCATCAAGATATGGTCTAAAAAAATATCCTGCATTAATCTATTGAAGGTGGCAGGTACATTTGTAAGCCCGAATGACATAACCAAGAATTCAAAGTGCCCATATCTTGTATTGAAGGCCGTTTTTGGAATATCCTCATCCTTGATCCTGATTTGATAATAACCTGACCTGAGATCAATTTTGGAGAAGATCTTTGCACCTTGAAGGCGGTCAAGAAGCTCATCTATTCTAGGAATAGGATACTTGTTCTTGACTGTTGATTGATTCAACCCACGGTAATCAATACATAGTCGAAGTGTTCCACCTTTCTTTTTCTGGAATAGGGCTGGAGCTCCCCATGGTGAATTGCTAGGCCGGATGTAACAGTTGCTTGAGTTGTTCCTTCAACTCAATAGCTTCCGATATAGACATTCTATAGGGTCTCTTCGCAATTGGCGCAGCTCCTATTACTAGCTTGATCTCATGATCTACTTCTCTTTAAAGCGGAAGTTCTGTTAACTCTTCAGAAATTACGTCCACGTATTCCTTCAGCCAAGTGACCAAATCACTTTACTTCTTTATCAATATTCATAGTCAAGACAATCGGAAGAAAAAGTTTTATTCCATTCATATCAACATAGCCCTTCCGAGGCACAATTATTTCTTGGGGCGATGGAACAAGTTAATACATTAATTCGAGGAGAATAAGATATTATTGCATTCAGCTACAGGAACTGAGTAGTAGTACGGATTGGGGTCATTGATTTTCAGGAATCGATAGTTCATTGGAAGATTAGGGTATCTCTTCCTTCGATATCCATTCTTCTCACGATGCCCCAAAACCTTGATTCGGTCGGTAGGGATTCTTTGAATCACTTCCCCGTACACATACTTATTCTGGTTAACCCTTCGACCTCCGACCTGTAGGGTCGCGTTTGCGTGAGCCTCAATAAAGACGAACAGCTTTACGATCTTCAAATCCTCCATCCACTTGATTCTCTTCAAGTTAATTTGAAGGTATGCAGGTTGATAGGCAGTTATGTAATAGATCCTTGTAACACCCATCCATCTCCATTCCACGTACACAGGTGATGGATTGTAAATGCGATCTAGGATGTTCATCATCTCAACCCTTTGTCGATAATCCGTGGAATGCATCGCGGTCATAAACATGACTCGGAACACTAAGAACCTGTTCCATGCTTCATAATTCTGCAAGACAGTATTCAAAGTAAGGAAATGTTTGGGACACAACATTTGCTTTACTTCTTCTTATTAAAATTTCCTAAAAACAAATCCTTTGTTGGTTCGCTCTGATACCAACTGTAACGTGTCCGCTAGAATCATCCCGGACACGTCTTAGCAGTCCATCGGGAAGGATGTCTAGAAAGCTCCGCCGGGCACTCCCATGGAATGTTACGGGACTTGCGTTCTAGGTCTTCCCGCGTCTGCCACGTAGCGGAAGTATACTGGCCGTTCCCACTTAGGATCGACCTGAATTTGGGTTTTCCTGTTTGGTCATTATCTAGCAACAACTAGCGTCAGACCCGAGCGAACTACTTTACGCAGAAGCGCCCGGTCTGAAGCGGATTCACGCTGCACTTGGTTCAAGGAGAATGGGAAACGAGAGGGATGCAAGGCTCGACCTCTCTGCCATAAGGCATAGTCCCATTCCGTTCCCCTAAAACAACGTGAATCGGGTACTAGTTAATTCTAAGTCATCGTTCTCGTTACTTGTTTCGGTGATGTTGATCATCCTTCTGTTCGTCGAAGACTTTGAGAAAAGTTCCCGGCTAACCGGGACCACCCATCCATAGGACGGACCCATGGTCCATCCTCCGCACTTTCCTCGGTTTGTTTTAGTTATGTAATTACCTACCACATTAGTTTGACATATACAAACAGCTTCTTTGAATTAACCCTGTTATGCACCGGTTCCTTCACGTAATCTTATCACAGGACATAAAGAAAACAATGCCAAACAACTTCTTTATTATCATTTTATCCTTTTATCTTTGAAATACAAGGAGTTCCGCCCGTAGGCATATTCATAATCCGCCCGAAGGCTATCCAGTAATCCACCAGGGATCACTAATCCAAGTTTCCGCCCGTAGACTAGTATGCGGGCCTCGAGATCCAATCCCGAGTCACGTTAGCCTCTTGTGCAGGGCCCGGAAGGCGAGGGATTTACAGCCAGAGCCCCCCTGGCACCCAAGCGTCCTCCTGCTCCAAGTAGAACTCAACGGAGAGACCTCTCGCGGCGGGTTCAGTCCACGTTCTCGGCGCGGCTAACAACCCCCTTGGTTAGGGTCAGGCAGGCAGTCGGGGGTAACTGAAGCTGCCTCTCCCTTCAGGCTTCAACCTGAAGTATTTAGATATCTTTTCATCCTTTAGTTCATTGAGCAAACAATGCAAACAGTCCTTTCTAAACTGTTACAAGCACAATCAATTTCAATGGTCGTTTAGCTGGCAAACTGTTAAGGAGTGACTCCTTTTCTCCTAATGCAACCCGCATTCGATCCGGAATCAATTGCAACTTGGCAAGATTCCTATCATTCTTGGGTTAGGGTCATACCCTACCAATACTTTAGGTTTTGTTGTGGTAGATTCCAGCGACCATGTCGCTTTAGTTTATTGTCTGGTCATTTGCTTCAAGGCAAATACCTAACTTTCCTTTTCCTTGGCAATTATCCCCCAAGAAAAGTGAGTAACAGGATGATTACTCATCCTCTTGTAAGTTAAATTCTTTCAATAACTTGCCAACCTCATTTCGAGAGATGACAAAACTCTCTTGTGGACAAACCTCAAGTCTATACAATGTTGCAACCTTTTTGCACATGTGTTGCATCATTCCACGGGATCATTCCACCCATTGAATGGCGTCCTCCGGCCACGGAATTACCTCTAGCCGAGTAGCAGGGTTTAGGGTATCCTCCAACCCATTCCTAATTATGTTGGCCCATGGTCCTAGAAATTTGCAATTCTGTCGGAGTTTCATTATTAGAACGAATGATCCTTAGGATAAAACCTTAGATCATTTTAGGCATGAATATCCAATTGATTTGACATTTCGTGTGTAAGATTCTTAGGTTTGCGGGTTTAGACTTGGCAACCAGTGTAAAACTAGGTCGAATTCTTATTGCACTAACCCCTAGTTAACACTTGGGATACCTATCATATCGTCTGAGCCATGCCCATATGAGTCCCTTGTGGTTTAGGTTACCTAGTCAATTCAATTATACTTGTCTTGCGATGAGGATGATCCTTCCAAAGGTAATAAACTAAATCTAACGGAGAACAATAGTTATAACTCCACCAACACGCGTAAACATGCGATTTATTGCTTTTACGCATCACATGGTCCACGATAACTTTATCTTTCCTTGGTGCACGATAATCTGGATACTAACTTTTCCTAGGACCTACTAGGTCTTACATCAATAATCATACCTACAACCTTGTGGTCTATTTTCGAATCTTATGCTTTGACGAACCATGCAACCTTTCCTAAATGCGGCTTCTGATGAATGACGTTTTCGCATGATGACTATGCAATACGCAACATTTTCCTAGCTACAATGTAGTTAACGAAGTTTATACCAAACTAAAGCTAGTGTTAACTCATTCCATTTTACATGCTATTTGCAAGTCCATAAGATCATTTCCGTAATCTATTATTTCTTTTCGGATAATATCTTATGGTGTTAACCTTTTCTCATGAAATCATTACGAGAAGGATGTTGCCTAACATGCGGCACACGCTTATTTCTGCCATGTCTAGGACGAAAGATAATGCACTTATAAATCCCATTTCCTTGCCTAGGATTAGACTCGTTACTTTGATAATGTACCAAAACTACATGCAACTAGCCTTCTACTCGTTCAAATTCATGACATAATTCAACCTTGCCTAATGTTTCAAGAGATGCTTTATCACATGTATTTCTTTCCAATTTTCGTATGCATTAAAATTAAGCGTAAAAATGCAATTCCTTTTATGAGCTAAGCGCGCCTAATCATGCGAGAATAACTCGAAGGAACCTGGACTTGAGGACTCGGGGAGATGTCCACTTGTATATTCGGAGATGAGCCTCCCGCGGTCACACCTTGTGATCTTTTTGGGCCATCGTAGGCGTAAATTTGACTTCCGATTTGCCTTTGTGGTCTACGGAGTGTCTTGCCTTGGCATGCAACCTTCCGACCTTTGCCTTTCCTCGTAGGCGGAAGATTTCTTTACGGGACGTCGCTTGCGGCAAAAGGGCTTTAAAGACTTATTGCGAAAGCCTTTTTCGAAGGGTCTTGGGGTTCTTTACGGCCTTCACCTCCTCCTCTTCAAAGTCCCGGGGAGGGGTATGAAGGGTTCTTTTTGGAAATGTGGTGGGAAGGGGCTTAAGGAAGCCCCCTCCTTAGAAGCTTCTAAGAAGCTTCTAAGAAGCTTCTTGGCTTCTGAGTGACGTCGAGGGGGGGTAACGTAGTCCAGCGGCGGCGGATTGAGGGCCTGGCGGCTGGCGGACCACAGCGGCAGCGTGGCGGCGGACTGGGCGGACTGGCGGCTGGACGGCAGCGTTGCGCTTGATGACGGCAGCCTCCTCCCTCTCACGCTTGTCCAGCACGTCTTCCTCCCTTCCACACGGCAGCCCTCCTTCACGCCGCCTTCTCCTTCACGACCTCCCTCTACCGCCTTGTCCTCCACACGGTTCACACGGCCGTTCAGCACGTCCTCCCTCTCACGCCTCCTTTTCCCCCCCCCCAAGAGGGGGTTCTTATAGTCCAAGGGGGGAGAGGGGACCTCCCCACGTGGCCCTTTGCATGGCTCTCTCCCTCTCACCTCCCTCATGCTAGCCCATCCCTTTCCCCCAGCCACACATCGGCTGGGGAAGATAATAAAAAAATTTGTAATTATCTTATCCTCTTGACCTCTTCCCAAGAGGCTGTTTTCCCGCGGCTATGCGGTTTGAATCCCCGGCCTTATTTTCCTAAGGTGGAGTGTCTCCATTTCCCGTGTATGGCTGCTGGCACTGGTGATAATCTTTGCACGAGTTTACGATGAGAGCGGGGAGTTAATATTTACGGTAGGCAGTATGCGGAAATATTACAGGTCCGTCCTATGGATGGGTGGTCCCGGTTAGCCGGGAACTTTTCTCAAAGTCTTCGACGAACAGAGGATGATCGTCATCTCCGAAACAAGTAACGAGAACGATGACTTAGAATTAACTATTACCCGATTCACGCTGTTTTAGGGGAACGGAATGGGACTATGCCTTATGGCAGAGAGGTCAAGCCTTGCATCCCTCTCATTTCCCATTCCCCTTGAACCAAGTGCAGCATGAATCCGCTTCGGACCTAGCGTTTCTGCGTAAAGTAGTTCGCTCGGGTCTGACACTAGTTGTTGCTAGCTAACGACCAAACAGGAAAACCCAAATTCAGGTCGATCCTAAGTGGGAACGGCCAGGATACTTCCGCTACGTGGCAGACGCGGGAAGACCTAGATCGCAAGTCCCGTAACATTCCATGGGAGTGCCGGGCGGAGCCTTCTAGACATCCTTCCCGATGGACTGCTAAGACGTGTCTGGGATGATTCTAGTGGACACGTTACAGTTGGTATCAGAGCAAACCAACAAAGGACTTGTTTTTAGGAAATTTTAATGAGAAGAAGTAAAGCAAATGTTGTGTCCCAAACATTTCCTTACTTTGATTACTGTCTTCCAGAATTATGAAGCATGGAACAGGTTCTTAGTGTTCCGAGTCATGTTTATGACCGCGATGCATTCCACAAATTATCGACAAAGGGTTGAGATGATGAACATCTTAGACCGCATTTACAATCCATCGCCTGTGTACGTGGAACAGAGATGGATGGGTGTTTCAGGGATCTATTACATAACTGCCTATCGACCTGCGTACCTTCAAATTAACTTGAAGAGAATCACGTGGATGGAGGATTTGAAGATCGTAAAGCTGTTCATCTTTGTTGAGGCTCACGCAAACGCGACTCTACAGGTTGGAGGTCGAAGGGTTAACCAGAATAAGTATGTGTACGGAGAAGTAATTCAAAGAATCCCTGCCGACCGAATCAAGGTTTTGGGACGTCATGAGAAGAATGGATATCAAAGGAAAAGATACCCTAATCTTCCAATGAACTACCGATTCCTGAAGATCGATGACCCCAATCCGTACTACTACTCAGTTCCTGTAGCTGAATGCAACAACATCTTATTCTCCTCGAATTAATGTATTAACTTGTTCCATCGGCCCAAGAAATAATTATACCATGAAAGGGCTATGCTGATATGAATGGAATAAAACTTTTTCCCGATTGTCTTGACTGTGAATATTGATAAAAGTAGTAAAGTGAATTGGTCACTTGGCTGAAGGAATACGTGGACGTAGTTCTGAAGAGTTAACAGAACTCCCGCTTTAAAGAGAAGTAGATCATGAGATCAAGCTAGTAATAGGAGCTGCGCCAATTGCGAAGAGACCCTATAGAATGTCTATATCGGAAGCAATTGAGTTGAAGGAACAACTCAAGCAACTACTAGATTAGGGCTACATCCGTCCTAGCAGTTCACCATGGGAAGCACCAATACTGATCCAGAAAAAAGAAGATGGAACACTTCGGCTATGTATTGATTACCGTGGGTTGAATCAATCAACAGTCAAGAACAAGTATCCTATTCCTAGAATAGATGAGCTTCTTGATCGCCTTCAAGGTGCAAAGATCTTCTCCAAAATTGATCTCAGGTCAGGTTACTATCAAATCAGGATCAAGGATGAGGATATTCCAAAAAAAAAAAAAAAAAAAACGGCCTTCAATACAAGATATGGGCACTTTGAACTCTTGGTTATGTCATTCGGGCTTACAAATGCACCTGCCACCTTCAATAGATTAATGCAGGATATTTTTAGACCATATCTTGATGACTTCGTGCTTGTCTTCTTCGATGACATTTTAGTCTATTCTAAACAGGAAGAAGATCATGAACCACAACTACGGATTGTGTTGGAGACAATGAGGTCTCATAAGCTGTATGCAAAAATGAAGAAGTGTGCATTCTTCAAACGTCAGATTGAATATCTAGGATTCATAGTATCATCAGGAGGAATATCAGTAGATCCAGCCAAAGTCAGAGATGTGCTTGAATGGCCAATACCAGTATCTGTCAAAGAGATACGTAGTTTTCTTGGCTTGACAGGATGGTATAGGATCTTTATCAAAAACTATGCTTTGATTGCAGCACCTCTTACCGACTTATTAAAGAAGCAGACTTCTATTACATGGTCAACTCCCGAACAAAATAGCTTCGACCAATTGAAGCAATGTTTGGTATCAGCACCTATTCTGAAACTTCCTGATCTCAATAAGGAGTTCGAGGTAGTAACTGATGCCAGCATTCTTGCCTTGGGGTGTGTTCTTATGTAGGAAGGTCATCCAGTAGCATATTCTTCAAGGAAATTGAAGAGTCACGAAAAGAATTATGCCACTCATGATCTGGAGTTATTAGCTGTCATCCATGCTCTAAAGCTTTGGAGACACTATCTGTTGGGAAACAAGTTCACTCTAGTAACCGATCATAAGAGCCTCAAATGGATTTTTACCCAGAACGAGCTCAACATGAGGCAACGTCGATGGATTGAAATATTGGAGGAATATGATTTTGAAATCAAGTATCGACCAGGGAAAGAGAATGTAGTTGCCGATGCACTCAGTCGCAAGGCATTCCTAAACTCCCTAATCTTGCAGAATCCATCAACGGCCAGATCTCTGGCTACAAAGGTATCTATGCCAAGCAACTCTATACTCGAATTGGCTAGAGAGGAAGCATGCCATGACTTGGCCTACCAAGCAATGATAAAAGAAATATCTACCAAGGTTCAGAATTTGAAGTTACAAGCCAAGTATCATGAATTTTCTGTTGACAATGGACTTATTTACTATAGAACAAGGCTATGTATACCAGCAAGCCAGTCACTTAAGCAGAAGATATTGTGGGAAGCTCATGACTCCCCTTTCGCAGGACATCCAGGCTATGCAAAAACTCTTAATGCAGTCAGGAAGAGCTATTATTGGGAGAGGCTCAAAGGTGACGTCCTCAAATATGTCACCGAATGTTTGTCTTGCCAACGTATCAAGGCTGAACATGTCATGATGCCAGGGAAATTACAACCACTTGACATTCCCCAAATGAAATGGGAATTCATCAGTATGGATTTTGTGGTGGGCTTACCCCAAGTCCAAGGAGGATACAACTCCATTATGGTTGTAGTTGACATGCTTACTAAGGTTGCACACCTGATTCCAGTAAAGACAAACTATAAAGCCTCTGACATTGCTAGAGTGTTTATCAAAGAAATATTCAAGCTACATGGGTTACCTAGAAGGATCATTAGCGATCGAGATTCTCTTTTCACTTCACACTTCTGGAGAGCTATCTTTGAAGCTATTGGAACCCAACTCTGTTTTAGCACTGCCTACCATCCCCAAACAGATGGACAAACAGAGCGAGTAAATCAAATCATTGAGGATATGCTTAGGGCTTACTGTTGTCGAGAGCCAAAAAAATGGATTCAATACTTGCCGTTAGTAGAATTTGCTTACAATGCTTCTTACCAGCAGAGCATTCAAATGACCCCTTTTCAGGCATTGTATGGTCATGATTGTCGAAGTCCCCTAAATTTTTCGGATCCTACCCTAAGAGTGGAAGCTTCAAGACAAATGTTGGAGGACATGGATGACCAAATAAAGTCAATAAGACAAGACATACAAGTAGCCAAAGATAGACAAAAGGCATATGCAGATTTGAAACGCCAAGAGAGGGTCTTCGGAGAAGGGGACATGGTTTTCATACGGGTACGCCCCAAGAGAAGCTCTTTATCTCTAGGTGAATGCAAGAAGCTAAGTCCAAGGTATTGTGGTCCGTATAAAATCCTCAAATGCCTAGGACCCAATGCTTATAAATTGCAACTTCTTGATAACCTAAAAGTTCACAATGTATTCCATATTAGTCTCTTAAAAAAGTATGTACCCAACCCAAATCATGTACTTGATGACCAACAAATTGTAATGCCTAGTCAAGGAGTCCTTGAACTAAGACCAGAAAAGATTTTAGATGTCAAGGAGAGACAGTTGAGATCTAGAACCTTGAGAGAATGCCTCGTCCAGTGGAAAGATTATCCCAAAGAGGATGCTACCTGGATGGATGAAAGCTCTCTCAATCTTCGATATCCCCAGTTTATCTCGAGATGAGGACATCTCGATTCTTCTAAGGGGGAGAGAATGTAATATTTCCGCACACTGCGTACCGTAAATATTGACTTCCCGCACGTCGTGTAAATCTCGTGCAAAGATTATCACTAATGCCAGCAGCTAATCTATAACCACACGCGGGAAATGGAGACACTCCACCTCAGGAAAATAAGGCCGGGGATTCAAACCTGCATAGCCGCGGGAAAACAGCCTCTTGGGAAGAGGTCAAGAGGATAAGGTAATTGCAAATTTTTTTAGTATCTTCCCCAGCCGATGTGTGGCTGGGGGAAAGGGATGGGCTAGTAAGGGCAGCATGAGGAGGTGGAGGGAGAGAGCCATGCAACGGGCCACGTGGGGAGGTCCCCTCTCCCCCCCTTGGACTATAAGAACCCCCTCTTGGGGGGGGGGGAAGGGAAGGAGGAGATGGCGGCAGAAGACCGACGTGCTGGAGGATGGCCGGACGTGAAGGGAGGTGCCGGACGTGAAGGGAGAGGGGTGTCGGACGTGCTGGACGAGCTGGGGGAGGTCGCCGTGGTGGACGGGCTGTGAGAAGGGGGAAGGTCGCCGTGTTGAGGAAGGGCACCGTGGAGAAGAGGACGCCGTGCAGAGGGAGCCGCCGTGCAGTCCGCCCAGTCCGCTAGCCGCCACCGCCGCCCGCCTGACTGCCACAGACCGCCGCCGCCTGGATCACGACCCCCCTCCCCCCCCCCCCCCCCCCCCTCGACGTGGCCACGTGCTGACAGAAGCTTCTCTAGGAAGCTTCTAAGGGGGCTTCCTTAAGCCCCCTTCCCACTACATTTCCCCCCATAGGTCTATCCACACCCCCCGGGACTTTGAAGAATAAGAGAGGAAGCCCATAAAGGCCCTTCCCACTAATCACCTACAAGGCCGGTCCTAGGATTTTAGGGAAGGAGAAGAAGAACTCTAAAGCCTCCATTCTTGCAAGGCCAATTTGCAAGAGCCCTTTCCGCGAACATCCTCGTAAGGCCCCAATTGTTGAAACTCCGTTTATAAAATCCCCGTTTCCAAGAATTTTATAGGAGCCCCATTTCCACAAACCAAGCTCCAACCCCGCAAGGCCTTCCATAAGGCCAAATTCCGCAAGCCGGTATTCTCAAGGATCCACATTTCGGAAGGGATCTCCTGCGTACCAGGGAGAAAAGGCCAAGATCTTGAGACTGCATACCAAGGCGAGTATATCTATAGGCCGCGAAGGCAATCCGGAAGCCAAAATCACGCCTACAATGGGCCCTAAAAAGTCACAAGACGCGCCTGCGGGAGGATCTTCTCCTAGTATTTACGTGGATATTTCACGGAGCCCACAAGTCCAGGTTTGATCTATTTGGATTCCACACAGAAGTATTGAGTTAATCACGATAAACTTCATGAATTAGGAAGCACTCATGCATGTTCGAGTTCAACTAGTCAAGTTAAATGTAATTGGAAAATGGATTGGCTATTTGAACATTCATTAGAAATAGCTTAAGATATGAAAAATTGATCATTGGTACGTTCAAAGGAATGAATGAAAAGAGCATAAGGTGTCTATGCATTTGTAGAACCTTATCAGCAAGATTCCTTTTATGTATTCAAAAGTGACGAGCCTAGGACAACTGTTGCCTCATTACAAGGTTGAAATTATTGAGGTACACCTTTTTACTAGGTATGGAAAGATTAATGGCATGTCCCATTTTTAGATAAATCTTCCTTGTAATGATTCATGAGGAAAAGTTAACACCCATAAGATGTCATTCGAAAAGGAATAGAAGGGCACGAAAATGATCTATGGACTTGCAAGTGGCATGATTATTTGATGTAAGTCCTAGTAGGACCTAGGAAAGTTAGTGTCCAGATTATCAGGCATTTTTACCTTACCAAGGAAAGATAGGGTTATTGTGAACCATGTGATGCGTAGAAGCAGTAAATCGCATGTTTACGCGTATTGGTAACTATTGTTCTCCATTAGATTTAGTTTATTACCTTTAGAAGGTTCATCCTTGTCGCAATACAAGTATATTGAGTTGTCTAAGTAACCTAAAACACAAGGGATTCATATGGGCATGGCTCAGTCGATATGATAGGTATCCCAAGTGCCAAGTGCAATAAGAATTCGACCTAGTTTTACACTTGTTGCCAAGTCTAAACACGCAAACCCAAAGATCTTACACACGTTCACGAAATGTCGAATCAATTGGATGTTCATGCATAAAATGATCTAAGGTTTTATCCTAAGGATCATTCGTTCTAATGATGAAACTCCGACGGAGTTGCAAATTTCTAGGACCATGGGCCAACATAATTAGGAATGGGTTGGAGGATACCCTAAACCGTGCTACTCGGCTAGAGGTAATTCCGTGGCCGGGGACGCCATTCAATGGGTGGAATGATCCCGTGGAATGATGCAACACATGTGGAAAAAGGTTGCAACGTCGTATAGACTTGAGATTTGTCCACAAGAGAGTTTTGTCATCTCTCGAAATGAGGTTGGCAAGTTATTGAAAGAATTTAACTTACAAGAGGATGAGTAATCATCCTGTTACTCACTTTTCTTGGGGGATAATTGCCAAGGAAAAGGAAAGTTAGGTATTTGTCTTGAAGCAAATGACCAGACAATAAACTAAAGCGACATGGTCGCTGGAATCTACCACAACAAAACCTAAAGTATTGGTAGGGTATGACCCTAACCCAAGAATGATAGGAATCTTGCCAAGTTGCAATTGATTCCGGATCGAATGCGGGTTGCATTCGGAGAAAAGGAGTCACTCCTTAACAGTTTGCCAGCTAAACGATCACTGGAAATTGATTGTGCTTGTAACAGTTTAGAAAGCACTATTTGCATTGTTTGCTCAATGAACTAAATGATGAGAATATATCTAAATACTTCAGGTTGAAGGCCTGAAGGGAGAGGCAGCTTCAGTTACCCCCGACTGCCTGCCTGACCCTAACCAAGGGGGTTGTTAGCCGCGCCGGGAACGTGGACCGAACCCGCCGCGAGAGGTCTCTCCGTTGAGTTCTACTTGGAGCAGGAGGACGCTTGGGTGCCAGGGGGGACTCTGGCCGTAAATCCCTCGCCTTCCGGGCCCTGCACAAGAGGCTAACGTGACTCGGGATTGGATCTCGAGGCCTGCATACTAGTCTACGGGCGGAAACTTGGATTAGTGATCCCTGGTGGATTACTGGATAGCCTTCGAGCGGATTATGAATACGCCTACGGGCGGGAACTCCTTGTATTTCAAAGATAAAAGGATAAAATGATAATAAAGAAGTTGTTTGGCATTGTTTTCTTTATGTCCTGTGATAAGATTACGTGAAGGAACCAGTGCATAACAGGGTTAATCAAAGAAGCTGTTTGTATATGTCAAACTAATGTGGTAGGTAATTACATAACTAAAACAAACCGAGGAAAGTGCGGAGGATGGACCATGGGTCCGTCCTATGGATGGGTGGTCCCGGTTAGACGGGAACTTTTCTCAAAGTCTTCGACGAACAGAGGATGATCGTCATCTCCGAAACAAGTAACGAGAACGATGACTTAGAATTAACTATTACCCGATTCACGCTGTTTTAGGGGAACGGAATGGGACTATGCCTTATGGCAGAGAGGTCAAGCCTTGCATCCCTCTCATTTCCCATTCTCCTTGAACCAAGTGCAGCGTGAATCCGCTTCGGACCTGGCGTTTCTACGTAAAGTAGTTCGCTCGGGTCTGACGCTAGTTGTTGCTAGCTAACGACCAAACAGGAAAACCCAAATTCAGGTCGATCCTAAGTGGGAACGGCCAGGATACTTCCGCTACGTGGCAGACGCGGGAAGACCTAGATCGCAAGTCCCGTAACATTCCATGGGAGTGCCGGGCGGAGCCTTCTAGACATCCTTCCCGATGGACTGCTAAGATGTGTCCGGGATGATTCTAGTGGACACGTTACACAATGAATCATCATGGAAAGTGCAAAGCATGAAATGATTCTTACAATGCATAAATCTAGGAAATTATTGTTTGTCAACTGCATAAATTATCAAGGAAAAGGTTGCTTCTTAACATGAATTTTATTCACAAGATTATAAGAAGATCAGTTGGAATTAACCTAACCTATGCCTGACCTCAAATCGATAATTTAGGGTTGAAAAATCAATTTATGCATAGACCACAAGTCATGTAGAAATGATCCCGTAATTATTTTCTAGAGTTAAACAAATTGGCATAAATCTAAAACACCTAAACCGCGGAGTACTCGTTTGGAATGAGTTAAATTCCAAGAAACGCCTATACCTTAAATACTTTCCCACATTCACTGAATGTGGGGACAGTGAATTGTAATCGTAAAGTGATCTAGGGTTTGTCCCTAAGAATCTTATAAGATGAAACTTGGAAACCCTAGGCCCAACGACGTCAGCCTAGTAGCCTAAAACAGATTGTTTCGTGACTCCATTGTCTCATAGTTCGATGCAGCACTTGCGCAACAAGTGCGGAGTCATATGATCTTGTGATTGGATCACAAGGGAATGGCCAAGTTCTCGCAGTGAAGTTGGCATGTCCTTACGCAAGTTATCTTGCAAGAGGATGAATAATCATCCTAATTTAGTGGTCTTTCTTGAGTAAAGAGGATTGATTGGAAACTAAAGACCAGCCGATAAATTGAAGTAACCAATGAACTTAAGGTTTGACCAAGTTGGTTTAATAGGGTACACCCTAACCCAGGATATAGGGGATCTTGCCAAGTTGCAAGACATCCCGGACCGAGTGCTGGATGCATTCGAAAGAAAGGATTCATTCCTTAGCAGTTTGGCAACAAAAACGATCAATGGAAATGTTTTTGCTTGCTATAGATTTTAGAGCACTGTTTGCCTTTGTTTGATCAATCAATTAAAACATAAATGGATATCTATACTTCAGCTTGAAATCTTGAAGGGAGAGGCAGCTTCAGTTACCCCCGACTGCCTACCTGACCCTAACCAAGGGGGTTGTTAACTGCACCGGGTAAGTGGACCGAACTCGCCGCGAGAGGTCTCTCTGTTGAGCGCTACTTGGAACAGGAGGATGCTTGGGTGCCAAAGGGGGCTCTGGCCGTAAATCCCTCGCCTTCTTGGCCCTGCACAAGAGGCTAACGTGACTCGAGATTGGATCTCGAGGCCCACATACTAGTTTACGGGTGAAAACTTGGATTAGTGATCCTTGTGGATCGCTGGATGGCCTTCGGGCGGATTGTGGATAACCCTAATTCAGGTCGATCCTAAGTGGGAACGGCTGGAATAATTCCACTATGTGGCAGATGCGGAGAGCCCTAGATCGCAAACCCCATAACATTCCATGGGAGTACCGGATGGAGTTTTCTATAGACACCCTTTTCGATGGACTACTAAGACATTTCCTGAAGATACAAGTGGACACGTTACAGTTTGCATCAGAGACGACCAACAACGGAATTTTTTTTATGAAATCTTAATAAGTTGAAGTAAAACAAATGTTGTTGTTCCAAACATTTCCTTACTTCCAATGCTGTCTTGCAGAATTACGAAGCATGGAACAAATTCTTAGTATTTCAAATCATGTTTATGACTGCAATGCATTCTCTGCATTATCGAAAAAGGGTTGAGATGATGAACATCCTAGAACAAATCTATAATCCATCACCCTTGTACATGGAAAGAAGATGGACGGGTGCCTCAGGAATCTACTATATAGCCGCCCACCGGTTTGCTTACCTACAAACCAACCTAAAGAGGATCAAGTGGTTGGAAGACCTGAAAGTCGTGAAGCTGTTCATTTTTGTGGAATCTCACGTAAACTCCGAGGTCGGAGGGTTGAGATGAACTCATATGTATATGAGGAAGTAACCCGTGTAATCCCCACCGATAGAATTAAAGTGTTGGGCCGCCATGAAAAGAATGGGTTCCAAAGAAAAGGATACCCTGAACTTCCAATGTTTTACTGATTCCTGAAGATCCATGACTCGAAACCATACTATTATACAGTTCCTGTAGATAAATGTAATACAATGTTGTTCTCCCCAAACTAAATGTAATAGTTGGTTTATCATCTCAAGAAATGTTGTATTCCAAAAGGGCTATGCCCATATAAATATGAATAAGACTTCCTTTTATCAATGTCTGATTGTGCATGAGAATTGATAAAAAGTTAAGTAGCTACATTGCTTACGTAATAGCAGAATTGAAGATATAATCAATAACGATTATCGTATAATAACGTTAAGAAATCTTTATCCAAGCACAACCCCTGGTACAGGTTTCTAGTTCGCCTCCTACATCAAGTACTGCTATAATCCGGGAGAAGAAGTTTCTTCTCAAGCAAATCAAGCTGCCCGAGTTTGACAGGAGAGGTAGGTCCGTTCAAGATGATGCTGAAATTCGGATTGAATCCATGGAGGATTACTTCGAAGCAGCCGGTACTGTACCCGCCAATTAGGCTATGCTCGCCAAGCTAAAGCTCACTGGTGAAGCTAGGCTTTGGTAAAAGCAATGGTGTAGGGATCAAGGGATCGCAGAGGGATCAATACATGGGAGAAGCTGAAGAAAGCCGTGCAGGGAAGATACTTGCCACTTGCATATCGCACGCAGAAAATGAATGAGTTCTACGAGCTAAAACAGCTGGGGCTTACTCTTGACGCATACTACTCTAAATTCGTCTCACTTTTAAAGTATGCACCGTAGATGGACATGACACAGCAGGTGTCCAAATTTTGTGCAGGTTTAAATCCACCAGTAAATACCCGTCTCAAATCTATGCGTCCATCAGATCTTTAGGATGCACTCATTCGAGCGGCACCTATAATTCAAGAGGTGCAGTCTAGACCAAGGGGTAACAAAGCTTGGTCTTATAATAACCCGAACAGAGGAGCATTCATGCCTCAAATAAAGAGAGTTCAAGGTCATAATCAGGGACAAAGAAAGAAAGCAAGGACTAACAACGTCAACAACTTTGTTCCTACTCAAGGCAATGGTCGAAACCTTCATTGTTTCCACTGCAATGAGCTCGGTCACTTCAAGAGGCAATGTCCCAAGCTTGGTGGAGGACATTGCCAAGCACAAGGAACGGGTCGTGGTCAAGGAGCCGCTACCCAAGGCAGAGGGAGAACCGCCTGCATTGCCAATAGGCAAATGTGTGAAGAAGAAGAAGAAGAAGATCCGACCATGGAAGCAAAGTTTGAAAGGGTGACAGTCCATGCCGCTCTACACAAGAAAGGGCCGAATCGCCAATTCTCGGTGATTCAGACATCGTCGAACTATCAAGGAAAAAATTTCAAGACCTTGATTGATTGTGGCAATATACATTCCTTTATCTCACCAGCATGTGCAAAAAGATTAGGAATAGCCACAGTAGAAGCACCTACCTTGCTTATGGAATTGGCAAATGGTTGTGAGGTTACTTGTACCATGCAAATTGCTAAGGTGGAATTCTTTCTTGGAGAAAAGAAGACTTCGGTCAAATTCAGAGTCATGAATTTAGGTATCCACGAGTGTCTACTCGGAATGGATTGGCTTAAGCCTAATGACCCACATTCATTGTGGAAAGGGTCAAGTTTCCTTTCGAAACTCTGAAAGGGAATTAGTCACAACTCAAGGCGAGGCTGGAGTGCCAAAAATTCAATTGGCCAAAGTATCTCGGATCATAAAAGAAGTCAAAAAAGGATTACCTGTCTACTTGATCAAACTCAACAAGTTAGATCAGAAGCAAGAGTCTAATGAAGGACCTTCTTGGCTAAAGGAATACGCGGACGTATTCCCTGAAGAGTTTACAGAACTCCCGCCTCAAAGAGAAGTGGATCATGAGATTAAGTTAATACCAGGAGCTACGCCAATTGCAAAGAGACCTTATAGAATGTCCATACTAGAAGAAATTGAGCTAAAGGAACAACTCAAGCAATTGCTAGAACAAGGCTATATCCGTCCTAGCAGTTCACCGTGGGGAGCTCTAGTACTATTCCAGAAAAAGAAAGATGGGACACTTCGACTATGTATTGATTACCGAGGATTGAATCAATCAACGGCCAAGAACAAGTACCATATTCCTAGAATAAATGAGCTTCTTGATCATCTTCAAGGTGCAAAGATCTTCTCCAAGATTGATCTCAGGCCAGGTTACTATCAAATAAGGATCAAGGAAGAAGATATCCCAAAGACAGCCTTTAATACAAGATATGGCCACTTTGAGTTCCTAGTTATGTCATTCGGGCTTACGAATGCATGTGCCACCTTCAACAAGTTAATGCAGGATATCTTTGGGCCATATCTTGATGATTTCGTGCTTTTCTTGTTCGATGATACTTTAGTCTATTCTAAACATGAAGAAGATCACGAACCCCAACTTTGGATTGTCCTTGAGACAATGAGGTCGCATAAACTGTATGCTAAGATGAAGAAGTGTGCATTCTTCAAACGTCAGATTGAATATCTAGGATTCATAGTATCAGCAGAAGGAATCTCAGTGGACCCAGCTAAGGTCAGAGATGTGCTAGAATGGCCAATACCAATATCTGTCAAAGAGATACACAGCTTTCTTGGATTGACAGGATGGTATAGGGTCTTAATCAAAAACTATGCTTTGATTGCAGTACCTCTGACAAACTTACTGAAGAAGCAAACTTCCATTTCATGGTCAACTCCCGAACAAAATAGCTTCGACAGATTGAAGCAAAGTTTGGTATGAGCACCTATCCTAAAACTTCTAGACCTCAATAAAGAGTTCGAGGTAGTAACTGATGCTAGCATACTTGCCTTGGGGTGTGTACTTATGCAGGAAGGTCATCCAGTAGCATACTCTTCAAGGAAATTGAAGAGTCATGAAAAGAATTATGCTACACATGATCTAGAATTGCTAGCTGTCATCCACGCTCTAAAGCTTTGGAGACACTACATGTTGGGTAACAAGTTTACTCTAGTAACTGACCATAAGAGTCTCAAGTGGATCTTTACCCAGAATGAGCTCAACATGAGGCAACGTCGGTGGATTGAAGTGTTGGAGGAGTATGACTTTGAAATTAAGTACCGACCAGAAAAAGAGAATGTAGCTGCCGATGCATTTAGTCGCAAGGAATTCCTTAATTCTCTAATCTTGCAGAATCCATCAACAGCCAGATCTCTAGCTACAAAAGTATCTATGCCAAACAACCCTATACTTGAGATAGCTAGAGAGGATGCATGCCATGATCCAGCCTATCAAAAGATGCTAAAGAAAATCTCCATCATGGAACATAATCAAAAGCTGTAGGCTAAGTATCATGAATTCTCCATTAATAATGGACTTGTCTACTATAGAACAAGGTTGTGTGTAGCAGCAAGTCAGTCACTTAAGTAGAAGATACTATGGGAAGATCATGATTCCCCTTTTTCAGGACATCCTGGCTATGCCAAGACTCTTAATGCAGTTAGGAAGAGCTACCATTGGGAGAGGCTCAAAGGTGACGTTCTCAAATATGTCACCGAGTGTTTGTCTTGTCAACATATCAAAGCCGAACATGTCATGATGCCAGGGAAGCTGCAATTGCTTGGCATTCCCCAAATGAAATGGGAATTCATTAGTATGGATTTTGTTGTAGGCCTACCCCAAGTCCAGGAATGATAGAACTCCATCATGGTTGTGGTTGACATGCTTACTAAGGTTGCACACCTTATTCTAGTAAAGACAAACTATAAAGCCTCAGACATTGCAAGATTGTTTATCAAGGAAATATTCAAGCTACATGGTTTACCCAGAAGAATCATTAGTGATCGTGATTCTCTCTTCACGTCACACTTCTGGAGAGCTATCTTTGAAGCTATTGGGACTCAACTCTATTTTAGCACCGCTTACCATCCCCAAATGGATGGCCAAACAGAGTGAGTAAATCAAGTCATGGAGGATATGCTTAGGGCATACTAATGTCGTGAGCCGAAGAGGTGGATTCAACTCTTGCCTTTGGTCAAATTTTCCTACAATGCTTCTTACCAACAAAGCATTCAGATGACCCCTTTCCAAGCATTGTATGGTCATGACTGTCGAAGTCCCCTAAACTTCTCAGATCCAACCTTAAGGGTTGAAGCTTCAAGGTAGATGTTGGAAGAGATGGATGACCAAATAAATTCAATAAGACAAGACATCCAAGCTGCCAAGGATAGACAGAAGGCATACACAGATTTGAAGCATCAAGATAGAATCTTTGAAGAAGGAGACATGGTCTTCATTCGCATACGCCCTAAGAAGAGTTCCCTATTCTTATGTGATTGCAAGAAGCTAAGTCCAAGGTATTGTGGGCCATACAAGATCCTCAAATGCCTAGGACCTAATGCCTATAAACTGCAACTCCCTGAGAACCTAAAGGTTCACAATGTATTCCATATCAACCTATTGAAGAAATATGTACCTAATCCTAACCATGTATATGACGGCCAACAAGTTGTAATGCCTAGTCAAGGAGTCCTTGAACTAAGGCCTGACAGGATCTTAGACGTTAGGGAAAGACAATTAAGATCCAGAACCCTGAGAGAATGCCTCATCCAGTGGAAGGATTATCCCGAAGAGGATGCCACTTGGGTAGATGAAGGCACTCTCAACCATCAATATCCCTAGTTTATCTCGAGATGAGGACATCTCGATTCCTCTAAGGGGGAGAGAATGTAACAATTCTGAACGAATAAACCCTTTTAATAAAATAAAAGCAATTTTTTTAAAAATCCCCTCCTTCTCCCCCAGCCGACATTGCACTGGAGGGGAAGGAGGGAAGCCACGGAATGCAGCACGCTGGCGCCCATGTAGGTGTTGGGGCCATGCATGTTGCTGTGTAAGAGAGGGAGGATCCTCCCTCCCCTCCTATTTAAACTAGGCCATGAAGGGACGAAGGGACGGAGGAGGGACAGAAGACGAAGGGAGTGCTGCCACCACACTGAGCCATCGACGTGAGAGAGAGAGAGAGGGCTTGAGTGAACTGCCGCTGCCGCCTCTACACGGACGAGAGCTGTGAAACCGCCGCTGCCGCCTGAAGTCGCCGTCGAACGGCTAGATACCCCCTGCCCATGTGTCTACAGAAGCTCTAAAGCTTCTAAGTGGCTCTTAAGACCCCTTTCCTGTGGGATTACTATCTCCCCCCCCCCCCCCCCCCCCCCCGTGTCGTAAAAACCTTCCAAGGGCCCCTTCTTGTGCCTCTTGAAACTTTCCCCCCCGCCCCGATTTTAACCCCCTATAAGCCCCCTTTCTCTTGGGCCTTAGAACCCACCCCCCTCCGTGTTTTATAAACCCTTAAGCCCCTTTTTTCGAGGATATTGGAATCACCCCCCCTGCGTGTTTAATTTCCCTTAGCCCCCTTCTTATGGGTTTTAGGTTTACCCCTCCTCCTCCCGAGTTTGTCTTTAAAGGCCCTTAGGCCTTTCCCTCATTCCAAAAGATATAGCTTTAATGGCTACTTTTTTTTTTCTTTTCTTCTTTCTTTCCTTGAAGTTCTCCCTTAAGATTCTATAGGGCCCATTTTCCCCAAGAGAATTTTACCTTAGTCCTTCCCTTGGCCCATGCAAGAATACCCCTTGCAACTCTCCCGCACCTTGTTTCTTTTCCACACCTTTCTATTCCCCGTTTGTGCGAGTTTACAAAGGCCATTAAGCCTTCCCCATGACTTCAATGGGTCTTAGTCGTGAGAAATTTTGAAGCACCCCCTTCCGAAATCCCTACTTCAAGGAGGGAGCCTTCTAAAACTACTTTTGACGGACGGTGTAAGGGAGCGATGGTGGAATTCCAAAGAGAAGTTGTAAAGCTGTTTCCACGTCTGAAAGACTACAATTGCGATGTCTCCTAAGAAAGTCCAAGGTGCAGCCGCGGGAGGGTCGTCTCCCAGCATCCACATGGATATCTCACCCCAAGCCCAGGTTTTCCTTCCTAATTTTTATTTGATATTGTTATAATTCAATCATGCGAGGTTAATTGTTAGAAATAGGATATAGTTTTTGTCCTAAATGCTCACAATGAAGAAACTTAGTCGTTAATACTTTCAATAGAATATTCAAAAAACAAAGGAAGCATAAATGCATTTCTAGCAAATAGCTTTATGCATTGAAATGAATTATAAACTAGATTATTTCCCATTAAAATAGTATACTTCATTTAAGCCTAGAAGTATAAACTGCATATCGCACTATTACCCCATATCCTCTTCGCAATGAATCATCATGGAAAGTGCAAAGCATGAAATGATTCTTACAATGCATAAATCTAGAAAATTATCTTTTGTCAACTGCATAAATTATCAAGGAAAAGTTTGCTTGTTAGCATGAATTTTATTCGTAAGATTATAAGAAGATTAGTTGGAATTAACCTAACCTATGCCTGACCTCAAATCGATAATTTAGGGTTGAAAAATCAATTTATGCATAGACCACAAGTCATGTAGAAATGATCCCGTAATTATTTTCTAGAGTTAAACAAATTGGCATAAACCTAAAACACCTAAACCGCGGAGTACTCATTTGGAATGAGTTAAATTCCAAGAAATGCCTATACCTTAAATACTTGCCCACATTCACTGAATGTAGGGACAGTGAATTGTAATCGTAATGATGCCAGGAGGCATATTTCACGGTGTATTCCGTACCACAGTGGATTCCGTGAGGTTTTACGGTGGATTCCGTAAACTTTGATGACCGGGGCTCATACACAAAGTGGATTCTTTGTGCGAGAAGTTGATGGGGACGCCTATCCTTTTCGGGCGTTTCATTAATTTAGTGTGTACATGGGTGATTCCATAGTGGGTGATTCCACAAAATGCATATTAAATTAATAAATGTTTATGAGTTTAGAGTGCGCACTCGTAATAAATTAAGGTTAGGATTGATTTCTAACCAGTTGATTTATTTATGTAGCTGAAGACTGCTAGGCATTCACTTTTGTCGGTTTAATTGTATTATTTTACTAACGATTGTGAATGCTTCAGTTGATGTGTAGAGATAGCAGCAGTGGCGGGGAAAGCATTGGAGGATAGCGAGTATTCGATTTATTACTTATATTTTGATGGATGGTGCCTATATTTTATCACGCCTATTTATTGAGGCGTTGGATATTTATTTATTATTTTGTATGCGCATGGGTGTACGATTATGTTATTTGTACTTGGACATTGTATTGGGCATGCTAGACTCTTTGGGCACCGTCCGTTAGCTTTATTCCTATTTTGTGCTAAAGCAAACTCAAAAGCTAAAAGCTTGCTATTTTGTAATTTAGGCTATTATTTGAGCTTGAAGATGATTAATACATAAAATACATGCTTTGTGGAGCGCTCACACAAGGCATGGGGGGAGATTGCACCCAATTGGTCTCTTGTTCATGTCGTTCATGCTTTTTACATTGAATTTTGTGCAAAAAGTAGAGTTCTATTGTTCTTGGGGACCTTCCGGCATTCACTATGCGAGCATACAGCGTCCGATCTGTGCACCAGTGGTATCAGAGCGAAGCTAAGATCAAAAGCTTCCAATCGCTACCCATCTTGTGCGAAGGCGGAGCTCCTGGAACGATCGAGCTCTACGATCAATCTCGTCATGAACGGTCGATACGGGTGGATTCCTGGCGATCAAGAACCTCTGTTTCCATCATCAGATTGCGAAGGACCGGCCTGCAGCAGCGGAGGACCACTCCTACATCCTCTTCTTCAAGTCGTGGAGTTGCAGAGATAAGTTTCAATCTTGATATCTTTAAAGCTTTAAAATTTAAAGCTTAGAAAGCTTAAGAGAAGCTTAAAGCTTCAAAAACCTCATCGCGAGGTATTTGGACATGTTCGAAATTTGTGCCGCGTTGCAAAAAACGGCCCCCCCCCCCACGATTCGACGTTTTGCTGCTTTGCCTTTAGTAAGGCTAATACACTAAGTCACCTAAGCTCTAATCACATTAGTCCCCTCAATTCTGCAAGTCACACACAACCAATCAAATTCTGCAAGTCTATCAAGTCGAAGTTCTGCAAATTACATAAAGCAACCAAGTTTTGCAAGTCTACAAACTCTGCAAGTCACATAAGTCTGCAACTCTGCAAGTCAGACAAGTCACCTGAAGTCAAAACTGACTTTTGCTCAAAACTCATAGAAGGGATGTTCCTGCGCAGAAACTCCGAACTGCAAAGTTGTTCATTGGAAGATACTCTACGCATACGCAGGTTTGCTGAAGCACTTTTGGCATACGAAGAAGGATAAAATGCAGATTTCTCAGAAATTACAAATCCTGCAATAGTCGAAGACGAAGATTGTGAAAGCCACACCCAAAAATATAAGCCTTGTATTCCCGAACTTGAGCTACGCTCATCCCGCTAACTTGATTTTGAGAGTGAGAGAGGTCTTTTGAGTTTTACAGGATGACAGAACCACATATGGATGATTTAATGGCTGAAGGCGACCTACCTGAACCTACGATGGAGCAAAAGCTGGATTTAATTATGATGCAATTGGATGAAGAACGACGAGCTAGGCAAGCATTGCAAGTTCAATTGGCAAATTTACAAAGATCGACTACTGACAAAGAGGAACCTCAATCTGAAGATCTTATTCGACGTACCATTGACGCGACTCTCGAAGCTCAAACCATTCGCAAGGAATCAAAGATAAGTAAAAGAAATTTCAAATTCCATACTTTCAATGGCACTTGAGAGGGAAAAACTGTTCTTGCATTCATTAGTCAGTTTGACGACTACTTTCATGAGGAAACTATGTAGAAAAAGATAAAATCAAGTGTGTCACTAATCATTTAGTGGATAGAGCATCTCTTTGGTGGACTGTGGTTCGTAAGAGTATAGATTGTCCCACTACCTGGGAGAATTTCAAGAAGAAGTTTATGCAAAATTTCCTTCCTCCACAATTTCATGAAAAAGCTATAAAGCAATGGGATCTTCTTCAGCAACGGGATCGTGAGCCTATTCCTTAGTACACTGAATGCTTTTGGAATGCACTACTCCAGTTACGCATGCTTGAAGACGTACTTGAAGCGACACACAAGCGCAAGTATATGTCTGGACTCCTTGGGCATTACTACACTGAAGTTAATATGTTCAAGCCTGCAACTCTAGAAGACGCAATTTCATTAGCTCACGACACTGAAGACAAGCTACGAGGTAGAGATAGACGTCCACAGCAGTTCCAAGCCAATGGTGACTATGGATCTAAGCAATTCAACTAAAATTTTAGAAGATTTAATCAAGGTCATTTTCCTTCATCATCTTTCCGTAAGAATTGGGCAAAACCACCTGCTTTACCATCCAATGTCAATCAAAACCCTAAGCCTATTCTACAGCCAAATCCTAATGTACCTAGACTTCCTGCCATTGCAAACAATGTAACCAAAGCCAAGCCTATAGTGTGTTATAAATGCCACCAGCCTGGACATCTAGCAGCAAATTGCCATTCGAAGAAGCCACCTGTCCATATCAACTACCTTGGAGCAATGGAAGAAGACGAATATGAAGAAATGCCTGATTTCACGGAAGATGAAGACGACATTACTACTCCTTCGGATACTTTACCAGGTATGCCAACTCCACATTCTTTATTGACTATGAAATGTTTAGTGCATGGAAAGGAAAAGATTATTTTGCATGATGACGGTAGTACTCATGATTTTATTTCTGCAAAGCTAGTAAAAGAATTGAAGTTATAGACTGTACCTATGCATTATCGCATCAAAACAGCATTCTTAGGCACTAGGTATAATGGTACACAGGAAGTGCATGACTTAGAGATTCAAATTGGTGAGTACATTGAAAGAAGAATTTTTCTAGTTGTCCCATTACAGTCCAGTGACATTATTTTAGGTATGCCTTGGCGTCATTAGCATAATCCAGATATAGATTATTCCACACATTCAATTAATATTAAATTTCAAGGAAAACATATTATATTGTATGGTATACATGCATCTAATGCTTTTCCACTGCTTTCGTATACTCAAGCTAAACATGCATTACGCAAAAGTAGTAAATGCTATCTCATTTGGGTGAATGAACTGCAAGTAAAAGAAAATCATATGCATCCTAGGCATAAAGAATTTCTTGCACATTTTAAAGACTATTTTGTCGAAGATCTACCACCTGGTTTACCTCCTTCACGTCCAGAAGACCATAAAATCGATTTGATTCCTGGTACCCAACCACCTTGTAAAGCACCATATAGGCATAACCAGATAGAGCAAAAAGAAATTCAAAGTCAAGTTGAGGAATTACTAAATAGAGGATTGATTAGACCTAGTAGTTCTCCATTTGGTGCACCTGTTCTGTTAGTAAAGAAGAAGAAAAATACTTATCGTATGTGCATTGACGATCGAGCTTTAAATAAGATCACTGTAAAGAATAGGTATCCAATTCCTAGAGTCGATGATCTTATGGATAAACTGCAAGGATCTGCTATATTTAGTAAAATAGACCTTAAGTCTGGTTATCATTAGGTGAGACTAGATAAGTCTGACATATTCAAGACTGCATTTAGGACACAGTTTGGTCATTATGAATTTTTAGTGATGCCTTTCGGATTGACTAATGCACCTACTACATTTAGTAGAATGATGAACCGTATATTTTTAAAATATCAGTATTGTGTAATTCTCTTCTTTGATGATATTTTGGTGTTTAGTCAAAATGAGAAAGAACATTATGAGCATTTGTCCTTGGTTTTCTAGTTATTAAAAGATAATCAACTATATGCAAAACCGGAAAAGAGTGAATTCTTTAAAACAGAAATTGAGTATTTAGGTCATATTGTATCATCTGATGGAATTAAAGTTGACCTAAGAAAATAGATGCAATATTGAACTGGCCTGTACCTAAAAATGTGCATGAGTTACGATCATTCCTAGGTCTTGCTAGTTTCTATAGGAAGTTTGTGCGTAATTTTTCACTACTTGCTTTGCCTCTGATTAAACTTCTGAAGAAAGGTATTGTTTATCATTGGTCCGATAATCAATAGAAATCTTTTGACTTATTGAAACATGCATTAACCCATGCTCCTGTCCTACAGTTGCCTGATTTTAATAGACCATTCTTTCTAGTAGTGACTGATGTTAGTGGATCAAGAATAGGAGCCGTACTTATGCAGGATAATCATCCTATAGCCTATTCTAGTTGTAAGCTGAAACCCTCTAAACTGAAATATTCCACATATGACAAAGAATTATTAGCTGTTGTACAAGCCTTAAGATAGTGGAAATACTACTTAATGGGTTCAGAATTTATGATAAAGACCGATCAGCAAAGTATTAGACATTTACTTAGCCAACCTCAAATATCTGACCGACATATCAAATGGGCATCCTTTATTCAGAGTTTTCATCCTATCATTCAATATCAACCCGGTAAAGAAAATGTAGTGGCTGATGCATTAAGTAGAAGGCCTGCCATTCATAATATTTGTGTTATATCTTTTGATTCTTTGTTTACTATGAAAGATACTTATCATCAGGATATTACTTTTCATGCTGATTGGAATAAATTAGTTCAAAATAACTTGATTCCTATTGATTCACTATCATATAATGATGGATTTATGTTTTATGAAAAGAGATTATGTGTTACAGTTCCATTTAGATCTTTTGTTTTGAATGAGATTCATTGTCCTCCATATCAAGGTCATAGAGGTATCATATCTACTTTACGTACATTAAATGAAGATTTTTATTGGCCGCATATGGACACTGATGTATCTAACTTTGTTTCTGAATGTTTGATTTGTCAAAGAGTTAAGAGACATCATGGTAAACAGTATGGATTACTTATGCCTTTGTCTATTCCATCAAGACCATGGGACCAAATTTCTATGGATTTTATTACTGGTTTACCTAATACTAAATCTAACCATGATATGATTTGGACAGTAGTAGATAGGTTTAGTAAACAAGCATATTTCATTCCATGTAAGAAAACTTTAACAGCATCACAAGCAACACAATTGTTTTTTAAAACTATTTTCACTAACCATGGATTACCAAAAGTTATTATTTCTAATCGTGATTCTAAATTTTGTAACAACTTTTGGATTACTTTGTTTGCTAACCTTGGCACAAAAATTGATTTCTTATCTACATTTCATCCTGAAACTAATGGACAAACAGAAGCTACTAACAGTACTATACTAGATCTTTTACGTGCTTATACTATTTCTAAACCACAGACATGGGACACACATTTGCATTTATTACAGTTTGTATATAACAATACACCACATACATCTACAAAGAAAGCACCGTTTGAAGTGACTTATGGTTATAGATTGTCTACACCTGTTGCATCTTTGTCAAATAGAATTCAGAGTGCTGATGATATTGCTAGTATGCATAATACTATTTTTGATGAGGTTAAAGCCATGATTGCCAAAGCCCAGCAATTATATACCAAACAAGCCAATAAGAAAAGACAAGCAATGAATTTCAAAGTTGATGACTATGTTTGGTTGAGAATAAAAAAACGTAGACTACAATGTGTACATAGACACCTAGTTGTTAAATTAGAACCTAGATTCTATGGACCATTTAGGATCATTCACAAAATTAATGACAATGCATTCAAGTTAGAATTACCACCTCACTGGAAAATTCACAACACATTTCACATTAGCTTATTATGACCCTTTAGAGGCCAATTACCTGTACATCCTGTTTATGAAAACCCACATTTGTTAGAGGAAGAGACTGAAATACTTGAACCTGAAGCTATCATAGATACTGATTTTATGACCACTAGAACTGGCCGAAGATATTCTAGATATCTAGTTAAATTTAAGAACCATCCTGTAGAAGAAGCACAATGGATGCATGCTAGAGACTTAAATGCTTTTCCCACTCTGTTAGCTCCACATTGAGCTAATAGCAATTGAGGTCAATTGTTATTCCACCTCGAGGGTATGATGCCAGGAGGCATATTTCACGGTGTATTCCATGCCACGGTGGATTCCGTGAGGTTTTACGGTGGATTTCATAAACTTTGATGACCGAGGCTCATACACAAAGTGGATTCTTTGTGTGAGAAGTTGATGGGGGCGCCTATCCTTTTCGGGTGTTTCATTAATTTAGTGTGTATATGGGTGATTCCATAGCGGATGACTCCACAAAATGCATATTAAATTAATAAACGTTTATGAGTTTAGAGTGCGCACTCGTAATAAATTAAGGTTAGGATTGATTTCTAACCAGTTGATTTATTTATGTAGCTGAAGACTGCTAGGTATTCACTTTTGTCGGTTTAATTGTATTATTTTACTAACGATTGTGAATGCTTTAGTTGATGTGTAGAGATGCAGCAGTGGCGGAGGAAAGCATTGTAGGATAGCGAGTATTCGATTTATTACTTATATTTTGATGGACGCATACCTTAGGCATGGCGCCTATATTTTGTTGCGCCTATTTATTGAGGCATTGGATATTTATTTATTATTTTGTATGTCCATGGGTGCACGATTATGTTATTTGTACTTGGACATTATATTGGGCATGCCAGACTCTTTGGGCACCGTCCGTTAGCTTTATTCCTATTTTGTGCTAAAGCAAACTCAAAAGCTAAAAGCTTGCTATTTTGTAATTTGGGCTATTATTTGAGCTTGAAGATGATTAATACATAAAATACATGCTTTGTGGAGCGCTCACACAAGGCATGGGGGGAGATTACACCCAATTGGTCTCTTGTTCATATTGTTCATGCTTTTTACATTGAATTTTGTGCAAAAAGTAGAGTTCTATTGTTCTTGGGGACCTTCCAGCATTCACTACGCGAGCATACAGCGTCGGATGTGCGCACCACGTAAAGTGATCTAGGGTTTTTCCCTAAGAATCTTACAAGATGAAACTTGGAAACCCTAGGCCTAACGACGTCAACCTAGTAACCTGAAACATATTTTTTTGTGACTCCATTGTCTCATAGTTCGATGCAGCACTTGCGCAACAAGTGCGGAGTCATATGATCTTATGATTGGATCACAAGGGAATGGCCAAGTTCTCGTAGTGAAGTTGGCATGTCCTTACGCAAGTTATCTTGCAAGAGGATGAATAATCATCCTAATTTAGTGGTCTTTCTTGAGTAAAGAGGATTGATTGGAAACAAAAGACCAGTCGATTGAAGTAACCAATGAACTTAAGGTTTGACCAAGTTGGGTTAATAGGGTATGCCCTAACCCAGGATATAGGGGATCTTTCCAAGTTGCAAGTCATCCCAGATCGAGTGCTAGATGCATTCGAAAGGAAGGATTCATTCTTTAGCAGTTTGCCAACAAAAACGATCAATGGAAATGTTTGTGCTTGCTACAGATTTTAGAGCACTATTTTTCTTTGTTTGATCAATGAATTCAAAGATAAATGGATATCTATACTTCAGGTTGAAATCCTGAAGGGAGAGGCAGCTTGAATTACCCCGGACTGCCTACCTGACCCTAACCAAGGAGGTTGTTAACCCCGCCGGGTAAGTGGACCGAACTCGTCGCGAGAGGTCTCTCCGTTGGCTGCTACTTGGAGCAAGAGGACGCTTGGGTGCCAGAGGTGGCTCTTGCTGTAAATCTGTCACCTTCCGGGCCCTGCACAAGAGGCTAACGTGACTCGGGATTGGATGTCGAGACCCGCATACTAGTCTACGGGCAGAAACTTGGATTAGTAATCCCTGTGGATCGCTAGATAGCCTTCGGGTAGATTGTAGATAAGCCTACGGGCTGGACTCTTTGTATTTCAAAGATAAATATGATAACCTGTTAATAAGGAATTTGTCTGATTTGTTTTTCTATGTCAAGTGATAAGATTATGTGAAAGAACTAGTGCCTAACGGTTTAATTAAAGAAGCTGGTTGTTACATGTCCAACTAATGGGTTAGGTAATTAAATAACTAAAACAACCCGACGAAAGTGCGGAGGATGGGCCATAGGTCCGTACTACGGATGGGTGGTCCCGGTTGACCGGGAACTTTTCTCAAATTCACGATGGACAGCAGGAAGATCGTCAAAGAACACGAACAACTAAAGTGTTGACCTAGAGTTATGAGTGAACCGGATTTACGTTGTTTTAGGGGAACGAAATGGGACTATGCCCTATGGCAGAGAGGTTGAGCTTTGCATCCCTCTCGTTCCAAGTGCAGCGTGAATCCGCTTCGGACCTGGCGTTTCTGCGAAAGTGGTTTGCTTGGGTCCGTCGCTAGTTGTTGTTAGGAAATGACCAATAAGGAAAACCCTAATTCAGGTCGATCCTAAGTGGGAATGGCTGGAATACTTCCATTACATGGCAGATGCAGAGAGCCCTAGATCGCAAATCCTATAACATTCCATGGGAGTGCCGGGCAGAGCTTTCTAGACACCCTTTTCGATAGACTGCTAAGGCGTGTCCTGAAGATACAAGTGAACACGTTACAAGTTACCACGACCTCCAGAAACCTGCATATCGCCAAATTGCTGATTCAATCTGTTTACTGGTTGTCACTACCATGTCCCGTACCACGGCCTCATGAAGAGGATCTACCACGTCCCCTTCCTAAACTTGAGTAAAATGCTTGGACCTGTTCACCATTTCTTTCAGACGAATCACCCTGCATATTGATCTCTTCAGTAATCATGAGAGAGATCAGCTCATCAAAATCTGGAAATGACTTCCGTACATATATTGAAGTAACAAATGATTTCCATACTTTCTCATTGTTAAGGCCACTCAAAGTGGATGAAACCAAATCATCATCATCTGGCATTGCATCCATCGCTGCTAAAGCATCTGCAATGCTCCTCACCTTCAACATATACTCATTGATAGACATTTTTCCTTTCTTCAAGGCATTCAACTCTTGCTTGAGTTGAATCTTTTGTGCCTTTGTGTTTACTGAAAACATGCTCTCAAAAATCGTCCAAGCTGCATGTGAAGTTTCTGCATTCTTGATATGTCCCAGCATAATATTATCAATTAGTGCAGATAACGAGTACATCACCTTTTTGTCTCTCGCATTCCACTCTTTCCATGCTTTTAACTCATCTGCAGTTGGAGGGATACCCAGCTCTGGCTCCTTTTCTTCACGTGAGACAAACTCATAAAGGCCCTTTCCAATGAAGAAGTTCGTCACATGGAACTTTAATGAAGGGTAGTTATTCTTGTCGAGCTTCTCAATAATGGGATTTTCACTATTCTCTGCCATTATCACAAACAAAGATATAGCACAGCAAGCTAGTCTTCTGCAATCTTCCACAACATGTGCATGATAATACACCAAGCAACCTTTTTCACTGATTGCTCAACAGTACATGTAATCTGCAACCTATTTACAGATAAACCTTATGTTTTCTTCTTGCAAACACCTCAAAAATTGTAGATTCGCAATCTGTAACCCGTGCACCACTTTCGGTCAATACAGCCGAAATCACAGTATACCCTGAAACTGTTGTCCGCAACCTTGCGGCTCTAAAACGGGGCCTGAAACGGCCTCAGATACCCAAAATAACTGCGAAAAAGCCCTAAAGGGCTAGTCTACAAAATATACAGTTCTCTGCTCCCACACCAAATCTCACAACAATCTGAGATTTTTTGCTCGACCCTGCTTCTAGTGCATCCACAGGCACTATCCGAGAGAGAGAGTGGAAGGATGGGAGAGCTTCTTACCCGTGGCTTGCTTGCTCAAACCTTGCTTCTTCTCCTTCACTTCAGCCTTCAAGATCAGCCTCTCTCAGTGGCATGGCTCTGATACCATGTCAAGAATCGCGTGGTGGGGGGACTTGCTCAAGATGCTGCGCCGAACACACACAAAATGCACAAGAAGAAGCTCACTCAAGAGACAAGAAGAGAGATTGATGCCAAAACGTTTTCTTGCTGGTTTCTTCTTCTTCTTCCACACACTTTACAATGTACACAAATTATAGATAAAATACAACATAAAGGAAAGTGGCCTACTAAGTCAAACAATGCATAAGCGACTACACTAATCGACTGGTGCTATAACTATGCCAGCTGTAAATAGGTGTAACAACCTAAATATAATGAGTAATGAGTAAGTGGCGATGTGAGAGTCATAATGACCACCGACGTTCTAAGTTTAGATGTGTGGACCCATCTAACCAGGCGGTCCATCATTAATGTCCGCATGTGTTGAGCTTGTCATCTCAACAGGAATTGTTGTGGTCGCTTCTCTCATCCTCTAGTTTTGTCTTCAGCATCATGGGCCAAGGAAATTGTATCTTCGAGAGTCATTGGCTTGAACATGTTCATCTCCGCATAAAAATGACCAAGTAAGCTAGACATAAACTTGCATTTATGGGTTGCCTCAGGTACATCTTCGAGCATTCGAAGTTGCAATAAAGCATTCCAAAAACGCTCGGTATATTAGGAAATTGGCATGCGATCCCTCTGTTGTAGAAGATCCCATTGTTTGATTGTTTTTTCGTGGAATTGGGATGGAAGAAATTTCTGTAAAAATTTCTTTTGTAAAGTCTCCCAAGTAGTAGGACAATCAATGCTTTTGCGGACAACAGTTCACCATAGGGATGCTCTGTCCACTAAATGATTAGTGACACACTTAATTTTGTCTTTCTTAGCATATTGTTCTTCATGAAAATAATCATCAAATTGACTGAAAAAAGCAAGTACAGTCTTTTCATCGCGTGACCCATTGAAAGTACGAAAGTTTAAAATTTCTTTTACTTATCTTTGTTTCTTTCCAAATAGATTGTGCTTCAAGTGTCACATCAATTGTATGTCGTATAATATCTTCAGATTTCGGTCCATCTTGGTCAGCAGAAGATTGTTGTAGATTGGCCAATTGAGCTTGCAAAGTTTGACGTGCTCTTCGTTCCTCTTGAAGTTGCATCATAATTAGGTCCAATTTTTGCTCCATTGTTGGTTCCGATAAATCACCTCTGGTCATAAAATCTTCCATGGTTTGATCAGACATCCTGCAAAATTTCAAACAACCTCACACACTCGAAATCTTGTTAGCGGAATGAGCAAAGCTCAAAGTCGAGTTTACAAGGCTTATTTCTCTTTTTTAAGAATCCTTTTTTTGCAATATTTCTTCTTTGCGGATGCTGAAGTTGATGTCACAGTCTTCTTCCAAGAGGATACTTCACCTGTGTAGACTGCGTGTAGCAATCTCTTTGCTGGAATTTGTCTATGTCACAGCGCAGGTGTGAACAAGGACTTGTTGGAGTTGCAAAACCGATTCGGAAAGAGTTGTGTGTGAACTGCTGCTATGGATAAGACTTAGGATTGATTTTTTTTTCTTTTTTTAAGCCTTTGTAAGGCTTGAAATTTTAAATCTTTAGAAGAAAAAGCTTATCTAAACTTTTGATCTGCGAGGACATCACGACATTGTCGTCTGAATCAGCACCGGCGAGTACATCTTGCCACCACAGTCGCTAACATTCGAGTGGTTAAGCTTTATTATAAAGCTTATTAAACTTTATAATCTCCAAGCTTAATCAACTACTCTCCGTCAATAAGACTAGTTTGCAAAGAAGCTTGGGAGGTGGTCCTCTGCCATCACAGACTGGTCCTTCACGATTCAACAGCGTAGCAGGGGGTTCTTCACCTCCAGGAATGCACTAGTATTGACGGATTATCACGAGACTGACTGTAGAGCTCAATTGTTCTAGGAGCTTCGCCTTCGCGCGATATGGTAAGCGATTGGAAGCCCTCGACGCTCTGATACCATTGGTGCGCAGATTATCGGATGCTATATGCGTTCGTAGCGAGTGCCCGAAGGTCCCCAAGAACAAAAGAACTCTACTTTTGCACAAAAAACAAGAGATAAGACTTGCACGACATGAAGCAAAAAGGCTAATTGGGTGCAATCTCTCCCCATGCCTTGTGTGAGCACTCCACAAAGCATGTATTTAATATATTATTCATCTCCAAGCTCAAAAATAGCCCAAATTTACAATTAGCATGCTTTAGCTTTCGTGTTTGCTTTTGTGCAAATAAAGAATAAAGCAGTTGGGTGCCCAAAGAGTCGGGCTATGTCCAAACACAATGTCCAATAACAAATGTTTAAATCGTGTGCCCATGCGCATACAAAATACTAAATATATGTTAAGCACTTTAATAAATAAGTGCATCAAAATAAATATTAGCGCCAGGCCTAAAATGCACGCCCATCAAAAATGATAATTTCTTCTAAATAACTTGAATACACACTATCACCCAGTGCTTTCCAATGCCACCTTTTCTTGCTCTACACATCAACTGAAGCATTCACAATCGTTAAAAAATAATAAAATTAAACCAACAAAAGTGAATATCTAGCAGTCTTCAGCTACAAAATAAATAAATTGGTTAGAACTCAGTCCTAACCTTAATTTATTATAAGAATGCACTCTAAACTCATAAACGTCCATTAATTTAAATATGTATTTTGCGGAATCACCTGCTATGGAATCACCCACTTGCACATTAAATTAACGAGACACCCAAAAAGGACAGGCATCCCCATTGACTTTTCGCACAAGGAATTCACCTTGTGTATGAGCCCTAGCAATAAATATAATTTTACAAATTCCACCACAAAACCTCACGGAATCCACCGTGGAATATGACTCCTAGCATCATCTAGTCCCCTTACTTGAGAGTGGAGTCTACCCTTATTACTATATAGGTTGTCTTTCCAGGTCCCACTTTGAAGCATGGGCTATGATTTAGCCACATGGCCAAATATTTAACCCTTTTTTGAATGTGGGACTCAGGAGATTTTAAAATTCTCTAATATGGTGTTCTAGTATATCTTCACACTATGTCAAAGTTGGTGCTCTATGAATGTATACATCACTTGGAAGCTAGCATCTAGTCTGACTTATAGTAGGAAAAGAGCCACCTTTAATATATATGGCAATGGTTAGATTATAGCTCCTTTGAGGAGCTATAATCATCATGAATATATATCATCCTCCTTATCACCTTGCCCCTAATTGTTTGAGGATAAAACAATTAGTAAAAAATAGATAACTATTCAAAATGTTTGGTTTTCATGGGACTTCTTATTCAATAGGAGAATGATTTTAGAGAGGAAACAATTTTGACCTTGGGACAAGCTATTGATCATGATTTTCTTATAAATGACTTTTGTGCTAAGCAGTAGGCAGTAATGGAAGAAATTTCAATTGTTAAATTGTCTCAATAGACATAAAAAGGTGTCATGGCTCAGCATACATATTAGAGGTTGGGAGTAGCAAGCAAGGACCATTTGATAAAAAAATAGAGATGGATGACAAAGGAGTACAATAGCCAACTCTTGAAACACATGTTGGATGGCATGGAGAAGAAGCTAGCATCAAACTAACATCAAAGATTGAGAAGGTTAAATATGAGGATTATGTTGTGGTAGAGGAAGGTTCAGATGTAGACATGGATAGAGACCGCACAATGTTGTATATGTGAAAAAAGTGGCAAAGGTGCACTACAGAAAGCAACAATTCAACTCCCATGTCAAAGATGGCAAAGATTTCATCAAGGAAAGGATAGGCGGCACATAGCTATTGATGAGCATGGGAATGAAGAAACCTTAGGTGATGCACCTAATACTAAATTATCTATATAACATGCATTCAAAGAGTATTTAAAAAAAGCCTTCCTTTACATGCTATAAGACCAAAAAATGACCCCTTTTACTTTACTAAACTTGCGGATTTCAAATTCTAATTTAAAAAACCTCTTTTTTAAATATAATCTTGTAAATTATACTAAATAAAATATCATTTCTTTTAAACTCACATGGTATCTTACATGTTCTATCCCCCTTGAAGTAGAAACTTCAACACAACCAACAACAAATGCCACCATGGTATCTTGGTGCACCCTTGGAGTAGAAACTTTAACACAACCAATGACTGATGCCATGGACCAATAAGGTAGTACTCCATCTCCAATGATGATACCCTATCATGTTCCCAAATCACTGTCTTTTTAGAAGCTTTAATGCTTCATTGTTTTTAAAATTTGTCTTCAATGTTAAGTTGGTTTGTTTACTATTAGACAGTAATGAGGAATGAGATTTTTTGTTCATTATTGTGCAAGCTCACATTGCATTTCTATGTTTTCTACATATACTACCTCCCTTTGGCATTTTTAACTTTTTCAATCCATTTCATTGTTAAATTAATTGCAACATCTGTATCGATTTAGGGAAACTAAAGGTATCGATGCCTTGTGTGAGTATTGGAGAAGAAATACACATTGACACGAAACCACCTAAGGTGCAGAGATGATAGAGGTTAAATGAGGGTCAAATAGTTATGATCTTAGACTTAAATAACATGCATGTTTATACCTACGATGCTAAGAGTGAACTGCCTAGTTTTGACTTTTGTGGTGTGACACAAACCAAAGTGAATGGGAAAAAGTATCATGTGTAGTGTGATGCCAAGTGGTTTCTCTACCATGCAATCCAATATGTAAACTTGTATCTTTGGAGTTTCTCAAAGTTAGATAATGCTCTAAATGTCAATTGAAAAAATGTTTTTAAAAGGGATTTTTTGGATAAGAGCTCTACAAGGTAGTGAGTATCTCCTGTCTTGGGGAAAAGTTGATTTTCTTGAAATAGTAAGATGAATTTTGGAAGCACAACCCAACCTATAACAAGGCCACACTATGATTTCTTATGGTATACTTGCAAATGTATACCATATAGCCATCCCAAAGGAACTTTTTTGATTATTCTAGGAATTCATAGATGTACTTGCTAACATGGAGAAGGCAAGAAAGCTCAAATTATTCTTGTTGGAAAACTAGGCAATTTCATTTACAAGTAGTTTCATCTACTAATCATGCAAAGATTATGTAGTCTAATGCTTTGAGGTAGTCAAAAGATAAGAGGTAGATGAGATATATGGAGTTGGCTAGAAATGCACGAGGGAAAGGAAGGATGATGACCTATGTGGATTGGTTATATGGAGGTATAAGAATAGATCAATCATGATAAGAAGCCTACTTATAGATTTTTAGGAAATGTCCCAAAATTGCTTTTGTGGTATGCTCTCTATGCATTCTTACAAGTTTATATGCAATATGTATTTTGTTGGATGTTACCCATTCTCAATTTTTTGAATACCAATATATTACACTCAATGTAGAGATTCAAGCACTAACATTATAGTTATATAAATTTGTACATTATACCATGGATCTATTGTTTGTATCCTACTCCATATAGTGATATATAGTCGATAAATTGTAAGCATACCAATATAGAAATATAAAGCGACTTGGTGCCAATTTCAAGGCTCTTGTGTTTTGTCTTTTCATATATAGTTTATTGTCTTAATTGACCATGTTTGTAGTTTTTCAATATTTTTCCATATAGTAAAGCTACTGGAGGATAGACTTCCAACACAGGATCAATCAAAGACACATAAGACATGATTGGAAAAAGCTAGCAAGGTCTTGCATTGGCTGTCCTTATGTGTGTGAGACACAAAAGCTATGCAAGTTGCAAATTGTACATCACCAAAAGCCACTTCCGACTTGTTAATGAAGAATTATGGCCATGTCACTCATGCAAGAACGACACAATTGAAGCAAAAATTTAGCCACATATCCACGAATGGAAGTTCTATTGAAGATTTTGTGAGTGAGATTAGAACCATTGCAAAGCAAGCAGGCTAAATTGGAGCTGAAGTTGAGGATAATGATTTGGTGGACCCTCCACGAACTTGGAGAGGAGTACAAGCAGTTTGACACTTCCATATCAATGCATCAAGAGCAGCCTGACTTTGATGAACTTGTGGCACTTCTTTTTCATAAAAAAATCTTGGACTCAATACAAGTTCCAGTGGGTCTAAGAACAACATGGACAATGTCTTCTATTCAAATCAAAGGGGTAGAGATGGAAGAGAAAGGTCAAACTTTAGAGAAAGACGGACTGGAAATGCATATGCAGCCCATGGACAACAAGGTAGTGGATGGGAAAACAAGCATCATCAAGCAAATAGAGGTGCTTATAATGCTCATGGAAGTGGGGATTAATCATCTAGAAGAAGAGGTACTTGGTAGCAGCCCCAAATGAGCCATGGATAGCAATCAAATGCAGATAAAGATTGTCATTACTGTGGTAAATATGGGCATGTAGCTACAGATTGCTACAAGAAGTAGAATGATTAGAGAGAAAGAGGAAGGCAACATGGTACTCATGCCTCTTCTAGTGGTATGCAGGAGGATGATAGGTTGGTTGCTATGCAACATGTGAAGAAGGGGTTTCCTATAGAAGGTAAAGTAGATGATGTACAATATATAGACTCAGGGCATCTAACCACATCACTCCTCATGGAGAGTGGTTTGAAACATTGGTAGAAAAGATGCTCATGGATATGTTTGCACAGGGGATGATATGTAGCACGACATTGAGCATATAGGTACCATTCCCTCGATGATGCCACAGTGACAAGAAAAAAAGTCTATATGACGTATTACATGTACACTCAATTATCAAAACTTGCTTTCTGTGGGACAAATGATTGAATAGAATATACAAGTTAGATTCAATAGAGATGAATGCTACATTGAAGAGTATAGTTAAGGAGGCAAACTCGTTGCTAAAGGCAACAAAAAAGGAAGAATGTTTACATTGAATACGAAAATTCCAGCCTTGAATTCTGCTATGTATTCACATGATAATGTTGCAATAAGGGACATGAAATCTTGTTTTGCAAAGTTGAAGACTTTGGAATGGCAAACACAGGAGAGAAGGATATTATCACCCATATAGTAGGTGAGAAGTAGGACTACAACAACTTTTTTTTATGGAAGTTCAGGATGTCAAACTTCTTGATTGGAGGAGGGTATTGGGATCTAGTCAGAGGTCTTGAAGATGAGTCCCAAGTGGATGGGAGACACAAAAGCTATGCAGGTTGCAAATTGTACATCACCAAAAGCCGCTTGGGACTTGTAAATGAAGAATTATGGCTATGTCACTCATGCAAGAAAGAAACAATTGAAGCAAAAATTCAGCCATATATCCAGGAATTGAAGTTTTATTGAAGACTGTATGAGTAAGATTAGAACCATTGCAGAGCAAGTAGGCTCAATTGGAGCTGAAGTTGAGGATGATGATTTGATGGACCCTCCATGATCTTAAAGAGGAGTACAAAAAGTTTGACACTTCCATAACAATGCGCCAGGAGCAGCCTGACTTGGATGAACTTGTGGCACTTCTTTTGCATAAAGAAGTGAATCTTGGACTAAATACAAGTTCTAGTGGGTCTAAGATTAGTAGGGACAATGTCTTCTACTCAAATCAAAGGAGTAGAGGTGGAAGAGGAAGGTCAAACTTTAGAGGAAGATGGATTGGAAATGCATATGCAGCCCATGGAAAACAAGGTAGTGGATGGGAAAAGAGGCATCCTCACCAAATAGAGGTTTCTATAATGCTCATGGAAGAGGGGGTTACTCATCTAGAAGAAGAGGTACTTGGCAGTAGCCCCAAATGAGCCATGGAAAGCAATCAAATGCAGATAACGATTGTCATTATTGTGGAAAATATGGGCATATAGCTA
This sequence comes from Lygodium microphyllum, assembly GCF_053477565.2. Classification (NCBI taxonomy): domain Eukaryota; kingdom Viridiplantae; phylum Streptophyta; class Polypodiopsida; order Schizaeales; family Lygodiaceae; genus Lygodium; species Lygodium microphyllum. The sequence continues at coordinate 138,384,914 of NC_141151.1, read as the reverse complement.
CAGATTGCTACAATTAGCACAATGATTAGAGAGTCAGAGGAAGGAAACATTGTAATTATGCCTCTTCTAGTGGTCTGTAGGAGGATGATAGGTTGGTTGCTATGCAACATGTGAGAAGGGGTTTCTTACACAAGCTAAAGAAGATGATTCACGGTATATAGACTCAGGGCATCGAACCACATCACTCCTCATGGATAGTGGTTTGAAACATTTGTAGAAGGTTCTCATGGATATGTTAGCACAGGGGATGATACAGAGCACGACATTAAGCATATAGGTACCGTTCCCTCAATGATGCCACGGTGACAAGAAAAAAAGTCTATATGATGTGTTACATGTATACTCCATCACCAAAACTTTCTTTCTCTGTGACAAATGACCAAACAGAATCTACAAGTTAGATTCAATGGAGATGGATGCTACATTGAAGACTATAGGCAAGGAGGAAAACTCATTACTAAAGGCAAGAAAAATGGCAGGATGTTTACATTGGATACAAAAATTCCAGCCTTGAATGCTGCTATGTATTCACATGATAATTTTGCAATAAGGAACATGAAATCTTGTTTTGCAAAGCTGAAGACTTTGGAATGGCAAACACAAGAGAGAAGGATACTAACATGTATATAGTAGGTGAGAAGCCGGACTACAACAACATTTTTTAATGGAAGATCAGGATGTCAAACTTCTTGATTGGAAGAGGGTATTGGGATCTAGTCACACGTCTTGAAGATGAGCCCAAGCTACTGGAGGATAGATCTACAACAAATGATCAATTGAAGACACATATGACACGAATGGAAAAAACTAGCAGGGTCTTGCATTGGTTGTCCTTATGTGTGTGAGACACAAAAGCTATTAAAGTTGCAAATTGTACATCACCGAAAGCTGCTTGAGACTTGCTAATGAAGAATAATGGCCATGTCGTTCCTGCAAGAAAGACACAATTGAAGAAAAAATTCAGCCACATATACAGGAATGGAAGTTCTATTGAAGACTATGTGAGTGAGATTAGAACCATTGAAAAGCAAGTAGGCTCAATTGGTGCTGAAGTTGAGGATGATGATGTGGTGCATCCTCCATGGTCTTCGAGAGGAGTACAAGAAGTTTTACACTTCCATATCAATGCATCAGGAGCAACCTGACTTTGATGAGCTTGTGGCACTTCTTTTGCATAAAGAAGTGAAGCTTGGACTCAATACAAGTTTCAATGGGTCTGAGAATGGCAGGGACAATGTCTTCTTCTCAAATCAAAGGCGTAGAGGTGGAAGAGGAAGGTCAAACTTTAGAGGAAGAGGAACTGAAAATGCATATACAGCCCAGGGACAACTAGTAGATGCAAAAATAAGCATCCTCAAGCATATAGAGGTGCCTCTAATGCTCATGGAAGAGGGGGTTACTCATCTAGAAGAAGAGGTACTTGGCAATAGCCCCAAATGAGCCATGGACAACAATCAAATGCAGATAAGGATTGTCATTATTGTGGCAAATATGGTCATGTAGGTACAGATTGATACAAGAAGCAGAATAATTAGAGAACAAGAAGAAGGCAACATGGTACTCATGCCTCTTCTAGTGGTTTGCAGGAGGATGATAGGTTGGTTGCTATGCAACATGTGAAAAACGGGTTTCCTACACAAGGTAAAGTAGATGATGTACGGTATATAGACTAGGGCATCTAACCACATGACTCCTCATGGAGAGTGGTTTGACACATTGGTAGAAGGTGCTCATGGGCATGTTTGCATAGGGGATGATACACAACACGACATTAAGCATATAGGTACTGTTCCCTCGATGATGCCACGACGACAAGAAAAAAAGTCTATATGATATGTTACATGTACACTCCATTACCAAAACTTGCTTTTTGTGGGTCAAATGACTGAATAGAATCTACAAGTTAGATTCAATAGAGATGGATGCTACATTGAAGAGTATAGTCAAGGAGGAAAACTCATTGCTAAAGGCAAAAAGAATGGCAGGATGTTTACATTGGATACAAAAATTCCAGCCTTGAATGCTGGTATGTATTCACATGATAGTGTTGCAGGAACATCAAATCTTGTTTTTCAAAGATGAAGACTTTGGAATGGCAAACACAAGAGAGAAGGATGCTATCACCCATATAGTAGGTCAGAAGCAGGACTAGAACAACGTTTTTCAATGGAAGTTCAGGATGTCAAACTCCTTGATTGGAAGAGGGTATTGGGATCTAGTCACAGGTCTTGAAGATGAGCCCAAGCTACTCGAGGATAGACCTAAAACACAGGACCAATCAAAGACACATAAGAATGCATGATTGGAAAATGCTAGCAAGGTCTTGCATTGGCTATCCTTATGTGTGTGAGACACAAAAGCTATGCAAGTTGCAAATTGTACATCACCAAAAGCCGCTTGGGACTTGTTAATGAAGAATTATGGCCATGTTACTTGTGCAAGAAAGACACAATTCAAGCAAAAATTCAGCCACATATCCAAGAATGAAAGTTTTATTGAAGACTATGTGAGTGAGATTAGAACCATTGCAGAGCAAGTAGGCTCAATTGGAGCTAAATTTGAGGATGATGATTTGGTAGACCCTCCACAGACTTCGAGAGGAGTACAAGGAGTTTGACACTTCCATATCAATGGGTCATGAGCAGCCTGACTTTGATGAACTTGTGGCACTTCTTTTGCATAAAGAAGTGAAGCTTGAACTCAATACAAGTTCCAGTGGGTCTAAGAACAACATGGACAATGTCTTCTACTCAAATCAAATGGGTAGAGGTGGAAGAGGAAGGTCAAAGTTTAGAGGAAGAGGGATTGGAAATGCATATGCAGCCCATGGATAACAAGGTAATGGATGGGAAAATAAGCATCCTCAAGTAAATAGAGGTGCCTAGAATGCTCATGGAAGAGGGCGTTACTCATCTAGAAGAAGAGGTACTTGGCAGCAGTCCCAAATGAGCTATGGGTAGTAATCAAATGCAAATGAGGATTGTCATTATTATGGCAAATATGGGCATGTAGGTACACATTGCTACAAGAAGCAGAATGATTAGAGAGGAAGAGCAAGGCAACAAGGTAATTATGCCTCTTTTAGTGGTATTCAGAAGGGTGATAGGTTGGTTGCTATGCAACATGTGAAGAAGGGGTTTCCTACACAAGGTAATCTAGATTATGTACGGTATATTGACTCAGGGCATCTAACCACATCACTGCTCATGGAGAGTGGTTTGACACATTGGTAGTGTAAGAAGTTGGGAATAACAAATTAGTGTTAATAACATTGATATTATGCCATGTCACACTGACATTGGTATAAAAGGAGAGAAGATGTAATTTTTCACATCTTTGTGACACATTAATACAATTACAGACTTTCTCTCCCTTCGTGCTCACAGCTTCTATGGCTTCCCCTTCTTCTATGGCTTCCCCTTCTTTCCTATCTTTCTCTCTCTAAATCTCGTCTTTCTCTCTCCTCGTCACTCTTCTTCTCTCTCTTCTTGCAATATTTCTCTCTCTTCTGCAGTCTTCTCTCTCCTCTTTCTCTCTCCCTAGTTCTCTCTCTGACAAGTTGTATCACAGCTTGAGTCTTTGATCCATTCTTTTCTTCCATTTTCAGTCCCATTTTCCTATTTCAAAATCAATTTCAGAAAAAAATGGTACAAGACAGTGACTAGTGGAGTGTTGTAGGACATCTATAGTTAGTAAGAGACTGCATCTGGAGATATCCAAGGTCAGATATGGTGGATAGTGGCTTAAATGGCAGGACGTCATCAAACTTCATGCAAAAATGGAGGTAACTAGGGTAAAGGATGGTTAACCGGGCTTAGTTAGAGGCTAAACTATAGTTACTTTTCAAAAAAGAGCTTCTCTTCTCTCTCCTTCAAGCTTTTGGCTGAAGCTTTCATGGTGGCTATCAAGAAAATTCCAAATACCTCTCTTTGCTGAACATTTCTCACTGCCAAAGCATAGGGCAAATGTTCCTTACTGCATGAGCTTCAGGAGGAGTACCATGGTTGATGCATGATGCAGAGTATGTGCCAGATAGCAGCCCGAAAAATGCACCAAAAAATGTGCTGAATTCCTTGCTCCTTCTCCCTGCTCAGCTTGCTCTAGATCTTCAGCTCATTGATCATGGTTCTTGAAGGCTTCATCAAGCACTTGTTGACAACAATCTTCAGCCACAGCAGGGCAGCCCTAGCCACAGACCTGGAAGCTTAAATTTCTCAAAATTTTGGACTTCCCCGACCTCCAAGGCTTCTCTAATGCTAAGTACAAGCTGGATAGACTCCAACATTGAAGACATTGAGGAGATTTCCCGTGCATGACATTGGAGCTCAAATGGAAGGATTATTTTGGGGCTTTTCATCAAGGGGCTTGAATCTTTGATGTTCAAGCAAGGCTGGAGCATTGATTCTTCAAGGATTTCATCATATTGGAGCTTGTATGGATTGATTCTATGGAGATTTCAAGCTTTATGACGGATTTATGAGGGATTATGAAAATTTTTTGCATCAAGGGGATTGAAGCTGATATCAATCACATTCTTCAAGCTTAATGGAGGTATTCTCTTTTACTGATCTCTGAAATCTCTCAATAATCCAATTGCTATTGGCTTTTCTACTTGTTGATGGGAGATTATTGATCAATTAATTCACTGGATTGATCAATAAATCAAAGATTAGTGTTAATTCTCATTGATTCCAGCCTACTTCATTGAATTTCATTTTGATTCAAATCATTACTTCATCATAGGTATGATTTGATCAGCTTGATGCGTAACCTTGATTTGTTTTGTTGAATTTATTTTACCCAAGCTGAAATATTGTAAAAGGGTAAGTACTAGCAATCAGTGAGTCACTGAATTGCATTGGTAAGACCCTTCTCTTATCCGAATTTTTCAAAATCTCATTCAATTGCATCTCATGAAAGGCTGAATGAATATTTCAGAAATGCATATCATGCTGATTGCTTAGAACACTAGCCTCTGCCATGTTGATATTCCCACTGAGGAAAAAGGTGGATGCCGGGGGAGATAGCGGGACAAAAGAGAGGTGACCCTCCCTCACTATCGAAGATCTCAAAGGGGTGCAACCAACTGACCCGGGGGAAACTTTGCCCACCTCCCGGTGATTCAGAGTCTGTGTAGGGAGCCTATCATGCCGTTTTATCCCTAACACAGGTGCAACGAGTGGAGAATTGAAGATTGAAGACTTTCCAAGGACTCAAGTACCTACAGGACTAAAATAGGGTAAAACAGGGAATTTACAGCTCACTTACAGGGTACTTACAGGTGGTTACAAGTACACCATTCATTATTGAAGCACAAGTGCAGGTACTATAGGGTACCCACAGGTCTTATATACCCTTTTACAGGGTTTGGTAGCCATTTGGGGTTACTATCTTGCATTATAGGGTCAAAACAGGGCACTTACAGGTCTAGACAGGGTGTAGGACTAGACAGTTCAGACTCTGAAATCCAGCTACAGAAATTTTTTGTCCTAAACCTGTTATAGCATGCTATATCTCATCTCGAAGAAGGCATTCTTAGCTTCGATTTGCGAAAAAAAAATCTGAAATCAGAGCTTCCTAGCCAAAGTTATAGCCGTTTTTCTGACAGGGGGTACTGTAGGACTGCACTAATATGGCAGGACATAAAGGCAAAAATAAGGTCCTGGAAGATTATGCTCAGCAAATCAGGGATTCCATGATGGATAGTACACTTCAAGAGAACTCTGAAGAGCTTCAACAACAAGGAGAAGTCAGTATACTCAATAATACTTTGTCTGCCCATGAACAAAGACATCGGGAACGACATAGGCCATCTTGTCAAGAATGGAGCAGATGGTTCTATCTACTGATCAAACCAAGGCTTCTATTGATAAGTTGGTGGAATCCAATGAACAACTCATGGCACAAATTTCTAAATTCATGCAATTGCAAATGGAATCAAGAGAAGTTAATGAGAAGGTTTGTTCAAATAGTAGCCCTTCAGTCCCACTTCAGCCATCTAACCAAAATGGTAATGGAAATGGGATTATTGGAAGAAGAGGCATTCCAAATAGTAAGTACGAAGTAGGAGAAGCTTCACAGAGGCATGATGACTATTTGGGCAGTTTGAATGGGGCCAATACTCAAGCTTTTGGACAGCATACTCAAAATTCTAGGGGTGCTCTACCAACAGGAAGATTACATAGTAATTCTCAGCCACTTGTTGGAAGATTTCCATCTCAATATGGAGGCTCTGTACTTGGTAATCCTGATTAGCCAATTTTGCGACAACAATCCTTTCATGAAAGGGAGTTTAAGGACAAAATTGTTTTAGCCATATTTAATGACCAGTCATTTTCACCATCTGATTTAGAGGAATGGACCTCTAAGATGGAGTCCTACTTTGATATATACCCTAAAACTGATGATATGAAGATTCACTTTGCTTCCTTGCATCTAGAAGGATTTGCCTATACTTGGTGGAGGTATATCAAGAAAGAAAATATACTTGTAGAGAATTGGGAAGCTTTCAAGGCACTTGGCTGAAGTCTTTGTTTCGCCTCTTGAGAAAGAGAAGTTAGCTCGGAGATGGTATGGTTTGGAACAAAGGGGCCTAAGTGTAAGAGAATATACAAACCAATTCCTCAACTTGACCATGTATGTGGAAAGCATCAGTGATGAGGCTAAGCTTCACAAGTTTATGTATGGTTTGGAGCCATCTTTGTCAGCTGATGTTATGGCACAATGTCCTACTTCACTTTTTAAGGCTATTGAGCTTGCAGAGCTCTATGGAAGAAAGTATAGAAAAGAATCTTCATTTCAGCCTGGTTTTGGACAGCCAAGGACTGTTTTAAAGCAGGGACAAGTTGGTAATACTTATGGCAGTAATCATGTGCCTAATAGGAGCTTACGGGTACCAATTTATCCTCCATTTAATGCTTCTAGGCCTCAAAGTAATTTCAAGACAACAAACAGTCCAACAGTTGAATTCAAACAGGGGGATAGCAAGCCTAAGTCCATTTCACCTAATACAAATCCCAAATCTATTCCCATGGATCTTTACAAGGAAAGCAAGGACAAAGGCTTATGTTTCAAGTGCTGAGAAAAGTATACACCTGATCATGCTTCAAAGTGTATATACAAAAATGCCAAACCTAAGCTTCTGAGTATGTTGGTTTTTGAGGATTTTGAAGATGACATAGATGAAGCTAATGCAGTGGCAATTAATGCTGAATATGAAGATCTTGAGGAGGAAGTTGGACAGGAGTACTTTTATGATCCAGCCATCTCTTTTCCTTTCAATCTCGGTGGAAATGTTCCGTTTGACCCTGGTGGATCTTCTGAAGAGTCACTTGCTGCCACTAATTGTTCTATCTCTATGGATGCTTGGACGGGATCTAAGAGCCCTAATACACTTCGTATAAAGGGAAGCATATGTGGAAAGCCAGTGTTCATCTTGAGAGAAAGTGGCAGTACTCATAGTTTTTTCAATAAGTCCATCATGGACAAGTTAAATTGTGTTCCCACAGACTTACAGCAGCCCATTAGAGTTCAAGTGGCTAATGGTGAAGAAGAAATCAGCACACAGATTTGCCCACAGGTTTCTTTACAGTTGGTTGAAAATTTTGAAGCCAAAGTAAACCTGATCACTCTGGAAATGGGGCCCATAGATATTGTACTTGGTTGTGATTGGTTGATGACATTAGGCAGGATCACTATGGATTTCTCACAGTTATATATGGAGTTTATCTCCAATGACCAGCTTATCCATTTACAGGGAATTCCTAGTAGATCTGATTTTCAACTTATTACCATTCAACAACTGAAAAGAGAGTACAAGAAGCGCTCACAAATATTTGTTTTGCATTTGAATAAAGAAACACAGGATCAACCCAATAATTCAGCAAACCATCCAGTACTGACAGCTCTTCTTGAGGAGTATAGAGATTCGTTTGAAGTACCTACTTCATTGCCTCCTAAGAGAGCGGTGGATCACCCCATTGATTTGGAGCCCAACTCAAAGACAATCAATAAGCCACCTTACAGATTATCAAAGTGTGAACGAGAGGAAGTAGCCAAGAAAATCAAAGAACTTCTTGAAATGGGATTCATTGAACCAAGTTCTTCACCTTACGCATCTCCAGTCCTGTTAGTCAAAAAGAAAGATGGATCTTTCAGAATGTGCATTGACTACAGGGATCTCAATAAGATAATAGTGAAGAACAGGTATCCTCTGAGGATTGATGATTTTCTTGATGAGCTTAAGGGGGCTCGATTCTTCACGAAGATTGATTTGAGATCAGGGTATCATCAGATTCGCATGCGAGAGGGTGATGAAGTCAAGACTTCTTTCAGGACTGATAGTGGGCTCTATCATTTCTTGGTGATGCCATTCGGGCTTACAAATGCTCCAGCTACCTTTCAAAGCCTGATGAATAAGATCTTGCAATCTTTCCTCTTTCAGTTTGTCTTGGTGTTCTTTGATGGCATCTTGATCTATAGCAAGACTTTACAAGATCACTTGGCACATATGAGGAGGGTTTTTTATGTATTGAGACATCATAGGCTTTTTGCTAAGGGGAAGAAGTGCTCTTTCATGCAGACTGAAGTGGAATACTTGGGACATATAGTCAGTGAAAAAGGAATACAGGCTGATCCCAAGAATATGCAATGCATAAGAGATTGGCCAACGCCTACTACTACTAGCTCTCTTAGAGGATTCCTTGGTCTATCTTTATTCTGTCGCCGATTTATAAAGAATTATGCGGCAATTGCAGCTCCTTTGACTGACAAGTTGGAGAAGGAGGCTTTCTTTTGGGATGCTCTTGTAGATAGCAGCTTCAACCAGTTAAAGGAACTCCTTACTTCTACTCCTATCTTAGTATGCCCGGATTTCTCCAAAGAGTTTACTATACAGTGTGATGCTAGTGGCCGTGGCATTGGGGCTGTTTTGCTTCAGGAGCATGGAGTAATTGCATTTGAGAGCCGTAAGCTTACAGATAAGGAGATGGCCATGAATGTTTATGACCAGGAGATGTTCGCTATCCTGCATGCAATCAAGAAGTGGCACCATTACTTATATGGCAGGCAATTCAGAGTACATAGTGATCACCGGGTACTCAAGTATTTCCTTACTCAGTCAAATCTCACTCCAAAGCAACGTCGCTGGGTAGCTAGATTACAGAATTATGATTTTGACATCACTCATACAAGGGGCAAAGATAACATAGTGGCTGATTCTCTTTCTCGTATGTGGGCCTATAAAGTTTCAGCTATGATAGAATTACATAATGACTGGATTGAAAAACTACAGGAGGCCTATCTTTTAGATGAGGAATTCAGCCAAATCTTTTAGAAATTATAGTAAGGTTTTATGGAAGAAAACTCGCATTACCAGCTTAAAAATGGTCTTATTTGGTGGAAAGGCAAGATTGTTATTCCCTCTACTTCTTCTTTTAAGCAAAAAATTATGGAGGAGTTACATTCTTCGCCTTTAGCTGGACACTTGGGAGTTTTCAAGACCTATGACAGGATCAACAAAAGCTTTTACTGGAAAGGACTATGGAAAGATGTCAAGGACTTTTGTTATGAAGTGTATGCCTTGTCAGCAAAATAAGGATAGCACCCATAAGCCAGGAGGTTTGTTACAACCATTGCCTATTCCTACGGGTAAATGGACTCATATTACTATGGAGCCATTGCCTATTCCTACGGGTAAATGGACTCATATTACTATGGATTTCATTACTGGCTTACCCACTACTAAGAAGGGGTGGAATAGTATTTATGTGGTGGTTGACAGACTCACCAAAGCAGCTCATTTTATCCCAACAAAGATTCAGTTTACTGCTTCTCAAGTGGCCAACCAGTTTATGGAGCATATTTTTAGACTACATGGATTACGCAGGTGATTGTCCATGATAGGGACTCAAAGTTTATGAGTAACTTTTGGCAGGCGGTATTTACATCTATGGGCACTAAATTGGCTCCATCTATGGCTTATCATCCTCAAACTGATGGACAGACAGAGAGAGTTAATAAATGGTTGGAGACTTATCTTCGCCATTTTTGCTATGATGTCCAAACCTCATGGGATTCTTGGTTACACCTGGCTGAGTTTGCTTATAACAATTCCACTCATGCGAGCATAGGAGTTTCACCCTTTGAGGCTTTGTATGGTTACAAGGTGCCCTTACCCACAGTCATCTTTAATGAAAAGATCAATCATCATGGGAAGGAGTTGGAAAGAATGCAGACCCTTCTTCAGCAATGTAAGGTGAATCTAAGGAAGGCTCAAGATCAAATGAAGCTATATGCTGATGAGAAGAGGAGGCCTTTAGAGTTCCAAGAAGGAGAGCTAGTTTTGTTGAAGGTGCCCAAATCCAAGTACTCGACGTTAAAAGATGGATCCAGTAATAAGCTTGCCCACAGGTTTTATGGCCTTTACAGGATCCTTAAGCGAATTGGAGATTTGGCATATAAACTAGAGCTTCCCTCTTCTACAAAGATTCATAATGTCTTCCATGTTAGTCAGCTCACCCTATTATGGTGATCCAGTGGATATAGTTAATAAGCTGCCACCCATTGATGAAGATGGTCTTGTTCAGTACATCCCAGAGGTTGTTATAGGTCAGTGTGAAAAGAAGCTTCGATCACGTTCTATTGTGGAATTTTCGATCAAATGGAGAGGTTTACCATCTAAAGAGGCTTCTTGGAGACCTGATTCTATATTGGATGAGTATCCATGCTTGAGGGAGACATTGGTGGCTGAAACCTATTGCTTATGAAACTAGTAATGATGTAGACTAGTTCAGGATAGCACGTTGTTTTAGAACAGTTTTTATCGTGCCTAATTTTCAGAATTAAGCTATCTATATGGGCTTAAAGTACTCTTCAAGAGCTTCGTTTTGATATATGGTACATCCCATTTGGACACTTCTATCAAAAGTTATGGCAGATTTGGTCCAGTAGGGACTGTTTACTCAACAAGCTGTCTACTTTGTTTTGGGATTATTTGTTGAAGACTTTATGGCTCCATTTGCTTCTGAAGTATTTCAAATCATGTATATAGCTGGGGCTTACTTCTGTTCTTCAAATTCAGCTCATATAGTGGTCATCTTTCATTCATTTCCCATTTGTAAAGCTGTAAAACAAAGTAGTACTATGTTCTATCCATCTTCTTTCTAGTTGTTTCTAGGTTTATTTTTGAGGACAAAAACTTTTGGGAAGGGATGGATTGTAAGAAGCTCGGAATAACAAATTAGTGTTATTAACATTGATATTATGCCATGTCACACTGACATTGGTATAAAAGGAGAGAAGATGTAATTTCTCACATCTTTTTGACACATTAATACAATTATAGACTTTCTCTCCCTTCTTGCTCACAGCTTCTATGGCTTCCCCTTCTTTCCTGTCTTTCTCTCTCTAAATCAAGTCTTTCTCTCTCCTTGTCACTCTTCTTCTCTCCCAACCTGCAGTCTTTCTCTCTCTTCTACAGTCTTCTCTCTCCTCTTTCTCTCTCTGACAAGTAGAAGGTGCTCATGGATATGTTTGCAGCATAGGGGATGATACATAGCACGACATTAAGCATATAGGCACCATTTCCTCGATGATGCCACGGTGACAAGAAAAAATTTATGTATGATGTGTTACATGTACACTCCATTACCAAAACTTGCTTTCTCTGTGACAAATGATGGAACATAATCTACAAGTTAGATTCAATAGAGATGGATGCTACATTGAAGAGTATAGTCAAGGAGGCAAACTCATTACTAAAGGTAATAAAAATGGCAGGATGTTTACATTGGATACAAAAATTCCAGCCTTGAATGTTGCTATGTATTCACATGATAATGTTGCAATAAGGGACATGAAATGTTTTTTTGCAAAGCTGAAGACTTTGGAATGGCAAACAGAAGAGAGAAGGATACTATAACCCATATAGCAGGTAAGAAGCAGGACTACAATAACATTTTTCAATGGAAGTTTAGAATGTCAAACTTCTTGATTGGAAGAGGATATTGGGATCTGGTCACAGGTTTTGAAGATGAGCCCAAGCTACGCGAGGGATAGACCTCCAACACAATATCAATTCAAGACACATAAGACACGATTGGAAAAAGCTACCAAGGTTTTGCATTGGCTGTCCTTATGTGTGAGAGACACAAAAGCTATGCAAGTTGCAAATTGTACATCACCAAAAGCTGCTTGGGACTTGTTAAAGAAGAATTATGGCCATGTCACTCGTGCAAGAAAGACACAATTGAAGCTAAAATTCAGCCACATATCCAAGAATGGAAGTTCTATTGAAGACTGTATGAGTAAGATTAGAAGCATTGCAGAGCAAGTAGGCTCAATTGGAGCTGAAGTTGAGGATGATGATTTGATGGAGGCTCCATGGTCTTTGAGAGGAGTACAAGTAGTTGGACACTTCCATATCAATGCGTTAGGAGCAGCCTGACTTGGATTAACTGGTGGCACTTATTTTGCGTAAAGAAGTGAAGCTTGGACTCAATACAATTTCCAGTGGGTCTAAGATTAGCAGGGACAATGTCTTCTACTCAATTCAAAGGGGTAGAGGTGGAAGAGAAAGGTCAAACTTTAGAGGAAGGTGGATTGGAAATGCATATGCAGCCCATGGACAACAAGGTAGTGGATGGGAAAATAGGCATCCTCAACCAAATAGAGGTTCCTATAATGCTCATGGAAGAGGGGGTTACTCAT